>NW_022881636.1:416463-1045519 GCF_003369915.1 Drosophila miranda | reverse complement strand
TCCCAGACCTGAAGAGTTGGCTGAACCGTAGCCATGGACAAGTGGAGTATACCTGACACAACTGCTGACAGGACACGGTTGCTTTAAAGCTACCTGCATAGGTTTAAGCACGAGGACGACCCTTCTGCGTGGTCTGCGCAGGGGTCAGCGAAGACGCAGAGCACTGCTTCTTCGAATGTCCAAGATTTCGGCAAGAACGAGAGGATCTAAGCAACAAGCTTGGAAGAATGCCAGCGGTGTCAAACCTGGCAGAATGCCTGCTGGAGTCGGAAGGAAACTGGGCCTCGATTAGATTCATGGCCGTAACTATGGCTACCAAACTGCGTCGCGAAGAAAGAGCACGCAATGCAAGGAGATAAAGGATAAATGAGATTATTAAGAGAAGAGCCCTACGGGCATCTCCCCCGGCGAAGTAATATCTCGCGACAGTACGCCGGGATCCGGGATAGGTGTGGTTGGTTTAAGAGCGGTTAGAGTCCCTCACTTCGGCTTCGGCTGAGTCGGCATAAAGCTTTCCTGTAGTCACACAACAAAAAAAAAAAAAAAAAAAAAAAAAAAAAAAAAGTTTACATGGAGCTTCAAACACAGCAGCTGATCGCGCCGCCAGACAGGTGATCGCGTAGAGTTGCCACACGGACGGTGTTGCAGACAGCCCCGATCGACCCAGGGCTGCCAGAGTGTTGGAGAGAGCTGGAGTTGCGCGCCAACGGAGGGAGATTTTAATTTCGAAATTCAAATTCTAAAGTAAACAATAGGAATGGAGGAGGATGAAAAGCTCGCCTTCAGGAAGGGTAGCATGCTCGCCCGATCGCCGGCACCCGAGCCATCTCCATCTCCAGCAGCAGCGGCGCAGAGTCGGGACCTTGACTCTAGGGAGACCCCAAGAGGGTTCGGGACCCAGCCAGCCCGGGAAGTTCCCAGAGGCAAACGCCGCCCAAGAAGAGCAAGGCCCACCAGGAGGCTACCTGCCTTGAGAACCTCTCGGAGCTGGAAAAAATCCTTGATGAGGTTTAGACCAGGATGATGGACAAAAATACGCGCCACATCAACATGGCCACCAGAGCACTGTTCGTGCGCATGAAGGAGCTGCACTCGAACATCATCGAATCGAGCCAAGAGGCTGCAGCGGGTAGAAGCGCGCTGCAGGAAGGCTCCGACGCCAAGGCTGTGCCGAAATGCTCACAGAGCACGCGGAGCGCAGACAAGGAGCAGCAGACAACGACCGTCTGGAGGAAAGATGCCGCAGCGCAAACCGAACCGTGGCGTAGACTTAGCCAGCCATCCGTGGCGAAGGTCCAATGGGGGAGCCGGGAACCCCACCTACGCGCCAAGGCAGCGAAAAGGAGCTATCGGACCCTTAAAAAGGCCCCGTTGCGGCCACACGGAGACGTGGCGACGACCAGCGCCATGAGGCAGCCCAAGAGCCCCGGAATCCCGGACAGCGAATGGAGCGTGGTGGCCAAGAGGCCGAGAGCAGCACGCCGCGCTAGCCCAGACGCGGTCATAGTTCAGGCCCCCGGGAAGTCGTACAGCGAGGTTCTGGCAATGGTCACCAGACGACACGACAACCAGCTTTCCGACCTGGGAAGCTGCGTCTCCAAGATACGCCGCACCATAAACGGCAACCTTCTGCTGGAGGTGGCAAAAGACAGCGTGGAGAGTGCGACACCAAGTCGGCAGACGGGTTCGTCCGGGTATGTAGGCGGCATATGGTTCTACAGCTGCTACCTGGCACCCAGCTCTCACTGGAGACTTTCAGCCGCATTATGGACGAGCTGAGCTGCGATCTGCGAGGAAGGAACAACGTCGTAGTCGGAGGCGACTTCAACGCCTGGGCCCTGGAATGGGGGTCCTCCCGTACAAACGCCAGAGGCCGCACGGTGTTGGAGGCTTTTGCCTCTCTGGACGTCGTCCTTCTGAACGAAGGGTCCCAACAAACTTTCAGCAGGGCAGGTGTAGGGTCGATCATCGATCTCACCTATGCCAGCAGCACGCTGGCCCGGCACGCCCGATGGAGGATCAGCGACGTATACACTGCAGCGACCACGAGGCCATACTATGCACCCTGGGCACCCTTGCCCGATCGAGAGGTACCCCGTTCCGGCATGGGAAGGCGTACCGCCAAGACACGCTGAGGCCTGAGCCTCACGCAGACGGAGCCAACGATATGGCGATTAAATTGGCGGACGCACTTGAAGGCGCCTGCGACCAGAGCATGCTACCGAGAGGGACGTTCCGGAAGCACAAGGATCCAGTTTTCTGGTGGAGCGAAGCGATTGCGGTTCTCCGTAGAACCTGCCACCGGGCCAGAAGGCTGCTCCAGCGAGCCAGAGGCACACCGCGCTTGGCCCGATGCAGCGAGACCTACAAAGCGGCGAGGAAGGATCTGAAGACCGCCATAAGGAACAGCAAGAGGGAATGCTTCCTTAAGCTGTGTGATGCCGCCGAAGAGGACCCCTGGGGAGGCGCGTACAGGATGGTGGTGAAGAGGCTGAACACGGGCAGCAAAGCTCCAACAGATCCAGAGGCACTGGAGGGTATAGTCAGGGCACTGTTTCCTCGAGGACGGCAGATCCTAGCTCCCTGCGGTTCGAGCATAGCCTGAGCGACATCTGCGAGGTTGCGGAAGCCGAGGTGTTGCAGGCAGGCAGAAACCTGATACCTAGGAAGGCTCCGGGTCCGGATGCGATCCGCAACAGCGCTTTGAAGCTGGCACTTCTTCTACTCCCGAGGGAAGTTGCGGGCCTTTTCAACAAATGCCTCCAGGAGGGACGTTCCCGAGAGGTGGAAAAGGCAACGGCTGCTACTATTAACCAAGCCGGGCAAGCCGCCAGGGGTGGCCTCTTCCTACAGGACCATCTGCCTTCTGGACTCCATGGGAAAAGTCTTCGAAAGGGTGATCGGTGCAAGGCTGAGCGCAGCCATCGAAGCAGCAGGCGGTCTCTCCCAGAACCAAAGGGGGGGTTCAGGAAAGGGAGGTCGACGCTGGACGCCATCTTGAGGGTCGTACAAACGGCGGAGGAAGCCATTGCTGGGACTAGGTGGAGAGGCGGAACAAAGTCATATTGTCTGGTGGTGACACTGGACATAAGGAACGCCTTCAACTCGGCGACTGGACCCGGACGCTGGAGGCACTGAGGTCCTTCAACATCCCGGGCTACCTATTGAATATAGCGCGCAGCTATTTCAGCAATAGGGTGCTGACAATGGACACATGTCAGGGCTCTAGGGCATACGAAGTCTCAGCCGGAGTCCCGCAGGGCTCCGTTTTGGGACCTCTGCTCTGGAACGCCATGTACGACGGGGTCCTACGGCTCCCGATGCCAGCCAACACTAACCTGGTGGGTTTCGCTAACGACGTCGCAATAGTGGCGGTAGCAAAGGAACTTGCCGCAGTGGAGGAGCTTGCCAACGTCGCCATACAAGCCGTCGAGGCGCGGCTAGCCGCCGCGGGGCTGGATCTGGCGGCCCAAAAAACGGAGGCGGTCCTAATATCCAGCCGTAAAGTGGTCGAGACCGCCAGAGTGCAGGTTGGTGGGACCGCGATCGAATCGCAGAGGTCACCCAAAGGCCGATGGACCCACACCCTCATCCCAAGCATAGCATGCTGGGTTGACAGGAAGCACGGCCAGGTGGATTTCTACCTTACCCAGGCACTGAGCGGACATGGCTGCTTCCGCGGCTACCTCAAGCGCTTCGGCCACGAGACAGAGGACTGGTGCCCCGAGTGTGGCACAGGCATAGAGGACGCTCGCCACGTCCTCTTCGACTGCCACAGGCTTGACCTCGAGCGTCAGACATTGGAGACAGCAGCAGGGTCTAGGGTCAGCACCGAGACTCTGGTGCCGCTGATGCTGGCAGACCCGACTCCGCGGCCGCGGAGTTCGCCTCTAGCGTGATGCGAACACTTAGGTCCTTGGAGAGAAGGCGGAAGGAGCAGACGGAGTAGGTGTCCACGCCACTGCGAAGCAATGCTTTGCGTCAGTACCGCAGTCCGCGGGGCCCCTAGTCCCAACATACTCTTGTCCGTTAAATTAAGTTAAATATAAATTGTATAGTATATATTATAGAGCAAATAAATAAGTATATGAATATAAAAAAAAAAAAAAAAAAAAAGTGTACATGGGAGAAGATCTTGCGGATTGGCACGCGTCGCCTGGCTAAAAGCCTCGGCTTGACTTCCATCAATATTTTGGCATTCCTGGCATTTTCCTCATTCCTCATCGAATCATCGCGCAGGGCTCGTGAAATTTGAGTGACTGTGTTGTTTACACATCTCAAGTAAATCCGAGCCCGCGGCGACATCATCCTCGAGTGAATCATGGGGATTTCCTGGAAGCAATTGTCGCCTCCGCTGTGGCTTACCCAAGAGGAACACACAGTCCGAGGGGATCTATGGCTGGTCGGCTGGTTAGTCGGATTGGTCTGCGGTCTATGTCTGCCGTGCCGGCCTCTTGACGTCATCTGCAGTCTCGGTACTTGCCAAAAACCCCATCCAACCGGCCCTTTCCCCGCGCTGAGGTGTGCTAAGCACTCGGCCAGAGGGTGTACGTGGGGGGAGCTGATGCAAAACTTTCGAAAGATTTAATGTATGCTGGCGCGGTGCCCGCGGTGTCGGGCCACATTTCACGCTTCATTTGCCAGCGACGGGCAAACCAAACGGACAGAGGGACGGACGAATGCCGCCGGTGACGTTGTCGTGTCGGGTTTGATTTTGATAAAATAGGCCAAAGTGCTCATCAATAATCATTTCTGTAAAAATCCGTGAGCAAAGCAATTATTTTTACAAAATGAACGCCCGCTCCACACACCATTCAGGGCAATCCATTTTCTGTGTGTGTGTGCATCCTTCACACATCAAAAATAATAATAATTTGTGGGTAGAAACGTATGTACATATGTTCTTTGGACGTTGACATGCAATGACGCAGCCCTCCTCCCGCCCAACCGACCGAGGGGCGCTGCCGCATGACGCGCGGTGCGTAGCCGAACCAAACGCGAACATGCAAGAAAGATAGCTATTAGACTGACATTCGAGGAAAATTAGTACTAAACTTACTAAGAAACTAAGCATGCAATCAAAATACAAATACCACTACAGTTACTAATTAATAGAAAGGTGTGTAAGGATTAGTAATTTAATAAGAGGAAGAGAATTAGTGGTGGATATAATATGGTGAGGGAATTATAATCCGAGCATAAGACCCTAAACAGTTCATGCAAGGAATAATTCGATCTACAAAGTGGAAGGAACAACGGTATAAAATTTCTAGTCAGTCTAATAGGAATCGTGAAGTTTATGCGGCTCAACAGATCAGGGCTGTCTATGTCACCCCTGATCAAGTTGTGCATAAATATCACACCAAGCATTTTTCTACGGTTAACTAAGGATGGGAGGTTTACTAATAGTAGTCTACTAGAGTAAGATGGGAGTCTTACACCCGCATCCCAGTTAAGGCCCCGCAGAGCAAAGAGTAAAAAGTTTTTCTGTACTGATTCTATACGGTCCTGGTGTACTTTGTACTGAGGGCACCATACACAGGAGCCGTATTCTAAGATCGGACGAACAAGCGAGGTATAGAGAGTCTTTGTTATATAGGGGTCGTCAAATTCCTTTGACCACCTCTTTATAAACCCAAGCACGCCCATGGCCTTATTTACCATGGTAGAAATGTGTTCGGAAAACTTTAACTTGGGGTCTAACATAACACCCAGATCATCCACCAGGGTAATTCTCTCAAGAGAACCACCAAATAGGCTGTAGGGAGCCAACAAAGGGCTAGAACGATGAAATGTCAAAACTTTGCATTTCGAGGCATTAAGGTGTAACAAGTTTGCACAACACCATGACTGAAAGTTATTGAGATCGGATTGCAAGCGAGAATGAAATGAAATGTCCTTGTACTGGACACAGAGTTTAACATCATCCGCATACATAAGGACTCGAGAGTATGTTAATACTGAAGGTAAGTCATTAATAAAGAGTGTGAAGAGTAAGGGGCCTAGATGGCGGCCTTGTGGTACTCCCGAAGAAACCTTTAGTGGTAAAGAGAGGGAGTTTTTGAAGAGGACTCTTTGAGACCTAGAACAAAGATAGCTAGAAATCCATCTCAGGAGGTTGGGCGGAAACCCTAAAAGGTCAAGTTTATGCGCTAAAAGGGAATGGTTTACAGAGTCGAATGCTTTACTAAAGTCGGTGTAAATAACATCCGTCTGTAAGTTACATTGAAAGCCTTTAATAATGAAAGAGGTAAACTCTAACAAGTTCGTGGTGGTTGATAGCCGCCTTATAAATCCATGCTGAGTTGGAGATATAAGTGACTTGCAGAGATGTTGCAAGTGCGGAGTTAAAACATTCTCAAACATTTTACGAATAGCGGATAACTTTGCTATACCTCTTTAATTTTTTGCATCAGACTTGCTACCTTTTTTATGGAGAGGAATTATAAACGATTCCTTCCAGATCTAGTCGGACAAGAAAGCGGGACACAAGAATCGAAAAATGTGCCAAGAGCATTGTAAAAAATGTTTGTGCCTTTTATGATATCAGTGCACAAGTACAAAGCGGACCAATCAAAATCCCTAATGAGGTTATTAAGCTTCGCAAACTCGGCTTTACGAAAGCAGCGGATAGCCTACTCGACCGATCCAATACAGTTGGTCCTATATCTAGCGACACCTCGAAAGAAGGGTGGTAGGCGTCTTCAGGTATAGTGAGCGGAAGGGCTCGGGCTAACAACACTATGGTCGGATCCCATACAAAGCACAGATCAAGCAATCGACCCAAGGAATTTTTCACATGGTTGACTTGAGACAGGGATAGGTCAAGCAAGCCGTCAACAAAGTCATGTCGTGACATGGGCAATAGGATACTAGACTCGTTTACCGAAGACCAAACAGTTCCTGGCAAGTTGAAGTCACCAAGAACTATCATACGATCTTTATCAGATAGCGAGGAAGAAACAGCGGTTAAAGCGGACAAGTGCTGCTCATAAATTGAAATATCCGAAGAAGGTGGGATATACGACCAAGTAATGAATATAGCGAAAGTGGGAAGAATCAGTTTTACACACAGGAATTCCAGTTCCTGTTGAACTTGGACTGTGAAGTGTTCCGACGTGAAGTAAGAGTCCACTGCAATTAGAACCCCCCCTGCACGTCGAGACGAACGGTCCTTTCTAAAAGTTGTGTACCGACCTGCCAAAACCTCGGAACTAAGAATGTCCGGCTTTAACCAGGTTTCAGTAAACACAATAACGTGGGAAGCAAATGCAACACTATCCCGGAAAAAAATGCTGAGCTTACTACGCAAGCCTCTTACATTCTGTTAGGTTACTAAAAGAGAAGTTAGTTTTTTGGAAAGGTGGAAGCAAGACGGGAAGTTGAGGAAGAGGAAGTTGAGGTTGAGGGTGGCACACTGGAAAGATTTGGAAGGGATATGGGGGCCTATTCTTCTTCTTAGCCTTAAACTCCTTCACCACCAAATGCTCCGGCCAAAATTTGGCGGAGCAAATGGTGTCAAATTGAGTTGGGGAGATGCTTATCTTAAACGAGGCTATCTCCCTGGCATAAGAGAAGTTAAATTTCTCCACCTTTAAACCCACGGCTTTTATTTTGCTTTGAATAAAAGCAATTACATCATTAGATGTGAGGTCATATGTATTGGTGGTGTATATGTATTTACATCGGATGTACGAATGTATGAAGTATATGTATCCATATCGAACTCTATTCGTGGCTATCTTTTCGAAGAATTTCCCTGAATTTAATTACTTTCCTTATTTAATTCAATGCTTCAATTATTTAATTACCATTTCCTCCGTTGAAATGAGACCAGGAATTTGATTTCATATTTTATTCATTGATAAAGTGCGGCAAAACACGAAAATTCAAGTGCAAATTTTGCAACAATGCCTATGAAAATTATTCAAAACCATTCCCATTCGCGACTGGTCCCCGTCTGCAACTCAACCCTGCTTTGCATCTTTTGTTATACGCTCTCCTTCGACTAGGCGACAGCTCTGGTCCCAGTGAGCCGCTATTCAGTTCACTGGAATCGTCCACCACTCCACTGCTCTCGTCAAGCGGCGGGTCATCCATCCAGGTGGAGAGTGGTGGATGTGACATACTTAAGAAACGCTCGAGTTTCGGGCGGAAGTAATTTTTATTTTTACTCTGCAAATATTGACTTGATCCCAATTGCGAGTCACCCAAAGAAATGTTGAAAGCATTCCTCCAGTCGGCGGTCCCGCTGAGGTGCCACGATGTGGGTGGGGTGGGGCGTGTAGGTGCAGGCGATGCTCACTTGACAGTTGGCCACCACAGCGGGCCATAAACAACGGAGGCCCCAGAAATGGGTGGCCACGGCTGTGGTTCACTTTGTTCTTATTTACCGCCAGCCAGCTCCCTTTGCGCGCTCAGGGAATTTCTTCAAAGAAAACCAGAAAGAAAGACTACCTCCTGAACTCACTTTGACATTCATATGGTGTGTGAAAAGAGTTTTCTTGGATTACCATACAAGATATTTGCGGTGTGGATTTGTATCCAGCAAAAGGCGACATTTAATGAAGCAGACTCTGCCCTTGATGCTCATTCGTTGAAAAACAACGAAACGAAAGCGAAAGGCATAGCAGCGTCATGACCTCGTTCAATATTCTCTATGTCTCTCCCTCCCTCACTCTCTCTCTCCCTCTCTTGCAGCACTCGAATGCTATGTTTGCACCTATTAGGACGGCTACAGTGATGACTCCTGTGTAAGGAACGCCAGTGCCGTCAAGGTTCTCAACTGTCACAAGAAGAAGCTGTTATAGGCGCCCCTAAGGCTGAGGTGGCGGGGCGCGCTGGACTGCTGTCGCGAAAAATGGGGGAGCCGGGCACATAGCGGTCAGGCTGCAAACGACACGAAACAAGAGAAATGTTTTCCCATAATTACAGTTCAAATCGAGTTGCATTCAGAGGAAGGGAAACAAGAGTTCTTTATCGTAAACCCAATTAGATTCGTTCTATACGTGTGTGTGTAAGGTGGCATCATTCGCGTGATGCTCGCATTCAACTGCGGCGGGTCGTGTACTGCTAGAGGGGTGGCTGCCCGACCTTGACCGGCCAGGTTCCACTCGGCCCAAAGAGGCGAGTCCCATTCGTTCCCGCGAGCCAGTGGGTGTCGGTTCCCTTCGTCTTGCAGCGTGGACGCCAGGCTTTGCGCGTCGCGTATTATCGTCTCGTGCTCGTCGGTGTCCGTGGTCGCGTTGTCGTCGTCGATGGCAGCCCCATAACTCCCGAACCAATGGCGATTCAGGGCGGCGACGTCGTGATTGGGCGCCGAGCGGACACCTGCGGTTGCGAAGCGGCCATCGGGCTCTACTTCCTCTTCGGCGTCGGTCCCCGGGCCCTGGGTTTGTTGGTCGATCCACCCTTGGATGGATGCCGCGCGCCGGCACCATGGCATCCTGTCCTGTTGTCGAAGTGTCGCCTCTCCGACCCGCCTCAGCTGGGCTTGACGGGAGGCGGATGGCCCATTGGGGTCGACGATCCAGCCGCGAGTCCGGTGTGTCGTTGGTTCGTCGGCAAGTGCCGGGACTTCAGGCTGCTCGTCTCCACTAGGGTGTCCCGTCGTATCACCATTTGCCCCTAGGGGCCGAGCTTGCCTTCCGTCTCTTAGACGCTTCATGTCTTCAGTCGATTCTAGGGAGAAAATGCCTGTCGGTTAGACCCTGCCTGTCTTAACTAGAAGTACTAATACCCTCCCCCTATCCTGCTTGAGCGGTGCGAGTAAGAAGATGTTTACATTGGGTGTAGTACTTATCTAATCCCATAAGGGGATGTATACGTAGCTTACGGTTTCGTGGGTCGCGCCCCTTACGGGGCGAGGACATGACGGTAGCGCGCTACCGCAAGTGGCCCTTGCGAAGTCGGCAGGTCATTCAGGTCTCTCCAACGTCGTTGGGTTCTCCTCGGGGTGGTCCACTCCGTGGAACGCCTTTAAGTCGGCTAAACTCGCAGTTTTCCTTCGTTTGCCTTGATGAACCTGTAGTCGAGGTTCATGGTAACTGGGTTAGTCGAGTCTGATCTTCGAAAAGGGTTGCGTTGTCGACCGACCGCGGCATCGGCTAACGGGGCGAGTTGATAATTCGTTGGGGGCGAGGTGCGAGTTGGTCTACCTTGACCCGCCCATGTCCTTCGGGGCCGTGGTCTTCCAGGCGTAGCGGGCCGTGGTGTAGAGCGATGCTGGTTTCCCGTGGGGTCGTTCGCTCTGATTGAGCCGCACTGCTGTGCATTTCTGATTTGGCTCGCGTCGATCGTGTTATAATTTTAGCGCCGCCGGGTCCGTCTCGGTCGGGGCTTAGATGCGTTGTCCTTGTATTGCTGCTGAGTCTGGCGTGGTCGAAACTTAGAAACGTTGTCCTGAGGTTACTGCTGGTTCTGGCGTGGTCGTGGCTTAGCTCCGTTGTCTTGGTAGGGATACTCTGGGTGGTTTTCGAGGCAGACGGACTGGCCCTGGGTGTGTCCAGCGGTGTCGCAGTCGTCTCCGTCGAATCCTCGTTTCTCTGGGTGTTCTTCGAGGCGGACGGACTGGCCCTGGGTGTGTCCAGCGGTGTCGCAGTCGTCTCCGTCGAATCTTCGTTGCTTTGGGTGTTCTTCGAGGCGGACGGACTGGCCCTGGGTGTGTCCAGCGGTGTCGCAGTCGTCTCCGTCGAATCTTCGTTGCTTTGGGTGTTCTTCGAGGCGAACGGACTGGCCCTGGGTGTGTCCAGCGGTGTCGCAGTCGTCTCCGTCGAATCTTCGTTGATGGTTCTGGCGCGGTCGTATTGAATCGTGGGTTGGGTTCGGGTGGCGTTGCTGGGTCTGGCGTGTTCGAGATCCTGATGCGTTGTCGTGGGTCCATTGCTGGGTCTGGCGTGGTTGGGATTCGGGTGCGTTGTCACTGGTACATTGCTGGGTCTGGCGTGGTTGGGATTCTGGTGCGTTGTCACTGGTACGTTGCTGGGTCTGCCGTGGTTGGGATTCTGGTGCGTTGTCTTCGTCCGGTGGGTCGCCGTTGGATTGGTCGAGTGGGTAGGACCAGCGGATGCAGTCGCGGGACTTTCGTCACTAAAAGTAACCATGCGGTGCCGAGTCGAGGATGATGTGGGGATCGGGTTGGTTTCCCGGATCGCCCTCTGGGTCAACTGCAAGTACGCTAGTCCGCATTGTATTATGGCCTGGACGCCGCAAAGGAAATCGAGCCCCAGTATGATGTCGTCCACTACCATGGGTAGGACTAATAGAATCGCCAGCGTTTCCTGTTGATCCAGACGTACCTTGACCTAAACTGCTTGCGTCACCTCCTTTGCTGTACCGTCCGCCAGGCGGACGGTAGTCCTTATATTCCGTGCGTTCCCTCCGGTACTTACTTTATGAGCGATGCGATGACTGACGAACGACCGCGTTTCTCCCGTGTCGAGGGTAGCTGTGAGCGGTACTCCTTCGATGGTTACTAGCGCGGCGATCCTGCCTCCTTCCAAACTTAAGGGATGAGTTACTCCTGGGGGCCCTGGAGGTATGTCTCCGATCGGTTCCCTGACGAGCGGAGACTCGGCCCGTTTCCCGACTCGGATAGCCTACAGCAGTCGATCGTCCGGATGCCGCGGCGGCCACACTCCCAACAGAATAGCACTCGCCGATTCCTGCATGAACTGCTGAAATGACCTTCCGGTCTCCATCCTGGGTCAATACGCGGCTTGCCGTCTCGGCGCTCCGGGAGGGCCCGGTGTCGTCTGGAGGAGCATGCTGTGGGGTGGATAATCCGGGTCCTTGGTATGATGGCGTTCTGGCTTTCGTATTTGGGCGGTCGTTAGCTGGGTGGGTTTGTTCGCGGTCCCGCGTTGTCTCGTACGCTACTATCAATTGGGTCAGTTCTCGCAACGTCTCGAACTCATGTCTACGGGTGAACAGTTGGTATTCCGGCCGAAGGTTCGCGTAGATCCTGTCCAGCTCCCTGTCTGGAGTATACTGAGCTCGTTGCATCATGAGTCGGAGGTCGATCAAGTAGTCCTGAAAGGCTTCTCGGGGTCGTTGGCGACGGGAGCGGATCGTATCTTCCAAGTGCTGAAAGTATCGCGGGGGTAGGAAGAACTCCAAGAACTCCTTCCGGAACTCGGTCCATGGCTTGCCTTGCATCTGGAACGTCCTAAACCATCCTTCTGCCTTGCCAGTTAGTAGCCCGGAGATGGCTCGCGGCAGTTGTGCTGGGCTTCCGCCATATGAGTCGACCCTTTCTTCCAACCGTTCGATGAAGCCAGCGCATCCGAGTGTCCGTCGAACTTCAGACCCCAATTGCGCAGCTTATCGGCCAGGGCGGCGAAGGAAATTTCTTCCCTTCCGGGTCGCGAAGTTCCGGCTTCCTCGGGGAAGCGGTGCTGGTGGTGATTGTCACCATGTCGCCGGTCAGTCGTGGTTTCAAGCCGGTCAGAGTCGTCGTGAGCTTCGAGCGGGAACTCGGGAATTATGATAGATAGAGGCTGCTCCGCACAGATCCCTTCCTTCCGCTCTCGCTGACTCGGTCCCGGCGACGGGGACGTGTTCCTCGGGCTTCTCGTGCTGGGCGCGCTGTCGAAGACCATTCCGAGCTTTTTGATCCGTTTTTCGATCCCAGTCGGATGCTCACCGCGCGAGATAAAGGCCGAGATCCGGCTGCGCAGTTCGTCCACTGTCCCGGTTTCACCGAGGCCGAATTCGGCGGCGATGGCCTGCAATTCGTCCTTGCGCCGATACGAAATCCACTGTACCCCCATGTCGAAGCACGGTGGTCGAACTGGCACTTCGAGGTCTTTCGCGTTTCCGACGGTAGTATCACGTATTGAGCCTCCGGTAGAATCTTTTCTTAGGTCACGCACTGAATACCGGAGTCCTTGGGGCTAGTCACGGAAGCACGGCGTATGTACGGTTAACACGGTTGTCCAGTGGAGGCGTCCTTGGCGTCCTTGGCGTCCTTGCTGCTTGGGGTCCTGGTCGATAGTCCTTGCTATCTTTGTCCTTGGAATTGTCCTTGTGGTCCTGGTCGTGCTGGGTTCGTTGAATTAAGCGTTGGATCTCGTCCCGTGTTGATGGCTGAACGCTGACTGATCACTTTTAAGGCCGGGCGTTTACTCTCCGCTATCGTTTTGTAGGCCGGTCCTTGAATGATCGCGCTGAAGACCGGGCGTTGACTGCTCGCGCTGAGGGCCGGGCATTGAGTCTTCTCGCTGAGGGCCGGGCGTTGACTATCGGCTATTGTCTTGTAGGCCGGGCATTGAATGATCGCGCTGAAGACCGGGCATCGAAAGACTGCTCTGAAGACCGGGCGTTGACTGCTCGCGCTGAGGGCCGGGCATTGACTATCGGCTATTGTTTTGTAGGCCGGGCATTGAATGATCGCGCTGAAGACCGGGCATTGAATGACTGCTCGCGCTGAGGGCCGGGCATTGACTCTTCTCGCTGAGGGCCGGGCGTTGACTATCCTCTTCTGGGTCTGAGTACGAAATATATAGCCGGGCTGGTTGGTCTTCGGAAGGATTCCGACGCTCGCTCGGCCTCTACCGCCCACGACGCGCTGCTCGCCGCGGACATGTCGCTCTCTCTCTAGCGATTTCTGCTCAGCTTCGGCTCGGTTCTCTTTCTCTGCCGCCTCGCCGCGGCGCTCTCCTCCTCATGTGGGCGCAGCGGCCACGTGCTGACGCTATTGCTAGGGAGGTTAGGGAAGCCAGCCTCGGCTGTACGTGAATAATGGGCGACCTCACGTGCGGTTTTTTTTACAGAGATATACAGCTATTCTTGTCCTAATGATTCCGACTGGCCGTGCTTGCGCATGGTACAGTCCCGATTCCCCCTGCTACTCTTTCTTCTGATCGACTGTTCCACTTAGCGCCCCAAAACATAACGGAATTCCGGAGTCCCTGCTCGGGCGCCATCTGTAAGGAAGCGATCCTGGGCTGGGGTACATATCTCAGTCTACTCCAGGGTCGAAATTACAGTAATATTTATAATTTGCCGGGACTCCGTATTTCGGACCGACGATGGGGGACGGGGCAGCAGTCCGCGGATGGGAGCGATCGTAGCGTGGGACGTGGCAGTTGGTTTCACCGAGAGCACTCCGGTTATCGCCGAATAGCGCCTTCAGGACCCCACCGAACTCAGAATCAATACGGAGGTCTTTACTATGCGATAATACCGACAGGTGTCGCCGAGAGTACCTAGGCTACCGCCGGACAGTACTTACGGGACCCTGCCGGCCTGAGAGTTACTACGAAGCGGGAAGGGGGACTTTCTATGCGGAAATACCGGAAAGTATCGCCGAGAGTGCCTAGGCTATCGCCGGACGGCACTTACGGGACCCTGTCGGCCTAAGAATTACTACGACGCGGAAAGGGGAACTTTGCTATGCGGGAATACCGACAAGTATCGCCGAGAGTACCTAGGATATCGCCGGACGGTACTTACGGGACCCTGTCGGCCTAAGAATTACTACGACGCGGAAAGGGGAACTTTGCTATGCGGAAATACCGACAAGCATCGCCGAGAGTACCTAGGCTATCGCTGGACGGTACTTACGGGACCCTGTCGGCCTAAGAATTACTACGACGCGGAAGGGGAACTTTGCTATGCGGAAATACTGGCAAGTATCGCCGAGAGTGCCTAGGCTATCGCCGGACGGCACTTACGGGACCCTGTCGGCCTAAGAATTACTACGACACGGAAAGGGGAACTTTGCTATGCGGAAATACCGACAAGTATCACCGAAAGTACCTAGGCTATCGCCGGACGGTACTTACGGGACCCTGTCGGCCTAAGAATTACTACGACGCGGAAAGGGGGTTTTCGCTATGCGGAAATACCAACAAGTGTCGCCGAGGGTACCTAGGCTATCGCCGGACGGTACTTACGGGACCCTGTCGGCCTAAAAATTACTACGAGGGTCAGGGATATCGACGAGCATCACCGAGAGTGCCTAGGCAATCGCCTGATAGCACTTACGGGACACCGCCGAACTAAGAATTACTACGAGTACGAGAATACCGACGTGTATCGCCGAGAGTGCTTAGGCAATGGCCGGATAGCACTCACGGGACACTATCGGGCTAAACATTACTGCGAAAGTCTTTATCATATAGGGCAGGTATCGCCGAGAGGGCCTAGGCAATCGCCGGACAGCCCCTTCGGAACCCAGGGAACTAAGGGGATCAGGCGAGACAGCAACAGGCGTCACCGGGGACGCTTAGACGATCGTCGGATAGCGGCCTCGGGACCCTGCGAGGTCACAAACTACGGGAGGGAATCATGCCGAGGGAACGCCGACAGGTGTCACCGAGAACGCCTAGGCAATCGCCGGACAGCGGCCTCAGGATCGTGTCCGGCTACGAACTACTGGATGGAAGCACGCAGGCTCGGTCAAGAGGTGGGAGGAAGGGCAGAGAAGATGAAGCCCCGGGCCTCCAGGTTCCCTAGTGTATAGATAGTTGGTGGTCGGGCTATGTTTCTGTTATATTCGTTACATTTCACTTTATTCTCTCTTGGTTCCCTACCTATCGCACCGCTCAGCAGCCCGTATACACGTCTAGAGACTAGCTTACCCCTGAACTCCCACGCTTGTACTCGTCGAAAGCCTCCTCTTCCCCGTGGGTGCAGCGTAGATGCAGGATCTCTTCTCCGTAAGTGTAGTATCGATGCAGAGTCTTCTCCCCGTAAGCGCAGCGTCGATGCCGGATCTTCCCCGTGTCACTGATAGCGTTGGCGTGGATCCGGGCCGCCACGTGTTTTTACTTTTTCCAAGCCACTCGAATTTTTCCGCGAACACGTCCGACTCCTACGACTGCTCCCAATCGAATATTTCTCATCCACGTTTTTCTTCTCAAGCCTCAGAACTCTCCCGATCCAGCGCCAGCGTGGGCGGCCAGCGTCGTCATTCTCGCGGCGGCAGAGGGCTGGCGCCGTCGCCAGCGCGGCGTCTACGCTGCGCCGGTGACTTTTGCCTCTCCTTTTCGCTGCTGGCGCGTCGTTACTTCGCTTTAGTTTTCCGCGTTTCTCTTCTGCCGTTGCTGCTGTGGGCATACCGTTTCGGCGCTTCGTTGCTGCGTCGACGCTGGCGGCTTATCTTTTCGGCGCTTCTCGTCTTCGGCCGTCGCTGAATTGATGCTGTTGGCTACCGTTTCGGCTCTTGGTGTATTCCTCTCTATCTCTTTGGCTTCCGCTGCGTTGTTGTTGTTGGGTTTTTTTTCTTGGTGTATTCCTCCCCGTTTCTGTGTCTGTGCTTTTGGATTTCGATTCTTGGTGTATTCCTCCCCGTTGCTGTGTCGGTGCCGTTGGATTTCGATACTTGGTGTATTCCTCTCCCTCTTTGGCTGCTGCTGCGTCGTTGTCGTTGGGTTTCTGCTTTCTCGGTGTATTCCTCGCCGTTGCTGCGTCGATGCCTTTGGTTTTCGGTTCTTGGTGTATTCCCCTCTCTCTTTGGCTGCTGCTGCGTCGTTGTTGTTGGGTTTGGTTCTGAAAAGCCAGTGGCGTCCGCCGTGATCGCGACTTGCCCCCCCCCCCCCCCCCCCCCCCCCTTTAAAGAAGATAATAAGCTACGTGGGGCTTAGAGACCCCTCGGTCCGTATAATATATAAAATTAATACCATGTAGCCTTCGTGGCCTTCCCCCTTCCCACCTTAACATAAAGCTGAAAAGTCAATGCTTAAACCTAGAAAACGAAGAAAAGTCAAAATCTTAATTCAAATAACGTAGGTCCGGGTCCCTCCAATGGGAAAATGCCGGCGAGTTGATGGGCGGAAAAATGTGGGTGGAGCGTACGCTCCCTCACAGGGCGGAAGTGGGCGGGGCAAAGTTTTGAAATATACTTGTAGCAGTGACATGTGCGGCAGTGGAAATGTATTGCTTCTAAAATGTAGTTATGTTTCGCGAGACCTCCTAAAGAATGCTTTAAGAAACCTATCACCTAGCGACGGATTCTTAGAAAACTCTCTCTATAGCTTTTTATACCCGATACTCAAAATGAGTATTGGGGTATATTAGATTTGTGGTGAAAATGGATGTGTGTAACGTCCAGAAGGAATCGTTTCCCACCCCATAAAGTATATATATGCTTGATCAGCATCAATAGCCGAGTCGATTGAGCCCTGTCTGTCTGTCCGTCCGTCCGTCTGTCCGTCTGTCCGTCTCCTTCAGCGCCTAGTGCTCAAAGACTATAAGAGCTAGAGCAACGATGTTTTGGATCCAGACTTCTGTGATATGTCACTGCTACAAAATCATTTCAAAACTTCGCCCCGCCCACTTCCGCCCCCACAAAGGACGAAAATCTGTGGCATCCACAATTTTAAAGATATGAGAAAACCAAAAACGTAGTATTGTAGAGAATGACCATATCTTTAGGACTGCGGAATCTGAATTGGATCGTATTATTATTATAGCCAGCATCAAGAAAACAATTTCATTTTTTCTCGCCCTGTCTCTCTCTAACACACACGTAGCATAGGCGGCTTTGCTTAGTGTAAAACATTCGCGCCTAGATCTCAGAAACTACAAAAGCTAGAGCAACCAAATTTGGTATCCCTACTCCTAAATTTCGCCACACCCCCTTCCGCCCCCGCAAAGGACTAAAATCTGGGGATATTCAAAAATCTCAGAGACTATTAAGGCTAGAGTAACCAAATTTGGTATCCGCACTCCTGTTAGATCTTACTATAAAACGTGTATCTCAAAATTTCGCCCCACTTCCTTCCGCCCACACAAAGGACGAAAATCTGTTGCATCCACAATATTGCACATTCGAGAAAACTAAAAACGCAGAATCATAGATAATGACCATATCTATCAGACTGCTGAATCTGGATCAGATCAGATCATTTTTATAGCCAATAGGAACAAATCAATTTGCAGTGGCTACGCAGCGCCCGACGTCACGCTCAGACTGATTTTCTGTCTCTCTCGCACGCACTCTTTGTCGTGTCGTTTAACATTAGCGGCGTCTGCCGGAGGAGAGCCATACTGACTTAGTATCGGGTAAACCGTAGAGTTGCGGTGTCCGCAGCAACTCACAACGTTCCCCCTCGTTTTCTACTTCCAACATTGCCATTCATTTCCCATTAAATGTGCCGTGCCCCAGGACGGCTCCCAGGACCCCCAGGGCGGCGGAAGATGTGCATTTATCCATTACCGTTGACGTTGCTGTCGACTCTCCTCTCCGCTCGAATCACCCGGTTAAAATGTAATTATCCTGCCTGGACTCGGCACTCCATGGCGTTGCATTCCACGTCTGAAATTCAGCCATGTCTTAATAGCCGGAAATCGAGTTGACTTGTTCGGAACTCGTTCGGAGAGTTATGGCTGTGAATTCAAGTTAATTGAATATCTATAGACGTGCATGGTGGCGAAGCAGAGGGGCCTCGCATAATTGTCGGCTCATTAAACGATAATGCAGGAAAATTGATGCCCGGCCTTTTTCCATTCCATTCCCCATTTTTGGGGGAAATTGAATTTCATAAGCTTTCCGATGAAAAACAGGGTTGCGGGGGAGCCTCCCCAGGGAAGTTCCCAGCAGCAATTAGGGGGTTAATTTAATAAACTCTCACTTTCTACCTTTCACAGGATCTGTTCTATCTTTCATGTGTGTCCTGTGGCTGTTTTAACTGTGGCTGGCGCTGTGCCACTTGCAAATAATTCACTTTCTTTTGCCTCTTGTAAAGAGTGTGCGGTGTGTGTGATTATGGGTTACGTGTTCGAGTGTCTGTATGCTACGGGTGTGGATGAACATTATTGGATTGCATTGAAAGAACTGGTAGCTTAGAAATAATGTATCGGCACTGGCGTTACGTTGCCTAAACGTAACGCCCAAGAGAACTAGTCCTCTGATCTACTATAATTCTTGAATACACGTTGCTTAATCAGACGCACCAACTGTGCAAATTTTTTAAATTTTTTTTTGGGACATATTTCTTTAAATTTTTTTTTCTTGAGTTTTGCCATTTTTAAAGTCTATCAAACAAAATTTAGAACTGAACTGCGTAAAAGAAACAATTTAGAAGAACTGAAAAAGCCGAAATGGAAACGAGTAGAAAAACGATGTTTCTTTTTTTGAACACCAAACGCTGGCACGGCCCTGTTCCATGCGATTCGGCTCTGATTGGTTCCGCTTCAGCTTGAGATCGGTCTGATTTGGCCAACTGATTTGGGGAAGCAGGAAAGCGCTCCCGATTTGCAATAACAACTAGTAATACACGCATATATACGGCATGATATATATGTAGGCAATGGTAAACGAAAGACAACTAGTATTCCCTGGGGGTTGGTGGTGTGGTTGTGTTGCGCCCATGTCGAGCAATCGGAACCCAGATAGGACTGGGCTGAGTTCCTTCGCTGAGGTGTGTGTGTGTGGTGTGGTGTGGTGCTGGTTTTTGTACGAACATATTTGCTTTCTAACTTATTTCCCAAATTGATTTTGATATTCCTAAATTCCGGGATCCTAACTGAATCCCTCTCTCCACGTCAAGGTCCCTCAAGTGTGCTGCTGTAGGTGTCTATGTATGTGTTCCAGGTGAAATGTGTTGACATGTGTGAGTGTGTGCGTGTGGGATGGGCTACCACTGCGCCGTTTCTATCTCCGGACTACGAACGCCGCTCAGTAGACAATGAGCAGGTTGTTCTCATTGAAGCCGGCGGAGTGTCCGGCGTTGCGTACAATGAAACAGGATCCATCGAAGTGCATGCGCTTCTCATTGCGACTACAAAGGACAGAACAGAACGGAAGTTAGCAGAGCAGGATGACGGGCGAGGGGAGGGGGAGGGGGAGGTTGAGAGCATCGGTTTGACACTCACCGAACAAACAGATGCGAGGTCTTGCCCAGAGAGGCAGTGCAATGGATGCCAGGTGTGGTCAAAGTGGCCGATCCATTGCCGGGACTGGTGCGAATCAAGCACTTGTTGTCCACACGAGTGACCTTCACCAGGCCATCGGCTGCCTGGGTGATGCGAAATCCGTTTATGTCATAGATCTCAGTGCCATCCTCGGTACAGTTGTAAGCTGAATTGGCAATCACGTCATGGGCTTCAGCCATATAAGAGGCACCATGGCGCGAGTCGCTGCGAGAAGTTCGGGAATTAAATCGAAATTAGCCAAATAAGAAGCGATGCAATTGGCCGGGGGACTCACTCATAGAACACTGCCAGGGTGTAGTCCTTGGTCAGATCGGTGAAAGTGTCGGTTGTGGTGCGCGTCCCGGCTGTGTCCACCAGGTAGATGAGAGCGCACGCCTCGCTGGTGAAGCTCACACCCTTGTACCACAACTTGGCATATCGACTGTAATGGGAAGATAATTCAAAGGATTTAAAAGATGCCACGTTGGGGTAAGGGCCATTCCCACTCACACAAAGTTATTGCCCTTCTTGCCGTCGTAGGTGACTATTTCGACTTTAGCGCCGCTCTGCAAGATGCGTCCATTGGGGTGGATCAAAGCCGAGTTGCTGCAGTTGCGTGATAGAGCAACTGCCACCATGCTGCGCTGATTGAGCACGCGCACCGCCTTGTCCAGAGTCATGTCAATGCTGCCCCATGCAAAGAAAGGTATTAACATTAGGGGTCGGTCTTAAAGAAGAGCCAAGGGACTGGGGGCGTCCACACTCACCGCACGCCATCGCGGAGGCGCAACTGGATGGTGCCGTTCGTCATGGCAATGGGTCCAGAGCCGGGACATGCCGGCGGTGTGTGGTTCTCGAGCTCGAAGTTGCGTGTGCTGCTCACGCGTGCCAAGGCGTATGGTGGAGGGGCATTGGAGACGGCAACTGTTCTGAATTCTGAGATTGAGCATAGAATCGGCTTGATTTACAGATATGCAGGAGCCCCTTACCAGGCAGTAGTTCTGCTCGTTGTCGAAGCCATAGGTGGGCGTGGCATTGTAGCGCCCTGTGAGTGCCTTGCCGTTGTGCGCCATTTTGCCAGCGTCTATTTCCTGCATATTCTCTGGCCCGTACTGGAGAGGGTTGGAAATGTGTATGCCCGGAAGTTGGACGTATGAACGGGCCGACTGACTGCCGACGGGGTAATTGGCGCACTCCTTGGAAATGCCGCTGGTGATGGTGTTGGTGCCAACGGTGGCGCTGCTAGCGAGACTGGAGCTGCTGCCGCGATCCATGTGGCCCACGGAGTCCGTGCCGGAGGACAGCGAGATGTTGCTCATGCGTTGGGACAGCTGCCCCCCAGTCATGCCGACACGCAAGCTTGCCTGCTAAGGGAGGGGGATGAGAAGGCGAGAGGTAGTAGCGGAAGTTAGATCCGGAAGGAAATGAAGAGGTGAGGAAGTGAAAGTGCCAGAAAATAATTGAATACCGGCAGGAGAGAAAACGACAGAGACGAGAGAAAGTGTCAGCAGCGCAGAAATCGAATGACTTTGCAACTGTTGCTAATATTCTGTCGACATTCTGTTAACGCATGCATATACATACATACATACATATATGTATTTACATACGTGTGTGCGTTTTTCCCAATTTGCATTTGATTTTTATAGAAATTAACCAAACTATTTTGAATAGTATTAGAAGAGAAGAGAAGAGGGGGGGAATAGAGAAGGAAAATTCGAATATTAAAGTCGGAAAGTAAGAGAGCAATGGTGGAAAAGAGCGAGACGGAAAATAAGGTGGTCTGAAATAACAGGAGAGGGCAATGAGGTGCTGCTGTTGCCGAGCTGTTAAGACTGCGGCGGCTGTTAACTCGCTGTTGATACCCTGCTAGCGCGATGATGCGGCAGTTTTGTAAAACAAAATGTCTGAAAATTGAAGAAACTTTCACGTTATTGCTTGGAATTTCACTTACCGGCGATGGGTTGTTGGTGTAGACGGAGCGCTGGCGCACCCCGTTGGGCGGCTTGGTGGGCGAGCGCAAGATGTTGATTTTGTCGTTCATCTGAGCACGCGACAAGAAGTCCTCGGCATTGAAGATCCCCACACGGGCGCCCTTCGGGCTGCTTACTTGCGAGACCGGCTCCTGCTGGGAAGTCTCGCAGTCCGATGACTGGCACTGCGCCTCCTTGGTGCTGACCTTGGGCTCAACGGACTTCGGCTCGGTGACCACTTTGATTTGGCAACTTTTTTCTTCTCGCTCTTTCTTTTCGTCAAGTGAGTTCACAAAACCGGCGTTTGTGTGTGCGTGCGTGTGTTCGTGTGTGCGGTAAATGCGAAATTTTTCACTTTAAATATGTGTGAACTTACTTGAGAACACGCGCGTGCTAAATACAGTTTTAGAAGATTTTGTTCGACACTTCTCACTACGACTCTGAGAGGAATTTTAATTTTTATATTTAATTTTCCACTTTACATGAGCTCCGCTCGCTGGCACAATTTTCGAAAGGATGACTGTTCGGATTTTCACACTGAAAGTCGTCGCCTGCTCAAACCGGAATTCAAAGTGAAAAGCAAAGCTGTCTCCCGATTATAATCGGAGCGATATTCAGGGCTGCATTTCAATGTTGTATGGATGTAGATCAGATACCAATTACTGTACATTTTCGTATTATTAATGGTACTCCGTGGCTTGAGTCTTGAGCTTCACAAAAAAATGGTTTACCAAATTACCAAATGGTTAAATGGTAAAATGTTTAATTCGTGCACTGCTCATTTTCACCTTGTTCGATCCTTTCGGATTCCTGTAAAGAAAATTTACCAAATACAATTCGTTCACAGACTTGCATTAAGGCGCCGCACTGACGCTGATCTATACACAAGCCTGGAAACAAGTATTGACCCGTCATCGTTTTGGCCCAAAGTAGCTTCATTCTGGTCATGGCTAATTGTGGAATACTTCTGGCAGTCTTAATTTAATTTGGATCTCTTCCATAAACTGCGTGCACTGCAACTCTCTCTTCCCTAACTCCTCTCAAATCTGATTTCCTATAGATTATTAATTGGTACTTTGTATCGTTGCCCAACTAGAAATGGATTTAAGTCAGCTTGAATGCATTTCCGTCGGCCTAATCCTATTTCACGCTTTTAGAGTCGGACAAATGAAGTTTGCCAGCATCAAAGTCAAGCAAAATCGAATTAAGCAATAGGCGCCGCTCCCAACAGCATCAAGCAGAAGCTTTAAAGCATATTAGAAAATTGAGAAGTCAGCCAAAAGAGTTGCACTTGGCCATGTAAAAGTACTGTGCTGTGTGCTCGATGGTGGCATAAAACTGAAAGTTTCAATTTTCTGAAGTGCTCGCCTTGGCTCGAGAAGGTTGCGAAATGCCAAGTGTCAGTGCCAAAGGAGGCGGCTAAGCACGGAGGAGCCTCATCTTGGTGGGTTACTGCTGATGCAGTGTATCGCATATCTGCTTCGTCAGTTGGAATTTCTGGCATCATCTTTACGTGAGGGTACACACTTGTGTCCTGGAATTTGCATGCAAAATATAATAGTGCTAGGTGCCCATTTATGTATGTACAAGCTAAGCTCTCTATAGCGGACACATGGTTCCAGTAATTCAATCCGTACTATCCATATAGTGTAAGTAGCGAATGTATACAGCTTTTGTTAGATGTTTGGTTCTACCCAAACTGTCGGATATTTGCGGATAATGCTGGGGGGCTGTTGACAAATTAGCCAAAATTTAGAATTTGGCAGGCCCTGAAGGACGCCCGTCCGCGCTTGTGGCAATGAAAATTAGCTGAGACATCGCACGTCTGGTGTGTGGGGGAGTGTTATTGATTTGCCACCTTGTAGTCTGGATCGTAGAGAACTATTATCGAACGGTTCAGTTCAGTAGGCAACCCTGAACTTCTTTCGAATCGATTGACAGCTATATCCCCTCGCCTGCTCACATGATTGATGCTGGCTTTCACTTTTTCGGCTTGAGCGCATTGACTTTCCCTGCATTTGGCCATCGCTGCCCACGCAGCATGGCACAGCGAATATTCGCCTAAAAATTCTATCTCATTTTGCTAGTGACATATTTGAAATTTATTTTCGGTGCTGATGCTGCCACCCCGATGCTGTTGCTGTTGCTGTTGCAGCTGCATCTGCACCTCCGCCCACGCACTGCATTGACTCAGTTTGTAAGTGAAAATAAAAAATAACAGTTGGCAAATACTGTATTTATAGAAAATGCAATATGCATGGAATCCGAATGAAATACGGAAACTCATTTGTAAAAAGCTACAATGCCTTACAGCAGCCGCAAGCGAACAAATTGGTTAACCTCCTTTTATTTTTTTCCTTTTTTCCTTTTTTTTGGTAGTACGAGTCCATATTTATGGTTCGTAAATATGAATGTGGGATTTTTGTCGAGCCATTACCAATTGGACGGCCATTTACGGCAGGCAAAGGCAGAGAGGAAGCAGAATTGTGGTCTTTTTCTAGTTGGAATTGCTTGTTGATTATTTGCTTGCCACATTTTAATTAACTGGATTTCGTTTCGCAGAACGAATGTGTAACAGTAAGCTTTTGGCAGCGAGCACTGCTCTGAAATATTCTATCTATGCTCCAAGGGGATTTCATTTCCACTCGGTCGAATGCGAAATGTGGAAAAACTATTTTCGTCGACCCAAGAAAACTCATGAAAGTGTCAGTAAAAATCCATTCTTAATGTGTTTCGCCTTCGCTATTAAATCCTTTTCCATTTGCATTAAAAACAATTAGCGCCCGCGACGCCACTTTCCTTTGTTGACAGCGGGAGAGGGAGCGGGGGAGCCTTGACTACGGTTTGGGAGGGGGAAAATTAATTGATTGTCAAGATGAGGCAGCGGCAACAAATAAATGTGTCTGGTCATTCAGCAGGCGATATTTGTTGCCACACACTCGCATATAGAGTAGATAATGCCGCGTTGTCTGTCAGCTATGAAATTACATTCACACATATCCGTGTACACACACACACGTACAAGTGTACATGGAGCTTCACACACAGCAGCTGATCGCGCCGCCAGACAGGAGATCGCGTAGAGTTGCCACACGGACGGTGCTGCCAGACATCCCCGATCGACCCAGGGCTGCCAGAGTGTTGGAGAGAGCTGGAGTTGCGCGCCAACGGAGGGAGATTTTAATTTCGAAATTCAAATTCTAAAGTAAACAATAGGAGTGGAGGAGGATGAAAAGCTCGCCTTCAGGAAGGGTAGCATGCTCGCCCGATCTCCGGCACCCGAGCCATCTCCATCTCCAGCAGCAGCGGCGCAGAGTCGGGACCTTGACTCTAGGGAGACCCCCAAGAGGGTTCGGGACCCAGCCAGCCCGGGAAGTTCCCAGAGGCAAACGCCGCCCAAGAAGAGCAAGGCCCACCAGGAGGCTACCTGCCTTGAGAACCTCTCGGAGCTGGGAAAAATCCTTGATGAGGTTCAGACCAGGATGATGGACAAAAATACGCGCCACATCAACATGGCCACCAGAGCACTGTTCGTGCGCATGAAGGAGCTGCACTCGAACATTATCGAATCGAGCCAAGAGGCTGCAGCGGGTAGAAGCGCGCTGGAGGAAGGCTCCGACGCCCAAGGCCTGTGCCCGAAATGCTCACAGAGCACGCGGAGCGCAGACAAGGAGCAGCAGACAACGACCGTCTGGAGGAGCGCAAACCGAACCGTGGCGTAGCGAAAAGGAGCTATCGCAACCAAGAGGACCCTTAAAAAGGCCCCGTTGCGGCCACACGGAGACGTAGCGACGACCAGCGCCATGAGGCAGCCCAAGAGCCCCGGAACCCCCGACAGCGAATGGAGCGTGGTGGCCAAGAGGCCGAGAGCAGCACGCCGCGCTCGCCCAGACGCGGTCATAGTTCAGGCCCCCGGGAAGTCGTACAGCGAGGTTCTGGCAATGGTCACCAGACGACACGACAACCAGCTTTCCGACCAGGGAAGCTGCGTCTCCAAGGTACGCCGCACCATAAACGGCAACCTTCTGCTGGAGGGGGCAAAAGACAGCGTGGAGAGTGCTGAGGGCATGAAAGCCAGCATCGCACGCGTCCTCGGCGATGGAGCGTCTGTGCGCGCAATGACGGAAGACTCGAAGGTGGTCATATTGGAGATACGGGACATCGACTCCCTCGCGACGGAGCAGGAGATCTGTGCCGCTCTAACTCGCCAATTCAACATTGACGAGGGTCGAGTAAGAGTCCGCAGTCTGCGCCGCGGATACGCGGAGTCCCAGCTGGCGGTGGTCAGCTTGCCCTTCTCCCTGGGCCAAGCGGTCCTGAAAGGCGGCAAGGTGAGGATCGGCTGGACCATATGTAGGATCCGGGAAAGAGATGGACTCCCAAGGTGCTACCGATGCCTGGAACCCGGGCATATCGCACGGTTGCAGTTCCGTACAGTGGACAGGAGTGGCTGCTGCATCAAATGCGGGGAGAAAGGGCACAAAGTTGCCGAATGCAAAAAAGAGCCTGCGTGCTTCATCTGCTCAGCAGCTGGAAAGAAGGAGGTCCCGCACCAGGCAGGCACTAAAAACTGCCCAGCCACGCGAAGCGGGGTCGGCAAAACCCTGACGACATGCAGTTGATTCAACTCAACCTGAATCACTGCAGGGCCGCACAGGATCACCTGACGCAGACGGTGCGCGAGCTTGGCTCTGAGGTGGCACTCCTCAGCAAACGACATAAGGTGGGCAGCAGCAGCGATTGGGCCACGGACCTTACTGGCAAAGCGGCCCTGTGGCTCTGTGGCGTCGACGCGCCGCAATTGCGCGACACCAAGTCGGCAGACGGGTTCGTCCGAGGGTATGTAGGCGGCATATGGTTCTACAGCTGCTACCTGGCACCCAGCCTCTCACTGGAGACTTTCAGCCGAATTATGGACGAGCTGAGCTGCGATCTGCGAGGACGGAACAACGTCGTAGTAGGAGGCGACTTCAACGCCTGGGCCCTGGAATGGGGGTCCTCCCGTACAAACGCCAGAAGCTGGCACTTCTTCTACTCCCGAGGGAAGTTGCGGGCCTTTTCAACAAATGCCTCCAGGAGGGGACGTTCCCCGAGAGGTGGAAAAGGCAACGGCTGCTACTATTAACCAAGCTGGGCAAGCCGCCAGGGGTGGCCTCTTCCTACAGGCCCATCTGCCTTCTGGGCTCCATGGGAAAAGTCTTCGAAAGGGTGATCGGTGCGAGGCTGAGCGCAGCCATCGAAGCAGCAGGCGGTCTCTCCCAGAACCAATACGGGTTCAGGAAAGGGAGGTCGACGCTGGACGCCATCTTGAGGGTCGTAAAAACGGCGGAGGAAGCCATTGCTGGGACTAGGTAGAGAGGCGGAACCAAGTCATATTGTCTGGTGGTGACACTGGACATAAGGAACGCCTTCAACTCGGCCGACTGGACCCGGACGCTGGAGGCACTGAGGTCCTTCAACATCCCGGGCTACCTACTGAATATAGCGCGCAGCTATTTCAGCAATAGGGTGCTGACAATGGACACATGTCAGGGCTCAAGGGCATACGAAGTCTCGGCCGGAGTCCCGCAGGGCTCCGTTTTGGGACCTCTGCTCTGGAACGCCATGTACGACGGGGTCCTACGGCTCCCGATGCCAGCCAACACTAACCTGGTGGGTTTAGCTGACGACGTCGCAATAGTGGCGGTAGCGAAGGAACTTGCCGCAGTGGAGGAGCTTGCCAACGTCGCCATACAAGCCGTCGAGGCGTGGCTAGCCGCCGCGGGGCTGGAGCTGGCGGCCCAAAAAACGGAGGCGGTCCTGATATCCAGCCGTAAAGTGGTCGAGACCGCCAGAGTGCAGGTTGGTGGGACCGCGATCGAATCGCAGAGGTCCATCAAGTACCTTGGAGTCCTCATCGACACGCGCCTGTCCTTCAAAGAGCATCTAGAATACGTCCACACGAAGGCCGGTGGGACCGCGGGAGCGCTATCCAGGATGCTGCTAAACACCAGAGGGCCAAAGCAGGCAACGAGGAAACTGCTGACGAGCGTCGTGACGTCGCAGATGCTCTACGCCGCACCGGTGTGGGCAGAAGCCGCGAAGTTGAGGAGCTACATGCGAGGAGTGGAGGCAACGTACAGACTGAGCGCCATTAGGATCGCGTGCTCGTTCCGGACCATCTCAGACAAAGCCGCGTTAGTCATTGCCGGGCAAGTTTCGCTCAGGGAGCTGATAAGGGAGAGGAAGGAGATCCATGATGCCATGACGGACAGTGCAGCCGAGGTACGCTCCAAAGCAGAAATTAAGGACGACGCCAGAAGGACCAGCATAGACAGATGGCAGACTCGATGGGACCACTCACCCAAAGGCCGATGGACCCACACCCTCATCCCAAGCATAGCATGCTGGGTTGAAAGGAAGCACGGCCAGGAGAATTTCTACCTTACCCAGGCACTGAGCGGACATGGCTGCTTCCGCGGCTACCTCAAGCGCTTCGGCCACGAGACAGAGGACTGGGGACCCGCGTGTGGCACAGGCATAGAGGAGGACGCTCGCCACGTCCTCTTCGACTGCCACAGGTTTGACCTCGAGCGTCAGACATTGGAGACAGCAGCAGGGTCTAGGGTCAGCACCGAGACTCTGGTGCCGCTGATGCTGGCAGACCCGAAGGTGTGGGAAGCGGCCGCGGACTTCGCCTCTAGCGTGATGCGAACGCTTAGGTCCTTGGAGAGAAGGGGACGGAGTAGGTGTCCACGCCACTGCGAAGCAATGCTTTGCGGCAGTACCGCAGTCCGCGGGGCCCCTAGTCCCAACATACTATTGTCCGTTAAATTAAGTTAAATATAAATTGTATAGTATATATTATAGAGCGAATAAATAGGTATATGAATATAAAAAAAAAAAAATATAAAAAAAAATTGTACATGGGAGAAGATCTTGCGGATTGGCACGCGTCGCCTGGCTAAAAGCCTCGGCTTGACTTCCATCAATATTTTGGCATTCCTGGCATTTTCCTCATTCCTCATCGAATCATCGAGCAGGGCTCGTGAAATTTGAGTGACTGTGTTGTTTACACATCTCAAGTAAATCCGAGCCCGCGGCGACATCATCCTCGAGTGAATCATGGGGATTTCCTGGAAGCAATTGTCGCCTCCGCTGTGGCTTACCCAAGAGGAACACACAGTCCGAGGGGGATCTATGGCTGGTCGCTGGTTAGTCGGATTGGTCTGCGGTCTATGTCTGCCGTGCCGGCCTCTTGACGTCATCTGCAGTCTCGGTACTTGCCAAAAACCCCATCCAACCGGCCCTTTCCCCGCGCTGAGGTGTGCTAAGCACTCGGCCAGAGGGTGTACGTGGGGGGGAGCTGATGCAAAACTTTCGAAAGATTTAATGTATGCTGGCGCGGTGCCCGCGGTGTCGGGCCACATTTCACGCTTCATTTGCCAGCGACGGGCAAACCAAACGGACAGAGGGACGGACGGATGCCGGCGGTGACGTTGTCGTGTCGGGTTTGATTTTGATAAAATAGGCCAAAGTGCTCATCAATAATCATTTCTGTAAAAATCCGTGAGCAAAGCAATTATTTTTACAAAATGAACGCCCGCTCCACACACCATTCAGGGCAATCCATTTTCTCTGTGTGTGTGCATCCTTCACACATCAAAAATAATTATAATTTGTGGGTAGAAACGTATGTACATATGTATATGTATTTACATCGGATGTACGAATGTATGAAGTATATGTATCCATATCGCACTCTATTCGTGGCTATCTTTTCGAAGAATTTCCCTGAATTTAATTACTTTCCTTATTTAATTCAATGCTTCAATTATTTAATTACCATTTCCTCCGTCGAAATGAGACCAGGAATTTGATTTCATATTTTATTCATTGATAAAATGCGGCACAACACGAAAATTCAAGTGCAAATTTTGCAAAAATGCCTATTGTTTCCCCGTCTCCAACTCAACCCTGCTTTGCATCTTTTGTTATACGCTCTCCTTCGACTAGGCGACAACTCTGGTCCCAGTGAGCCGCTATTCAGTTCACTGGAATCGTCCACCACTCCACTGCTCTCGTCACAGCGGCGCCAAGCGGCGGGTCATCCATCCAGGTGGAGAGTGGTGGATGTGACATACTTAAGAAACGCTCGAGTTTCGGGCGGAAGTAATTTTTATTTTTACTCTGCAAATATTGACTTGATCCCAATTGCGAGTCACCCAAAGAAATGTTGAAAGCATTCCTCCAGTCGGCGGTCCCGCTGAGGTGCCACGATGTGGGTGGGGTGGGGCGTGTAGGTGCAGGCGATGCTCACTTGACAGTTGGCCACCACAGCGGGCCATAAACAACGGAGGCCCCAGAAATGGGTGGCCTGTGGTTCACTTTGTTCTTATTTACCGCCAGCCAGCTCCCTTTGCGCGCTCAGGGAATTTCTTCAAAGAAAACCAGAAAGAAAGACTACCTCCTGAACACCCTTTGACATTCATATGGTGTGTGAAAAGAGTTTTCTTGGATTACCATACAAGATATTTCCGGTGTGGATTTGTATCCAGCAAAAGGCGACATTTAATGAAGCAGAAAAACAACGAAACGAAAGCGAAAGGCATAGCAGCGTCATGACCTCGTTCAATATTCTCTATGTCTCTCTCTCTCTCACTCTCTCTCTCCCTCTCTTGCAGCACTCGAATGCTATGTTTGCACCTATTAGGACGGCTACAGTGATGACTCCTGTGTAAGGAACGCCAGTGCCGTCAAGGTTCTCAACTGTCACAAGAAGAAGCTGTTATAGGCGCCCCTAAGGCTGAGGTGGCGGGGCGCGCTGGACTGCTGTCGCGAAAAATGGGGGAGCCGGGCACATAGCGGTCAGGCTGCAAACGACACGAAACAAGAGAAACGTTTTCCCATAATTACAGTTCAAATCGAGTTGCATTCAGAGGAAGGGAAACAAGAGTTCTTTATCGTAAACCCAATTAGATTCGTTCTATACGTGTGTGTGTGTAAGGTGGCATCATTCGCGTGATGCTCGCATTCAACTGCGGCGGGTCGTGTACTGCTAGAGGGGTGGCTGCCCGACCTTGACCGGCCAGGTTCCACTCGGCCCAAAGGGGCGAGTCCCATTCGTTCCCGCGAGCCAGTGGGTGTCGGTTCCCTTCGTCCTGCAGCGTGGACGCCAGGCTTTGAGCGTCGCGTATTATCGTCTCGTGCTCGTCGGTGTCCGTGGTCGCTTTGTCGTCGTCGATGGCAGCCCCATAACTCCCGAACCAACGGCGATTCAGGGCGGCGACGTCGTGATTGGGCGCCGAGCGGACACCTGCGGTTGCGAAGCGGCCATCGGGCTCTACTTCCTCTTCGGCGTCGGTCCCCGGGCCCTGGGTTTGTTGGTCGATCCACCCTTGGATGGCTACCGCGCGCCGGCACCATGGCATCCTGTCCTGTTGTCGAAGTGTCGCCTCTCCGACCCGCCTCAGCTGGGCTTGACGGGAGGCGGATGGCCCATTGGGGTCGACGATCCAGCCGCGAGTCCGGTGTGTCGTTGGTTCGTCGGCAGGTGCCGGGACTTCAGGCTGCTGGTCTCCGCTAGGGTGTCCCGTCGTATCACCATTTGCCCCTAGGGGCCGAGCTTGCCTTCCGTCTCTTAGACGCTTCATGTCTTCAGTCGATTCTAGGGAGAAAATGCCTGTCGGTTAGAACCTGCCTGTCTTAACTAGAAGTACTAATACCCTCCCCCTATCCTGCTTGAGCGGTGCGAGTAAGAAGATGTTTACATTGGGTGTAGTACTTATCTAATCCCATAAGGGGATGTATACGTAGCTTACGGTTTCGTGGGTCGCGACCCTTACGGGGCGAGGACGTGACGGTAGCGCGCTACCGCAAGTGGCCCTTGCGAAGTCGGCAGGTCATTCAGGTCTCTCCAACGTCGTTGGGTTCTCCTCGGGGTGGTCCACTCCGTGGAACGCCTTTAAGTCGGCTAAACTCGCAGTTTTCCTTCGTTTGCCTTGATGAACCTGTAGTCGAGGTTCACGGTAACTGGGTTAGTCGAGTCTGATCTTCGAAAAGGGTTGCGTTGTCGACCGGCCGCGGCATCGGCTAACGGGGCGAGTTGATAATTCGTTGGGGGGGGAGGTGCGAGTTGGTCTACCTTGACCCGCCCATGTCCTTCGGGGCCGTGGTCTTCCAGGCGTAGCGGGTCGTGGTGTAGAGCGATGCTGGTTTCCCGTGGGGTCGGTCGCTCTGATTGAGCCGCACTGCTGTGCATTTCTGATTTGGCTCTCGTCGATCGTGTTATAATTTTAGCGCCGCCGGGTCCGTCTCGGTCGGGTCTTAGATGCGTTGTCCTTGTATTGCTGCTGGGTATGGCGTGGTCGAGGCTTCGATGCGTTGTCCTTGTATTGCTGCTGAGGCTAGCGGGGGCGAAACTTAGAAACGTTGTCCTGAGGTTACTGCTGGTTCTGGCGTGGTCGTGGCTTAGCTCCGTTGTCTTGGTAGGGATACTCTGGGTGGTTTTCGAGGCAGACGGACTGGCCCTGGGTGTGTCCAGCGGTGTCGCAGTCGTCTCCGTCGAATCCTCGTTTCTCTGGGTGTTCTTCGAGGCGGACGGACTGGCCCTGGGTGTGTCCAGCGGTGTCGCAGTCGTCTCCGTCGAATCTTCGTTGATGGTTCTGGCGCGGTCGTATCGAATCGTGGGTTGGGTTCGGGTGGCGTTGCTGGGTCTGGCGTGTTCGAGATCCTGATGCGTTGTCGTGGGTCCATTGCTGGGTCTGGCGTGGTTGGGATTCGGGTGCGTTGTCACTGGTATATTGCTGGGTCTGGCGTGGTTGGGATTCTGGTGCGTTGTCTTCGTCCGGTGGGTCGCCGTTGGATTGGTCGAGTGGGTAGGACCAGCGGATGCAGTCGCGGGGCTTTCGTCACTAAAAGTAACCATGCGGGGCCGAGTCGAGGATGATGTGGGGATCGGGTTGGTTTCCCGGATCGCCCGCTGGGTCAACTGCAAGTACGCTCGTCCGCATTGTATTATGGCCTGGACGCCGCAAAGGAAATCGAGCCCCAGTTTGATGTCGTCCACTACCATGGGTAGGACTAATAGAATCACCAGCGTTTCCTGTTGATCCAGACGTACCTTGACCGAAACTGCTTGCGTCACCTCCTTTGCTGTACCGTCCGCCAGGCGGACGGTAGTCCTTATATTCCGTGCGTTCCCTCCGGTACTTACTTCATGAGCGATGCGATGACTGTCGAACGACTGCGTTGCTCCCGTGTCGAGGGTAGCTGTGAGCGGTACTCCTACGATGATTACTAGCGCGGCGATCCTGCCTCCTTCCAAACTTAAGGGATGAGTTACTCCTGGGGGCCCTGGAGGTATGTCTCCGATCGGTTCCCTGACGAGCGGAGACTCGGCCCGTTTCCCGACTCGGATAGCCTACAGCAGTCGATCGTCCGGATGCCGCGGCGGCCACACTCCCAACAGAATAGCACTCGCCGATTCCTGCATGAACTGCTGAAATGACCTTCCTCCCCGACCTTCCTCCTAAACCATCCTTCTGCCTTGCCAGTTAGTAGCCCGGAGATGGCTCGCGGCAGTTGTGCTGGGCTTCCGCCATATGAGTCGACCCTTTCTTCCAACCGTTGGATGAAAGCCAGCGCATCCGAGTGTCCGTCGAACTTCAGACCCCAATTGCGCAGCTTATCGGCCAGGGCGGCGAAGGAAATTTTTTCCCTTCCGGGTCGCGAAGTTCCGGCTTCCTCGGGGAAGCGGTGCTGGTGGTGATTGTCACCATGTCGCCGGTCAGTCGTGGTTTCAAGCCGGCCAGAGTCGCCGTGAGCTGCGCGCGGGAACTCGGGAATTATGATAGATAGAGGCTGCTCCGCACAGATCCCTTCCTTCCGCCCTCACTGTCTCGGTCCCGGCGACGGGGACGTGTTCCTCGGGCTTCTCGGGCTGGGCGCGCTGTCGAAGACCATTCCGAGCTCTTTGATCCGTTCTTCGATCCCAGTCGGATGCTCACCGCGCGAGATAAAGGCCGAGATCCGGCTGCGCAGTTCGTCCACTGTCCCGGTTTCACCGAGGCCGAATTCGGCGGCGATGGCCTGCAATTCGTCCTTGCGCCGATACGAAATCCACTGTACCCCCATGTCGAAGCATGGTGGTCGAAGTGGCACTTCGAGCTCTTTCGCGTTTCCGACGGTAGTATCACGTATTGGGCCTCCGGTAGAATCTTTTCTTAGGTCACGCACTGAATACCGGAGTCCTTGGGGCTAGTCACGGAAGCACGGCGTATGTACGGTTAACACGGTTGTCCAGTGTAGGCGTCCTTGGCGTCCTTGCTGCTTGGGGTCCTGGTCGATAGTCCTTGCTATCGTTGTCCTTGGAATTGTCCTTGTGGTCCTGGTCGTGCTGGGTTCGTTGATTTAAGCGTTGGATCTCGTCCCGTGTTGATGGCTGAACGCTGACTGATCACTTTTAAGGCCGGGCGTTTACTCTCCGCTATCGTTTTGTAGGCCGGGCCTTGAATGATCGCGCTGAAGACCGGGCGTTGACTGCTCGCGCTGAGGGCCGGGAATTGACTCTTCTCGCTGAGGGCCGGGCGTTGACTATCGGCTATTGTTTTGTAGGCCGGGCATTGAATGATCGCGCTGAACACCGGGCATTGAATGACTGCTCGCGCTGAGGGCCGGGCATTGACTCTTCTCGCTGAGGGCCGGGCGTTGACTATCCTCTTCTGGGTCTGAGTACGAAATATATAGCCGGGCTGGTTGGTCTTCGGAAGGATTCCGACGCTCGCTCGGCCTCTACCGCCCACGACGCGCTGCTCGCCGCGTACATGTCGCTCTCTCTCTAGCGATTTCTGCCCAGCTTCGGCTCGGTTCTCTTTCTCTGCCGCCTCGCCGCGGCGCTCTCCTCCTCATGTGGGCGCAGCGGCCACGTGCTGACGCTATTGCTAGGGAGGTTAGGGAAGCCAGCCTCGGCTGTACGTGAATAATGGGCGACCTCACGTGCGGTTTTTTTTACAGAGATATACAGCTATTCTTTTCCTAATGATTCCGACTGGCCGTGCTTGCGCATGGTACAGTCCCGATTCACCCTGCTACTCTTTCTTCTGATCGACTGTTCCACTTAGCGCCCCAAAACATAACGGAGTCCCGGAGTCCCTGCTCGGGCGCCATCTGTAAGGAAGCGATCCTGGGCTGGGGTACATATCTCAGTCTACTCCAGGGTCGAAATTACAGTAATATTTATTATTTGCCGGGACTCCGTATTTCGGACCGACGATGGGGGATGGGGCAGCAGTCCCGCGGACGGGAGCGATCGTAGCGTGGGACGTGGCAGTTGGTTTCACCGAGAGCACTCCGGTTATCGCCGAATAGCGCCTTCAGGACCCCACCGAACTCAGAATCAATACGGAGGTCTTTACTATGCGATAATACCGACAGGTGTCGCCGAGAGTACCTAGGCTACCGCCGGACAGTACTTACGGAACCCTGCCGGCCTGAGAGTTACTACGAAGCGGGAAGGGGGACTTTGCTATGCGGGAATACCGACAAGTATCGCCGAGAGTACCTAGGCTATCGCCGGACGGTACTTACGGGACCCTGTCGGCCTAAGAATTACTACGACGCGGAAAGGGGAACTTTGCTATGCGGAAATACCGACAAGTATCACCGAGAGTACCTAGGCTATCGCCGGACGGTACTTACGGGACCCTGTCGGCCTAAGAATTACTACGACGCGGAAAGGGGGTTTTCGCTATGCGAAATACCAACAAGTGTCGCCGAGGGTACCTAGGCTATCGCCGGACGGTACTTACGGGACCCTGTCGGCCTAAGAATTACTACGAGGGTGAGGGATATCGACGAGCACCACCGAGAGTGCCTAGGCAATCGCCGGATAGCACTTACGGGACACTGTCGAACTAAGAATTACTACGGGGGTCAGGGATATCGACAGGCATCGCCGAGAGTGCCTAGGCAATCGCCGGATAGCACTTACGGGACACCGCCGAACTAAGAATTACTACGAGTACGAGAATACCGACGTGTATCGCCGAGAGTGCTTAGGCAATCGCCGGATAGCACTCACGGGACACTATCGGGCTAAACATTACTGCGAAAGTCTTTATCATATAGGGCAGGTATCGCCGAGAGGGCCTAGGCAATCGCCGGACAGCCCCTTCGGAACCCAGGGAACTACGGGGATCAGGTGAGACAGCAACAGGCGTCACCGGGGACGCTAAGACGATCGTCGGATAGCGGCCTCGGGACCCTGCGAGGTCACAAACTACGGGAGGGAATCATGCGGAGGGAACGCCGACAGGTGTCACCGAGAACGCCTAGGCAATCGCGGGACAGCGGCCTCAGGATCCTGTCGGGCTACGAACTACTGGATGGAAGCACGCAGGCTCGGGCAAGAGGCGGGAGGAAGGGCAGAGAAGATGAAGCACCGGGCCTCCAGGTTCCCTAGTGTATAGATAGTTGGTGGTCGGGCTATGTTTCTGTTATATTCGTTACATTTCACTTTATTCTCTCTTGGTTCCCCACCTATCGCACCGCTCAGCAGTCCGTATACACGTCTAGAGACTAGCTTACCCCTGAACTCCCACGCTTGTACTCGTCGAAAGCCTCCTCTTCCCCGTGGGCCGTAAGTGTAGTATCGATGCAGAGTCTTCTCCCCGTAAGCGCAGCGTCGATGCCGGATCTTCCCCGTGTCACTGATAGCGTTGGCGTGGAGCCGGGCCGCCACGTGTTTTTACTTTTTCCAAGCCACTCGAATTTTTCCGCGAACACGTCCGACTCCTACGACTGCTCCCAATCGAATTTTTTGATCCACGTTTTTTCTCCAGCCTCAGAACTCTCCCGATCCAGCGCCAGCGTGGGCGGCCAGCGTCGTCATTCTCGCGGCGGCAGAGGGCTGGCGCCGTCGTTCGGCGTCTACGCTGCTCCGGTGACTTTTGCCTCTCCTTTTCGCTGCTGGCGCGTCGTTACTTCGCTTTAGTTTTCCGCGTTTTTTTTCTGCCGTTGCTGCTGTGGGCATACCGTTTCGGCGCTTCGTTGCTGCGTCGACGCTGGCGGCATATCTTTTCGGCGCTTCTCGTCTTCGGCCGTCGCTGAATTGATGCTGTTGGCTACCGTTTCGGCTCTTGTTTTGTTTCTTGGTGTAGTCCTCCCCGTTTCTGTGTCGGTGCCGTTGGATTTCGATTCTTGGTGTATTCCTCGCCGTTGCTGCGTCGATGCCGTTGGCTTTCGGTTCTTGGTGTTGGGTCTCGTTGTTGTTGGGTTTGGTTCTGAAAAGCCAGTGGCGTCCGCCGTGATCGCGACTTGCCCCCCCCCCCCCCCCACCCCTTTAAAGAAGATAATAAGCTACGTGGGGCTTAGAGACCCCTCGGTCCGTATAATATATAAAATTAATACCATGTAGCCTTCGTGGCCTTCCCCCTTCCCCCCTTAACCTAAAGCTGAAAAGTCAATTCTTAAACCTAGAAAACGAAGAAAAGTCAAAATCTTAATTCAAATAACGTAGGTCGTCCATCCAATGGGAAAATGCCGGCGAGTTGATGGGCGGAAAAATGTGGGTGGAGCGTACGCTCCCTCACATGGCGGAAGTGGGCGGGGCAAAGTTTTGAAATATACTTGTAGCAGTGACATATCACAGAGGTCCGGATATAAAATGTCGTTGCTCTAGCTTTTATAGTCTTTGAGCACTAGGCGCTGATAGGGACGGACAGACGGACGGACGGAAAGACAGACAGGGCTCAATCGACTCGGCTATTGATGCTGATGAAGAATATATATACTTTATGGCGTCGGAAACGATTCCTTCTGGACGTTACACACATCCACTTTTACCACAAATCTAAAATACCCCAATACTTATTTTGAGTATCGGGTATAAAAATAAAAAGCGATTTCTTGAGTTGGAGAGCAGCTACGTGTTTTTCTTAGAACAATTTCCTTTCATGGTAAGCGGATTCTCTATTTTATTGGAACAGCGGGAAAGCAGCTCCATAATACCGGGAAACAATTATGACTTACGTTTCTTTGCGCTACTTTAGGGGCTTGCGTTTTTAGAGCATTTTAGTTGAATGTCAATTCAAAAGCATTTGACTGTAGGATAAATTAATTACAGAGATATGGGGCGGTGTAATTTGAGCACTTCAGAATTTAAGACCGTTCTTTATAGCCCCATTCGAAGTCAGAGAGATTGAGCACCCAGTTATATCAACTCCCCAACTCCATCGATCCAGCTGTCGAGTCAACAACCCAATCATGGGGTCCCTGCACATTTCCCACCGACATTAGACAATTTCAAGCTTGATTAAGCCCATAGCCAAGCGGCAAATATAGCCCGGAGCCAAAGACACTCTGAACAAACACAATGCCAGTGGCAGACCGAAGTGGAAATGTAACCAGAGTGTAGGGACAGGAACAGGGACAGAGATAGAGATAGAGACAGAGACGAGCCAAAGCCATTGCCATCCCCCCAGCCAACCCCAATGACAGCACAGACATTGACTTATTCATGTTCCTGTTGCACAGTAGCATTGTCCCGGCCAATGACTTCTGTACTTGGCCAGCCACAGCAATGCAATGCACTCCTGCGTCGCCTACGTCTCCTGCGTCGCCTGCCTCGAGCAGCAGCCACAAACTGTATTCCGTTTGGCATGCAGTCCAGTCATTCTCCCGATGATGTGGCTTACCAACTGTCTAATAAAGAAATTTCTATGACTCAATTCGAAGTTCGCCGGAATTTATGCATCGAGCTCTAAACCACTTTGGGAGGGAGGGACCAATATCTTAGCCGGCCCATCCCTACCACGAGGATTCCTTTCTGTGTGGGGTACTGTTACGGGGGAGTGTGCCTGTGAGTGCGGTATCTGCTGCCGATATGCTGGCCCATTCATTGAACTGGAACTCATTCGCACAAACAACGCTTCGCCTTTACCGAATGCGTTTGATGTTGAATGAGTGAGACTTTGACTCGGGCGTGGGGAGGCCCTGGCCCTGGCCCTTGGATTGGCACTGCCACTTGTCCTGCTATTGTGGCTCACTAGTCTGTTTTGTTTCAGCACTTGGCTCGGTTTATCCCTTAGAAGCCTCTACCCTCTTGTCGAACAAATAAAGTTACTTTGCCCCCGAACAGAGCCGGCATAGCTTGGCCTATATACTGATAATTAAGTGGCTATTACTGGGTGGGGGGGGGGGGGGGGGGGGGGGGGGGGGGGGGGGGGGGCCCGATCCCCAGCTGTCATCAAAGTTCAGTTTCAAGCTGAAAAGAGCCGCCACCAGCTCCACCCTTCGGCTTGAGGGTGGTCTCTTGGAATCCTTTTAGGGCCCCACATATATTTTTTATGAGCTTTTGCTGAATTTAATTATTCTGGCCAATTCGAGTGTACCCAGTACTTGCAGAGGAATTGTAGATGTTGTACTCCGATGAATATAAATATGCAACAGTTCGAAGAAATTTTTTCTCTCATTGTTAAAGTTTTTGTGGTGCTGTTGGTGGATAGCTCGCATCCTTTCCCATGACACGCTTCCAATTTATTAGCGGAAAACCAATCGCGAACATGCCCTGATTTTAATTGCCTGATACGGCGAAATCAAAGCTACATTTTCATTCGAATCCATAGGAGGCAGGCTTCTATAATGTACAACATAAAAAACGGCATTCAATTGGATAACTGCAGGCCACTCAATCGCATTTTCCATTAAATTATTCAGCCATGAGCACAAATAATGCTTCCGTTCCACCGGAACTCTTGAAAATGGCATCCCCATGAAAACTTCGATTTTGATTTATTAGCTGGCCAGGTACGGTGGCTTTGTTTTCGCCGCATTATAAATTAGTGGCTTCATCATAAACATAATCATTATCGGTCTGCGGAAGCAGACATCAATCAAAACCAATGGGAAATAATGGATGATCCACATGTGGGCGGAAGCTGGGGGAATCCGTGGAGCTGTGGGGGGTAATTGCGAGGCTGCTCATCACGATGATGACCATTTTGATTGTGATTGTGACTATTTACCTCTCAGCGGTCGTGTTGAGGGTTTACAGGGCTGCCAGGGGAAACGCTGCGTATGAGTGATGGAGTGCGAATGTAGGGTAGAAATCAATGACAGGTGATTTAAGTGATACATGTATTTCTGCACATAATCAGCTTACGACCGAGCAATGTTTAATATGAATGCAAATTCGAGCTGGAGGCGATACTACTGTCCAGGCCGGCAATGCTTTTCGGAACACTTGGCAGGACTCTAGGACTCTTGGACCCACTCTGATGGTTGCCAAGCTGGCCCCAAGCTAAATGGGCGTACAGTTTTCTGGCTTTTAATGAGAATTTTGTTGCGTTTCTTGGGGCCACTATTGTCACTCAAGAAAAAATTATGTAAATAAAGCTGGGCGCGCAATTTGCGATGGCTTCTGCAGCTGGTCTCTCGCTTCTGTTTGAGTTTTAATAAGAAACGGCAGCAGCGTAATGGAAAGCGGTTGTTTGTCTTCTAATGAAAGAATAAATCTGTTAGCAGCGCATTGGGCACGCGTTGCGTATACGTAATAATAGAAAATAATTGCTTCTATGGCTGGCTGGCAAATTGCTTTCGAAGCGGACCAAAGCACACCAGGCCACACGCCACACGCCACGCTCCACACTCCACACACCACACACATATCCTCGTCCAACAATGATGAATCTGCAAAAAAGTTTTTTAAATAGCAAAGCCAGAAAATGATTTCGTTTACAATGGCTTCCCCACATTCATTCTTTCGTTCCTACATTTCCCTGATCTGATGAAAAGCCAAGGGTGCTGGAGTGGGTGTTTTTATGGCCGTGTTTATTGGCCTCTTTTCTGGTTTGACCAAAGCATTCGCTCCATGCCAACAGGACGTTCCTGCCTCGAGTCGATTGCTGTCATTGGCCTGCCACCTCGCTACTCATTTCCCATAAATCATGATTATCAGCTGTTTCAGCTTTTGCTTGCGGTCCTTAAAGTTTATTTTATTTCTTTGCTCTTTTATTGAGGAGCAGCGAGTGGAAGGGCATTAAAATGAATGCTCGGTATATGGCCACCCCTGGGCATTCGCAACCTTGGTGGTGGTAAAGTGTGTTGTGTGGAAGGTAAAGGGATAATTCTATCGAAATAAGTTGAGTTTCCTCTGAAAAGAGAGGGCAGTGGCCTTTGATATGATGAGCTGAATGTCCATAGTGACCTTGGTATCCGTTCTATCCTCTTCTCGACTGCTCTTTCTGCAACTCTTGGACGCAGATTGGAATCAGTAGAGGTCACTGGTGCGTTGTCAATTTCCCCATAAAGAGCCAGCAGTCAGTGGAGTTCAAAGGAAATGCAGTGTCTGAATGGAATTTCAGTGTATCAAATATGATAAGCCGTTGCTAGGCATTTAGCTGGCAGCCAGCAAACTGTTCTGGTATTCAAGCGTTTATCAAAGTAGATGTATCTCATGGCTCGGTCGTGTGCCCTCGCCACATTTGTCAGATGGCTGTCGGCAGCTGTTCCAGGAAAAAGCATTTATGTAGAGAATACCTGGCAGAATTTTGCTGCATTAAATAGTCCTTTCACTCAGGGCATGGCTACTCGGAGGCCATTTAAATTTCATTGTGTGTTTCCTCTTCTTTCTGCGGCCGCACCCTCCCACCATCAGCCTTGGGGCGCACATGCACAGTTAAAATGGCAACAACATACGCCACAAGAGCAGCCACAGGAGCGGAGACAGGAGCTGCGACGGGAACAGAGTCAAGCAGCCTGTGGCTGGAATGTGAGGCATTGTCAGAGGGCCAAGGGGACACAGCCATTGGGATATGATTTTAATTGTGTGTCGGAAAATTTGTTTCACTTTCAGCGTCCTCAACCTTTTTTTCCCCCCAGGAGGGCTCCTCAACTGAAGTACGCCCCCATTCTGGGCATCCATGCAGACCCAGCCGAAAGCCAAAACTTTACCCCCAACGTTTGGCCTTTGACTTGTTTTCGACTTGGGAACAAATTTAATGGACATTTGCTGCCAAAAGTTGTCGTTTTACAATCACATGGATTCTCCCAGTAAGGCGTAGGGTCATCCCTGGTCCGGGAATGAAATCTGACCCAATGCTGTGAGAGCAATAAAGACAGCTAGAAAATCTCTGGAATTTCAGAAACAGAAAAGCGTTCTTTTCCCCCTAAAAGTTTATAATATTGGAATACCATTTGGATGATATTTCAATTACCTTTTCCATCTAATCATCTTTCTAACCATCATTTACGTAGTTTTTATTCTTTTCCTCAACTATATTATTAATAAACATTAAATATGGTATATTAAATTTGTAGGAAATACAAATTTAAATATAATATTGTTCGGGCCAGCCGCTGAAGAATAACCGTAACTTTAACATTATTATTGTATGAGCAGAGAGAGCCGCCTATGTTGTAAAACGTTGACGTTCTGCAGAGCTACTGCGCTCTCCCGCTAAAGGGGCTCTCTGCCGCCGCCACTTCGGCAACTACTTTGATCTGCTGCCGCCACTTCAGCAATCACTTTGATCTAACGCCGTCGTCTATAGTTTAGTTCTATGCTAACCCCTCTGCGCATTGGTTGCATATCGATCTCGCATAAAGTTTATCTGGCAATAGCAAGCAATCGGCTTCCGCTAAGCCACCAAGATTAAATACGAATTGTAAAGTTTAACCCAAAATCTCTTTTCATTTTTGAAACACATAGGTGCCAAAAAAGCTTGGCATCTCAAACATTGGTGACCCCGACGTGATATAAAACCATTTCTTAATCGCGTTCCGTTAAAGCACTTATTAATTATACAATATTGTGTTGTTGGGTAGTTTAACTACCAACAAATACATTTGGGTGCACGTTGAAAAACAGTTTAAAGTGCAAATTCAGTGAGAGTGCGGCTGGAATATTTATAGACAAATTCCGGTACTTTAAGCGTCGATTCTCTGCGCAGCTGCAGCCGCGGTTCTTGACTTTTCGTGTCTTGCATTCTCGCTCTCGCGTCTATACATCGTCGCTTAAGCGGTATTTCATTTTCCGTTGTTGTGTCGAATTGCACAACGGTTAACATGGACAACGATCCGAATACAGGCGCGGGCGGAAATATTGTGGTGGCTGATTCCAGACTGAGTCTGTATAAGCGTAAAAGTCAGTCATTATATGATCGATTGCACAGGCTTGGCGAATCCTTCGCGGGGAATAAAATCGATAAGCTGACCGCCGCGGAAGTCGAGGTGCGCCTTGATATGTTGGCAGAAACTCGAGAGGAATTTAATAAGGCCCATAATGAATTGGAGGCTCTCGATCAAAACGAGATTGGGAGTGAGCTGCGCGAAATCTTCGATACTCTTTTCATATCGTTGAAAGCTGAGTTGCTGGCTGCTGTTGAAGTAAGCCAGTCACGCGCCCCTGCCCATTCTACGCCTCTGCCAAGCCATTCCGGACATAGTACCATCATCATGGCTCACAAGCAGCGACTTCCTGAGCTGAAGGTGCCTAAGTTTTATGGTGGATACGTCGAGTTCTCGGATTTTATGGCAATGTTCAAATCGGTGATTGAAGCGGATGCGGATCTCAGTGACATCGAGAAATTCCAGCACCTTCGCTCTTGCCTCGCTGATGCGGCTTTGGATTCGGTTCGATCGTTAGAGCTCTCCAGTGCCAATTATCGTGCGGCTCTGGATATACTTAATAAACGCTTTAATAACAAAAGACTTGTTTTCCAGGCACACATCAAGAAGATTCTTGGGCTAAAGAGGGTAGACTCGCCTTCTGCTAATAGGCTTCGGGAGTTTTCGGATGCAGTCAATTTACACATGCGAGCGTTGCAGACATTGGGAACTGCTGAGGAGATTTCCGGATTCATGGTCATCAACATGCTGCTGCAGAAGTTGGATTCGAAGACGCAAACCAAATGGGAGGAGCACACATCGTCGGATGATATACCTACCGCAGAGGAATTCTTCGAATTCTTGCAGCAACGCTGCCAGAAAATGGAGCGGTTGGAACATGCTACAGCGACGCACGCTAGTATCGATCAGGTGGGAAAAACCATTCCTATACGCAGGTTAAGAAAACGTTTGTAGCTTCCAACTCTTCCGCCGACCCGTCTGTATGCGTCTTTTGCCACTCAGCGGGCGATGGAATATACTCGTGCAAGATATTCGGAAATCTCTCACCGTTGCTGCGCCACAAAGAAGTGAAGAAGCTTTCCCTATGCTTCAATTGCCTAAAGCCGGGGCACCGGACCCGCGCATGCAATAGTGGAAAATGTCGAGTATGCGGCGGTAGGCATCATAGTTTGTTGCACTTCGATAGTATACAGCCCACAACACAAGGCTGCCCAGGTATTACTCCTCCCGATCTGGCCGTTCAACCGGACACTCTTTCCGTTGCTCAAAATTCTGCTCGTCTCTACCTTCGTCTACCTCTCTTGCTGCCCAAGGTCTTCACTCTGATGTCGTGCTTCTGGCTACAGCCGTGGTTCTCGTAAAGAATCGGTCTGGCGATTTAGTTCCTTGTCGTGCCATCTTAGATTCAGGATCGCAGCTGCATCTCGTCACATCCAGGTTCGCCCAGCAGCTTCAGCTTAGGAGAACTCAATCGTCTGCACTTGTGTCTGGGCTGGGCGATACCAGCGTTTCCACTGAGGGATCCACCATAAGCATTTGTATGCATTCTCGCACCTCTGCTTACACAACTACACTTACTGCTCTCATCGCCCCCACGATTACCGATTCTCAACCAAGTATGACAGTAAATGTATCCGATTGGCGTATTCCATCTAACATTCAGCTCGCTGATCCTGCATTTTTCAATCCTCAACGGGTTGATCTTCTCATTGGTGCGAGCGTTTTTTATGATCTCCTCTGCGTAGGGCAAATCAAACTCACCGATGCACTGCCTCTTCTGCAGAAGACCCGGCTTGGGTGGATCGTATCTGGCGGTGGACAGAAGGTATCAAGCTCGGCGCTTTTGGCTACAGACAATTGTCCAGATTCGATAGCTGAGAGGGAAGCAAGGTTGGAATCAGAGAGTCTCTGCAAATATTTCTTGCCTCATCACTGTGTCCTAAAGGAGGACAGTACGACGACAAAACTCCGTGTCGTTTTCGATGTATCCGCAGCTACATCAACTGGATATTCTCTAAATGATGTGATGATGACAGGCCCTGTTATTCAGCCTGCATATTGATTCGCTTTCGAACAGTCGCTCTCACTGGGGACATTTGTAAAATGTACCGCTGCGTACTAGTGTCTCCACCCGACAATTTGTATCAGTGCATCCTATGGCGAGATTCCATCGAGTCCGAGGTTCAAGTCTACACATTAGACACCGTCACATACGGGACGAGGGCTGCATCATTTTTAGCGGTCCGCGCAATGCACCAGCTGGCCATTGACGAGGAGGATTCCTACCCTCTTGGCTCAGCTGCTCTGCGGCAGGAGTTTTACGTGGATGACCTTATTTCGGGCGGTAATTCGGTCGCACAGGTCATGGACAAGATGCACCAAACATCAGCTTTACTGTCCCGTGGTAATTTTAGACTTAGGAAATGGTGCTCCAGTCACCAGGAAGTACTTGAGGGAACCCCTGAAGATGACATAGAGAAGTTCCTAAAGTTTAATGATGGAAGCGACATTGCCAAAACTCTCGGCTTAGCGTGGGACCCTGCTTCGGATCAGCTGGACACAAACTCAAAGCTATCAAAGCGGTCGGTTTTATCTACGATTGCGCGGTTCTACGACCCTCTTGGATTGATAAATCCAGTCATTGTCAGGTGCAAAATCTTCCTTCAGCAGCTTTGGAGAGAAAATTTGGATTGGGATGAAAGCCTACCCTCAGCGTTGCATTCAACTTGGATGGACTTGAGAAATAGTTTGGCAAGCATTTCTCGGATTTCATTTCCTCGCTTGGTTCTTCGTTCTAGTGTGGCTACAAAAGTTCACGGATTCTGTGATGCCAGCTTAGAAAAAGACTATAAAAGACTATATCGATTTCTAAGCTGGAATTAAGTGGAGCCCATTTGCTTGCGAAAATCATGCAGAATGTAAAGGACATGGGAATCTTTACAGGTCGGTTCTATTGCTGGTCGGATTCGTCAACAGCATTATCTTGGATTAGGGACGAGCCAGCTAAATTTCAAGTTTTCGTGGCAAATCGAGTGGCATCAAATCAGGAGTTGACGGCAGCCTTGGAATGGCGCTATGTTCCCACATTTTTAAATCCTGCTGATATTCTCTCGAGAGGCTCGCTTCCCAACCATCTTATCCTGTCAGAGCTATGGTTTCACGGCCCATCCTTTTTGCTAGGCTCCAAGGATAAGTGGCCTGTATCTCCTACTAACAACATAGCAACTTTGGAGCTTCGCAAGAGAGGATTGCTAATCACGTCTCCACATGCCGATCTCACGTCCGGATGCAAATTTGCGAATTCATTCTTTCGCATGCAGCGCACATTCGCCTACATGCATAAATTTATACATCGTCTTAGGCATCCAGGACTCACCGTTTCTGATATTCGGCAAGGAACGCATCTTCTAATTCGACACATTCAGCTGGCAAATTTGTGGATGGACATAAAGGAGATTCGGCGCAATGGTCAAGTCATGAAATCCAGTTCTATTAGTTCGCTCAACCCGTTCATCGATCATTCTGGACTACTTAGAGTTGGAGGTCGTCTTGGCAACTCATCGCTAGGATTTGACGCTCAGCACCCGCTCATTCTGCCAAAGGGACATTCCATTACCTTTGCGCTGATAAGATATTCTCATGAAAGACCCCCCCATGCCGGACCTCGCGCCTTGCTATCCAAAATTCCGCTGGAATATTGGACCATTGGAGGTGTTAAGGCAGTGTCAAGGGTCGTCAGCAGATGTGTGAGATGCTTCAGGACTAGGCCGCGCATGGTCGAACACATCATGGGAGACCTACCTAAGGAACGTTTGGAAGGATCTCGAGCTTTTGAAGTCACTGGAGTAGATTACTGTGGAACTTTTTTCTACCGATCAGAAATCCGCACGAGGCCTCCGATCAAGTGCTACATTAGCGTATTCATCTGTTTCACTTCTAAGGCTATACACATAGAGCTCGTAAAGGATTTGACCACCGCATCGTTTCTAGGCGCACTAAAGCGTTTTACTTCCACTCGAGGAAGGCCAAGTCAAATTTGGTCGGACAATGCGACAAACTTCGTTGGGGCCAAGAACGAGCTTCTGGAGCTAAAGAAGCTTTGTCTGAGCGAACCGCATATGAAGGAGGTCCACGAATCCTGCTTGGCTGACTCGATCGACTGGCGTTTCATCCCACCTCGCTCTCCGCATTTTGGCGGGTTGTGGGAAGCGGCCGTGAAGACCGCAAAATATCACCTGTACCGCTCAGTTGGACCATCTGTGCTTAGCTTCGACGAGCTGCGCACTCTGATCTGTCAGATCACTGCAATTGTTAACTCTCGCCCTTTGCTCTCGCTTTCAGAAAATCCTGATGATTTAGACGTTTTGACTCCTGCTCATCTGCTTTTAGGCGGCCCCCATGAGCAAATCCTCGAGCCTGACCTAACGAAGCTGAACTACAATCGTCTGGATGGCTGGCAGCGGGTCACCCAACTACAGAAAATATTTTGGAGCCGATGGCGCGAAGAGTATCTCACTCTTTTGCAAGAGCGCGCGAAGTGGCTTACCCCCGCGCAAAACATCTGCAAGAACGACCTCGTTCTGGTGAAGGACGAAAATCTTCCTCCAATGCGTTGGACACTGGCTAGAGTGGGCGATGTCGTTTTGGGCAAGGACGGAGTGTGTCGCGTCGCTGACCTGAAGACATCCTCAGGAAACATCAGGAGGGCCGTCACTCGGCTATGTTTGCTGCCCCTTAAGGAATCTGTTGAGAGACTAGCTCCCAACGGGGGGAGTATGTTCGGGCCAGCCGCTGAAGAATAACCGTAACTTTAACATTATTATTGTATGAGCAGAGAGAGCCGCCTATGTTGTAAAACGTTGACGTTCTGCAGAGCTACTGCGCTCTCCCGCTAAAGGGGCTCTCTGCCGCCGCCACTTCGGCAACTACTTTGATCTGCTGCCGCCACTTCGGCAATCACTTTGATCTAACGCCGTCGTCTATAGTTTAGTTCTATGCTAACCCCTCTGCGCATTGGTTGCATATCGATCTCGCATAAAGTTTATCTGGCAATAGCAAGCAATCGGCTTCCGCTAAGCCACCAAGATTAAATACGAATTATAAAGTTTAACCCAAAATCTCTTTTCATTTTTGAAACACATAGGTGCCAAAAAAGCTTGGCATCTCAAACAAATATATTATATATAATATTTAACTGTTAAATGTATTTAATTTAACTATGAAATATATTTAATTAAAATATGAAATGCACTTCTCTTATTTTATTTTAATTTCTCTGACATTTCTCTGGACGTTAATAAATAAAGCTTGAAGAAACCCACTGTTCCGATCAGCACAATTTAGAATTTGGCACAATCTTCGATTAATTTGCATTCTTTTCTTGCAGCCACTCTCCGACCTGCTTATTTTTCCGGAGAAAACTGTCGGGCTCTGTCTGCAGCTACTACCTTCCAGTACAGTCGCTTCTGGAACATTTTAATTCGCTTAAAAGTGCCATAAGGTCTAGGCGCACACTCACACACAGGCCTTACGTGCTGAGACGAGACACAAAAGTTGGAATTAGTTTTCTGAATTGGCCCAGACCGCTGCACTTGTGGCTGGGGTTTCCAGAGATGAGTCCAAAACTTTGAGGCTAGCCGTAACCATTTTCTACATTTGCACGAACGAGTCGAGTTCCATCCTTGAGGCAAACACACCTGAGAGTCGAACGTGGCAGGGCAGCTGAAGTGAGGCCGAGGCGGAGGCTGGGAGAGTGCTGTGCGGATGCATTTCATTTGGAAGGGGCCCCGACAAAGACAATACGGAGGGTTTAAGGAGTGCCTTGGCCCGTTTACGCAACAGAACGGGCCCCTCAGTTCCACAACAACCCACACCGCCAACCTCTCCCCTGCCTACCTCCAACTCCAGATACACCAATCCCTACCAGCATCCAGCCGCCAATTCCTTGTCATCGCCCACATCTGCTGCTGTCTTGCCGCATTCTAACGCGGTCTTATCATTAAAGCCAACGGAAGCGGCATCGGCATCGGCATCGTCAGCGGCAACGGCCACTGGACGGGGAAGGGGACGAGAAAGGGCTGCTGCTGGTGCTGAAACTGAAACCGCTGGAAGCGCAGGAACTAGAACAGGGGCAGCTCGCATCACAGGAGCCAGGACAGGAGCTTCTGATGCAGATGGGAACCGCATCAATGGCCTCGTCCAGAACGTGAGTACCATAAAATCATCTTACAGCAGTACCACAAGAGCCCGCTTCCCCGCATACTATGTGGCTATATGTATAGTGTATTCGTAGCATATATGTACCTGTATATTCTTGGACGTTGACATGCAATGACTGCATCTTTCTAGAGGCGATGCAGTTACTGCACAGTCAAGTGGCCCGTGCGAAACCAGCAGAAGGCTGTTACGCGCGGATCCTAGGCACAACGCAGCCCTCCTCCCGCCCAACCGACCGAGGGGCGCTGCCGCATGACGAACGGTGCGTAGTCGAACCGAACGCGAACATGCAAGAAAGACAGCTATTAGACTAACATTCGAGGAAAATTAGCACTAAACTTACTAAGAAACTAAGCATGCAATCAAAATACAAATACCACTACAATTACTAATTACTAGAAAGGTGTGTAAGCATTAGTAATTTAATCAGAGGAAGAGAATTAGTGGTGGATATAATATGGTAGAGGGAATTATAATCCGAGCATAAGACCCTAAACGGTTCATGCAAGGAATAATTCGATCTACAAAGTGGAAGGAACAACGGTATAAAATTTCTAGTCAGTCTAATAGGAATTGTGAAGTTTATGCGGCTCAACAGATCAGGGCTGTCTATGTCACCCCTAATCAAGTTGTGCATAAATATCACACCAAGCATTTTTCTACGGTTAACTAAGGATGGGAGGTTTATTAATAGTAGTCTACTAGAGTAAGATGGGAGTCTTACACCCGCATCCCAGTTAAGGCCCCGCAGATCAAAGAGTAAAAAGTTTATCTGTACTGATTCTATACGGTCCTGGTGTACTTTGTACTGAGGGCACCATACGCAGGAGCCGTATTCTAAGATCGGACGAACAAGCGAGGTATAGAGAGTCTTTGTTATATAGGGGTCGTCAAATTCCTTTGACCACCTCTTTATAAACCCAAGCTCGCCCATGGCCTTATTTACCATGGTAGAAATGTGTTCGGAAAACTTTAATTTGGGGTCCAACATAACACCCAGATCATCCACCAGGGTAATTCTCTCAAGAGAACCACCAAATAGGGTATAGGGAGCCAACAAAGGGCTAGAACGATGAAATGTCATAACTTTGCATTTCGAGGCATTAAGGTGTAACAAGTTTGCACAACACCATGACTGAAAGTTATTGAGATCGGATTGCAAGCGAGAATGAAATGAGATGTCCTTGTACTGGACACAGAGTTTAACATCATCCGCATACATAAGTACTCGAGAGTATGTTAATACTGAAGGCAAGTCATTAATAAAGAGTGTGAAGAGTAAGGGGCCTAGATGGCTGCCCTGTGGTACTCCCGAAGAAACCTTTACTGGTAAAGAGAGGGAGTTTTTGAAGAGGACTCTTTGAGACCTGGAACAAAGATAGCTAGAAATCCATCTCAGGAGGTTGGGCGGAATCCCTAAAAGGTCAAGTTTTTGCGCTAAAAGGGAATGGTTTACAGAGTCGAATGCTTTACTAATTACGGTGTAAATAACATCCGTCTGTAAGTTACCTTGAAAGCCTTTAATAATGAAAGAGGTAAACTCTAACAAGTTCGTGGTGGTAGATCGCCGCCTTATAAATCCATGCTGAGTTGGAGATATAAGTGACTTGCAGAGATGTTGCAAGTGCGGAGTTAAATCCTTCTCAAACATTTTAGGAATAGCGGATAACTTTGCTATACCTCTATAATTTTTTGCATCAGACTTGCTACCTTTTTTATGGAGAGGGAGGAAGCAAGAAGAATCAATGGACAGGGTGAATAGTTTAAGCAAAGGTCCACACAGAGCCTCGGCGCAGTACCTGAGTACACAACCTGGAACCCCGTCTGGACCCGGTGAAAACACCGGCTTAACTATCAAAGCTTAACAATTATCAATTGGATAACTGCAGGCCACTCAATCGCATTTTCCATTAAATTATTCAGCCATGAGCACAAATAATGCTTCCGTTCCACCGGAACTCTTGAAAATGGCATCCCCATGAAAACTTCGATTTTGATTTATTAGCTGGCCAGGTACGGTGGCTTTGTTTTCGCCGCATTATAAATTAGTGGCTTCATCATAAACATAATCATTATCGGTCTGCGGAAGCAGACATCAATCAAAACCAATGGGAAATAATGGATGATCCACATGTGGGCGGAAGCTGGGGGGAATCCGTGGAGCTGTGGGGGGTAATTGCGAGGCTGCTCATCACGATGATGACCATTTTGATTGTGATTGTGACTATTTACCTCTCAGCGGTCGTGTTGAGGGTTTACAGGGCTGCCAGGGGAAACGCTGCGTATGAGTGATGGAGTGCGAATGTAGGGTAGAAATCAATGACAGGTGACTTAAGTGATACATGTATTTCTGCACATAATCAGCTTACGACCGAGCAATGTTTAATATGAATGCAAATTCGAGCTGGAGGCGATACTACTGTCCAGGCCGGCAATGCTTTTCGGAACACTTGGCAGGACTCTAGGACTCTTGGACCCACTCTGATGGTTGCCAAGCTGGCCCCAAGCTAAATGGGCGTACAGTTTTCTGGCTTTTAATGAGAATTTTGTTGCGTTTCTTGGGGCCACTATTGTCACTCAAGAAAAAATTATGTAAATAAAGCTGGGCGCGCAATTTGCGATGGCTTCTGCAGCTGGTCTCTCGCTTCTGTTTGAGTTTTAATAAGAAACGGCAGCAGCGTAATGGAAAGCGGTTGTTTGTCTTCTAATGAAAGAATAAATCTGTTAGCAGCGCATTGGGCAAGCGTTGCGTATACGTAATAATAGAAAATAATTGCTTCTATGGCTGGCTGGCAAATTGCTTTCGAAGCGGACCAAAGCACACCAGGCCACACGCCACACGCCACGCTCCACACTCCACACACCACACACATATCCTCGTCCAACAATGATGAATCTGCAAAAAAGTTTTTTAAATAGCAAAGCCAGAAAATGATTTCGTTTACAATGGCTTCCCCACATTCATTCTTTCGTTCCTACATTTCCCTGATCTGATGAAAAGCCAAGGGTGCTGGAGTGGGTGTTTTTATGGCCGTGTTTATTGGCCTCTTTTCTGGTTTGACCAAAGCATTCGCTCCATGCCAACAGGACGTTCCTGCCTCGAGTCGATTGCTGTCATTGGCCTGCCACCTCGCTACTCATTTCCCATAAATCATGATTATCAGCTGTTTCAGCTTTTGCTTGCGGTCCTTAAAGTTTATTTTATTTCTTTGCTCTTTTATTGAGGAGCAGCGAGTGGAAGGGCATTAAAATGAATGCTCGGTATATGGCCACCCCTGGGCATTCGCAACCTTAGTGGTGGTAAAGTGTGTTGTGTGGAAGGTAAAGGGATAATTCTATCGAAATAAGTTGAGTTTCCTCTGAAAAGAGAGGGCAGTGGCCTTTGATATGATGAGCTGAATGTCCATAGTGACCTTGGTATCCGTTCTATCCTCTTCTCGACTGCTCTTTCTGCAACTCTTGGACGCAGATTGGAATCAGTAGAGGTCACTGGTGCGTTGTCAATTTCCCCATAAAGAGCCAGCAGTCAGTGGAGTTCAAAGGAAATGCAGTGTCTGAATGGAATTTCAGTGTATCAAATATGATAAGCCGTTGCTAGGCATTTAGCTGGCAGCCAGCAAACTGTTCTGGTATTCAAGCGTTTATCAAAGTTTCCACCTGTTGGGAGGTAGATGTATCTCATGGCTCGGTCGTGTGCCCTCGCCACATTTGTCAGATGGCTGTCGGCAGCTGTTCCAGTAAAAAGCATTTATGTAGAGAATACCTGGCAGAATTTTGCTGCATTAAATAGTCCTTTCACTCAGGGCATGGCTACTCGGAGGCCATTTAAATTTCATTGTGTGTTTCCTCTTCTTTCTGCGGCCGCACCCTCCCACCATCAGCCTTGGGGCGCACATGCACAGTTAAAATGGCAACAACATACGCCACAAGAGCAGCCACAGGAGCGGAGACAGGAGCTGCGACGGGAACAGAGTCAAGCAGCCTGTGGCTGGAATGTGAGGCATTGTCAGAGGGCCAAGGGGACACAGCCATTGGGATATGATTTTAATTGTGTGTCGGAAAATTTGTTTCACTTTCAGCGTCCTCAACCTTTTTTTCCCCCCAGGAGGGCTCCTCAACTGAAGTACGCCCCCATTCTGGGCATCCATGCAGACCCAGCCGAAAGCCAAAACTTTACCCCCAACGTTTGGCCTTTGACTTGTTTTCGACTTGGGAACAAATTTAATGGACATTTGCTGCCAAAAGTTGTCGTTTTACAATCACATGGATTCTCCCAGTAAGGCGTAGGGTCATCCCTGGTCCGGGAATGAAATCTGACCCAATGCTGTGAGAGCAATAAAGACAGCTAGAAAATCTCTGGAATTTCAGAAACAGAAAAGCGTTCTTTTCCCCCTAAAAGTTTATAATATTGGAATACCATTTGGATGATATTTCAATTACCTTTTCCATCTAATCATCTTTCTAACCATCATTTACGTAGTTTTTATTCTTTTCCTCAACTATATTATTAATAAACATTAAATATGGTATATTAAATTTGTAGGAAATAAAAATTTAAATATAATATTGTTCGGGCCAGCCGCTGAAGAATAACCGTAACTTTAACATTATTATTGTATGAGCAGAGAGAGCCGCCTATGTTGTAAAACGTTGACGTTCTGCAGAGCTACTGCGCTCTCCCGCTAAAGGGCTCTCTGCCGCCGCCACTTCGGCAACTACTTTGATCTGCTGCCGCCACTTCGGCAATCACTTTGATCTAACGCCGTCGTCTATAGTTTAGTTCTATGCTAACCCCTCTGCGCATTGGTTGCATATCGATCTCGCATAAAGTTTATCTGGCAATAGCAAGCAATCGGCTTCCGCTAAGCCACCAAGATTAAATACGAATTGTAAAGTTTAACCCAAAATCTCTTTTCATTTTTGAAACACATAGGTGCCAAAAAAGCTTGGCATCTCAAACATTGGTGACCCCGACGTGATATAAAACCATTTTTTAATCGCGTTCCGTTAAAGCACTTATTAATTATACAATATTGTGTTGTTGGGTAGTTTAACTACCAACAAATACATTTGGGTGCACGTTGAAAAACAGTTTAAAGTGCAAATTCAGTGAGAGTGCGGCTGGAATATTTATAGACAAATTCCGGTACTTTAAGCGTCGAATCTCTCATTCTCTGCGCAGCTGCAGCCGCGGTTCTTGACTTTTCGTGTCTTGCATTCTCGCTCTCGCGTCTATACATCGTCGCTTAAGCGGTATTTCATTTTCCGTTGTTGTGTCGAATTGCACAACGGTTAACATGGACAACGATCCGAATACAGGCGCGGGCGGAAATATTGTGGTGGCTGATTCCAGACTGAGTCTGTATAAGCGTAAAAGTCAGTCATTATATGATCGATTGCACAGGCTTGGCGAATCCTTCGCGGGGAATAAAATCGATAAGCTGACCGCCGCGGAAGTCGAGGTGCGCCTTGATATGTTTGCAGAAATTCGAGAGGAATTTAATAAGGCCCATAATGAATTGGAGGCTCTCGATCAAAACGAGATTGGGAGTGAGCTGCGCGAAATCTTCGATACTCTTTTCATATCGTTGAAAGCTGAGTTGCTGGCTGCTGTTGAAGTAAGCCAGTCACGCGCCGCTGCCCATTCTACGACTCTGCCAAGCCATTCCGGACATAGTACCATCATCATGGCTCACAAGCAGCGACTTCCTGAGCTGAAGGTGCCTAAGTTTTATGGTGGATACGTCGAGCTCTCGGATTTTATGGCAATGTTCAAATCGGTGATTGAAGCGGATGCGGATCTCAGTGACATCGAGAAATTCCAGCACCTTCGCTCTTGCCTCGCTGATGCGGCTTTGGATTCGGTTCGATCGTTAGAGCTCTCCAGTGCCAATTATCGTGCGGCTCTGGATATACTTAATAAACGCTTTAATAACAAAAGACTTGTTTTCCAGGCACACATCAAGAAGATTCTTGGGCTAAAGAGGGTAGACTCGCCTTCTGCTAATAGGCTTCGGGAGTTTTCGGATGCAGTCAATTTACACATGCGAGCGTTGCAGACATTGGGAACTGCTGAGGAGATTTCCGGATTCATGGTCATCAACATGCTGCTGCAGAAGTTGGATTCGAAGACGCAAACCAAATGGGAGGAGCACACATCGTCGGATGATATACCTACCGCAGAGGAATTCTTCGAATTCTTGCAGCAACGCTGCCAGAAAATGGAGCGGTTGGAACATGCTACAGCGACGCACGCTAGTATCGATCAGGTGGGAAAAACCATTCCTATACGCAGGTTAAGAAAACGTTTGTAGCTTCCAACTCTTCCGCCGACCCGTCTGTATGCGTCTTTTGCCACTCAGCGGGCGATGGAATATACTCGTGCAAGATATTCGGAAATCTCTCACCGTTGCTGCGCCACAAAGAAGTGAAGAAGCTTTCCCTATGCTTCAATTGCCTAAAGCCGGGGCACCGGACCCGCGCATGCAATAGTGGAAAATGTCGAGTATGCGGCGGTAGGCATCATAGTTTGTTGCACTTCGATAGTATACAGCCCACAACACAAGGCTGCCCAGGTATTACTCCTCCCGATCTGGCCGTTCAACCGGACACTCTTTCCGTTGCTCAAAATTCTGCTCGTCTCTACCTTCGTCTACCTCTCTTGCTGCGCAAGGTCTTCACTCTGATGTCGTGCTTCTGGCTACAGCCGTGGTTCTCGTAAAGAATCGGTCTGGCGTTTTAGTTCCTTGTCGTGCCATCTTATATTCAGGATCGCAGCTGCATCTCGTCACATCCAGGTTCGCCCAGCAGCTTCAGCTTAGGAGAACTCAATCGTCTGCACTTGTGTCTGGGCTGGGCGATACCAGCGTTTCCACTGAGGGATCCACCATAAGCATTTGTATGCATTCTCGCACCTCTGCTTACACAACTACACTTACTGCTCTCATCGCCCCCACGATTACCGATTCTCAACCAAGTATGACAGTAAATGTATCCGATTGGCGTATTCCATCTAACATTCAGCTCGCTGATCCTGCATTTTTCAATCCTCAACGGGTTGATCTTCTCATTGGTGCGAGCGTTTTTTATGATCTCCTCTGCGTAGGGCAAATCAAACTCACCGATGGACTGCCTCTTCTGCAGAAGACCCGGCTTGGGTGGATCGTATCTTGCGGTGGACAGAAGGTATCAAGCTCGGCGCTTTTGGCTACAGACAATTGTCCAGATTCGATAGCTGAGATGGAAGCAAGGTTGGAATCAGAGGATCTCTGCAAATATTTCTTGCCTCATCACTGTGTCCTAAAGGAGGACAGTACGACGACAAAACTCCGTGTCGTTTTCGATGTATCCGCAGCTACATCAACTGGATATTCTCTAAATGATGTGATGATGACAGGCCCTGTTATTCAGCCTGCATATTGATTCGCTTTCGAACAGTCGCTCTCACTGGGGACATTTGTAAAATGTACCGCTGCGTACTAGTGTCTCCACCCGACAATTTGTATCAGTGCATCCTATGGCGAGATTCCATCGAGGCCGAGGTTCAAGTCTACACATTAGACACCGTCACATACGGGACGAGGGCTGCATCATTTTTAGCGGTCCGCGCAATGCACCAGCTGGCCATTGACGAGGAGGATTCCTACCCTCTTGGCTCAGCTGCTCTGCGGCAGGAGTTTTACGTGGATGACCTTGTTTCGGGCGGTAATTCGGTCGCACAGGTCATGGACAAGATGCACCAAACATCAGCTTTACTGTCCCGTGGTAATTTTAGACTTAGGAAATGGTGCTCCAGTCACCAGGAAGTACTTGAGGGAACCCCTGAAGATGACATAGAGAAGTTCCTAAAGTTTGATGATGAAAAATGATGGAAGCGACATTGCCAAAACTCTCGGCTTAGCGTGGGACCCTGCTTCGGATCAGCTGGGGGAATCTTCTTTATGTCCATCCACAAATTTGCCAGCTGAATGTGTCGAATTAGAAGATGCGTTCCTTGCCGAATATCAGAAACGGTGAGTCCTGGATGCCTAAGACGATGTATAAATTTATGCATGTAGGCGAATGTGCGCTGCATGCGAAAGAATGAATTCGCAAATTTGCATCCGGACGTGAGATCGGCATGTGGAGACGTGATTAGCAATCCTCTCTTGCGAAGCTCCAAAGTTGCTATGTTGTTAGTAGGAGATACAGGCCACTTATCCTTGGAGCCTAGCAAAAAGGATGGGCCGTGAAACCATAGCTCTGACTGGATAAGATGGTTGGGAAGCGAGCCTCTCGAGAGAATATCAGCAGGATTTAAAAATGTGGGAACATAGCGCCATTCCATGGCTGCCGTCAACTCCTGATTTGATGCCACTCGATTTGCCACGAAAACTTGAAATTTAGCTGGCTCGTCCCTAATCCAAGATAATGCTGTTGACGAATCCGACCAGCAATAGAACCGACCTGTAAAGATTCCCATGTCCTTTACATTCTGCATGATTTTCGCAAGCAAATGGGCTCCACTTAATTCCAGCTTAGAAATCGATATAGTCTTTTATAGTCTTTTTCTAAGCTGGCATCACAGAATCCGTGAACTTTTGTAGCCACACTAGAACGAAGAACCAAGCGAGGAAATGAAATCCGAGAAATGCTTGCCAAACTATTTCTCAAGTCCATCCAAGTTGAATGCAACGCTGAGGGTAGGCTTTCATCCCAATCCAAATTTTCTCTCCAAAGCTGCTGAAGGAAGATTTTGCACCTGACAATGACTGGATTTATCAATCCAAGAGGGTCGTAGAACCGCGCAATCGTAGATAAAACCGACCGCTTTGATAGCTTTGAGTTTGTGTCCAGCTGATCCGAAGCAGGGTCCCACGCTAAGCCGAGAGTTTTGGCAATGTCGCTTCCATCATTTTTCATCATCAAACTTTAGGAACTTCTCTATGTCATCTTCAGGGGTTCCCTCAAGTACTTCCTGGTGACTGGAGCACCATTTCCTAAGTCTAAAATTACCACGGGACAGTAAAGCTGATGTTTGGTGCATCTTGTCCATGACCTGTGCGACCGAATTACCGCCCGAAACAAGGTCATCCACGTAAAACTCCTGCCGCAGAGCAGCTGAGCCAAGAGGGTAGGAATCCTCCTCGTCAATGGCCAGCTGGTGCATTGCGCGGACCGCTAAAAATGATGCAGCCCTCGTCCCGTATGTGACGGTGTCTAATGTGTAGACTTGAACCTCGGACTCGATGGAATCTCGCCATAGGATGCACTGATACAAATTGTCGGGTGGAGACACTAGTACGCAGCGGTACATTTTACAAATGTCCCCAGTGAGAGCGACTGTTCGAAAGCGAATCAATATGCAGGCTGAATAACAGGGCCTGTCATCATCACATCATTTAGAGAATATCCAGTTGATGTAGCTGCGGATACATCGAAAACGACACGGAGTTTTGTCGTCGTACTGTCCTCCTTTAGGACACAGTGATGAGGCAAGAAATATTTGCAGAGATCCTCTAATTCCAACCTTGCTTCCATCTCAGCTATCGAATCTGGACAATTGTCTGTAGCCAAAAGCGCCGAGCTTGATACCTTCTGTCCACCGCAAGATACGATCCAACCAAGCCGGGTCTTCTGCAGAAGAGGCAGTCCATCGGTGAGTTTGATTTGCCCTACGCAGAGGAGATCATAAAAAACGCTCGCACCAATGAGAAGATCAACCCGTTGAGGATTGAAAAATGCAGGATCAGCGAGCTGAATGTTAGATGGAATACGCCAATCGGATACATTTACTGTCATACTTGGTTGAGAATCGGTAATCGTGGGGGCGATGAGAGCAGTAAGTGTAGTTGTGTAAGCAGAGGTGCGAGAATGCATACAAATGCTTATGGTGGATCCCTCAGTGGAAACGCTGGTATCGCCCAGCCCAGACACAAGTGCAGACGATTGAGTTCTCCTAAGCTGAAGCTGCTGGGCGAACCTGGATGTGACGAGATGCAGCTGCGATCCTGAATCTAAGATGGCACGACAAGGAACTAAAACGCCAGACCGATTCTTTACGAGAACCACGGCTGTAGCCAGAAGCACGACATCAGAGTGAAGACCTTGCGCAGCAAGAGAGGTAGACGAAGGTAGAGACGAGCAGAATTTTGAGCAACGGAAAGAGTGTCCGGTTGAACGTCCAGATCGGGAGGAGTAATCCCTGGGCAGCCTTGTGTTGTGGGCTGTATTCTATCGAAGTGCAACAAACTATGATGCCTACCGCCGCATACTCGACATTTTCCACTATTGCATGCGCGGGTCCGGTGCCCCGGCTTTAGGCAATTGAAGCATAGGGAAAGCTTCTTCACTTCTTTGTGGCGCAGCAACGGTGAGAGATTTCCGAATATCTTGCACGAGTATATTCCATCGCCCGCTGAGTGGCAAAAGACGCATACAGACGGGTCGGCGGAAGAGTTGGAAGCTACAAACGTTTTCTTAACCTGCGTATAGGAATGGTTTTTCCCACCTGATCGATACTAGCGTGCGTCGCTGTAGCATGTTCCAACCGCTCCATTTTCTGGCAGCGTTGCTGCAAGAATTCGAAGAATTCCTCTGCGGTAGGTATATCATCCGACGATGTGTGCTCCTCCCATTTGGTTTGCGTCTTCGAATCCAACTTCTGCAGCAGCATGTTGATGACCATGAATCCGGAAATCTCCTCAGCAGTTCCCAATGTCTGCAACGCTCGCATGTGTAAATTGACTGCATCCGAAAACTCCCGAAGCCTATTAGCAGAAGGCGAGTCTACCCTCTTTAGCCCAAGAATCTTCTTGATGTGTGCCTGGAAAACAAGTCTTTTGTTATTAAAGCGTTTATTAAGTATATCCAGAGCCGCACGATAATTGGCACTGGAGAGCTCTAACGATCGAACCGAATCCAAAGCCGCATCAGCGAGGCAAGAGCGAAGGTGCTGGAATTTCTCGATGTCACTGAGATCCGCATCCGCTTCAATCACCGATTTGAACATTGCCATAAAATCCGAGAACTCGACGTATCCACCATAAAACTTAGGCACCTTCAGCTCAGGAAGTCGCTGCTTGTGAGCCATGATGATGGTACTATGTCCGGAATGGCTTGGCAGAGTCGTAGAATGGGCAGCGGCGCGTGACTGGCTTACTTCAACAGCAGCCAGCAACTCAGCTTTCAACGATATGAAAAGAGTATCGAAGATTTCGCGCAGCTCACTCCCAATCTCGTTTTGATCGAGAGCCTCCAATTCATTATGGGCCTTATTAAATTCCTCTCGAGTTTCTGCCAACATATCAAGGCGCACCTCGACTTCCGCGGCGGTCAGCTTATCGATTTTATTCCCCGCGAAGGATTCGCCAAGCCTGTGCAATCGATCATATAATGACTGACTTTTACGCTTATACAGACTCAGTCTGGAATCAGCCACCACAATATTTCCGCCCGCGCCTGTATTCGGATCGTTGTCCATGTTAACCGTTGTGCAATTCGACACAACAACGGAAAATGAAATACCGCTTAAGCGACGATGTATAGACGCGAGAGCGAGAATGCAAGACACGAAAAGTCAAGAACCGCGGCTGCAGCTGCGCAGAGAATCGACGCTTAAAGTACCGGAATTTGTCTATAAATATTCCAGCCGCACTCTCACTGAATTTGCACTTTAAACTGTTTTTCAACGTGCACCCAAATGTATTTGTTGGTAGTTAAACTACCCAACAACACAATATTGTATAATTAATAAGTGCTTTAACGGAACGCGATTAAAAAATGGTTTTATATCACGTCGGGGTCACCAATGTTTGAGATGCCAAGCTTTTTTGGCACCTATGTGTTTCAAAAATGAAAAGAGATTTTGGGTTAAACTTTACAATTCGTATTTTATCTTGGTGGCTTAGCGGAAGCCGATTGCTTGCTATTGCCAGATAAACTTTATGCGAGATCGATATGCAACCAATGCGCAGAGGGGTTAGCATAGAACTAAACTATAGACGACGGCGTTAGATCAAAGTGATTGCTGAAGTGGCGGCAGCAGATCAAAGTAGTTGCCGAAGTGGCGGCGGCAGAGAGCCCCTTTAGCGGGAGAGCGCAGTAGCTCTGCAGAACGTCAACGTTTTACAACATAGGCGGCTCTCTCTGCTCATACAATAATAATGTTAAAGTTACGGTTATTCTTCAGCGGCTGGCCCGAACAATATTATATTTAAATTTTTATTTCCTACAAATTTAATATACCATATTTAATGTTTATTAATAATATAGTTGAGGAAAAGAATAAAAACTACGTAAATGATGGTTAGAAAGATGATTAGATGGAAAAGGTAATTGAAATATCATCCAAATGGTATTCCAATATTATAAACTTTTAGGGGGAAAAGAACGCTTTTCTGTTTCTGAAATTCCAGAGATTTTCTAGCTGTCTTTATTGCTCTCACAGCATTGGGTCAGATTTCATTCCCGGACCAGGGATGACCCTACGCCTTACTGGGAGAATCCATGTGATTGTAAAACGACAACTTTTGGCAGCAAATGTCCATTAAATTTGTTCCCAAGTCGAAAACAAGTCAAAGGCCAAACGTTGGGGGTAAAGTTTTGGCTTTCGGCTGGGTCTGCATGGATGCCCAGAATGGGGCGTACTTCAGTTGAGGAGCCCTCCTGGGGGAAAAAAAGGTTGAGGACGCTGAAAGTGAAACAAATTTTCCGACACACAATTAAAATCATATCCCAATGGCTGTGTCCCCTTGGCCCTCTGACAATGCCTCACATTCCAGCCACAGGCTGCTTGACTCTGTTCCCGTCGCAGCTCCTGTCTCCGCTCCTGTGGCTGCTCTTGTGGCGTATGTTGTTGCCATTTTAACTGTGCATGTGCGCCCCAAGGATGATGGAGGGAGGGGGCGGCCGCAGAAAGAAGAGGAAACACACAATGAAATTTAAATGGCCTCCGAGTAGCCATGCCCTGAGTGAAAGGACTATTTAATGCAGCAAAATTCTGCCAGGTATTCTCTACATAAATGCTTTTTCCTGGAACAGCTGCCGACAGCCATCTGACAAATGTGGCGAGGGCACACGACCGAGCCATGAGATACATCTACTTTGATAAACGCTTGAATACCAGAACAGTTTGCTGGCTGCCAGCTAAATGCCTAGCAACGGCTTATCATATTTGATACACTGAAATTCCATTCAGACACTGCATTTCCTTTGAACTCCACTGACTGCTGGCTCTTTATGGGGAAATTGACAACGCACCAGTGACCTCTACTGATTCCAATCTGCGTCCAAGAGTTGCAGAAAGAGCAGTCGAGAAGAGGATAGAACGGATACCAAGGTCACTATGGACATTCAGCTCATCATATCAAAGGCCACTGCCCTCTATTTTCAGAGGAAACTCAACTTATTTCGATAGAATTATCCCTTTACCTTCCACACAACACACTTTACCACCACCAAGGTTGCGAATGCCCAGGGGTGGCCATATACCGAGCATTCATTTTAATGCCCTTCCACTCGCTGCTCCTCAATAAAAAAGCAAAGAAATAAAATAAACTTTAAGGACCGCAAGCAAAAGCTGAAACAGCTGATAATCATGATTTATGGGAAATGAGTAGCGAGGTGGCAGGCCAATGACAGCAATCGACTCGAGGCAGGAACGTCCTGTTGGCATGGAGCGAATGCTTTGGTCAAACCAGAAAAGAGGCCAATAAACACGGCCATAAAAACACCCACTCCAGCACCCTTGGCTTTTCATCAGATCAGGGAAATGTAGGAACGAAAGAATGAATGTGGGGAAGCCATTGTAAACGAAATCATTTTCTGGCTTTGCTATTTAAAAAACTTTTTTGCAGATTCATCATTGTTGGACGAGGATATGTGTGTGGTGTGTGGAGTGTGGAGCGTGGCGTGTGGCGTGTGGCCTGGTGTGCTTTGGTCCGCTTCGAAAGCAATTTGCCAGCCAGCCATAGAAGCAATTATTTTCTATTATTACGTATACGCAACGCTTGCCCAATGCGCTGCTAACAGATTTATTCTTTCATTAGAAGACAAACAACCGCTTTCCATTACGCTGCTGCCGTTTCTTATTAAAACTCAAACAGAAGCGAGAGACCAGCTGCAGAAGCCATCGCAAATTGCGCGCCCAGCTTTATTTACATAATTTTTTCTTGAGTGACAATAGTGGCCCCAAGAAACGCAACAAAATTCTCATTAAAAGCCAGAAAACTGTACGCCCATTTAGCTTGGGGCCAGCTTGGCAACCATCAGAGTGGGTCCAAGAGTCCTAGAGTCCTGCCAACTGTTCCGAAAAGCATTGCCGGCCTGGACAGTAGTATCGCCTCCAGCTCGAATTTGCATTCATATTAAACATTGCTCGGTCGTAAGCTGATTATGTGCAGAAATACATGTATCACTTAAATCACCTGTCATTGATTTCTACCCTACATTCGCACTCCATCACTCATACGCAGCGTTTCCCCTGGCAGCCCTGTAAACCCTCAACACGACCGCTGAGAGGTAAATAGTCACAATCACAATCAAAATGGTCATCATCGTGATGAGCAGCCTCGCAATTACCCCCCACAGCTCCACGGATTCCCCCCAGCTTCCGCCCACATGTGGATCATCCATTATTTCCCATTGGTTTTGATTGATGTCTGCTTCCGCAGACCGATAATGATTATGTTTATGATGAAGCCACTAATTTATAATGCGGCGAAAACAAAGCCACCGTACCTGGCCAGCTAATAAATCAAAATCGAAGTTTTCATGGGGATGCCATTTTCAAGAGTTCCGGTGGAACGGAAGCATTATTTGTGCTCATGGCTGAATAATTTAATGGAAAATGCGATTGAGTGGCCTGCAGTTATCCAATTGAATGCCGTTTTTTATGTTGTACATTATAGAAGCCTGCCTCCTATGGATTCGAATGAAAATGTAGCTTTGATTTCGCCGTATCAGGCAATTAAAATCAGGGCATGTTCGCGATTGGTTTTCCGCTAATAAATTGGAAGCGTGTCATGGGAAAGGATGCGAGCTATCCACCAACAGCACCACAAAAACTTTAACAATGAGAGAAAAAATTTCTTCGAACTGTTGCATATTTATATTCATCGGAGTACAACATCTACAATTCCTCTGCAAGTACTGGGTACACTCGAATTGGCCAGAATAATTAAATTCAGCAAAAGCTCATAAAAAATATATGTGGGGCCCTAAAAGGATTCCAAGAGACCACCCTCAAGCCGAGGGGTGGAGCTGGACACGGCTCTTTTCAGCTTGAAACTGAACTTTGATGACAGCTGGGGATCGGCCAGCCCCCCCCCCCCCCCACCCAGTAATAGCCACTTAATTATCAGTATATAGGCCAAGCTATGCCGGCTCTGTTCGGGGGCAAAGTAACTTTATTTGTTCGACAAGAGGGTAGAGGCTTCTAAGGGATAAACCGAGCCAAGTGCTGAAACAAAACAGACTAGTGAGCCACAATAGCAGGACAAGTGGCAGTGCCAATCCAAGGGCCAGGGCCAGGGCCTCCCCACGCCCGAGTCAAAGTCTCACTCATTCAACATCAAAAGCATTCGGTAAAGGCGAAGCGTTGTTTGTGCGAATGAGTTCCAGTTCAATGAATGGGCCAACATATCGGCAGCAGATACCGCACTCACAGGCACACTCCCCCGTAACAGTACCCCACACAGAAAGGAATCCTCGTGGTAGGGATGGGCCGGCTAAGATATTGGTCCCTCCCTCCCAAAGTGGTTTAGAGCTCGATGCATAAATTCCGGCGAACTTCGAATTGAGTCATAGAAATTTCTTTATTAGACAGTTGGTAAGCCACATCATCGGGAGAATGACTGGACTGCATGCCAAACGGAATACAGTTTGTGGCTGCTGCTCGAGGCAGGCGACGCAGGAGACGCAGGCGACGCAGGAGTGCATTGCATTGCTGTGGCTGGCCAATTACAGAAGTCATTGGCCGGGACAATGCTACTGTGCAACAGGAACATGAATAAGTCAATGTCTGTGCTGTCATTGGGGTTGGCTGGGGGGATGGCAATGGCTTTGGCTCGTCTCTGTCTCTATCTCTATCTCTGTCCCTGTTCCTGTCCCTACACTCTGGTTACATTTCCACTTCGGTCTGCCACTGGCATTGTGTTTGTTCAGAGTGTCTTTGGCTCCGGGCTATATTTGCCGCTTGGCTATGGGCTTAATCAAGCTTGAAATTGTCTAATGTCGGTGGGAAATGTGCAGGGACCCCATGATTGGGTTGTTGACTCGACAGCTGGATCGATGGAGTTGGGGAGTTGATATAACTGGGTGCTCAATCTCTCTGACTTCGAATGGGGCTATAAAGAACGGTCTTAAATTCTGAAGTGCTCAAATTACACCGCCCCATATCTCTGTAATTAATTTATCCTACAGTCAAATGCTTTTGAATTGACATTCAACTAAAATGCTCTAAAAACGCAAGCCCCTAAAGTAGCGCAAAGAAACGTAAGTCATAATTGTTTCCCGGTATTATGGAGCTGCTTTCCCGCTGTTCCAATAAAATAGAGAATCCGCTTACCATGAAAGGAAATTGTTCTAAGAAAAACACGTAGCTGCTCTCCAACTCAAGAAATCGCTTTTTATTTTTATACCCGATACTCAAAATAAGTATTGGGGTATTTTAGATTTGTGGTAAAAGTGGATGTGTGTAACGTCCAGAAGGAATCGTTTCCGACCCCATAAAGTATATATATTCTTCATCAGCATCAATAGCCGAGTCGATTGAGCCCTGTCTGTCTTTCCGTCCGTCCGTCTGTCCGTCCCTATCAGCGCCTAGTGCTCAAAGACTATAAAAGCTAAAAGCCTCTGTGATATGTCACTGCTACAAGTATATTTCAAAACTTTGCCCCGCCCACTTCCGCCATGTGAGGGAGCGTACGCTCCACCCACATTTTTCCGCCCATCAACTCGCCGGCATTTTCCCATTGGAGGGACGACCTACGTTATTTGAATTAAGATTTTGACTTTTCTTCGTTTTCTAGGTTTAAGCATTGAAGGGGGCTAGGCTAAGGGGGGAAGGGGGAAGGCCACGAAGGCTACATGGTATTAATTTTATATATTATACGGACCGAGGGTCTCTAAGCCTCACGTAGCTTATTATCTTCTTTAAAGGGGGGGGGGGGGGGGGGGGGTGGGGGCAAGTCGCGATCACGGCGGACGCCACTGGCTTTTCAGAACCAAACCCAACAACAACGAGACCCAACACCAAGAACCGAAAGCCAACGGCATCGACGCAGCAACGGCGAGGAATACACCAAGAATCGAAATCCAACGGCACCGACACAGAAACGGGGAGGACTACACCAAGAAACAAAACCCAACAACAACAACGCAGCGGAAGCCAAAGAGAGAGAGAGGAATACACCAAGAGCCGAAACGGTAGCCAACAGCATCAATTCAGCGACGGCCGAAGACGAGAAGCGCCGAAAAGATAAGCCGCCAGCGTCGACGCAGCAACGAAGCGCCGAAACGGTATGCCCACAGCAGCAACGGCAGAAAAGAAACGCGGAAAACTAAAGCGAAGTAACGACGCGCCAGCAGCGAAAAGGAGAGGCAAAAGTCACCGGCGCAGCGTAGACGCCGAACGACGGCGCCAGCCCTCTGCCGCCGCGAGAATGACGACGCTGGCCGCCCACGCTGGCGCTGGATCGGGAGAGTTCTGAGGCTGGAGAAGAAAAACGTGGATGAGAAAAATTCGATTGGGAGCAGTCGTAGGAGTCGGACGTGTTCGCGGAAAAATTCGAGTGGCTTGGAAAAAGTAAAAACACGTGGCGGCCCGGATCCACGCCAACGCTATCAGTGACACGGGGAAGATCCGGCATCGACGCTGCGCTTACGGGAGAAGACTCTGCATCGATACTACACTTACGGAGAAGAGATCCTGCATCTACGCTGCACCCACGGGGAAGAGGAGGCTTTCGACGAGTACAAGCGTGGGAGTTCAGGGGTAAGCTAGTCTCTAGACGTGTATACGGACTGCTGAGCGGTGCGATAGGTGGGGAACCAAGAGAGAATAAAGTGAAATGTAACGAATATAACAGAAACATAGCCCGACCACCAACTATCTATACACTAGGGAACCTGGAGGCCCGGTGCTTCATCTTCTCTGCCCTTCCTCCCGCCTCTTGCCCGAGCCTGCGTGCTTCCATCCAGTAGTTCGTAGCCCGACAGGATCCTGAGGCCGCTGTCCCGCGATTGCCTAGGCGTTCTCGGTGACACCTGTCGGCGTTCCCTCCGCATGATTCCCTCCCGTAGTTTGTGACCTCGCAGGGTCCCGAGGCCGCTATCCGACGATCGTCTTAGCGTCCCCGGTGACGCCTGTTGCTGTCTCACCTGATCCCCGTAGTTCCCTGGGTTCCGAAGGGGCTGTCCGGCGATTGCCTAGGCCCTCTCGGCGATACCTGCCCTGTATGATAAAGACTTTCGCAGTAATGTTTAGCCCGATAGTGTCCCGTGAGTGCTATCCGGCGATTGCCTAAGCACTCTCGGCGATACACGTCGGTATTCTCGTACTCGTAGTAATTCTTAGTTCGGCGGTGTCCCGTAAGTGCTATCCGGCGATTGCCTAGGCACTCTCGGCGATGCCTGTCTATATCCCTGACCCCCGTAGTAATTCTTAGTTCGACAGTGTCCCGTAAGTGCTATCCGGCGATTGCCTAGGCACTCTCGGTGGTGCTCGTCGATATCCCTCACCCTCGTAGTAATTCTTAGGCCGACAGGGTCCCGTAAGTACCGTCCGGCGATAGCCTAGGTACCCTCGGCGACACTTGTTGGTATTTCTCATAGCGAAAACCCCCTTTCCGCGTCGTAGTAATTCTTAGGCCGACAGGGTCCCGTAAGTACCGTCCGGCGATAGCCTAGGTACTCTCGGTGATACTTGTCGGTATTTCCGCATAGCAAAGTTCCCCTTTCCGCGTCGTAGTAATTCTTAGGCCGACAGGGTCCCGTAAGTACCGTCCGGCGATAGCCTAGGTACTCTCGGCGATACTTGTCGGTATTCCCGCATAGCAAAGTCCCCCTTCCCGCTTCGTAGTAACTCTCAGGCCGGCAGGGTCCCGTAAGTACTGTCCGGCGGTAGCCTAGGTACTCTCGGCGACACCTGTCGGTATTATCGCATAGTAAAGACCTCCGTATTGATTCTGAGTTCGGTGGGGTCCTGAAGGCGCTATTCGGCGATAACCGGAGTGCTCTCGGTGAAACCAACTGCCACGTCCCACGCTACGATCGCTCCCGTCCGCGGACTGCTGCCCCATCCCCCATCGTCGGTCCGAAATACGGAGTCCCGGCAAATAATAAATATTACTGTAATTTCGACCCTGGAGTAGACTGAGATATGTACCCCAGCCCAGGATCGCTTCCTTACAGATGGCGCCCGAGCAGGGACTCCGGGACTCCGTTATGTTTTGGGGCGCTAAGTGGAACAGTCGATCAGAAGAAAGAGTAGCAGGGGGAATCGGGACTGTACCATGCGCAAGCACGGCCAGTCGGAATCATTAGGAAAAGAATAGCTGTATATCTCTGTAAAAAAAACCGCACGTGAGGTCGCCCATTATTCACGTACAGCCGAGGCTGGCTTCCCTAACCTCCCTAGCAATAGCGTCAGCACGTGGCCGCTGCGCCCACATGAGGAGGAGAGCGCCGCGGCGAGGCGGCAGAGAAAGAGAACCGAGCCGAAGCTGGGCAGAAATCGCTAGAGAGAGAGCGACATGTACGCGGCGAGCAGCGCGTCGTGGGCGGTAGAGGCCGAGCGAGCGTCGGAATCCTTCCGAAGACCAACCAGCCCGGCTATATATTTCGTACTCAGACCCAGAAGAGGATTGTCAACGCCCGGCCCTCAGCGAGAAGAGTCAATGCCCGGCCCTCAGCGCGAGCAGTCATTCAATGCCCGGTGTTCAGCGCGATCATTCAATGCCCGGCCTACAAAACAATAGCCGATAGTCAACGCCCGGCCCTCAGCGAGAAGAGTCAATTCCCGGCCCTCAGCGCGAGCAGTCAACGCCCGGTCTTCAGCGCGATCATTCAAGGCCCGGCCTACAAAACGATAGCGGAGAGTAAACGCCCGGCCTTAAAAGTGATCAGTCAGCGTTCAGCCATCAACACGGGACGAGATCCAACGCTTAAATCAACGAACCCAGCACGACCAGGACCACAAGGACAATTCCAAGGACAACGATAGCAAGGACTATCGACCAGGACCCCAAGCAGCAAGGACGCCAAGGACGCCTACACTGGACAACCGTGTTAACCGTACATACGCCGTGCTTCCGTGACTAGCCCCAAGGACTCCGGTATTCAGTGCGTGACCTAAGAAAAGATTCTACCGGAGGCTCAATACGTGATACTACCGTCGGAAACGCGAAAGAGCTCGAAGTGCCACTTCGACCACCATGCTTCGACATGGGGGTACAGTGGATTTCGTATCGGCGCAAGGACGAATTGCAGGCCATCGCCGCCGAATTCGGCCTCGGTGAAACCGGGACAGTGGACGAACTGCGCAGCCGGATCTCGGCCTTTATCTCGCGCGGTGAGCATCCGACTGGGATCGAAGAACGGATCAAAGAGCTCGGAATGGTCTTCGACAGCGCGCCCAGCCCGAGAAGCCCGAGGAACACGTCCCCGTCGCCGGGACCGAGTCAGCGAGAGCGGAAGGAAGGGATCTGTGCGGAGCAGCCTCTATCTATCATAATTCCCGAGTTCCCGCGCGCAGCTCACGGCGACTCTGGCCGGCTTGAAACCACGACTGACCGGCGACATGGTGACAATCACCACCAGCACCGCTTCCCCGAGGAAGCCGGAACTTCGCGACCCGGAAGGGAAGAAATTTCCTTCGCCGCCCTGGCCGATAAGCTGCGCAATTGGGGTCTGAAGTTCGACGGACACTCGGATGCGCTGGCTTTCATCCAACGGTTGGAAGAAAGGGTCGACTCATATGGCGGAAGCCCAGCACAACTGCCGCGAGCCATCTCCGGGCTACTAACTGGCAAGGCAGAAGGATGGTTTAGGACGTTCCAGATGCAAGGCAAGCCATGGACCGAGTTCCGGAAGGAGTTCTTGGAGTTCTTCCTACCCCCGCGATACTTTCAGCGCTTGGAAGATACGATCCGCTCCCGTCGCCAACGACCCCGAGAAGCCTTTCAGGACTACTTGATCGACCTCCGACTCATGATGCAACGAGCTCAGTATACTCCAGACAGGGAGCTGGACAGGATCTACGAGAACCTTCGGCCGGAATACCAACTGTTCACCCGTAGACATGAGTTCGAGACGTTGCGAGAACTGACCCAATTGATAGTAGCGTACGAGACAACGCGGGACCGCGAACAAACCCACCCAGCTAACGACCGCCCAAATACGAAAGCCAGAACGCCATCATACCAAGGACCCGGATTATCCACTCCACAGCATGCTCCTCCAGACGACACCGGGCCCTCCCGGAGCGGCGAGACGGCAAGCCGCGTAGTGACCCAGGATGGAGACCGGCCGGTGAACACACGCCGGGCCTGCCGTAATTGCGGGGAGGAAGGTCATTTCAGCAGTTCATGCAGGAATCGGCGAGTGCTATTCTGTTGGGAGTGTGGCCGCCGCGGCATCCGGACGATCGACTGCTGTAGGCTATCCGAGTCGGGAAACGGGCCGAGTCTCCGCTCGTCAGGGAACCGATCGGAGACATACCTCCAGGGCCCCCAGGAGTAACTCATCCCTTAAGTTTGGAAGGAGGCAGGATCGCCGCGCTAGTAATCATCGTAGGAGTACCGCTCACAGCTACCCTCGACACGGGAGCAACGCAGTCGTTCGTCAGTCATCGCATCGCTCATGAAGTAAGCACCGGAGGGAACGCACGGAATATAAGGACTACCGTCCGCCTGGCGGACGGTACAGCAAAGGAGGTGACGCAAGCAGTTTCGGTCAAGGTACGTCTGGATCAACAGGAAACGCTGGTGATTCTATTAGTCCTACCCATGGTAGTGGACGACATCAAACTGGGGCTCGATTTCCTTTGCGGCGTCCAGGCCATAATACAATGCGGACGAGCGTACTTGCAGCTGACCCAGCGGGCGATCCGGGAAACCAACCCGATCCCCACATCATCCTCGACTCGGCCCCGCATGGTTACTTTTAGTGACGAAAGTCCCGCGACTGCATCCGCTGGTCCTACCCACTCGACCAATCCAACGGCGACCCACCGGACGAAGACAACGCACCAGAATCCCAACCACGCCAGACCCAGCAATATACCAGTGACAACGCACCCGAATCCCAACCACGCCAGACCCAGCAATGGACCCACGACAACGCATCAGGATCTCGAACACGCCAGACCCAGCAACGCCACCCGAACCCAACCCACGATTCGATACGACCGCGCCAGAACCATCAACGAAGATTCGACGGAGACGACTGCGACACCGCTGGACACACCCAGGGCCAGTCCGTCCGCCTCGAAGAACACCCAGAGAAACGAGGATTCGACGGAGACGACTGCGACACCGCTGGACACACCCAGGGCCAGTCCGTCTGCCTCGAAAACCACCCAGAGTATCCCTACCAAGACAACGGAGCTAAGCCACGACCACGCCAGAACCAGCAGTAACCTCAGGACAACGTTTCTAAGTTTCGACCACGCTAGACTCAGCAGCAATACAAGGACAACGCATCGAAGCCTCGACCACGGCAGACCCAGCAGCAATACAAGGACAACGCATCTAAGCCCCGACCGAGACGGACCCGGCGGCGCTAAAATTATAACACGATCGACGAGAGCCAAATCAGAAATGCACAGCAGTGCGGCTCAATCAGAGCGACCGACCCCACGGGAAACCAGCATCGCTCTACACCACGACCCGCTACGCCTGGAAGACCACGGCCCCGAAGGACATGGGCGGGTCAAGGTAGACCAACTCGCACCTCACCCCCCCAGATTCCACTCGGCCCAAAGTGGCGAGTCCCATTCGTTCCCGCGAGCCAGTGGGTGTCGGTTCCCTTCGTCCTGCAGCGTGGACGCCAGGCTTTGAGCGTCGCGTATTATCGTCTCGTGCTCGTCGGTGTCCGTGGTCGCGTTGTCGTCGTCGATGGCAGCCCCATAACTCCAGAACCAATGGCGATTCAGGGCGGCGACGTCGTGATTGGGCGCCGAGCGGACACCTGCGGTTGCGAAGCGGCCATCGGGCTCTACTTCCTCTTCGGCGTCGGTCCCCGGGCCCTGGGTTTGTTGGTCGATCCACCCTTGGATGGCTGCCGCGCGCCGGCACCATGGCATCCTGTCCTGTTGTCGAAGTGTCGCCTCTCCGACCCGCCTCAGCTGGTCTTGACGGGAGGCGGATGGCCCATTGGGGTCGACGATCCAGCCGCGAGTCCGGTGTGTCGTTGGTTCGTCGGCAGTTGCCGGGACTTCAGGCTGCTGGTCTCCGCTAGGGTGTCCCGTCGTATCACCATTTGCCCCTAGGGGCCGAGCTTGCCTTCCGTCTCTTAGACGCTTCATGTCTTCAGTCGATTCTAGGGAGAAAATGCCTGTCGGTTAGAACCTGCCTGTCTTAACTAGAAGTACTAATACCCTCCCCCTATCCTGCTTGAGCGGTGCGAGTAAGAAGATGTTTACATTGGGTGTAGTACTTATCTAATCCCATAAGGGGATGTATACGTAGCTTACGGTTTCGTGGGTCGCGCCCCTTACGGGGCGAGGACGTGACGGTAGCGCGCTACCGCAAGTGGCCCTTGCGAAGTCGGCAGGTCATTCAGGTCTCTCCAACGTCGTTGGGTTCTCCTCGGGGTGGTCCACTCCGTGGAACGCCTTTAAGTCGGCTAAACTCGCAGTTTTCCTTCGTTTGCCTTGATGAACCTGTAGTCGAGGTTCACGGTAACTGGGTTAGTCGAGTCTGATCTTCGAAAAGGGTTGCGTTGTCGACCGGCCGCGGCATCGGCTAACGGTGCGAGTTGATAATTCGTTGGGGGGTGAGGTGCGAGTTGGTCTACCTTGACCCGCCCATGTCCTTCGGGGCCGTGGTCTTCCAGGCGTAGCGGGTCGTGGTGTAGAGCGATGCTGGTTTCCCGTGGGGTCGGTCGCTCTGATTGAGCCGCACTGCTGTGCATTTCTGATTTGGCTCTCGTCGATCGTGTTATAATTTTAGCGCCGCCGGGTCCGTCTCGGTCGGGGCTTAGATGCGTTGTCCTTGTATTGCTGCTGGGTCTGGCGTGGTCGAGGCTTCGATGCGTTGTCCTTGTATTGCTGCTGAGTCTAGCGTGGTCGAAACTTAGAAACGTTGGCCTGAGGTTACTGCTGGTTCTGGCGTGGTCGTGGCTTAGCTCCGTTGTCTTGGTAGGGATACTCTGGGTGGTTTTCGAGGCAGACGGACTGGCCCTGGGTGTGTCCAGCGGTGTCGCAGTCGTCTCCGTCGAATCTTCGTTGATGGTTCTGGCGCGGTCTTATCGAATCGTGGGTTGGGTTCGGGTGGCGTTGCTGGGTCTGGCGTGTTCGAGATCCTGATGCGTTGTCGTGGGTCCATTGCTGGGTCTGGCGTGGTTGGGATTCGGGTGCGTTGTCACTGGTATATTGCTGGGTCTGGCGTGGTTGGGATTCTGGTGCGTTGTCTTCGTCCGGTGGGTCGCCGTTGGATTGGTCGAGTGGGTAGGACCAGCGGATGCAGTCGCGGGACTTTCGTCACTAAAAGTAACCATGCGGGGCCGAGTCGAGGATGATGTGGGGATCGGGTTGGTTTCCCGGATCGCCCGCTGGGTCAACTGCAAGTACGCTCGTCCGCATTGTATTATGGCCTAGACGCCGCAAAGGAAATCGAGCCCCAGTTTGATGTCGTCCACTACCATGGGTAGGACTAATAGAATCACCAGCGTTTCCTGTTGATCCAGACGTCCCTTGACCGAAACTGCTTGCGTCACCTCCTTTGCTGTACCGTCCGCCAGGCGGACGGTAGTCCTTATATTCCGTGCGTTCCCTCCGGTACTTACTTCATGAGCGATGCGATGACTGACGAACGACTGCGTTGCTCCCGTGTCGAGGGTAGCTGTGAGCGGTACTCCTACGATGATTACTAGCGCGGCGATCCTGCCTCCTTCCAAACTTAAGGGATGAGTTACTCCTGGGGGCCCTGGAGGTATGTCTCCGATCGGTTCCCTGACGAGCGGAGACTCGGCCCGTTTCCCGACTCGGATAGCCTACAGCAGTCGATCGTCCGGATGCCGCGGCGGCCACACTCCCAACAGAATAGCACTCGCCGATTCCTGCATGAACTGCTGAAATGACCTTCCTCCCCGCAATTACGGCAGGCCCGGCGTGTGTTCACCGGCCGGTCTCCATCCTGGGTCACTACGCGGCTTGCCATCTCGCCGCTCCGGGAGGGCCCGGTGTCGTCTGGAGGAGCATGCTGTGGAGTGGATAATCCGGGTCCTTGGTATGATGGCGTTCTGGCTTTCGTATTTGGGCGGTCGTTAGCTGGGTGGGTTTGTTCGCGGTCCCGCGTTGTCTCGTACGCTACTATCAATTGGGTCAGTTCTCGCAACGTCTCGAACTCATGTCTACGGGTGAACAGTTGGTATTCCGGCCGAAGGTTCTCGTAGATCCTGTCCAGCTCCCTGTCTGGAGTATACTGAGCTCGTTGCATCATGAGTCGGAGGTCGATCAAGTAGTCCTGAAAGGCTTCTCGGGGTCGTTGGCGACGGGAGCGGATCGTATCTTCCAAGCGCTGAAAGTATCGCGGGGGTAGGAAGAACTCCAAGAACTCCTTCCGGAACTCGGTCCATGGCTTGCCTTGCATCTGGAACGTCCTTAACCATCCTTCTGCCTTGCCAGTTAGTAGCCCGGAGATGGCTCGCGGCAGTTGTGCTGGGCTTCCGCCATATGAGTCGACCCTTTCTTCCAACCGTTGGATGAAAGCCAGCGCATCCGAGTGTCTGTCGAACTTCAGACCCCAATTGCGCAGCTTATCGGCCAGGGCGGCGAAGGAAATTTCTTCCCTTCCGGGTCGCGAAGTTCCGGCTTCCTCGGGGAAGCGGTGCTGGTGGTGATTGTCACCATGTCGCCGGTCAGTCGTGGTTTCAAGCCGGCCAGAGTCGCCGTGAGCTGCGCGCGGGAACTCGGGAATTATGATAGATAGAGGCTGCTCCGCACAGATCCCTTCCTTCCGCTCTCGCTGACTCGGTCCCGGCGACGGGGACGTGTTCCTCGGGCTTCTCGGGCTGGGCGCGCTGTCGAAGACCATTCCGAGCTCTTTGATCCGTTCTTCGATCCCAGTCGGATGCTCACCGCGCGAGATAAAGGCCGAGATCCGGCTGCGCAGTTCGTCCACTGTCCCGGTTTCACCGAGGCCGAATTCGGCGGCGATGGCCTGCAATTCGTCCTTGCGCCGATACGAAATCCACTGTACCCCCATGTCGAAGCATGGTGGTCGAAGTGGCACTTCGAGCTCTTTCGCGTTTCCGACGGTAGTATCACGTATTGAGCCTCCGGTAGAATCTTTTCTTAGGTTACGCACTGAATACCGGAGTCCTTGGGGCTAGTCACGGAAGCACGGCGTATGTACGGTTAACACGGTTGTCCAGTGTAGGCGTCCTTGGCGTCCTTGCTGCTTGGGGTCCTGGTCGATAGTCCTTGCTATCGTTGTCCTTGGAATTGTCCTTGTGGTCCTGGTCGTGCTGGGTTCGTTGATTTAAGCGTTGGATCTCGTCCCGTGTTGATGGCTGAACGCTGACTGATCACTTTTAAGGCCGGGCGTTTACTCTCCGCTATCGTTTTGTAGGCCGGGCCTTGAATGATCGCGCTGAAGACCGGGCGTTGACTGCTCGCGCTGAGGGCCGGGAATTGACTCTTCTCGCTGAGGGCCGGGCGTTGACTATCGGCTATTGTTTTGTAGGCCGGGCATTGAATGATCGCGCTGAACACCGGGCATTGAATGACTGCTCGCGCTGAGGGCCGGGCATTGACTCTTCTCGCTGAGGGCCGGGCGTTGACTATCCTCTTCTGGGTCTGAGTACGAAATATATAGCCGGGCTGGTTGGTCTTCGGAAGGATTCCGACGCTCGCTCGGCCTCTACCGCCCACGACGCGCTGCTCGCCGCGTACATGTCGCTCTCTCTCTAGCGATTTCTGCCCAGCTTCGGCTCGGTTCTCTTTCTCTGCCGCCTCGCCGCGGCGCTCTCCTCCTCATGTTGGCGCAGCGGCCACGTGCTGACGCTATTGCTAGGGAGGTTAGGGAAGCCAGCCTCGGCTGTACGTGAATAATGGGCGACCTCACGTGCGGTTTTTTTTACAGAGATATACAGCTATTCTTTTCCTAATGATTCCGACTGGCCGTGCTTGCGCATTGTACAGTCCCGATTCCCCCTGCTACTCTTTCTTCTGATCGACTGTTCCACTTAGCGCCCCAAAACATAACGGAGTCCCGGAGTCCCTGCTCGGGCGCCATCTGTAAGGAAGCGATCCTGGGCTGGGGTACATATCTCAGTCTACTCCAGGGTCGAAATTACAGTAATATTTATTATTTGCCGGGACTCCGTATTTCGGACCGACGATGGGGGATGGGGCAGCAGTCCCGCGGACGGGAGCGATCGTAGCGTGGGACGTGGCAGTTGGTTTCACCGAGAGCACTCCGGTTATCGCCGAATAGCGCCTTCAGGACCCCACCGAACTCAGAATCAATACGGAGGTCTTTACTATGCGATAATACCGACAGGTGTCGCCGAGAGTACCTAGGCTACCGCCGGACAGTACTTACGGGACCCTGCCGGCCTGAGAGTTACTACGAAGCGGGAAGGGGGACTTTGCTATGCGGGAATACCGACAAGTATCGCCGAGAGTACCTAGGCTATCGCCGGACGGTACTTACGGGACCCTGTCGGCCTAAGAATTACTACGACGCGGAAAGGGGAACTTTGCTATGCGGAAATACCGACAAGTATCACCGAGAGTACCTAGGCTATCGCCGGACGGTACTTACGGGACCCTGTCGGCCTAAGAATTACTACGACGCGGAAAGGGGTTTTCGCTATGCGAAATACCAACAAGTGTCGCCGAGGGTACCTAGGCTATCGCCGGACGGTACTTACGGGACCCTGTCGGCCTAAGAATTACTACGAGGGTGAGGGATATCGACGAGCACCACCGAGAGTGCCTAGGCAATCGCCGGATAGCACTTACGGGACACTGTCGAACTAAGAATTACTACGGGGGTCAGGGATATCGACAGGCATCGCCGAGAGTGCCTAGGCAATCGCCGGATAGCACTTACGGGACACCGCCGAACTAAGAATTACTACGAGTACGAGAATACCGACGTGTATCGCCGAGAGTGCTTAGGCAATCGCCGGATAGCACTCACGGGACACTATCGGGCTAAACATTACTGCGAAAGTCTTTATCATACAGGGCAGGTATCGCCGAGAGGGCCTAGGCAATCGCCGGACAGCCCCTTCGGAACCCAGGGAACTACGGGGATCAGGTGAGACAGCAACAGGCGTCACCGGGGACGCTAAGACGATCGTCGGATAGCGGCCTCGGGACCCTGCGAGGTCACAAACTACGGGAGGGAATCATGCGGAGGGAACGCCGACAGGTGTCACCGAGAACGCCTAGGCAATCGCGGGACAGCGGCCTCAGGATCCTGTCGGGCTACGAACTACTGGATGGAAGCACGCAGGCTCGGGCAAGAGGCGGGAGGAAGGGCAGAGAAGATGAAGCACCGGGCCTCCAGGTTCCCTAGTGTATAGATAGTTGGTGGTCGGGCTATGTTTCTGTTATATTCGTTACATTTCACTTTATTCTCTCTTGGTTCCCCACCTATCGCACCGCTCAGCAGTCCGTATACACGTCTAGAGACTAGCTTACCCCTGAACTCCCACGCTTGTACTCGTCGAAAGCCTCCTCTTCCCCGTGGGCGCAGCGTAGATGCAGGATCTCCTCTCCGTAAGTGTAGTATCGATGCAGAGTCTTCTCCCCGTAAGCGCAGCGTCGATGCCGGATCTTCCCCGTGTCACTGATAGCGTTGGCGTGGATCCGGGCCGCCACGTGTTTTTACTTTTTCCAAGCCACTCGAATTTTTCCGCGAACACGTCCGACTCCTACGACTGCTCCCAATCGAATTTTTCTCATCCACGTTTTTCTTCTCCAGCCTCAGAACTCTCCCGATCCAGCGCCAGCGTGGGCGGCCAGCGTCGTCATTCTCGCGGCGGCAGAGGGCTGGCGCCGTCGTTCAGCGTCTACGCTGCGCAGGTGACTTTTGCCTCTCCTTTTCGCTGCTGGCGCGTCGTTACTTCGCTTTAGTTTTCCGCGTTTTTTTTCTGCCGTTGCTGCTGTGGGCATACCGTTTCGGCGCTTCGTTGCTGCGTCGACGCTGGCGGCTTATCTTTTCGGCGCTTCTCGTCTTCGGCCGTCGCTGAATTGATGCTGTTGGCTACCGTTTCGGCTCTTGGTGTATTCCTCTCTCTCTCTTTGGCTTCCGCTGCGTTGTTGTTATTGGGTTTTGTTTCTTGGTGTAGTCCTCCCCGTTTCTGTGTCGGTGCCGTTGGATTTCGATTCTTGGTGTATTCCTCGCCGTTGCTGCGTCGATGCCGTTGGCTTTCGGTTCTTGGTGTTGGGTCTCGTTGTTGTTGGGTTTGGTTCTGAAAAGCCAGTGGCGTCCGCCGTGATCGCGACTTACTTATTTTGAGTATCGGGTATAAAAATAAAAAGCGATTTCTTGAGTTGGAGAGCAGCTACGTGTTTTTCTTAGAACAATTTCCTTTCATGGTAAGCGGATTCTCTATTTTATTGGAACAGCGGGAAAGCAGCTCCATAATACCGGGAAACAATTATGACTTACGTTTCTTTGCGCTACTTTAGGGGCTTGCGTTTTTAGAGCATTTTAGTTGAATGTCAATTCAAAAGCATTTGACTGTAGGATAAATTAATTACAGAGATATGGGGCGGTGTAATTTGAGCACTTCAGAATTTAAGACCGTTCTTTATAGCCCCATTCGAAGTCAGAGAGATTGAGCACCCAGTTATATCAACTCCCCAACTCCATCGATCCAGCTGTCGAGTCAACAACCCAATCATGGGGTCCCTGCACATTTCCCACCGACATTAGACAATTTCAAGCTTGATTAAGCCCATAGCCAAGCGGCAAATATAGCCCGGAGCCAAAGACACTCTGAACAAACACAATGCCAGTGGCAGACCGAAGTGGAAATGTAACCAGAGTGTAGGGACAGGAACAGGGACAGAGATAGAGATAGAGACAGAGACGAGCCAAAGCCATTGCCATCCCCCAGCCAACCCCAATGACAGCACAGACATTGACTTATTCATGTTCCTGTTGCACAGTAGCATTGTCCCGGCCAATGACTTCTGTACTTGGCCAGCCACAGCAATGCAATGCACTCCTGCGTCGCCTGCGTCTCCTGCGTCGCCTGCCTCGAGCAGCAGCCACAAACTGTATTCCGTTTGGCATGCAGTCCAGTCATTCTCCCGATGATGTGGCTTACCAACTGTCTAATAAAGAAATTTCTATGACTCAATTCGAAGTTCGCCGGAATTTATGCATCGAGCTCTAAACCACTTTGGGAGGGAGGGACCAATATCTTAGCCGGCCCATCCCTACCACGAGGATTCCTTTCTGTGTGGGGTACTGTTACGGGGGAGTGTGCCTGTGAGTGCGGTATCTGCTGCCGATATGTTGGCCCATTCATTGAACTGGAACTCATTCGCACAAACAACGCTTCGCCTTTACCGAATGCGTTTGATGTTGAATGAGTGAGACTTTGACTCGGGCGTGGGGAGGCCCTGGCCCTTGGATTGGCACTGCCACTTGTCCTGCTATTGTGGCTCACTAGTCTGTTTTGTTTCAGCACTTGGCTCGGTTTATCCCTTAGAAGCCTCTACCCTCTTGTCGAACAAATAAAGTTACTTTGCCCCCGAACAGAGCCGGCATAGCTTGGCCTATATACTGATAATTAAGTGGCTATTACTGGGTGGGGGGGGGGGGGGGGGGGGGGGGGGGGGGGGGGGGGGGGGGGGGGGGGGGGGGGGGGGGGGGGGCCGATCCCCAGCTGTCATCAAAGTTCAGTTTCAAGCTGAAAAGAGCCGCCACCAGCTCCACCCCTCGGCTTGAGGGTGGTCTCTTGGAATCCTTTTAGGGCCCCACATATATTTTTTATGAGCTTTTGCTGAATTTAATTATTTTGGCCAATTCGAGTGTACCCAGTACTTGCAGAGGAATTGTAGATGTTGTACTCCGATGAATATAAATATGCAACAGTTCGAAGAAATTTTTTCTCTCATTGTTAAAGTTTTTGTGGTGCTGTTGGTGGATAGCTCGCATCCTTTCCCATGACACGCTTCCAATTTATTAGCGGAAAACCAATCGCGAACATGCCCTGATTTTAATTGCCTGATACGGCGAAATCAAAGCTACATTTTCATTCGAATCCATAGGAGGCAGGCTTCTATAATGTACAACATAAAAAACGGCATTCAATTGGATAACTGCAGGCCACTCAATCGCATTTTCCATTAAATTATTCAGCCATGAGCACAAATAATGCTTCCGTTCCACCGGAACTCTTGAAAATGGCATCCCCATGAAAACTTCGATTTTGATTTATTAGCTGGCCAGGTACGGTGGCTTTGTTTTCGCCACATTATAAATTAGTGGCTTCATCATAAACATAATCATTATCGGTCTGCGGAAGCAGACATCAATCAAAACCAATGGGAAATAATGGATGATCCACATGTGGGCGGAAGCTGGGGGGAATCCGTGGAGCTGTGGGGGGTAATTGCGAGGCTGCTCATCACGATGATGACCATTTTGATTGTGATTGTGACTATTTACCTCTCAGCGGTCGTGTTGAGGGTTTACAGGGCTGCCAGGGGAAACGCTGCGTATGAGTGATGGAGTGCGAATGTAGGGTAGAAATCAATGACAGGTGACTTAAGTGATACATGTATTTCTGCACATAATCAGCTTACGACCGAGCAATGTTTAATATGAATGCAAATTCGAGCTGGAGGCGATACTACTGTCCAGGCCGGCAATGCTTTTCGGAACAGTTGGCAGGACTCTAGGACTCTTGGACCCACTCTGATGGTTGCCAAGCTGGCCCCAAGCTAAATGGGCGTACAGTTTTCTGGCTTTTAATGAGAATTTTGTTGCGTTTCTTGGGGCCACTATTGTCCCTCAAGAAAAAATTATGTAAATAAAGCTGGGCGCGCAATTTGCGATGGCTTCTGCAGCTGGTCTCTCGCTTCTGTTTGAGTTTTAATAAGAAACGGCAGCAGCGTAATGGAAAGCGGTTGTTTGTCTTCTAATGAAAGAATAAATCTGTTAGCAGCGCATTGGGCACGCGTTGCGTATACGTAATATTAGAAAATAATTGCTTCTATGGCTGGCTGGCAAATTGCTTTCGAAGCGGACCAAAGCACACCAGGCCACACGCCACACGCCACGCTCCACACTCCACACACCACACACATATCCTCGTCCAACAATGATGAATCTGCAAAAAAGTTTTTTAAATAGCAAAGCCAGAAAATGATTTCGTTTACAATGGCTTCCCCACATTCATTCTTTCGTTCCTACATTTCCCTGATCTGATGAAAAGCCAAGGGTGCTGGAGTGGGTGTTTTTATGGCCGTGTTTATTGGCCTCTTTTCTGGTTTGACCAAAGCATTCGCTCCATGCCAACAGGACGTTCCTGCCTCGAGTCGATTGCTGTCATTGGCCTGCCACCTCGCTACTCATTTCCCATAAATCATGATTATCAGCTGTTTCAGCTTTTGCTTGCGGTCCTTAAAGTTTATTTTATTTCTTTGCTCTTTTATTGAGGAGCAGCGAGTGGAAGGGCATTAAAATGAATGCTCGGTATATGGCCACCCCTGGGCATTCGCAACCTTAGTGGTGGTAAAGTGTGTTGTGTGGAAGGTAAAGGGATAATTCTATCGAAATAAGTTGAGTTTCCTCTGAAAAGAGAGGGCAGTGGCCTTTGATATGATGAGCTGAATGTCCATAGTGACCTTGGTATCCGTTCTATCCTCTTCTCGACTGCTCTTTCTGCAACTCTTGGACGCAGATTGGAATCAGTAGAGGTCACTGGTGCGTTGTCAATTTCCCCATAAAGAGCCAGCAGTCAGTGGAGTTCAAAGGAAATGCAGTGTCTGAATGGAATTTCAGTGTATCAAATATGATAAGCCGTTGCTAGGCATTTAGCTGGCAGCCAGCAAACTGTTCTGGTATTCAAGCGTTTATCAAAGTAGATGTATCTCATGGCTCGGTCGTGTGGCCTCGCCACATTTGTCAGATGGCTGTCGGCAGCTGTTCCAGGAAAAAGCATTTATGTAGAGAATACCTGGCAGAATTTTGCTGCATTAAATAGTCCTTTCACTCAGGGCATGGCTACTCGGAGGCCATTTAAATATCATTGTGTGTTTCCTCTTCTTTCTGCGGCCGCACCCTCCACCATCAGCCTTGGGGCGCACATGCACAGTTAAAATGGCAACAACATACGCCACAAGAGCAGCCACAGGAGCGGAGACAGGAGCTGCGACGGGAACAGAGTCAAGCAGCCTGTGGCTGGAATGTGAGGCATTGTCAGAGGGCCAAGGGGACACAGCCATTGGGATATGATTTTAATTGTGTGTCGGAAAATTTGTTTCACTTTCAGCGTCCTCAACCTTTTTTTCCCCCCAGGAGGGCTCCTCAACTGAAGTACGCCCCCATTCTGGGCATCCATGCAGACCCAGCCGAAAGCCAAAACTTTACCCCCAACGTTTGGCCTTTGACTTGTTTTCGACTTGGGAACAAATTTAATGGACATTTGCTGCCAAAAGTTGTCGTTTTACAATCACATGGATTCTCCCAGTAAGGCGTAGGGTCATCCCTGGTCCGGGAATGAAATCTGACCCAATTCTGTGAGAGCAATAAAGACAGCTAGAAAATCTCTGGAATTTCAGAAACAGAAAAGCGTTCTTTTCCCCCTAAAAGTTTATAATATTGGAATACCATTTGGATGATATTTCAATTACCTTTTCCATCTAATCATCTTTCTAACCATCATTTACGTAGTTTTTATTCTTTTCCTCAACTATATTATTAATAAACATTAAATATGGTATATTAAATTTGTAGGAAATAAAAATTTAAATATAATATTGTTCGGGCCAGCCGCTGAAGAATAACCGTAACTTTAACATTATTATTGTATGAGCAGAGAGAGCCGCCTATGTTGTAAAACGTTGACGTTCTGCAGAGCTACTGCGCTCTCCCGCTAAAGGGGCTCTCTGCCGCCGCCACTTCGGCAACTACTTTGATCTGCTGCCGCCACTTCAGCAATCACTTTGATCTAACGCCGTCGTCTATAGTTTAGTTCTATGCTAACCCCTCTGCGCATTGGTTGCATATCGATCTCGCATAAAGTTTATCTGGCAATAGCAAGCAATCGGCTTCCGCTAAGCCACCAAGATTAAATACGAATTGTAAAGTTTAACCCAAAATCTCTTTTCATTTTTGAAACACATAGGTGCCAAAAAAGCTTGGCATCTCAAACATTGGTGACCCCGACGTGATATAAAACCATTTTTTAATCGCGTTCCGTTAAAGCACTTATTAATTATACAATATTGTGTTGTTGGGTAGTTTAACTACCAACAAATACATTTGGGTGCACGTTGAAAAACAGTTTAAAGTGCAAATTCAGTGAGAGTGCGGCTGGAATATTTATAGACAAATTCCGGTACTTTAAGCGTCGATTCTCTGCGCAGCTGCAGCCGCGGTTCTTGACTTTTCGTGTCTTGCATTCTCGCTCTCGCGTCTATACATCGTCGCTTAAGCGGTATTTCATTTTCCGTTGTTGTGTCGAATTGCACAACGGTTAACATGGACAACGATCCGAAAACAGGCGCGGGCGGAAATATTGTGGTGGCTGATTCCAGACTGAGTCTGTATAAGCGTAAAAGTCAGTCATTATATGATCGATTGCACAGGCTTGGCGAATCCTTCGCGGGGAATAAAATCGATAAGCTGACCGCCGCGGAAGTCGAGGTGCGCCTTGATATGTTTGCAGAAATTCGAGAGGAATTTAATAAGGCCCATAATGAATTGGAGGCTCTCGATCAAAACGAGATTGGGAGTGAGCTGCGCGAAATCTTCGATACTCTTTTCATATCGTTGAAAGCTGAGTTGCTGGCTGCTGTTGAAGTAAGCCAGTCACGCGCCGCTGCCCATTCTACGACTCTGCCAAGCCATTCCGGACATAGTACCATCATCATGGCTCACAAGCAGCGACTTCCTGAGCTGAAGGTGCCTAAGTTTTATGGTGGATACGTCGAGCTCTCGGATTTTATGGCAATGTTCAAATCGGTGATTGAAGCGGATGCGGATCTCAGTGACATCGAGAAATTCCAGCACCTTCGCTCTTGCCTCGCTGATGCGGCTTTGGATTCGGTTCGATCGTTAGAGCTCTCCAGTGCCAATTATCGTGCGGCTCTGGATATACTTAATAAACGCTTTAATAACAAAAGACTTGTTTTCCAGGCACACATCAAGAAGATTCTTGGGCTAAAGAGGGTAGACTCGCCTTCTGCTAATAGGCTTCGGGAGTTTTCGGATGCAGTCAATTTACACATGCGAGCGTTGCAGACATTGGGAACTGCTGAGGAGATTTCCGGATTCATGGTCATCAACATGCTGCTGCAGAAGTTGGATTCGAAGACGCAAACCAAATGGGAGGAGCACACATCGTCGGATGATATACCTACCGCAGAGGAATTCTTCGAATTCTTGCAGCAACGCTGCCAGAACATGGAGCGGTTGGAAAATGCTACAGCGGCGCACGCTAGAATCGATCAGGTGGGAAAAACCATTCCTATACGCAGGTTAAGAAAACGTTTGTAGCTTCCAACTCTTCCGCCGACCCGTCTGTATGCGTCTTTTGCCACTCAGCGGGCGATGGAATATACTCGTGCAAGATATTCGGAAATCTCTCACCGTTGCTGCGCCACAAAGAAGTGAAGAAGCTTTCCCTATGCTTCAATTGCCTAAAGCCGGGGCACCGGACCCGCGCATGCAATAGTGGAAAATGTCGAGTATGCGGCGGTAGGCATCATAGTTTGTTGCACTTCGATAGTATACTGAGGGATCCACCATAAGCATTTGTATGCATTCTCGCACCTCTGCTTACACAACTACACTTACTGCTCTCATCGCCCCCACGATTACCGATTCTCAACCAAGTATGACAGTAAATGTATCCGATTGGCGTATTCCATCTAACATTCAGCTCGCTGATCCTGCATTTTTCAATCCTCAACGGGTTGATCTTCTCATTGGTGCGAGCGTTTTTTATGATCTCCTCTGCGTAGGGCAAATCAAACTCACCGATGGACTGCCTCTTCTGCAGAAGACCCGGCTTGGGTGGATCGTATCTGGCGGTGGACAGAAGGTATCAAGCTCGGCGCTTTTGGCTACAGACAATTGTCCAGATTCGATAGCTGAGATGGAAGCAAGGTTGGAATCAGAGAGTCTCTGCAAATATTTCTTGCCTCATCACTGTGTCCTAAAGGAGGACAGTACGACGACAACACTCCGTGTCGTTTTCGATGTATCCGCAGCTACATCAACTGGATATTCTCTAAATGATGTGATGATGACAGGCCCTGTTATTCAGCCTGCATATTGATTCGCTTTCGAACAGTCGCTCTCACTGGGGACATTTGTAAAATGTACCGCTGCGTACTAGTGTCTCCACCCGACAATTTGTATCAGTGCATCCTATGGCGAGATTCCATCGAGTCCAAGGTTCAAGTCTACACATTAGACACCGTCACATACGGGACGAGGGCTGCATCATTTTTAGCGGTCCGCGCAATGCACCAGCTGGCCATTGACGAGGAGGATTCCTACCCTCTTGGCTCAGCTGCTCTGCGGCAGGAGTTTTACGTGGATGACCTTGTTTCGGGCGGTAATTCGGTCGCACAGGTCATGGACAAGATGCACCAAACATCAGCTTTACTGTCCCGTGGTAATTTTAGACTTAGGAAATGGTGCTCCAGTCACCAGGAAGTACTTGAGGGAACCCCTGCAGATGACATAGAGAAGTTCCTAAAGTTTGATGATGAAAAATGATGGAAGCGACATTGCCAAAACTCTCGGCTTAGCGTGGGACCCTGCTTCGGATCAGCTGGACACAAACTCAAAGCTATCAAAGCGGTCGGTTTTATCTACGATTGCGCGGTTCTACGACCCTCTTGGATTGATAAATCCAGTCATTGTCAGGTGCAAAATCTTCCTTCAGCAGCTTTGGAGAGAAAATTTGGATTGGGATGAAAGCCTACCCTCAGCGTTGCATTCAACTTGGATGGACTTGAGAAATAGTTTGGCAAGCATTTCTCGGATTTCATTTCCTCGCTTGGTTCTTCGTTCTAGTGTGGCTACAAAAGTTCACGGATTCTGTGATGCCAGCTTAGAAAAAGACTATAAAAGACTATATCGATTTCTAAGCTGGAATTAAGTGGAGCCCATTTGCTTGCGAAAATCATGCAGAATGTAAAGGACATGGGAATCTTTACAGGTCGGTTCTATTGCTGGTCGGATTCGTCAACAGCATTATCTTGGATTAGGGACGAGCCAGCTAAATTTCAAGTTTTCGTGGCAAATCGAGTGGCATCAAATCAGGAGTTGACGGCAGCCATGGAATGGCGCTATGTTCCCACATTTTTAAATCCTGCTGATATTCTCTCGAGAGGCTCGCTTCCCAACCATCTTATCCAGTCAGAGCTATGGTTTCACGGCCCATCCTTTTTGCTAGGCTCCAAGGATAAGTGGCCTGTATCTCCTACTAACAACATAGCAACTTTGGAGCTTCGCAAGAGAGGATTGCTAATCACGTCTCCACATGCCGATCTCACGTCCGGATGCAAATTTGCGAATTCATTCTTTCGCATGCAGCGCACATTCGCCTACATGCATAAATTTATACATCGTCTTAGGCATCCAGGACTCACCGTTTCTGATATTCGGCAAGGAACGCATCTTCTAATTCGACACATTCAGCTGGCAAATTTGTGGATGGACATAAAGAAGATTCGGCGCAATGGTCAAGTCATGAAATCCAGTTCTATTAGTTCGCTCAACCCGTTCATCGATCATTCTGGACTACTTAGAGTTGGAGGTCGTCTTGGCAACTCATCGCTAGGATTTGACGCTCAGCACCCGCTCATTCTGCCAAAGGGACATTCCATTACCTTTGCGCTGATAAGATATTATCATGAAAGAAACCTCCATGCCGGACCTCGCGCCTTGCTATCCAAAATTCGGCTGGAATATTGGACCATTGGAGGTGTTAAGGCAGTGTCAAGGGTCGTCAGCAGATGTGTGAGATGCTTCAGGACTAGGCCGCGCATGGTCGAACACATCATGGGAGACCTACCTAAGGAACGTTTGGAAGGATCTCGAGCTTTTGAAGTCACTGGAGTAGATTACTGTGGACCTTTTTTCTACCGATCAGAAATCCGCACGAGGCCTCCGATCAAGTGCTACATTAGCGTATTCATCTGTTTCACTTCTAAGGCTATACACATAGAGCTCGTAAAGGATTTGACCACCGCATCGTTTCTAGGCGCACTAAAGCGTTTTACTTCCACTCGAGGAAGGCCAAGTCAAATTTGGTCGGACAATGCGACAAACTTCGTTGGGGCCAAGAACGAGCTTCTGGAGCTAAAGACGCTTTGTCTGAGCGAACCGCATATGAAGGAGGTCCACGAATCCTGCTTGGCTGACTCGATCGACTGGCGTTTCATCCCACCTCGCTCTCCGCATTTTGGCGGGTTGTGGGAAGCGGCCGTGAAGACCGCAAAATATCACCTGTACCGCTCAGTTGGACCATCTGTGCTTAGCTTCGACGAGCTGCGCACTCTGATCTGTCAGATCACTGCAATTGTTAACTCTCGCCCTTTGCTCTCGCTTTCAGAAAATCCTAATGATTTAGACGTTTTGACTCCTTCTCATCTGCTTTTAGGCGGCCCCCATGATCAAATCCTCGAACCTGACCTAACGAAGCTGAACTACAATCGTCTGGATGGCTGGCAGCGGGTCACCCAACTACAGAAAATATTTTGGAGCCGATGGCGCGAAGAGTATCTCACTCTTTTGCAAGAGCGCGCGAAGTGGCTTACCCCCGCGCAAAACATCTGCAAGAACGACCTCGTTCTGGTGAAGGACGAAAATCTTCCTCCAATGCGTTGGACACTGGCTAGAGTGGTCGATGTCGTTTTGGGCAAGGACGGAGTGTGTCGCGTCGCTGACCTGAAGACATCCTCAGGAATGATCAGGAGGGCCGTCACTCGGCTATGTTTGCTGCCCCTTAAGGAATCTGTTGAGAGACTAGCTCCCAACGGGGGGAGTATGTTCGGGCCAGCCGCTGAAGAATAACCGTAACTTTAACATTATTATTGTATGAGCAGAGAGAGCCGCCTATGTTGTAAATCGTTGACGTTCTGCAGAGCTACTGCGCTCTCCCGCTAAAGGGGCTCTCTGCCGCCGCCACTTCGGCAACTACTTTGATCTGCTGCCGCCACTTCGGCAATCACTTTGATCTAACGCCGTCGTCTATAGTTTAGTTCTATGCTAACCCCTCTGCGCATTGGTTGCATATCGATCTCGCATAAAGTTTATCTGGAAATACCAAGCAATCGGCTTCCGCTAAGCCACCAAGATTAAATACGAATTATAAAGTTTAACCCAAAATCTCTTTTCATTTTTGAAACACATAGGTGCCAAAAAAGCTTGGCATCTCAAACAAATATATTATATATAATATTTAACTGTTAAATGTATTTAATTTAACTATGAAATATATTTAATTAAAATATGAAATGCACTTCTTTTATTTTATTTTAATTTCTCTGACATTTCTCTGGACGTTAATAAATAAAGCTTGAAGAAACCCACTGTTCCGATCAGCACAATTTAGAATTTGGCACAATCTTCGATTAATTTGCATTCTTTTCTTGCGGCCACTCTCCGACCTGCTTATTTTTCCGGAGAAAACTGTCGGGCTCTGTCTGCAGCTACTACCTTCCAGTACAGTCGCTTCTGGAACATTTTAATTCGCTTAAAAGTTCCATAAGGTCTAGGCGCACACTCACACACAGGCCTTACGTTCTGAGACGAGACACAAAAGTTGGAATTAGTTTTCTGAATTGGCCCAGACCGCTGCACTTGTGGCTGGGGTTTCCAGAGATGAGTCCAAAACTTTGAGGCTAGCCGTAACCATTTTCTACATTTGCACGAACGAGTCGAGTTCCATCCATGAGGCAAACACACCTGAGAGTCGAACGTGGCAGGGCAGCTGAAGTGAGGCCGAGGCGGAGGCTGGGAGAGTGCTGTGCGGATGCATTTCATTTGGAAGGGGCCCCGACAAAGACAATACGGAGGGTTTAAGGAGTGCCTTGGCCCGTTTACGCAACAGAACGGGCCCCTCAGTTCCACAACAACCCACACCGCCAACCTCTCCCCTGCCTACCTCCAACTCCAGATACACCAATCCCTACCAGCATCCAGCCGCCAATTCCTTGTCATCGCCCACATCTGCTGCTGTCTTGCCGCATTCTAACGCGGTCTTATCATTAAAGCCAACGGAAGCGGCATCGGCATCGGCATCGGCATCGTCAGCGGCAACGGCCACTGGACGGGGAAGGGGACGAGAAAGGGCTGCTGCTGGTGCTGAAACTGAAACCGCTGGAAGCGCAGGAACTAGAACAGGGCAGCTCGCATCACAGGAGCCAGGACAGGAGCTTCTGATGCAGATGGGAACCGCATCAATGGCCTCGTCCAGAACGTGAGTACCATAAAATCATCTTACAGCAGTATCACAAGAGCCCGCTTCCCCGCATACTATGTGGCTATATGTATAGTGTATTCGTAGCATATATGTACCTGTATATTCTTGGACGTTGACATGCAATGACTGCATATTTCTAGAGGCGATGCAGCTACTGCACAGTCAAGTGGCCCGTGCGAAACCAGCAGAAGGCTGTTACGCGCGGATCCTAAGCACAACGCAGCCCTCCTCCCGCCCAACCGACCGAGGGGCGCTGCCGCATGACGAACGGTGCGTAGTCGAACCGAACGCGAACATGCAAGAAAGACAGCTATTAGACTAACATTCGAGGAAAATTAGCACTAAACTTACTAAGAAACTAAGCATGCAATCAAAATACAAATACCACTACAATTACTAATTACTAGAAAGGTGTGTAAGGATTAGTAATTTAATCAGAGGAAGAGAATTAGTGGTGGATATAATATGGTAGAGGGAATTATAATCCGAGCATAAGACCCTAAACGGTTCATGCAAGGAATAATTCGATCTACAAAGTGGAAGGAACAACGGTATAAAATTTCTAGTCAGTCTAAAAGGAATTGTGAAGTTTATGCGGCTCAACAGATCAGGGCTGTCTATGTCACCCCTAATCAAGTTGTGCATAAATATCACACCAAGCATTTTTCTACGGTTAACTAAGGATGGGAGGTTTATTAATAGTAGTCTACTAGAGTAAGATGGGAGTCTTACACCCGCATCCCAGTTAAGGCCCCGCAGATCAAAGAGTAAAAAGTTTATCTGTACTGATTCTATACGGTCCTGGTGTACTTTGTACTGAGGGCCCCATACACAGGAGCCGTATTCTAAGATCGGACGAACAAGCGAGGTATAGAGAGTCTTTGTTATATAGGGGTCGTCAAATTCCTTTGACCACCTCTTTATAAACCCAAGCTCGCCCATGGCCTTATTTACCATGGTAGAAATGTGTTCGGAAAACTTTAACTTGGGGTCCAACATAACACCCAGATCATCCACCAGGGTAATTCTCTCAAGAGAACCACCAAATAGGGTATAGGGAGCCAACAAAGGGCTAGAACGATGAAATGTCATAACTTTGCATTTCGAGGCATTAAGGTGTAACAAGTTTGCACAACACCATGACTGAAAGTTATTGAGATCGGATTGCAAGCGAGAATGAAATGAGATGTCCTTGTACTGGACACAGAGTTTAACATCATCCGCATACATAAGTACTCGAGAGTATGTTAATACTGAAGGCAAGTCATTAATAAAGAGTGTGAAGAGTAAGGGGCCTAGATGGCTGCCCTGTGGTACTCCCGAAGAAACCTTTACTGGTAAAGAGATGGAGTTTTTGAAGAGGACTCTTTGAGACCTGGAACAAAGATAGCTAGAAATCCATCTCAGGAGGTTGGGCGGAAACCCTAAAAGGTCAAGTTTTTGCGCTAAAAGGGAATGGTTTACAGAGTCGAATGCTTTACTAATTACGGTGTAAATAACATCCGTCTGTAAGTTACCTTGAAAGCCTTTAATAATGAAAGAGGTAAACTATAACAAGTTCGTGGTGGTAGATCGCCGCCTTATAAATCCATGCTGAGTTGGAGATATAAGTGACTTGCAGAGATGTTGCAAGTGCGGAGTTAAATCCTTCTCAAACATTTTAGGAATAGCGGATAACTTTGCTATACCTCTATAATTTTTTGCATCAGACTTGCTACCTTTTTTATGGAGAGGGAGGAAGCAAGAAGAATCAATGGACAGGGTGAATAGTTTAAGCAAAGGTCCACACAGAGCCTCGGCGCAGTACCTGAGTACACAACCTGGAACCCCGTCTGGACCCGGTGAAAACACCGGCTTAACTAGTCGAAGGTCATGAAGTAGGGAACATTCATTTAACAAGGGACTGAAAATGCCGTTCGACCTCGGTAAACCGTATGGGTACGGATGACCAGAGTAGCTTTCCTCAGAATAGGTGGTTTGGAAAAATTGGGCAAAACGATTGGCAATTGCCTGATCATTATTTGCCGACGTATTACAAAATGATAGCGAGGATGGGTGTGCGGACGTTCTACGCTTACTGTTTACGAAGCAGTAAAACTGTTTAGGGTCCTGAGAAAAACGTATCCTGCATCGAGATAGGTAGTTCTTATAGCATTGAGCATTAAGAACTGAAAAGTTTGTCCGAGCTATTACATAGCGAGAGTGAGAAGTAGGAGAACCCACATCGTGAAATTTTTTATGAACTCTTGATTTTAAGTTTTTTAGACTGGATAACTCTTTGGTAAACCAAGGGGGTTTTCTAGTCGGACAAGAAAGCGGGACACAAGAATCGAAAAATGTGCCAAGAGCATTGTAAAAAATGTTTGTGCCTTTTATGACATCAGTGCACAAGTACAAAGCGGACCAATCAAAATCCCTAATGAGGTTATTAAGCTTCGCAAACTCGGCTTTACGAAAGCAGCGGATAGCCTACTCGACCGATCCAATACAGTTGGTCCTATATCAAGCGACACCTCGAAAGTAGGGTGGTAGGCGTCTTCAGGTATAGTGAGCGGAAGGGCTCGGGTTAACAACACTATGGTCGGATCCGATACAAAGCACAGATCAAGCAATCGACCCAAGGAATTTTTCACATGGTTGACTTGAGACAGGGACAGGTCAAGCAAGCCGTCAGCAAAGTCATGTCGTGACATGGGCACTAGGATACTAGACTCGTTTACCGAAGACCAAACAGTTCCTGGCAAGTTGAAGTCACCAAGAACTATCATACGATCTTTATCAGATAGCGAGGAAGAAACAGCGGTTAAAGCGGACAAGTGCTGCTCATAAATTGAAATATCCGAAGAAGGTGGGATATACGAGCAAGTAATAAATATAGCGAAAGCGGGAAGAATCAGTTTTACACACAGGAATTCCAGTTCCTGTTGAACTAGGACTGTGAATTGTTCCGAACGGTCCTTTCTAAAAGTTGTGTACCGACCTGCCAAAACCTCGGAACAAAGAATGTCCGGCTTTAACCAGTTTTCAGTAAACACAATAACGTGGGAAGCAAATGCAACACTATCCCGGAAAAGAATGCTGAGCTTACTACGCAAGCCTCTGACATTCTGATAGGTTACTAAAAGTGAAGTTAGTTTTTTGGAAAAGTGGAAGCAAGACGGGAAGTTGAGGAAGAGGAAGTTGAGGTTGAGGGTGGCACACTGGAAAGATTTGTAAGGGATATGGGGGGCCTATTCTTCTTCTTAGCATTAAACTCCTTCACCACCAAATGCTCCGGCCAAAATTAGGCGGAGCAAATGGTGTCAAATTGAGTTGGGGAGATGCTTATCTTAAACGAGGCTATCTCCCTGGCATAAGAGAAGTTGAATTTCTCCACCTTTAAACCCACGGCTTTTATTTTGCTTTGAATAAAAGCAATTACATCATTAGATGTGAGGTCAGGGGCCAGCCGTGAGAGAAAAACTTGTCGTTTTGGTGGGACTCCCACCAGTGGTTTGGGCACCACAGGCCTAGTACCTGTGGTGGCAATATCCGGAGGTCCGGAAGGTCTATTTACTGGTGGGATCGGGATGGACGGGACAACTAGCGAACTTGCGGACACCACGGACACGGACGCTGCAGACGTACTTGGCTGCACATTCTCCGAGGCGATGAATTCGGCTACCGAATCTGCATCGCCAGCAGCTGTCGTTGCCCTTGGGGTGGCAAACGAGATCAACTGCTGCACCCTTGGAGTGGTCGGAGTCAGTTTTTCGGCGGCGCACGGCTGAGTGACGGTTGGCACTTGCAGATCCCGCGGAGTGACCTTTTTACGCCACGGAGACTCATTCAGCAGTTGCAGACTGCCAAATTGAGACTCCATGGCTAGGAGCCGATCGTATTGCTTTTTAAAGCCAACGGTCAGCTCCTTAAAGCCCTTCCGCGTCTGCCTCATGAAAGCCACCATGTCTTTCTCCACCGCACGGCATGCCTCGCAACTGTAGTGCAAACCATTACGTTTTGAAATGGCATCACTCACAAGGCCAGAAAATCCAGCGCATTTTTCGTGCACTACGCAGTCGCAGAGCCAGCAGGGGATAATCGGCTGATCGTGGGTGATCTGCTTATTGCATGATTTTTTGGCACATACAACAGAAAACTCCATAGTAAGAAATTTGAACAAAATTAGAATCAAATAATATTTTAAAACAAATGGCTATCAAACCTGTCTGCCAGACAAACGCTAATAGAACAGTTGAACAGGAGAACAGTTGCAGCAGCAGCTAATGAGAGAGAGAGAGAGCTACTGAACAGAAAGTTACGAGAGCGAGAGAGAAAGAACAGTTATTTAAGTTTAGGTGATAGGGAGAGAGTGATAACGAGAGCGGACTGCAATGAAATGTAATGCGTACTCACTCACTGCAACAACACACACACGACAAGCCGACGCCGAAAAATAACAAGTTAAATAATGTTTTAACACAAAGCAAAAGGCATGCATTCGCGGTATAGAATAGGTTTCCAGATTGTTTTCTGGTTAGGAAGTTAATTAAAGTTTATTTAGGAAAACCCCGGCTGTTTATTCAAAACAAAAGGAAACGAGGGGGAACGTTGTGAGTTGCAGCGGACACCGCAACTCTACAGTTATATCCGATACTAAGTCAGTATGGCTCTCCTCCGGCAGACGCCGCTAATATTGAACGACACGACAAAGAGTGCGTGCGAGAGAGACAGAAAATCAGTCTGAGCGTGACGTCGGGGGCTGCGTAGCCAGTGCAAATTGATTTGTTTCGTTTGGCTATAAAAATTATCTGATCTATTCCAGATTCAGCATTCTGATAGATATGATCATTATCTATGATTCTGCGTTTTTAGTTTTCTCGTATCTCCAAAATTGTGGATGCCACAGATTTTCGTCTTTTACGGGGCGGAAGGGGGTGGGGCGAAATTTTGAGATATACGTTTTATAGTGAGATCTAACAGGAGTGCAGATACCAAATTTGGTTACTCTAGGCTTAATAGTCTCTGAGATTTGTAAATATCCCCAGATATCCTTTGCGGATGAAACTCTAAGCAAAGACGGCTATGCTACGTGTGTGTTAGAGAGAGACAGGGCGAGAAAAAATGAAATTGTTTTCTTGATGCTGGCTATAATAATAATACGATCTTATTCAAATTCTGCAGTCTAAAAGATATGGTCATTCTCTACGATTCTGCGCTTTTGGCTTTCTCGTATCTTTAAAATTGTGGATGCCACAGATTTTTGTCTTTTGTGGGGGCGGAAGTGGGCGGGGCGAAGTTTTGAAATATTTTTGTAGTAGTGACATATCCCAGAAGTCTGGATACAAAACATCGTTGCTCTAGCTCTTATAGTCTTTGAGCACTAGGCGCTAATAGGGACGGACAGACGGACGGACGGACAGACGGACAGACAGACATGGCTCAATCGACTCGGCTATTGATACTGATCAAGAATATATAAACTTTATGGGGTCGGAAACGATTCCTTCTGGACGTTACACACATCCACTTTTACCACAAATCTAATATGCCCCAATACTCATTTTGAGTATCGGGTATAAAAATGCGGAGCGCAAAACAAAAACGCGTCTGATCACTACGAAAGAGAACGAACGAACGTATACCTGTATATGAATCTGTATCTGCTTGAGTCAACACAAAGCCGCAAAAGTGGATAGCTTGGTGGTATGCCACACAACACCACACTTTAATTGCAGTACACCGAAAGCTTGAAATTGAGCCACATTCCAGATTCCAGCACTGCTTGAGTTGGCCAACAAGGTTGCCATGGATGATTATACCAATTATACAATAGAACGAGGGGGAACGTTGTGAGTTGCTGCGGAGACCGCAACTCTACATTTATACCCGATACTTAGTCAGTAAGGCTCTCCTCCGGCAGACGCCGCTAATATTGAACGACACGACAAAGGGCGCTGCGTAGCCAGTGCAAATTGATTTGTACCTTTTGGCTATAAAAATTATCTGATCTGATCCAGATTCAGCAACCTGATAGATATGATCATTATCTATGATTCTGCGTTTTTAGTTTTTTCGTATCTCCAAAATTGTGGATGCCACAGATTTTCGTCTTTTAGGGGGCGGAAGGGGGTGGGGCGAAATTTTGAGATATACGTTTTAAAGTGAGATCTAACAGGAGTGCGGATACCAAATTTGGTTACTCTAGCCTTAATAGTCTCTGAGATTTGTGGATGCCTCAGTTTTTCGTCCTTTGCGGGGGCGGAAGGGGGTGTGGCGAAATTTGGACACGAAACGGTCAAGGTCCGATATCACAGGAGTGTGGATACCAAATTTGGTTGCTCTGGCTCTTATAGGTTCTGAGATCCTGGAACTCATATTTTGCAATTGGCAGAACCGACCATGAAACCTGTGTGTTAGAGAGAGACAGAGCGAGAAAGAATAAAATTGTTTTCTTGATTCTGGCTATAATAATTATACGATCTGGTTGAGATCTTACATTCTAAAACATATAGTCATCTTCTACGATTCTGCGTTTTTGGTTTTATCGTTTCTTTAAAAATGTGGATGCCACAGATTTTCGTTCTTTGTGGGGGCGGAAGTGGGCGGGGCGAAGTTTTGAAATATTTTTGTAGCAGTGACATATCACAGAAGTCTGGATCCAAAACATCGTTGCTCTAGCTCTTATAGTCTTTGAGCACTAGGCGCTGAAGGGGACGGACAGACGGACGGACGGACAGACGGACAGACAGACAGGGCTCAATCGACTCGGCTATTGATGCTGATCAAGAATATATATACTTTATGGGGTCGGAAACGATTCCTTCTGGACGTTACACACATCCACTTTTACCACAAATCTAATATACCCCAATACTCATTTTGAGTATCGGGTATAAAATGCTACGTGTGTGTTAGAGAGAGACAGGGCGAGAAAAAATGAAATTGTTTTCTTGATGCTGGCTATAATAATAATACGATCCAATTCAGATTCTGCAGTCTAAAAGATATAGTCATTCTCTACGATTCTGCGTTTTTGGTTTTCTCATATCTTTAAAATTGTGGATGCCATAGATTTTTGTCTTTTGTGGGGGCGGAAGTGGGCGGGGCGAAGTTTTGAAATATTTTTGTAGCAGTGACATATCACAGAAGTCTGGATCCAAAACATCGTTGCTCTAGCTCTTATAGTCTTTTAGTACTAGGCGATGATAGGGACGGACAGACGGACAGACGGACGGACGGAAAGACAGACAGGGCTCAATCGACTCGGCTATTGATGCTGATCAAGAATATATATACTTTATGGGGTCGGAAACGATAGCCAAAAGCAAGAAATCAATTTTCAGTGGCTACGCAGCGCCCGACGTCACGCTCAGACTGATTTTCTGTCTCTCTCGCACGCACTCTTTGTCGTGTGGTTCAATATTAGCGGCGTCTGCCGGAGGAGAGCCATACTGACTTAGTATCGGGTATAACTGTAGAGTAGCGGTGTCCGCAGCAACTCACAACGTTCCCCCTCGTTCTAAATCAAATTTCCAACGACTGGCTAGTGATTGCCACATCCTGCTTTCAGCATTAGCGGGAGTCCCCGGAATCGAAAAGGAGATAATATTTGGATTGAAGCTAGTCTACATCTAGTCTTTAATCTCCTACGCGTTGCATAAAGTTATTCAAAACCAAATCCTGATTGCTACAGTAACTGAACGAAGAGGAGATACAAATTGGATTGGTCAGCTTTTTATCATACAAAACCTGTGGCATTGGACTTCCACATATACATATGTATGTATGTATATACTAATTTTTTCGCTCCACAATAGGGTACACAACACGTATGCAGCGCTTTTTGGCCTTCGCCTCGTTTGAAATTCGATTTACATACACCTCTGGCCAGGAAAATCGCCTTACCAAGGTTGGGGGAGCGCGAAAAATACGGAAAATGAAGAGCTACATAAGGATGATAATTGCTTGAAAACATTTTACCATTAGACTTAATTAAATTGTCAATTGAAATGAAATCGTTAACTGAAAAATGGGGACTGGGCGACGGTGGCTGCTGGAAGTTGCAGGAGAACGAGAACCCACTTCAATTGAAGGCTGCAGATAATGTGGTAATGACTTTAAATAGGAAATAATGAGACTTTCAGCTTTAGCGCAGCGCATCGAAGAGATTTCGTACAACACAGTGGCATCAACTTAATTAAGTCGGGAATAGCATCCTTTGAAAACCTGTACCGACACCAACTGGCATCAATGACAGACAATGGCCAGACCCAGACCCAGACCAAGACCCAGACCACACAGGGTGTGGGTGTAGCTGTGGGTGTGAGGAGCATGTGACATTTTCAGAGCTGGGCCAACAAATGGGTTCAGCCTGGGCCTGGGCCTACAGCAAAACATTTTGGCCTTCGCCATCCATAAATTTCCAGATCGCAACTTTGCTCTTCGGATTGCTTCGAGTTTATTGTACGTACTTTGGCCCCAGCAAATACGAGTATTTGAAGCCTTTGGCACGTACCTCTTTTATCCGAAAGTTGGCCCATTGAAGAGGCCTGGACTGGCACCAGCTGTTCATTTCTGTTAGGCCGTTGCCAAGTGGATTAGCGCAAATATTTTAAATTTCTGTTGGTCGGTACACAGACAAGAGTGCTGAGAGGCTTTACTTTGCGGCTTAATTAAACTCAATTAAAATCGTGTTGACACTTTTGTTATTCTGTATTCTGTAGTTGTTTTTGTTGGGGCGAAAGCAAATTAAAACTTCAAACTTGATAAATGCCGAGTGCGAACAAAACTTCTGCTCCATTATGGATTGTTTTACCTGAAGATTAGTTAGGAATCTCGATTGCAATTACTCCAACGAATCTCATTGCCGGAGAGTGGTCCAACCACAGGAAATTTAATTGCTTTCGAGTGGGTTTCAATTACGCAAATTGCATTAGACATCACCACGCACGGATTCCCAATGAATCCAAACATATAGTACTCTTAGCTGTATATTATTTATGAATCGGATCAAGCTATCGGCCTTGCCAGCTGTACCTAGCCCAAGTTTTGCCCCAATCGGTGTAGGAATTCCCTCTTGCTGCATCGCAAAACATCACCAAATGTCAGAAAAGGGGTCCATTCTTTATCCTCCAAGGCTGCCGCACTTTGACCTGCCTGCTCTACTCAGGTGCAGGCTGGTGCGATTGATTTGATTGCTGTCACCGACTGGGATGACAATCCATCCAATTCAATGAGCTACTCACTTTCGCCTCGAGTTTGTCCTGGGTCTTCCAGCTGTCCTTTGAAGTCCTCGTCAGAGGTATCGCTCCCGGGCGAAATGAAAGTCGTTTACATTTTTTATCAACTTTAAGTGGAAGATTATGGAGGGCACTTCGTGATGGTTTTCGTACAACTTACCCCTGGGAACGTTTTCATAATTTTCTACCTCCAACATTGCCATTCATTTCCCATTAAATGTGCCGTGCCCCAGGACGGCTCCCAGGACCCCCAGGGCGGCGGAAGATGTGCTTTTATCCATTACCGTTGACGTTGCTGTCGACTCTCCTCTCCGCTCGAATCACCCGGTTAAAATGTAATTATCCTGCCTGGACTCGGTACTCCATGGCGTTGCATTCCACGTCTGAAATTCAGCCATGTCTTAATAGCCGGAAATCGAGTTGACTTGCCCTATGCCCTGGCCAAATGCATGTGGAATGAACTCGTTCGGAGAGTTATGGCTGTGAATTCAAGTTAATTGAATATCTATAGACGTGCATGGTGCCGAAGCAGAGCGGCCTCGCATAATTGTCGGCTCATTAAACGATAATGCAGGAAAATTGATGCCCTGCCTTTTTCCATTCCATTCCCCATTTTTGGGGGAAATTGAATTTCATAAACTTTCCGATGAAAAACAGGGTTGCGGGGGAGCCTCCCCAGGGAAGTTCCCAGCAGCAATTAGTGCGCTCTGTCTCGGGAGTGCCCGGCTTCGGAAGTGGCAGGAGCCCCGAGAAGCGGCAGGAACGTGGCCGAAGTCACCGACGTGCCGTGCCTTGCCGTGCCGTGCGTCAGCTGGGGAAAATCGAAACCAAAAAGTTTGCTTATGCTTAGAATGCCAGCGGAATTGCTGGCAGGAGGTGGAGTGGGAGCTGGGAGCTGGGAGGCTTGGGGGCTTGGATGCTGGCAGGATGCGGCTCTCTCTGATGCCATTGACATCAGCAACACGGCCACGGCCATTCAAGTGTTCTAATCAATTCTGATTTAATTTTACGCCCAATTAATTGTGAAAAGCTTTTGATGTTGGGCACACGTGTGCGAGCGGCAAATGGATGCAGACAAGGACTCGCAGGGGCGCAGTCACACAAGCGTGAGCATTGAATATGCCACAGATACATATGTGGGGTCGGTCCTTTGCTCGCACGAATCCCAGTTAGGCTGTCACACTTGAATAAAGCCATTCCAGACATCAATATTTTGATCCTTCCCTGGTTGGGCTATTTGTACTTACCGCTGCTTCTGTATCCACGCTGTGGCTTCCGCACCCGCTCTCACTGCTCCACGCTTTCACACTTTTTCCGTATGCATCTCTCTTTCTCTCTCTTTGTGTATCTCTAACCATGGAACAACTTTCTTCTTATGACAGAAACAGACGGGGCAGATAGTTCCGCCAAGACATTATCCAATAATCTTTATCAACAGCCACAGCCAGCGCTGTAGCATCCGCGCCGCGTGCCTACCTCCACCTCCAGCTCCAGGTTAAGTTTGTTGGAAACTTTAGTCTGCATGACAGTCGATCCGATATCCCTGTGCATTTTGATTTGTTTGCAGGTAACGACAAGGCTCAAGACATTTTACTAATTAAATATCAATGTACTTTTCCTTCCATTTGCCTAATTTACCGCTGTCAAAAGCAAGACAAACAATATTGTAGTCCAAAAGAGTGTACACACTGGCCGCCCAGGGCTGTCACGCTACGATAAAATAACGAGGGGGAACGTTGTGAGTTGCTGCGGAGACCGCAACTCTACAGTTATACCCGATACTAAGTAGGTATGACTCTCCTCCGGCAGACGCCGCTAATATTAAACGACACGACAAGAAGTGCGTGCGAGAGAGACAGAAAATCAATCTGAGCGTGACGTCGGGGGCTGCGTAGCCAGTGCAAATTGATTTGTTCCTTTTGGCTATAAAAATGATCTGATCTGATCCAGATTCGGCAATCTGATAGATATGATCATTATCTATAGTACTGCCTTTTTAGTTTTCTCGAATTTGCAATATTGTGGATGCAACAGATTTTCGTCCTTTGTGGGGGCGGAAAAGGGTATGGCGAAATTCTGAGATATACGTTTTATAGTGAGATCTAACAGAAGTGCGGATACCAAATTAGGTTACTCTAGCCTTAATAGTCTCTGAGATTTGTGGATGCCCCAGATTTTCGTCCTTTGCGGGGGCGGAACGGGGTGTGGCGAAATTTGGACACGAAACGGTCAAGGTCTGATATCACAGGAGTGTGGATAACAAATTTGGTTGCTCTGGCTCTTATAGGTTCTGAGATCCTTGAACTCATATTTTGCAATTGACAAAACCAACCATGAAACCTGTGTGTTAGAGAGAGACAGAGCGAGAAAGAATGAAATTGTTTTCTTGATTCTGGCTAAAATCATTATACGATCTGGTTCAGATTTTGCACTGTAGAAGATATGGTCATCCTCACCGATTCTGCGTTTTTTGGTTTTATCGTATCTTTAAAATGTGGATGCCACAGATTTTCGTCCTTTGTGGGGGCGGAAGTGGGCGGGACGAAGTTTTGGAATATTTTTGTAGCAGTGACATATCACAGAAGTCTGGATCCAAAACATCGTTGCTCTAGCTCTTATAGTCTTTGAGCACTAGGCGCTGATAGGGACGGACAGACGGACGGACGGAAAGACAGACAGGGCTCAATCGACTCGGCTATTGATGCTGATCAAGAATATATATACTTTATGGGGTCGGAAACGATAGCCAAAAGCAAGAAATCAATTTTCAGTGGCTACGCAGCGCCCGACGTCACGCTCAGACTGATTTTCTGTCTCTCTCGCACGCACTCTTTGTCGTGTGGTTCAATATTAGCGGCGTCTGCCGGAGGAGAGCCATACTGACTTAGTATCGGGTATAACTGTAGAGTAGCGGTGTCCGCAGCAACTCACAACGTTCCCCTCGTTCTAAATCAAATTTCCAACGACTGGCTAGTGATTGCCACATCCTGCTTTCAGCATTAGCGGGAGTCCCCGGAATCGAAAAGGAGATAATATTTGGATTGAAGCTAGTCTACATCTAGTCTTTAATCTCCTACGCGTTGCATAAAGTTATTCAAAACCAAATCCTGATTGCTACAGTAACTGAACGAAGAGGAGATACAAATTGGATTGGTCAGCTTTTTATCATACAAAACCTGTGGCATTGGACTTCCACATATACATATGTATGTATGTATATACTAATTTTTTCGCTCCACAATAGGGTACACAACACGTATGCAGCGCTTTTTGGCCTTCGCCTCGTTTGAAATTCGATTTACATACACCTCTGGCCAGGAAAATCGCCTTACCAAGGTTGGGGGAGCGCGAAAAATACGGAAAATGAAGAGCTACATAAGTATGATAATTGCTTGAAAACATTTTACCATTAGACTTAATTAAATTGTCAATTGAAATGAAATCGTTAACTGAAAAATGGGGACTGGGCGACGGTGGCTGCTGGAAGTTGCAGGAGAACGAGAACCCACTTCAATTGAAGGCTGCAGATAACGTGGTAATGACTTTAAATAGGAAATAATGAGACTTTCAGCTTTAGCGCAGCGCATCGAAGAGATTTCGTACAACACAGTGGCATCAACTTAATTAAGTCGGGAATAGCATCCTTTGAAAACCTGTACCGACACCAACTGGCATCAATGGCCAGACCCACACCCAGACCAAGACCCAGACCACACAGGGTGTGGGTGTAGCTGTGGGTGTGAGGAGCATGTGACATTTTCAGAGCTGGGCCAACAAATGGGTTCAGCCTGGGCCTGGGCCTACAGCAAAACATTTTGGCCTTCGCCATCCATAAATTTCCAGATCGCAACTTTGCTCTTCGGATTGCTTCGAGCTTATTGTACGTACTTTGGCCCCAGCAAATACGAGTATTTGAAGCCTTTGGCACGTACCTCTTTTATCCGAAAGTTGGCCCATTGAAGAGGCCTGGACTGGCACCAGCTGTTCATTTCTGTTCTTGGCCGTTGCCAAGTGGATTAGCGCAAATATTTTAAATTTCTGTTGGTCGGTCCACAGACAAGAGTGCTGAGAGGCTTTACTTTGCGGCTTAATTAAACTCAATTAAAATCGTGTTGACACTTTTGTTGTTCTGTATTCTGTAGTTGTTTTTGTTGGGGCGAAAGCAAATTAAAACTTCAAACTTTATAAATGCCGAGTGCGAACAAAACTTCTGCTCCATTATGGATTGTTTTACCTGAAGATTAGTTGGGAATCTCGATTGCAATTACTCCAACGAATCTCATTGCCGGAGAGTGGTCCAACCACAGGAAATTTAATTGCTTTCGAGTGGGTTTCAATTACGCAAATTGCATTAGACATCACCACGCACGGATTCCCAATGAATCCAAACATATAGTACTCTTAGCTGTATATTATTTATGAATCGGATCAAGCTATCGGCCTTGCCAGCTGTACCTAGCCCAAGTTTTGCCCCAATCGGTGTAGGAATTCCCTCTTGCTGCATCGCAAAACATCACCAAATGTCAGAAAAGGGGTCCATTCTTTATCCTCCAAGGCTGCCGCACTTTGACCTGCCTGCTCTACTCAGGTGCAGGCTGGTGCGATTGATTTGATTGCTGTCACCGACTGGGATGACAATCCATCCAATTCAATGAGCTACTCACTTTCGCCTCGAGTTTGTCCTGGGTCTTCCAGCTGTCCTTTGAAGTCCTCGTCAGAGGTATCGCTCCCGGGCGAAATGAAAGTCGTTTACATTTTTTATCAACTTTAAGTGGAAGATTATGGAGGGCACTTCGTGATGGTTTTCGTACAACTTACCCCTGGGAACGTTTTCATAATTTTCTACCTCCAACATTGCCATTCATTTCCCATTAAATGTGCCGTGCCCCAGGACGGCTCCCAGGACCCCCAGGGCGGCGGAAGATGTGCTTTTATCCATTACCGTTGACGTTGCTGTCGACTCTCCTCTCCGCTCGAATCACCCGGTTAAAATGTAATTATCCTGCCTGGACTCGGTACTCCATGGCGTTGCATTCCACGTCTGAAATTCAGCCATGTCTTAATAGCCGGAAATCGAGTTGACTTGCCCTATGCCCTGGCCAAATGCATGTGGAATGAACTCGTTCGGAGAGTTATGGCTGTGAATTCAAGTTAATTGAATATCTATAGACGTGCATGGTGCCGAAGCAGAGCGGCCTCGCATAATTGTCGGCTCATTAAACGATAATGCAGGAAAATTGATGCCCTGCCTTTTTCCATTCCATTCCCCATTTTTGGGGGAAATTGAATTTCATAAACTTTCCGATGAAAAACAGGGTTGCGGGGGAGCCTCCCCAGGGAAGTTCCCAGCAGCAATTAGTGCGCTCTGTCTCGGGAGTGCCCGGCTTCGGAAGTGGCAGGAGCCCCGAGAAGCGGCAGGAACGTGGCCGAAGTCACCGACGTGCCGTGCCTTGCCGTGCCGTGCGTCAGCTGGGGAAAATCGAAACCAAAAAGTTTGCTTATGCTTAGAATGCCAGCGGAATTGCTGGCAGGAGGTGGAGTGGGAGCTGGGAGCTGGGAGGCTTGGGGGCTTGGATGCTGGCAGGATGCGGCTCTCTCTGATGCCATTGACATCAGCAACACGGCCACGGCCATTCAAGTGTTCTAATCAATTCTGATTTAATTTTACGCCCAATTAATTGTGAAAAGCTTTTGATGTTGGGCACACGTGTGCGAGCGGCAAATGGATGCAGACAAGGACTCGCAGGGGCGCAGTCACACAAGCGTGAGCATTGAATATGCCACAGATACATATGTGGGGTCGGTCCTTTGCTCGCACGAATCCCAGTTAGGCTGTCACACTTGAATAAAGCCATTCCAGACATCAATATTTTGATCCTTCCCTGGTTGGGCTATTTGTACTTACCGCTGCTTCTGTATCCACGCTGTGGCTTCCGCACCCGCTCTCACTGCTCCACGCTTTCACACTTTTTCCGTATGCATCTCTCTTTCTCTCTCTTTGTGTATCTCTAACCATGGAACAACTTTCTTCTTATGACAGAAACAGACGGGGCAGATAGTTCCGCCAAGACATTATCCAATAATCTTTATCAACAGCCACAGCCAGCGCTGTAGCATCCGCGCCGCGTGCCTACCTCCACCTCCAGCTCCAGGTTAAGTTTGTTGGAAACTTTAGTCTGCATGACAGTCGATCCGATATCCCTGTGCATTTTGATTTGTTTGCAGGTAACGACAAGGCTCAAGACATTTTACTAATTAAATATCAATGTACTTTTCCTTCCATTTGCCTAATTTACCGCTGTCAAAAGCAAGACAAACAATATTGTAGTCCAAAAGAGTGTACACACTGGCCGCCCAGGGCTGTCACGCTACGATAAAATAACGAGGGGGAACGTTGTGAGTTGCTGCGGAGACCGCAACTCTACAGTTATACCCGATACTAAGTAGGTATGACTCTCCTCCGGCAGACGCCGCTAATATTAAACGACACGACAAGAAGTGCGTGCGAGAGAGACAGAAAATCAATCTGAGCGTGACGTCGGGGGCTGCGTAGCCAGTGCAAATTGATTTGTTCCTTTTGGCTATAAAAATGATCTGATCTGATCCAGATTCGGCAATCTGATAGATATGATCATTATCTATAGTACTGCCTTTTTAGTTTTCTCGAATGTGCAATATTGTGGATGCAACAGATTTTCGTCCTTTGTGGGGGCGGAAAAGGGTATGGCGAAATTCTGAGATATACGTTTTATAGTGAGATCTAACAGAAGTGCGGATACCAAATTAGGTTACTCTAGCCTTAATAGTCTCTGAGATTTGTGGATGCCCCAGATTTTCGTCCTTTGCGGGGGCGGAACGGGGTGTGGCGAAATTTGGACACGAAACGGTCAAGGTCCGATATCACAGGAGTGTGGATAACAAATTTGGTTGCTCTGGCTCTTATAGGTTCTGAGATCCTTGAACTCATATTTTGCAATTGACAAAACCAACCATGAAACCTGTGTGTTAGAGAGAGACAGAGCGAGAAAGAATGAAATTGTTTTCTTGATTCTGGCTAAAATCATTATACGATCTGGTTCAGATTTTGCACTGTAGAAGATATGGTCATCCTCACCGATTCTGTGTTTTTGGTTTTATCGTATCTTTAAAATGTGGATGCCACAGATTTTCGTCCTTTGTGAGGGCGGAAGTGGGCGGGGCGAAGTTTTGAAATATTTTTGTAGCAGTGACATATCACAGAAGCCTGGATCCAAAACATCGTTGCTCTAGATCTTATAGTCTTTGAGCACTAGGCGCTGAAGGGGACGGACGGACGGATGGACGGACGGACGGACAGACGGTCGGAAACGATTCCTTCCTTCCACACATCCACTTTTACCACAAATCTAATATACCCCAATACTCATTTTGAGTATCGGGTATAAAAAGTTTAAAGAAATATCTACCAAAAAAAAAATTTACAAAATTATGCACAAAATTATGATTAAGCAACGTGTATTCAACAATTGTAGTAGATCAGAGGACTAGTTCTCTTGGGCGTTACGTTTAGGCAACGTAACGCCAGTGCCGATACATTATTTCTAAGCTACCAGTTCTTTCAATGCAATCCAATAATGTTCATCCACACACGTAGCATACAGACACTCGAACACGTAACCCATAATCACACACACCGCACACTCTTTACAAGAGGCAAAAGAAAGTGAATTATTTGCAAGAGGCACAGCGCCAGCCACATTTAAAACAGCCACAGGACACACATGAAAGATAGAACAGATCCTGTGAAAGGTAGAAAGTGAGAGTTTATTAAATTAACCCCAATTGTAATTGTAAAAACCGGCGTGTGTGTGTGCGTGCGTGTGTTCGTGTGTGCGGCAAATGCGAAATTTTTAATTATACCCGATACTCAAAATGAGTCCTGGGGTATATTAGATTTGTGGTGAAAATGGATGTGTGTAACGTCCAGAAGGAATCGTTTCCGACCCCAAAATGTATATATATTCTTGATCAGCATCAATAGCCGAGTCGATTGAGCCCTTTCTGTCTGTCCGTCTGTCCGTCCGTCCGTCCGTCCGTCCGTCTGTCCGTCCGTCCGTCCCCTTCAGCGCCTAGTACTCAAAGACTATAAGAGCTAGAGCAACGATGTTTTGGATCCAGGCTTCTGTGATATGTCACTGCTACAAAAATATTTCAAAACTTCGCCCCGCCCACTTCCGCCCCCACAAAGGACGAAAATCTGTGGCATCCACATTTTAAAGATACGATAAAACCAAAAACGCAGAATCGGTGAGGATGACCATATCTTCTACAGTGCAAAATCTGAACCAGATCGTATAATGATTTAAGCCAGAATCAAGAAAACAATTTCTTTCTTTCTCGCTCTGTCTCTCTCTAACACACAGGTTTCATGGTCGGCTTTGCCAATTGCAAAATATGAGTTCAAGGATCTCAGAACCTATAAAAGCCAGAGCAACCAAATTTGGTATCCACACTCCTGTGATATCGGACCTTGACCGTTTAGTGTCCAAATTTCGCCACACCCCCTTCCGCCCCCGCAAAGGACGAAAATCTGGGGCATCCACAAATCTCAGAGACTATTAAGGCTAGAGTAACCAAATTTGGTATCCGCACTTCTGTTAGATCTCACTATAAAACGTATATCTCAGAATTTCGCCATACCCTTTTCCGCCCCCACAAAGGACGAAAATCTGTTGCATCCACAATATTGCACATTCGAGAAAACTAAAAACGCAGAATCATAGATAACGACCATATATATCAGATTGCTGAATCTGGACCAGATCAGATAATGTTTATAGCCAAAAGGAACAAATCAATTTGCACTGGCTACGCAGCGCCCGACGTCACGCTCAGACTGATTTTCTGTCTCTCTCGCACGCACTCTTTGTCGTGTCGTTTAATATTAGCAGCGTCTGCCGGAGGAAAGCCATACTGAATTAGTATCGGGTATAACTGTAGAGTTGCGGTGTCCGCAGCAACTCACAACGTTCCCCCTCGTTTTTTCTTGAGTTTTGCCATTTTTAAAGTCTATCAAACAAAATTTAGAACTGAACCGCGTAAGAGAAACAATTTAGAAGAACTGAAAAAGCCGAAATGGAAACGAGCAGAAAAACGATGTTTCTTTTTTTGAACACCAAACGCTGGCACGGCCCTGTTCGATGCGATTCGGCTCTGATTGGTTCCGCTTCAGCTTCAGATCGGTCTGATTTGGCCAACTGATTTGGGGAAGCAGGAAAGCGCTCCCGATTTGCAATAACAACTAGTAATACACGCATATATACGGCATGATATATATTTTTTATTTATTTATTTATTAAATTAACAAATGATCTGTTAATAATGGTGCTTAGTTACTAAAGGCGGAAAAAGATAAGTTAAAAGTTAGCTAAATTTAAATGATTATAAATATTGCATGCAATTAGTTTAAGAGACAGTTCAGGGGATAGGGTTTGAGAGGTGGAGTTATAATTATGGCATAAAACCCTAAAAGGTTCATGATCAGCATAATTAGACCTACATATGGGTAGACGGATAGGCCTAAAAGTACGGGTAGGTCTAGATGGAACGGCCAAGTCAATCTGACCCAAGAGAGTTTGGGAGTCAACAGTCCCAAGAAGGAGCTTGTGCACGAATATTACACCATTGCATATTCTGCGATGGTGCAACGATGGCAGGTCAATAAGATTTAGCCTAGACCGGTAGGGTAGCAAGATTCTACCCGAGTCCCAGTTAAAGTTGCGAAGGGCAAAAATTAAAAATTGCTTTTGCACGGATTCAATAACAGCCTGCTGCTCTTTATACTGCGGGCTCCACACACAAGAACAATACTCCAATATAGGACGTACTAACGAGATGTACAGTTGTTTCGTAACGTACGGGTCGTCAAACTCCTTGGACCAACGCTTGATGAACGCTAAAACACCCTTAGCTTTATTTACAGTTGCAGCTATATGGGTGTTGAAACACATCTTATGATCAAAAAGGACTCCGAGGTCATTTGAACTCGAAATTCGCTCAAGGACATGATTTCCTAGAACATATGAGACAAAATGAGGAGCGCGACGGTAAAATGTCATAAGTTTGCATTTGGAAAGGTTCAGAAAAAGAAGATTAGTTGAACACCACAATAGTAGTTCACTTAGATCAAGTTGAAGGCGTGTGTGCAAATACCAATCAGAGTAAGAAAGACAGATTTTGACATCATCAGCATACATTAGTGTAGTAGAGTATGTTATAACTTGAGGAAGGTCGTTCACAAATTAAATAAACAGAAGCGGGCCCAGATGACTTCCCTGTGGCATACCTGAAGTAACATTAACAGTATTTGACAACACGTTAGAAAACAAAACACGTTGAGTACGGTTAGAGAGATAGGACAAAATCCAATCAAGAAGATTCGTTGGGAACCCTAATAAAGAGAGCTTTTGAATAAGCAGAGCATGGTTCACAGAATCGAATGCAAACCAATTTGAAAACCACGGTGGATTAGGTTAGAAAACTCAAGAAGGTTAGTCGATGTTGAACGATGTCTGAAAAAACCGTGTTGCGACGGAGATATCAAGCTGCAACAAAGATGTTGCAGTTGCCGGGTGACCAGGAACTCAAGAAGCTTCGGGATGGCGGAAAGCTTTGCGATACCACGATAGTTTTCAATGTTTGATCTTGAACCTTTTTTGTGAAGCGGAATGATGTAGGACTCATTCCAAATTACTGGGAGACAAGACTGTTCCAAGGAGAGGTTGAAGAGAAAGGTCAAGGGCTTGCAAAGGGACTGGGCACAGTGTTTTAAGATGCAACTTGGTACCTTATCTGGACCCGCAGAAAACGATATGTCCATAGATGACAAACCTTCCAGAACAACGCTTTCCTCGAATAAGGGCAGAAAAATGCTGTTAGCTTGAGGTAGCTGGTACGGATACGGAGTGGATGCGTTGTAAATATGAGACGAAGTACGTTGTTTGGAAAAAGTTAGCGAATAAATTTGCAATACCAACAGCAGAAGCTTCTGTTTTGTTCTGGTAATGAACGGACGGAGGAAAAACGTTTGACTTGCGCTTAGAGTTAACGAACGAATAGAATTTTTTTGGATCACTACGAAAGTTACTACTACATTGTGAAAGGTAATGATTATAACACTGCCTATTGACGGCAAGGAACAGAGAGCGAGCGGAGGAGTATAGAGCTAAGGCCAACGTGGAGGCCCGACTTCTGGTACTTTTTATAGAGCCGGGATTTATTATTTTTTAAGTATGACAAATACTTGGAGAGCCAGGGAGGCTTGGACGATACAGGTACAGTGATATCTGGAACAAACGTATTAAGGGCGGAGTAAATAGAACTATCAAACGAGTTAACAGTTGCATCTATGTTCGGTAATGAATAAAGAAACGACACGCGAGAGATGTAGATCGAAATCGATAAAGTTTGTTTTGCGAAAACACTTTATGTGACAAGGAGCCATGGAACTGTCAGCACCTCCAGATTGTGTACACTCAAGTGATATCAACAAAGTTGGATGGTAAGGATCTTCAGGGAGAGATATTTGGCTTGCTCTAGATACCGCAGCAAGAGAACCGTCGTTAACAAAAACGAGGTCAAGAAGTCTGTCCCTAATGTTTTTAACGGCATTAATTTGGACAAGGGAAATATCCGTTAGCCCATTGATAAAGTCATTAGCCAAGAAAGAAATGGGAGGTTAAGGTCCCCATGACAATAATTCGATCATTGCACCCTAATGCAGAAACAACATTATTAATTGCTGAGAGGTGGTGTAAGTAAAGCTCAGCATCAGACCTGGGAGGAATGTAAGAGCAGGTTAAATAGAAAAATGCGGAGCCAACACGAACTTTGACTGCAACAAATTCAATTCCATGAATGTTATTGAATGGGAATAACTCAGATGAGAAAACAGATTTAACTGCAATCAGAACCCCACCTGCAAAAGATGGGCGGTCCATTCTATAAATAGTGTAACTATCAATGAAAATTTCATGATCATTGACAGAGGAGTTAAGCCAGGTTTCGGTAAACGCGATGGCATCGAAATCAAAGGACGCGCTATCAGTATGAATTTGACGCAATTTTCCCAGCAAACTGCGAACGTTCTGATAGTGCATGGAAAAATAGTACATCAGAAGGAACTCATCCACAATTGTATGCTCAGGCCATATTGACGGTTCTAGAGAACAGGATAGTAAAGAATTAGGGAGAAGAATTTTAAAGGATGATATGTTGCGCTTATGTTTAAATGTAAATTTAGTCACAACTATATCAACAGGCGAAGTGTTAAGTTTAGCGGCAAGATGTTGTTTAACATCCTCCTTTGTAGCCTCAGGAATAAGACGAGAAACAAATATTGCTTTCCGAGGGACCACTGCTCTAAGTTGAGGTCCCGAGCGAGAACGAGATGGTGGAGCCACTCCTAAAAGCAATGTCTGTAGCAGGAATTGGAGTAGGAGTTGGAGCAGGAATTGGAGCAGGAATTGGAGCAGGAATTGGCAAGACGTCGTCAGCAACCAGCACACTCGCACTAGGAGCACTCACCGCGTCAGAAGTGATGGCCACAGAAACTGCAGGGATGGGACTGATGCTGTTGGGAAGTTGGGTGCTCGAAGGAAGCACATTGCTCGGTGTAAAGAACTCCGGAGCCACCGTTGGCGGACTTACAGACAACGGCGTGGCATGACTACACGGAAATGCTTCCGATGGATGAAGGTGGGAGGCAGGCGTACCAATCGGATTAGGTTGCAAGAGATTGGTATCATTATGCGGAATTTTCCGTCTAGGCGATTCGCTCAAGAGTTTGAGCCCAAGAAACTGTGATTCAAGGGCAAGAAATTTCTCGTTGAGAGCCACAAATTGTTTCCGGACATCCAGAAACCCAGTTCGAGTCTGTCTCATAAATGTGCGCATTTCGGCCTCAATCTCCCGACAAGCCAGACATGACCAAGACAGGCCCATGCGTTTCGAGATCAGATCATTCAGCCGGCCAAAATTTCCACCACCAGCACATTTTATGTGGGCAAAATTGTCGCACAGCCAGCAGCTAAGAAATGAATCACCAATGATAACACCACCGAATTCACATTTCTTTGCACTGCAAACAATTGCCATTATGGACACTGTGCACGAATAAAAAAAAGAACGGAGTGAGATCGCAGGTAAAGTAGGAGAGCAGACAGCATAGCGAGCCAGACAATCAGCTGCAGCGGCAATAATTCAAAGCAGATGATCAAACGAAGTGCAGAAAACGAGCAGTAAACTCACCAAAGCAGAGACACAAAAGAAAAGTCCACAGAGAGGGAGAGTATAGGCAATCCAGAGAGAGTGAGAGCAAGCCCGCTTATGCTCACGAGAGAGGGGGGGCGATGCAAACGCTGATGCGCGAGAACAGTGCACACCGAAGAAGCGATAACGAAAAGCAGACTGGGCAAAAAACAATAACAAATTGCCTGCACGAGTCCGATGTGTTACGTTGCAATATTGAATTTATATTAAACACTTTGTTTGTACACGGAGCGTTTTCCGCATTAATGTTAATTCACGGATGGGGGTGTGTTAGTTTTTTCTGCAAACGAATTAAAGTCTATACAAGAAAGAGAAAAGTCGATCGATCCAGTTGAGTATTAGGGAATAACTATTTATTACAAATCTTAGTGCTTGAGTACTGGGCATAAGAGAGAGAATACAGTGGTGAATTTCATACAATTATGGTGAGTAAATACAAAAAGTGAGCGTAGGCTCTCTATTTTACGAGGGTCATTTGAATACTTGTTCCTTAAAGGAGTTTGACCGAACATCCCGGCCCCATTGAAAGGACTGCTTTCAAACCACCGGAAGAATTGCTAACTTGTGTATTGGCCTGCAACATGTTCCATTTGCAGTGCGGAGGTGCACCACCCGTACAAGTCCATCCTTCCCAAGCACAGTAGACTGCACTCGGCCTAGTTTCCAGCGTAGCGGTGGCAGGTTGTCCTCATGGATGATGACCAACGTGCCCTCGGTGAGGTTCGTTGAGGGTGCTGTCCACTTCGTGCGCGATCGCAATTCGTTGACATAGTCAGCAGACCATTGCTTCCAAAACCGTTGCTTGACGGCCGTAATCGCATCGTAGCGGTCCATACTTGACAGCTTGATATTCTCGAGGGACCTTTCAGGTAGTGATCGCAATGATTCGCCAACCAAGAGATGACCAGCCGTGAGAGTGCTATAGTCATTTGGGTCTGACGAAAGCGGCGATAGCGGGCGCGAGTTGAGGATCGATTCTATCTCGACGACGACAGTGCTCAACTCTTCGAAGGCGAACCTGGTGTTGGCCAGCGTACGAGTTAACAGCCCCTTTGCACTCTTGACTGCCGCTTCCCAAAGGCCTCCGAAATGAGGTGCCCTGGGGGGAATAAAATGGAAATTAATAAAGTCAGATGCGCAAAATTTATAGATTTCATCTTGGGTCTCTTTAGGTTAGGTTAGGTTAAGGCGGTAGCCGGGAGGGGGGGGGATAAGAGCCTCCCGCCCCCAAGCTCACTTGGACCTATAAAAGGTCCGTTGTGTTGCCGCATGGGCATGTGCCCCTTCGCGTTGCCCGAACCGTGAGAGCATACTTCTGCAGGTTAAGGGCAGTCCCATCCGGTGGCTTGGATGTATTTGGACAAGGTCCCTGGTTTGATTACGGACAGGTCCGAAATGTCCGTGAGGAAAGCGGCCCCGAGAATACGAAGACGACGATTTCCAAGGGCTGGGCAGTGGCAGAAGAAGTGGGGGACCGATTCCTCCTCCTCCTCGTCGCGACAACTCCTGCAGAAGTCGTTATGAGGGATTGACAGTCTAGAGGCGTGAGTGCCGATCTGCCAGTGTCCCGTAATGGCTCTAGTAACTGCAGAGCACTGTGCTCTGCTGAGTTTATACAGCTCTGCTGAGCGCTTCTTCGATCGATATGGCCATATCAATCTTGAGACTTTACAGGAAACGGTTTGCTGCCATCTCCTATTGGCATTTTGCTCGAACAATTCGTGCGTTAGGAGCCTGCAGGTAGCCAAGGGCATCGCTCCTTGCTCCCTCTCCGGTAGGAGAGGAATCGTAGTACCCTGCCTGGCTAGCTCGTCGGCGGCGTCATTCCCCTCGATGTCCCTGTGGCCGGGGACCCATATAAGGAAGAGATCTAACTGCTCTGCGATCTCGTGCAGAGACCTGCGGCAGTCATTTACAGTCGCTGAGTTCGACGATATTGAGCCTAGAGCTTTGATAGCTGCTTGGCTGTCCGAGAAGACGCACACTAAGTGCGTATCTAGAAGTAATTTGGAGACAATCGAAATGGCCTCCTTGATGGCTTCAACCTCCGCTTGGAACACACTACAGTGATCCGGGAGCCTGAAGCAATGACTGATGTTCAGCTCGCTGCAGTAGACTCCGCCTCCCACGCGGCCGTCTAGCTTTGAGCCATCAGTGTAGAAGTGGACCGCATTTGCAGGTCCTGGTTCGCCCATCTCCCAGTCCTCCCTAGATGGGATTGATACCTGGAAGGGCGTCGAGAGGTGATCACTGGGGATACAGTAATCTGTCCTCTCTGGTAATTGCGGGAGTCTCATCAGGATTCCCGAGTGCCCAACCGCGGATGCTTTCCACAGTCTGGCTTCTCTCATTCTGAGGGCGGAAAGTGTTGCCACCTTCTTTCCCATGAGATCCACAGGGAGGAGGTCCAGCACAGTATCCAGGGCTTCCCCTGGAGTAGTGCGTAGCCCGCCAGTTATGCATAGCTCTGCCATGCGTTGAACTCTGCTGAGTTTATTGAGGCATGTCCTTCTGTCCAAGGCTGGCCACCATACCACCACTCCATAGAGCATGATTGGTCGTATGATGGCGGTGTAGAGCCACCGAACTATATAGGGGGTCATTCCCCATTTTAGTCCGATGGCTTTCCTGCAGGTATAGAGGGCCACTGTGGCCTTCTTTACTCTATCCTCTATGCTCAATTTCCAATCGAGCTTTCTATCGAGGATTAGGCCAAGATACTTGGCGTTGTTGCTGAAGACTAGCGTTTCCCCACATAGTCTTGGGGAATCAGTACCGGAACTTTGTACTTCCTAGTGAAAAGCACCAGTTCCGTTTTAGACGGGTTGACGCCTAACCCGCATTTGTCTGCCCATTTCGACATTTTCGTGAGAGTACTTGTCATGCACTCACACAATGTCTGCGGAAATTTTCCGGAGAATGCTATGGCAACATCGTCCGCGTACGCCACCACACGGCAGCCACCCCCCTCTATCTCCCGCAGCAGTGTGTTCACTGCCACGTTCCATAGGAGGGGCGAGAGGACTCCGCCCTGCGGTGTGCCTCTGCTGACAAATCTGGTACACGGTGACGTCCCCAGTGATGCCTCAACCGTCCTGCATTGTAGCATCTGATCGATCAGGCTCACCGTCCTGGAGTCAACGCCCAGATCCGTCAGTGCGCCCGTGATGGCGGTCGGAAGGATGTTGTTAAAGGCGCCTTCTATGTCGAGGAAGGCTACTAGGGTGTACTCCTTAAAGTTAAGGGACGCTTCGATGATCGATGTGATCGAGTGTAGGGCCGTTTCGGTGGATCTTCCCTTCCGATAGGCATGCTGGGAGTCTGAGATCAGACTGGACGGAATGCACGCCGTTAGATGCAGCCCCAGGAGCCGCTCCATCGCCTTTAGAAGAAAAGACGATAGACTTATGGGTCTGAAATCTTTTGGGGCAGTGTGCGAGGGCTTGCCTGCCTTGGGTATGAATACGACTTTGGTCTGAAGCCAGGTGTCAGGAATGCACCCGTGGGAGAAGATTCCCTCGTAAATTATTTTGAGCCAGTTAATGGCTTTATGTCCCGCGTGAATCAGTTGGGCAGGGAAAATGCCGTCTGGCCCCGCGGACTTGTAGGGTTTAAAGCTTCTGATCGCCCAGGAAATGTTTTCCTGGCTTAGCAGTCCCAAGATGGCATTTGAGGCGACAGAAGGAGGCGCGAGGTAGTTGGGTCTGTTTTCATCGCAGCCAGGGAAGTGGGTATTTAGGAGAAGATTTAGCGACTCCTCGCTGGACGTAGTCCACGACTGGTCGGTGTTCTTCAAGTAGCCCAGGGTGGGTGTTGTCTTCGAGAGAACTCTGCGCAAGCGTGAGGCTTCTGAGTTACTCTCGATTTCGCTGCAGAACTTACGCCAGGAGGCGCGTTTGGCTTTTCTAAGTTCTTTGTTGTAGGTTGACAGACTGGCCTTGTATTCGGCCCAGTTTTGCTCAACGTTTTCAGCCTTAGCTTTATTGAAGAGTCTCCGGGAGGCTTTCCGGAGTTCACCCAGTTTCGGATTCCACCATTCAGGTTTCTTCCGGCCTCTGTTCTTGCCAGAGGGGCATGCTTTGTCGAGCGCCTTATTGCAGGCGTCGGTAAAGATCTTAAGAAGACGAGTCGTGGCCTCCGTGGAGAACTCCTCCTCAGATGGGGGCTCAGGGAGAACACGACAGAGGTAATCAGAGTACCGAGTCCAGTTTGTCCGCCTGATGTTTCGGAATCGGACTGGCTTCGGTACTGAGAAGGAGAAGACAGTTTCCACGTACCTGTGGTCCGAGAAGGAGTGCTCTTCCAGGACCCTCCAGGATACAATGTTACGCTGTATCTCATGAGAGGCAAGCGTGAGGTCCAGGACCTCCTTGCGGTTTTTAATGATAAAGGTGGGATCACTACCCCGGTTTAGTAAGACCATCTGAGTGGTCAGTAAGTAACTGAAAAGGTACTCACCCCTTTCGTTTGTGTCAGTGCTTCCCCACTGACAGTGATGTGCATTGGCATCGCACCCCACAATTAGGCCGATGTCCTTGGCCGAGCAGTCTGCGATTAGAGCCCGGAGAGGCGCGTGTGGAGGGGGGTCTGTTTGTTCATGCCCCATGTATGCGGAGCAGATCCTCAGTGAGCGCTCCTGGCCTTCGAGGCTCACTGCGGTGTGGTCTTCATTGCTGAAATTTGGGAGCAAAAATAGGTGCAACTCTCTTTTTGCAAGAATGCAGGTACGAATTTTACCTGCGGTTTCAGCTACATATAGCTTGTAGTCAGAAGTCCTCAGACCGGAGACCCTGTTTCCGAGGATCCAGGGCTCCTGAATGAGGACTATGTCGGCTCCATCCTTGGCCAGGTGGAGCAGTAGAGCAGCGCATGCTGCCTTACAATGGTGGAGGTTTATCTGCAGGAGCGTCAACGACATTCCTGAGGCTCGCCTCCACCATTGTTACTTCTAGATCGCTGTCAGGGGACTCCGGCTCCTCCCCGACAACGATGTGGCTGAGACCTCTGGCTAGGTCGCTCTCGTCGAACGCGTAGTCGTCCAAGATATCGTCCGACATCATGGACGCCGCATCCGACGCCGGGTTGTCTTCCTCGCACGAGGCTCCCTCTTTCGGGATCTCCGGCAGCTCCGGGTCTGGCTCGACCTCCACTTGCCTGCCCTTGCGATCGGACTTGTAAGTGGATATGGTGACCTTCTTGTAGCCATAATCCACTACACCGTCCGACTTTGCGAGGAGATCAATGGATTCCTCATTTAGGACGAGGATAACCTGGCGCCTCTGCCCTTGGATATCCTCCACCTTTGCCACCTTCCAATCGGCTGTAGGAAGGTGGGGGTTGCAGACCTGCAGTAACCTGAGGATCTTCTCAGGCTCTGCAGGCTTAGCCGAGACCCACGCTCTGGCTCTCGGGCGACTAGGGACATCTTCCCACTTCACGGCCTCCAGTTTCGCCCCTGGATAGACCTCTTTTAGGGCCGCCACCGCCTTCATGTAGAGGGCCGCAGAGCGAGCGTCTTGGCAGGCGATGGCTTTCACCTTGCCTTGATGCCACCCTGCGTCCTCACACTTTGGCGGTGGTCCGCCGTTCTCCTCCAGTTCCAGTAGGAACCGGTCCTGGAGCTCGTTCTCCACCAGGTGCCACTTATCGCGAGGGACATGGCCGTCCTCGGCGCCCCTGTCCAGGACACCGATCAGGGTCCTGCCCCTCGCCACCTCAGCGAACGACCGGTTCGTGAGGTGGGTCTTCACCCGCTTGGCTTGCTGGGCTTGGCCTGGCTGATTTGCGGGGTCCTCCGCTGAGCGTTGCCGCTTGTTGGCGGCCTTGGCTGCGCCCTTTCCGGCTTTGGCTGGCTGGAACAGTGGAAGGATTGAGCAGGCCCACAGCCTCTGCTCCTTTCCTTCGGCTGACGCCTTGAAGTTCGGGTCTTCGTTGGACAGGATGAAAGCCGCTCGTCTCCTGTCCTGGTACGACGGCTTTCCACCCCGTGGTGCAGAGACGCTGCCCGCCGGGGCTCCCATGGGTTCTTCGGTCCCGGTGCGCTCACCAGCCGCGATTACGCTCTGCTTGGCAGCCACCCCGGTATCCGCTTCGCCCTTGGAGCCACCCGACTTGGAAGGACCCGATTGGCTTTTCGGGCCCCCCCTCACTGCGGCTGCTGCCTGAAGACGGTGGACCGACTCAGTCTCCTTCCCCGTCTTCTTTGGACCCGGTTTCCCAGGCGCTGGTGCAGAGGGATTGGCTTGTCCCTCCGGTACTTTAAGAGGAGTACCGAGCTCCTTTGCGGCTTTGTTGGTTTTTATTTGTTTTTTATTTGGCATAGTAGTTCCCACGAGTAGGCGGGAAGGGGATGGTCACCCGAGGCATAGCCCGCTTGCCCCGGGAAGCCTGATTTAAACTGGAGGTCGGCAGGTATCCAGAGTCCGCATATTAGCGACCGGGCACCCCCCGGCCATGCATCCCTCGGCATATAACAGTGTCACCTTGGATTGGGGTAATTTCACTGAGAGTTTTCTTCTCTCCGCCCGACTACCATTCGCCAGCATCATAGCAGAGACATGACCGTGCTAGGACCTGTTTCCAGCCGCCCTCACGGGGAGAGTATAGTCGCACTTCCACCGGTGTGCACAGTTACGGCGGGTGACGGTTCGCTCGCAACCCTCTGTGTCCTAGGGGGGGGGGTGTGAGACGCAGACCGCACCGGGTATTACTAACCGGAGCGGCTGCGCCTCAGTTCCGAGTTCACAGTTGTGCGAGCCGACCCGTCATCCGTTTGTCCCCCTGTAGCACCCGATGGCTGACGGCCTTGGGTCTCTTTAAAAAAAAAAAAAAAAAAAAAAAACATAAACTTTTTTAGTTCCTGCAGTTGATTCGATGCCCCTACAAAGTTAGTGGCATTATCGCAGAAGATGTCTGTCGGCAGCTTGCGACGACCTCCCATCCGTTTCAATGCGTTTAAGAACGCCTTTGTTGACAAATCAGAGACTACTTCGATGTGAACGGCCTTGGTGAGAAGGCAAACGAACACGGCTATGTATGCTTTTGTAGGTCCCTTTCCTCGAATGCGTAGATATGTGTTGATGGGTCCACAAAAGTCAACTCCACAGCGTTCAAAGGGTCGAGCCGGAGCGAGTCGCGTAGGCGGTAATGAGCCCATGAGTTGTTGTAGCAGCTTCGGTCTCTAGCGAACGCAGTGTACACAGGAGCGAACAATTCTACGTGCCAAGTCTCTGGCGTTAACGATCCAATACTCCAAAACGAATGAGAGCGACTAGGGCTTTAGGTCCAGCGTGATAGTTCCGAAGATGCAAATGGCGAATATAGTTCCATACAAATTTTGACTGACTAGGCAGCAGCAACGGATGTTTTTGACCGTCTTGTAGGTCTGAGTATTCCAAACGTCCACCAACCTTGATAAGTTCGAATCCGTTCACGACTTCTAATAAGGGAGTAAGAAACTTTAAGCTGCTTTTTAATGGTTTTTGCTTCTGAAGTAAACGGATGTCCTCCCCAAAATGAGTTTGTTGAATGTTCCAAATAAGGCAATGTGAAGCAAAACGAAGTTCATCTGGCGTCGGTGAGGTTGTGGTAAACGTCGATTGCTTCCGACATCTCCTTATGAACCTAATCATCCAAGCAATGAGACGCAGACTGTGGGGGTACGAGCTGATATTATCGACGATGTTGAGGATATTATTTGTCTCGTGTACGGCAGCAAACGAACTTTTCCGATTCTCCGAGTTAACCACGTCCATGTCAATATCAAGTTTTCCACCAGTGGCGGGCCAGTTTAGTGAATCTTCGACTAGAAACGTAGGACCCGAAAACCATGGAGACTTAATCAACTCGCTCACGTTACAGCCTCGCGACAGAATATCAGCAGGGTTTTGATGTGTTGGCACATAGCGTTAAATCCTGAATATCGGACACTCGATTTCCAACAAAGGTCGATAAGGTGACTGAGTGTTGTTGCAACCAATGCAATACGACCTGTGAGTCGCTCCAAAAATAAGATGTGATAGTGTGTTTACTGAATATGGCCTTGACTTTGAGAACTGAGAACTGAGAACAACTGAGAAAGTAGATGTGCGCCGCATAGTTCAAGCTACGGAAGAGCCTGTTTCTTCACTGGTGCTACTCTAGACTTAGAAGTGAACAATTTCACTGTGACCTGTCCAAGCGAATTCTCCGTGCGCACATAAACACAGCAGCCGTATGCCCGAATCGATGCGTCGCAAAATCCATGTATTTGAATGCTCCTAGTATCAGGCTGCAAACAAAAACGAGGTACCGCTAGTGACGACAGTGACTTCAGCGATTCCAAACACTTGCTCCATGCGTGTCTTAAATTCTGGGGGACAGACTCGTCCCAGTCGAGTTTCAAAAGCCACAACTCCTGAAGAATGATCTTAGACACAATGACTAACGGTGATAGCAGACCGATTGGATCGAATAGCGACGACGCAGTAGACAAAATTGTTCGTTTTGTGGTAGTGGGATAGACTTCCTTTGAATTAAATGTGAAACTAAATGCATCTATTCGATGATGCCAAGTTAAGCCGAGTGTGCTGCTGACTGAGTTTTCTGAAATGTTTAATTCCTTGGTAGATTCGTCTTCCATTACGCCTGGATGATTTGAATGCCACTTGCATAATGGAAACTGACCACGAGCGAGAGTTGATGTGATTTCAGTTTTTAGTTTGAAGAGTGTATCTATATCATCAGCCCCACACAAAAGGTCATCAACATAAAATGCAGTCGGTTACAAAATTAACCTGAGAGCATGAATCAAGCAACGCTCTACCGAGTTTGTATTCACCTGTGGCATCCTTTACCAAAACCATAGCTGTTGCCAACAAAATTTGATCATCTGCTGCGATCTCCATATGAGAATGTAAAGCAGCTTGATGAGCCGTTTGCCAGGAGGGTTGCGCTGGTTGGAGTACCGGTTCAGTAGTTGAAGATTGTCCTGCTGATGATTGGGGTGGCTGTTGCGGCTGAGAGTAATGCAAAGATGAATGATGATTCCGATTACAGGATCGGCAACGATGAGTCGATGAACATTGCGCCACTCTATGACCATTTCCAAGACAATTGATGCAGAGACCGAGGCGTTTTGCATTATCGTACCATTGGTTGCTGTTCATAGCCTTGAACTGAGCGCAATTAGAGATCTTATGGCCAGAACTAGAACAAAGTGTACAAGACGGATTAGTGATAGCAAACGACGAGTTTATTTGGTGATTAGAATGACGATTTGACTTATTGGATTCAGCCTTTCGTTGTGACGAAGTAGCAGCCGAGTTTCCAGACGAATGGAGAAACTGACAGTGGCGTTCCAAAAGCTGTGTGCATGCCAGCCAGGTTGGCAGAGTTTTGTAGTCCTGCGATTCCTTCCACTTGTTCCGAGTTTGCTGATCACACTTTTCCATTATAATATATATAACCATAGCGTGAACAATGTTCTCAGGTTTGCCGATGGACTCCAGCGAGCTTAATATAGCGGATGCCTTATCCACTAGGCTGTGAAGCTGCTGACTGTTTGACCTTTCCACAGGTTGTAGTGCAAACAATGCCTCAATACCTTCTAAAAATATAAGAGTAGGATTATCAAAACGGCTTTTGAGTTTTGCTAGGGCCTTCGGATAGTTTTCGCTTGTAACCTGGAATGCCTGAATTGTATCTAATGTCGGCCCCGTGAGGCAGGTCAGCAAATAATTAAACTTTTCTATATTAGACAATCCAGACTCACGCACAACAATTTGCTCGAACGAGTGAATGAAATTCTTATAGTTTGCATATGTTCCGTCGAAAGTGGGTAGCGACAACCTTGGTAACGATGATTTCACTGGCGGTGGGTGGTAGTCCGGCGCAACAATGCTGGCGTTCAGATCTCCTCCCATTTTTTCCTTTATGGCTAGCTTGATTGCTATGTATGTATCCTCCAAATCTGCCCGTCCTTCATCATTCGGACTAAGGTCTTCAATATTAGCTTGGACATTTAAAACATTCTTGAAATACGTTTCTAAGATGTTCAACCGATAGCGAAGCTCATCATTGCATATCGGGGTTTCCGATTTAGCATCTACCACAGATTTGATCCGAGTTATATTTCGTTTTATATTGCTCCGTTGGCGTTTTAAGTCTTCGAGCGTCGTCATTTTGTTGTGTAGTGTAATTACGCTGACACAGAACTAGAGCTTCCAAAAATAACAACAACAAAAAACGCAGCAAGCAGCAGCAGCTAGACTACAAATCCAACGGTGAAAGCAAAAGCAAAAGTTCCAGCAGCGGCAACGAAAGCAAAACGAAAGTGAAGCGGTGGAATTCCAATAGAAAGAATGCGTTGATCGATGGACCAAAGCAGGTAGCTGCAAAGCGAACGAACCGAGAATGCAAGCGCCGTTGAATGCGTTGTGGGTGACAAGCGAATGATAAAATTAAGCGAGAACGGCGAGAGCAAGGCGAGGACAACGATCCCGCGATCTAGACGAACAATTCTGATACGGTTTTCGGAACTTTCGATTGCAGCTGCGAGACGAGCGAATGTTGTAATTGTTGCCTTTGTAGATTGCGATTAGCTTAATTGTTCACAGAAGAATTAACATAACACACATGCCCCACGTTGGGCGCCAAAATGTTTGTACGCGGAGCGTTTTCCGCATTAATGTTAATTCACGGATGGGGGGGGGTTAGTTTTTTCTGCAAACGAATTAAAGTCTATACAAGAAAGAGAAAAGTCGATCGATCCAGTTGAGTATTAGGGAATAACTATTTATTACAAATCTTAGTGCTTGAGTACTGGGCATAAGAGAGAGAATACAGTGGTGAATTTAGTACAATATGGTGAGTAAATACAAAAAGTGAGCGTAGGCTCTCTATTTTACGAGGGTCATTTGAATACTTGTTCCTTAAAGGAGTTTGACCGAACACACTTGTTTACAAACAAAACACTGGTGGTTAACACAAAGTAGAATCAAATTAAAGAGATGCGATAATATATCAAAACAAAGTCACAACAATATTGTATGATATTTAGGCAAAGGGCGGAGAATGCGGGAGAAAGAAAAAAACACAACCGGCTTAAGCAAGAGCTAGAAGCGAATTGATAAACGATATGTAGGCAATGGTAAACGAAAGACAACTAGTATTCCCTGGGGGTTGGTGGTGTGGTTGTATTGCGCCCATGTCGAGCAATCGGAACCCAGTTAGGACTGGGCTGAGTTCCTTCGCTGAGGTGTGTGTGTGTGGTGTGGTGTGGTGCTGGTTTTTGTACGAACATATTTGCTTTCTAACTTATTTCCCAAATTGATTTTGATATTCCTAAATTCCGGGATCCTAACTGAATCCCTCTCTCCACGTCAAGGTCCCTCAAGTGTGCGGCTGTAGGTGTCTATGTATGGGTTCCAGGTGAAATGTGTTGACATGTGTGAGTGTGTGCGTGTGGGATGGGCTACCACTGCGCCGTTTCTATCTCCGGACTACGAACGCCGCTCAGTAGACAATGAGCAGGTTGTTCTCATTGAAGCCGGCGGAGTGTCCGGCGTTGCGTACAATGAAACAGGATCCATCGAAGTGCATGCGCTTCTCATTGCGACTACAAAGGACAGAACAGAACGGAAATTAGCAGAGCAGGATGACGGGCGAGGGGGAGGGGGAGGGGGAGGTTGAGAGCATCGGTTTGACACTCACCGAACAAACAGATGCGAGGTCTTGCCCAGAGAGGCAGTGCAATGGATGCGAGGTGTGGTCAAAGTGGCCGATCCATTGCCGGGACTGGTGCGAATCAAGCACTTGTTGTCCACACGAGTGACCTTCACCAGGCCATCGGCTGCCTGGGTGATGCGAAATCCGTTTATGTCATAGATCTCAGTGCCATCCTCGGTACAGGTGTAAGCTGAATTGGCAATCACGTCATGGGCTTCAGCCATATAAGAGGGACAATGGCGCGAGTCGCTGCGAGAAGTTCGGGAATTAAATCGAAATTAGCCAAATAAGAAGCGATGCATTTGGCCGGGGGGACTCACTCATAGAACAGTGCCAGGGTGTAGTCCTTGGTCAGATCGGTGAAAGTGTCGGTTGTGGTGCGCGTCCCGGCTGTGTCCACCAGGTAGATGAGAGCGCACGCCTTGCTGGTGAAGCTCACACCCTTGTACCACATCTTGGCATAGCGACTGTAATGGGAAGATAATTCAAAGGATTCAAAAGATGCCACGTTGGGGTAAGGGCCATTCCCACTCACACAAAGTTATTGCCCTTCATGCCGTCGTAGCTGACTATTTCGACTTTAGCGCCGCTCTGCAAGATGCGTCCATTGGGGTGGATCAAAGCCGAGTTGCTGCAGTTGCGTGATAGAGCAACTGCCACCATGCTGCGCTGATTGAGCACGCGCACCGCCTTGTCCAGAGTCATGTCAATGCTGCCCCATGCAAAGAAAGGTATTAACATTAGGGGTCGGTCTTAAAGAAGAGCCAAGGGGCTGGGGGCGTCCACACTCACCGCACGCCATCGCGGAGGCGCAACTGGATGGTGCCGTTCGTCATGGCAATGGGTCCAGAGCCGGGACATGCCGGCGGTGTGTGGTTCTCGAGCTCGAAGTTGCGTGTGCTGCTCACGCGTGCCAAGGCGTATGGTGGAGGGGGCATTGGAGACGGCAACTGTTGGGAATTCTGAGATTGAGCATAGAATCGGCTAGATTTACAGATATGCAGGAGCCCCTTACCAGGCAGTAGTTCTGCTCGTTGTCGAAGCCATAGGTGGGCGTGGCATTGTAGCGCCCTGTGAGTGCCTTGCCGTTGTGCGCCATTTTGCCAGCGTCTATTTCCTGCATATTCCCTGGCCCGTACTGGGGAGGGTTGGAAATGTGTATGCCCGGCAGTTGGACGTATGGACGGGCCGACTGACTGCCGACGGGGTAATTGGCGCACTCCTTGGAAATGCCGCTGGTGATGGTGTTGGTGCCAACGGTGGCGCTGCTAGCGAGACTGGAGCTGCTGCCGCGATCCATGTGGCCCACGGAGTCCGTGCCGGAGGACAGCGAGATGTTGCTCATGCGTTGGGACAGCTTCCCCCCAGTCATGCCGACACGCAAGATTGCTTGCTAAGGAAGGGGGGATGAGAAGGCGAGAGGTAGTAGCGGAAGTTAGATCCGGAAGGAAATGAAGAGGTGAGGAAGTGAAAGTGCCAGAAAATAATTGAATACCGGCAGGAGAGAAAACGACAGATACGAGAGAAAGTGTCAGCAGCGCAGAAATCGAATGACTTTGCAACTGTTGCTAACATTCTGTCGACATTCTGTTAACGCATGCATATACATACATACATACATATATGTATTTACATACGTGTGTGCGTTTTTCCCAATTTGCATTTGATTTTTATAGAAATTAACCAAACTATTTTGAATAGTATTAGAAGAGAAGAGGGAGGGAATAGAGAAGGAAAATTCGAATATTAAAGTCGGAAAGTAAGAGAGCAATGGTGGAAAAGAGCGAGACGGAAAATAAGAAGGTCTGAAATAACAGGAGAGGGCAATGAGGTGATGTGGCAATGCTGCTGTTGCCGAGCTGTTAAGACTGCGGCGGCTGTTAACTCGCTGTTGATACCCTGCTTGCGCGATGATGCGTTTTGTAAAAAAAAATGTCTGAAAATTGATAAACTTTCACGTTATTGCTTGGAATTTCACTTACCGGCGATGGGTTGTTGGTGTAGACGGAGCGCTGGCGCACCCCGTTGGGCGGCTTGGTGGGCGAGCGCAAGATGTTGTTGATTTTGTCGTTCATCTGAGCACGCGACAAGAAGTCCTCGGCATTGAAGATCCCCACACGGGCGCCCTTCGGGCTGCTTACTTGCGAGACCGGCTCCTGCTGGGAAGTGTCGCAGTCCGATGACTGGCACTGCGCCTCCTTGGTGCTGACCTTGGGCTCAACGGACTTCGGCTCGGTGACCATTTTGATTTGGCAACTTTTTTCTTCTCGCTTTCTTTTCGTCAAGTGAGTTCACAAAACCGGCGCTTGTGTGTGCGTGCGTGTGTTCGTGTGTGCGGCAAATGCGAAATTTTTCACTTTAAATATGTGTGAACTTACTTGAGAACACGCGCGTGCTAAATACAGTTTTAGAATATTTTGTTCGACATTTCTCACTACGACTCTGAGAGGAATTTTAATTTTTATATATTAGTTTTCCACTTTACATGAGCTCCGCTCGCTGGCACAATTTTCGAAAGGATGACTGTTCGGATTTTCACACTGAAAGTCGTCGCCTGCTCAAACCGGAATTCAAAGTGAAAAGCAGAGCTGTCTCCCGATTATAATCGGAGCGATATTCAGGGCTGCATTTCAATGTTGTATGGATGTAGATCAGATACTAATTACTGTACATTTTCGTATTATTAATGGTACTCCGTGGCTTGAGTCTTGAGCTTCACAAAGAAATGGTTTACCAAATTACCCAATGGTTAAATGGTAAAATGTTTAATTCGTACACTGCTCATTTTCACCTTGTTCGATCCTTTCGGATTCCTGTAAAGAAAATTTACCAAATACAATTCGTTCACAGACTTGCATTAAGGCGCCGCACTGACGCTGATCTATCCACAAGCCTGGAAAAAAGTATTGACCCGTCATCGTTTTGGCCCAAAGTAACTTCATTCTGGTCATGGCTATTTGTGGAATTCTTCTGGCAGTCTTAATTTAATTTGGATCTCTTCCATAAACTGCGTGCACTGCAACTCTCTCTTCCCTAACTCCTCTCAAATCTGATTTCCTATAGATTATTAATTGGTACTTTGTATCGTTGCCCAACTAGAAATGGATTTAAGTCAGCTTGAATGCATTTCCGTCGGCCTAATCCTATTTCACGCTTTTAGAGTCGGACAAATGAAGTTTGCCAGCATCAAAGTCAAGCAAAATCGAATTAAGCAATAGGCGCCGCTCCCAACAGCATCAAGCAGAAGCTTTAAAGCATATTAGAAAATTGAAAAGTCAGCCAAAAGAGTTGCACTTGGCCATGTAAAAGTACTGTGCTGTGTGCTCGATGGTGGCATAAAACTGAAAGTTTCAATTTTCTGAAGTGCTCGCCTTGGCTCGAGAAGGTTGCGAAATGCCAAGTGTCAGTGCCAAAGGAGGCGGCTAAGCACGGAGGAGCCTCATCTTGGTGGGTTACTGCTGATGCAGTGTATCGCATATCTGCTTCGTCAGTTGGATTTCTAGCATCATCTTTACGTGAGGGTACACACTTGTGTCCTGGAATTTGCATGCAAAATATAATAGTGCTAGGTGCCCATTTATGTATGTACAAGCTAAGCTCTCTATAGCGGACACATGGTTCCAGTAATTCAATCCGTACTATCCATATAGTGTAAGTAGCGAATGTATACAGCTTTTGTTAGATGTTTGGTTCTACCCAAATTGTCGGATATGTGCGGATAATGCTGGGGGGCTGTTGACAAATTAGCCAAAATTTAGAATTTGGCAGGCCCTGAAGGACGCCCGTCCGCGCTTGTGGCAATGAAAATTAGCTGAGACATCGCACGTCTGGTGTGTGGGGGAGTGTTATTGTTTTGCCACCTTGTAGTCTGGATCGTAGAGAACTATTGTCGAACGGTTCAGTTCATTAGGCAACCCTGAACTTCTTGCGAATCGATTGACAACTATATCCCCTCGCCTGCTCACATGATTGATGCTGGCTTTCACTTTTTCGGCTAGAGCGCATCGACTTCCCCTGCATTTGGCCATCGCTGCCCACGCAGCATGGCACAGCGAATATTCGCCTAAAAATTCTATCTCATTTTGCTTGTGACATATTTGAAATTTATTTTCGGTGCTGATGCTGCCACCCCGATGCTGTTGCTGTTTCTGTTGCAGCTGCATCTGCACCTCCGCCCACGCACTGCATTGACTCAGTTTGAGAGTGAAAATAAAAAAGAACAGTTGGCAAATACTGTATTTATAGAAAATGCAATATGCATGGAATCCGAATGAAATACGGAAACTCATTTGTAAAAAGCTACAATGCCTTGACCGGCTCCACCACCTCTTTTGTTGTCACTTACAGCAGCCGCAAGCGAACAAATTGGTTAACCTCCTTTTATTTTTTTCCTTTCCTTTTTTTGGTAGTACGAGTCCATATTTATGGTTCGTAAATATGAATGTGGGATTTTTGTCGAGCCATTACCAATTGGACGGCCATTTACGGCAGGCAAAGGCAGAGAGGAAGCAGAATTGTGGTCTTTTTCTAGTTTAAATTGCTTGTTGATTATTTGCTTGCCACATTTTAATTAACTGGATTTCGTTTCGCAGAACGAATGTGTAACAGTAAGCTTTTGGCAGCGAGCACTGCTCTGAAATATTCTATCTGTGCTCCAAGGGGATTTCATTTCCACTCGGTCGAATGCGAAATGTGGAAAAACTATTTTCGTCGACGCAAGAAAACTCATGAAAGTGTCAGTGAACTTTGGCGCAGACAAATCCGGCCGAGACGGCCCCAGACGGCCAAGACCCAGACCACACAGGGTGTGGGTGTAGCTGTGGGTGTGAGGAGCATGTGACATTTTCAGAGCTGGGCCAACAAATGGGTTCAGCCTGGGTTTTGGGCAGCTTAACATTTTGGCCTTCGCCATCCATAAATTTCCAGATCGCAACTTTGCTCTTCGGATTGCTTCGAGTTTATTGTACGTACTTTGGCCCCAGCAAATACGATTATTTGAAGCCTTTGGCACGTACCTCTTTTATCCGAAAGTTGGCCCATTGAAGAGGCCTGGACTGGCACCAGCTTTTCATTTCTGTTAGGCCGTTGCCAAGTGGATTAGCGCAAATATTTTAAATTTCTGTTGGTCGGTCCACAGACAAAAGTGCTGAGAGGCTTTACTTTGCGGCTTAATTAAACTCAATTATAATCGTGTTGACACTTTTGTTATTCTGTATTCTGTAGTTGTTTTTGTTGGGGCGAAAGCAAATTAAAACTTCAAACTTGATAAATGCCGAGTGCGAACAAAAATCCATTATGGATTGTTTTACCTGAAGATTAGTTGGGAATCTCGATTGCAATTACTCCAACGAACCTCATTGCCGGAGAGTGGTCCAACCACAGGAAATTTAATTGCTTTCGAGTGGGTTTCAATTACGCAAATTGCATTAGACATCACCACGCACGGATTCCCAATGAATCCAAACATATAGTACTCTTAGCTGTATATTATTTATGAATCGGATCAAGCTATCGGCCTTGCCAGCTGTACCTAGCATAAGTTTTACCCCAATCGGTGTAGGAATTCCCTCTTGCTGCATCGCAAAACATCACCAAATGTCAGAAAAGGGGTCCATTCTTTATCCTCCAAGGCTGCCGCACTTTGACCTGCCTGCTCTACTCAGGTTGAGGCTGGTGTGATTGATTTGATTGCTGTCACCGACTGGGATGACAATCCATCCAATTCAATGCGCTACTCACTTTCGCCTCGAGTTTGTCCTGGGTCTTCCAGCTGTCCTTTGAAGTCCTCGTCAGAGGTATCGCTCCCGGGCGAAATGAAAGTCGTTTACATTTTTTATCAACTTTAAGTGGAAGATTATGGAGCATTAGCCAAACTATTTTGAATAGTATTAGAAGAGAAGAGAAGAGGGGGGGAATAGAGAAGGAAAATTCGAATATTAAAGTCGGAAAGTAAGAGAGCAATGGTGGAAAAGAGCGAGACGGAAAATAAGAAGGTCTGAAATAACAGGAGAGGGCAATGAGTTGATATGGCAATGCTGCTCTTGCCGAGCTGTTAAGACTGCGGCGGCTGTTAACTCGCTGTTGATACCCTGCTAGCGCGATGATGCGGCAGTTTTGTAAAACAAAATGTCTGAAAATTGAAGAAACTTTCACGTTATTGCTTGGAATTTCACTTACCGGCGATGGGTTGTTGGTGTAGACGGAGCGCTGGCGCACCCCGTTGGTCGGCTTGGTGGGCGAGCGCAAGATGTTGTTGATTTTGTCGTTCATCTGAGCACGCGACAAGAAGTCCTCGGCATTGAAGATCCCCACACGGGATCCGAGTGGAAATGAAATCCCCTTGGAGCATAGATAGAATATTTCAGAGCAGTGCTCGCTGCCAAGAGCTTACTGTTACACATTCGTTCTGCGAAACGAAATCCAGTTAATTAAAATGTGGCAAGCAAATAATCAACAAGCAATTCAAACTAGAAAAAGACACCAATTCTGCTTCCTCTCTGCCTTTGCCTGCCGTAAATGGCCGTCCAATTGGTAATGGCTCGACAAAAATCCCACATTCATATTTACGAACCATAAATATGGACTCGTACTACCAAAAAAAGGAAAGGAAAAAAATAAAAGGAGGTTAACCAATTTGTTCGCTTGCGGCTGCTGTAAGTGACAACAAAAGAGGTGGTGGAGCCGGTCAAGGCATTGTAGCTTTTTACAAATGAGTTTCCGTATTTCATTCGGATTCCATGCATATTGCATTTTCTATAAATACAGTATTTGCCAACTGTTCTTTTTTATTTTCACTCTCAAACTGAGTCAATGCAGTGCGTGGGCGGAGGTGCAGATGCAGCTGCAACAGCAACAGCAACAGCATCGGGGTGGCAGCATCAGCACCGAAAATAAATTTCAAATATGTCACAAGCAAAATGAGATAGAATTTTTAGGCGAATATTCGCTGTGCCATGCTGCGTGGGCAGCGATGGCCAAATGCAGGGGAAGTCGATGCGCTCTAGCCGAAAAAGTGAAAGCCAGCATCAATCATGTGAGCAGGCGAGGGGATATAGTTGTCAATCGATTCGCAAGAAGTTCAGGGTTGCCTAATGAACTGAACCGTTCGACAATAGTTCTCTACGATCCAGACTACAAGGTGGCAAAACAATAACACTCCCCCACACACCAGACGTGCGATGTCTCAGCTAATTTTCATTGCCACAAGCGCGGACGGGCGTCCTTCAGGGCCTGCCAAATTCTAAATTTTGGCTAATTTGTCAACAGCCCCCCAGCATTATCCGCACATATCCGACAATTTGGGTAGAACCAAACATCTAACAAAAGCTGTATACATTCGCTACTTACACTATATGGATAGTACGGATTGAATTACTGGAACCATGTGTCCGCTATAGAGAGCTTAGCTTGTACATACATAAATGGGCACCTAGCACTATTATATTTTGCATGCAAATTCCAGGACACAAGTGTGTACCCTCACGTAAAGATGATGCTAGAAATCCAACTGACGAAGCAGATATGCGATACACTGCATCAGCAGTAACCCACCAAGATGAGGCTCCTCCGTGCTTAGCCGCCTCCTTTGGCACTGACACTTGGCATTTCGCAACCTTCTCGAGCCAAGGCGAGCACTTCAGAAAATTGAAACTTTCAGTTTTATGCCACCATCGAGCACACAGCACAGTACTTTTACATGGCCAAGTGCAACTCTTTTGGCTGACTTTTCAATTTTCTAATATGCTTTAAAGCTTCTGCTTGATGCTGTTGGGAGCGGCGCCTATTGCTTAATTCGATTTTGCTTGACTTTGATGCTGGCAAACTTCATTTGTCCGACTCTAAAAGCGTGAAATAGGATTAGGCCGACGGAAATGCATTCAAGCTGACTTAAATCCATTTCTAGTTGGGCAACGATACAAAGTACCAATTAATAATCTATAGGAAATCAGATTTGAGAGGAGTTAGGGAAGAGAGAGTTGCAGTGCACGCAGTTTATGGAAGAGATCCAAATTAAATAAAGACTGCCAGAAGAATTCCACAAATAGCCATGACCAGAATGAAGTTACTTTGGGCCAAAACGATGACGGGTCAATACTTTTTTCCAGGCTTGTGGATAGATCAGCGTCAGTGCGGCGCCTTAATGCAAGTCTGTGAACGAATTGTATTTGGTAAATTTTCTTTACAGGAATCCGAAAGGATCGAACAAGGTGAAAATGAGCAGTGTACGAATTAAACATTTTACCATTTAACCATTTGGTAATTTGGTAAACCATTTTTTTGTGAAGCTCAAGACTCAAGCCACGGAGTACCATTAATAATACGAAAATGTACAGTAATTAGTATCTGATCTACATCCATACAACATTGAAATGCAGCCCTGAATATCGCTCCGATTATAATCGGGAGACAGCTCTGCTTTTCACTTTGAATTCCGGTTTGAGCAGGCGACGACTTTCAGTGTGAAAATCCGAACAGTCATCCTTTCGAAAATTGTGCCAGCGAGCGGAGCTCATGTAAAGTGGAAAACTAATATATAAAAATTAAAATTCCTCTCAGAGTCGTAGTGAGAAATGTCGAACAAAATATTCTAAAACTGTATTTAGCACGCGCGTGTTCTCAAGTAAGTTGACACATATTTAAAGTGAAAAATTTCGCATTTGCCGCACACACGAACACACGCACGCACACACAAGCGCCGGTTTTGTGAACTCACTTGACGAAAAGAAAGCGAGAAGAAAAAAGTTGCCAAATCAAAATGATCACCGAGCCGAAGTCCGTTGAGCCCAAGGTCAGCACCAAGGAGGCGCAGTGCCAGTCATCGGACTGCGACACTTCCCAGCAGGAGACGGTCTCGCAAGTAAGCAGCCCGAAGGGCGCCCGTGTGGGGATCTTCAATGCCGAGGACTTCTTGTCGCGTGCTCAGACGAACGACAAAATCAACAACATCTTGCGCTCGCCCACCAAGCCGCCCAACGGGGTGCGCCAGCGCTCCGTCTACACCAACAACCCATCGCCGGTAAGTGAAATTCCAAGCAATAACGTGAAAGTTTCTTAAATTTTCAGACATTTTGTTTTACAAAACTGCCGCATCATCGCGCAAGCAGGGTATCAACAGCGAGTTAACAGCCGCCGCAGTCTTAACAGCTCGGCAACAGCAGCATTGCCACATCACCTCATTGCCCTCTCCTGTTATTTCAGACCTTCTTATTTTCCGTCTCGCTCTTTTCCACCATTGCTCTCTTACTTTCCGACTTTAATATTCGAATTTTCCTTCTCTATTCCCCCCTCTTCTCTTCTCTTCTAATACTATTCAAGATAGTTTGGTTAATTTCTATAAAAATCAAATTCAAATTGGGAAAAACGCACACACGTATGTAAATACATATATGTATGTATGTATGTATATGCATGCGTTAACAGAATGTTAGCAACAGTTGCAAAGTCATTCGATTCATGTCGTTTTCTCTCCTGCCGGTATTCAATTATTATCTGGCACTTTCACTTCCTCACCTCTTCATTTCCTTCCGGATCTAACTTCCGCTACTACCTCTCGCCTTCTCATCCCCCTCCCTTAGCAAGCAAGCTTGCGTGTCGGCATGACTGGGGGGCAGCTGTCCCAACGCATGAGCAACATCTCGCTGTCCTCCGGCACGGACTCCGTGGGCCACATGGATCGCGGCAGCAGCTCCAGTCTCGCTAGCAGCGCCACCGTTGGCACCAACACCATCACCAGCGGCATTTCCAAGGAGTGCACCAATTACCCCGTCGGCAGTCAGTCGGCCCGTCCATACATCCAACTGCCGGGCATACACATTTCCAACCCACCCCAGTACGGGCCAGGGAATATGCAGGAAATAGACGCTGGCAAAATGGCGCACAACGGCAAGGCACTCACAGGGCGCTACAATGCCACGCCCACCTATGGCTTCGACAACGAGCAGAACTACTGCCTGGTAAGGGGCTCCTGCATATCTGTAAATCTAGCCGATTCTATGCTCAATCTCAGAATTCCCAACAGTTGCCGTCCCCAATGCCCCCTCCACCATACGCCTTGGCACGCGTGAGCAGCTCACGCAACTTCGAGCTCGAGAACCAGACACCGCCGGCATGTCCCGGCTCTGGACCCATTGACATGACGAACGGCACCATCCAGTTGCGCCTCCGCGATGGCGTGCGGTGAGTGTGGACGCCCCCAGCCCCTTGGCTCTTCTTTAAGACCGACCCCTAATGTTAATACCTTTCTTTGCATGGGGCAGCATTGACATGACTCTGGACAAGGCGGTGCGCGTGCTCAATCAGCGCAGCATGGTGGCAGTTGCTCTATCACGCAACTGCAGCAACTCGGCTTTGATCCACCCCAATGGACGCATCTTGCAGAGCGGCGCTAAAGTCGAATTAGTCACCTACGACGGCATGAAGGGAAATAACTTTGTGTGAGTGGGAATGGCCCTTACCCCAACGTGGCATCTTTTGAATCCTTTGAATTATCTTCCCATTACAGTCGCTATGCCAAGATGTGGTACAAGGGTGTGAGCTTCACCAGCGAGGCGTGCGCTCTCATCTACCTGGTGGACACAGCCGGGACGCGCACCACAACCGACACTTTCACCGATCTGACCAAGGACTACACCCTGGCAGTGTTCTATAAGTGAGTCCCCCCGGCCAATTGCATCGCTTCTTATTTGGCTAATTTCGATTTAATTCCCGAACTTCTCGCAGCGACTCGCGCCATGGTCCCTCTTATATGGCTGAAGCCCATGACGTGATTGCCAATTCAGCTTACACCTGTTCCGAGGATGGCACTGAGATCTATGACATAAACGGATTTCGCATCACCCAGGCAGCCGATGGCCTGGTGAAGGTCACTCGTGTGGACAACAAGTGCTTGATTCGCACCAGTCCCGGCAATGGATCGACCACTTTGACCACACCTGGCATCTATTGCACTGCCTCTCTGGGCAAGACCTCGCATCTGTTTGTTCGGTGAGTGTCAAACCGATGCTCTCAACCTCCCCCTCCCCCTCCCCCTCGCCCATCATCCTGCTCTGCTAACTTCCGTTCTGTTCTGTCCTTTGTAGTCGCAATGAGAAGCGCATGCACTTCGATGGATCCTGTTTCATTGTACGCAACGCCGGACACTCCGCCGTCTTCAATGAGAACAACCTGCTCATTGTCTACTGAGCGGCGTTCGTAGTCCGGAGATAGAAACGGCGCAGTGGTAGCCCATCCCACACGCACACACTCACACATGTCAACACATTTCACCTGGAACACATACATAGACACCTACAGCAGCACACTTGAGGGACCTTGACGTGGAGAGAGGGATTCAGTTAGGATCCCGGAATTTAGGAATATCAAAATCAATTTGGGAAATAAGTTAGAAAGCAAATATGTTCGTACACAAACCAGCACCACACCATACCACACACACACACCTCACCGAAGGAACTCAGCCCAGTCCTATCTGTGTTCCGATTGCTCGACATGGGCGCAACACAACCACACCACCAACCTCCAGAGAATACTAGTTGTCTTTCGTTTACCATTGCCTACATATATATCATGCCGTATATATGCGTGTATTACTAGTTGTTATTGCAAATCGGGAGCGCTTTCCTGCTTCCCGAAATCAGTTGGCCAAATCAGACCGATCTCAAGCTGAAGCGGAACCAATCAGAGCCGAATCGCTTCGAACAGGGCCGTGCCATCGTTTGGTGTTCAAAAAAAGAAACATCGTTTTTCTACTCGTTTCCATTTCGGCTTTTTCAGTTCTTCTAAATTGTTTCTTTTACGCAGTTCAGCTCTAAATTTTGTTTGATAGACTTTAAAAATGGCAAAACTCAAGAAGAAAAAGTAAAAGAAATATCTCCCAAAATAAAAAAATTTACAAAATTATGCACAGTTGGTGCGTCTGATTAAGCAACGTGTATTCAACAATTATAGTAGATCAGAGGACTAGTTCTCTTGGGCGTTACGTTTAGGCAACGTAACGCCAGTGCCGATACATTATTTCTAAGCTACCAGTTCTTTCAATGCAATCCAATAATGTTCATCCACACCCGTAGCATACAGACACTCGAACACGTAACCCATAATCACACACACCGCACAATCTTTACAAGAGGCAAAAGAAAGTGAATTATTTGCAAGTGGCACAGCGCCAGCCACATTTAAAACAGCCACAGGACACACATGAAAGATAGAACAGATCCTGTGAAAGGTAGAAAGTGAGAGTTTATTAAATTAACCCCAATTGTAATTTGATTAAAAGACACTTGTCCTGTGGGGAGGACAATGAAAGAAACCCCCATACAAACACAAAACATAGGCTTAATATATACATAAATACGATGGGATGTCCAATTATAATACAAAGTTAAGCCCAGTGTGAAAAACCGGGATTAGCCTTACGTCAATCTCCAACACCTAAATTTTCTATCATGTAAAGAGAAATTCATGTGCCCCAAAATCAATACTATGGAAGTATAATAAATTTAAAATGCAATCTGTTCATTCAATAAATTAATTTATTCCTCCAAAAGAATGGTGGAGCAATGGAGCTCGTTTCGTTTCCTACCCTCCATCCTTTGCTAATTTCTTGGTGGAAAGAAAATGTCGACTGCCTCCTGCCCCGTGCCTTTATGTGTTCGAGTATTTATGTACCTTCTGTCATACATGGCCGGGGGTATCGTAAATTTACAACAAAATTGTTTTATGGCCCCACTCCATGGGCCCTCCTGGCCCCCCTCAGGCGGAGCTTGGCGTTTACGCCGTCACCTGAAGTGCCATCAGGAGTTGGACAATTTCAGGCCCTAGACGACAGTTTGGTTCGGTTTCCCATCTTTAAGAGCACTTGGAATTTAATCATTTAAATTTCTGTGAGGATTTCCAAGAAAATAAATTTGAATATCTGCCGCTATAGAGTTTATATTTAAATCCGATTTAATGTAAAAGCGGATTACGCTCTTCCAATTTGAAGGGACTTCGGATAAGCCCTATCTTCGGAGACATCGGGATATGGAAGACCTTTTTGATCTCCAAAAACCAAGCTTCGCGGGGATACAAATATTTCGTTGAATTTTTAATCGCACATTTACGACACAGCTGTTTTCATTTTATCGTAGCGTGACAACCCTGGGCGGCCAGTGTGTACACTCTTTTGGACTACAATATTGTTTGTCTTGCTGTTGACAGCGGTAAATTAGGCAAATGGAAGGAAAAGTACATTGATATTTAATTAGTAAAATGTCTTGAGCCTTGTCGTTACCTGCAAACAAATCCAAATGCACAGGGATATCGGATCGACTGTCATGCAGACTAAAGTTTTCAACAAACTTAACCTGGAGCTGGAGGTGGAGGTAGGCACCCGGCGCGGATGCTACAGCGCTGGCTGTGGCTGCTGATAAAGATTATTGGATAATGTCTTGGCGGAACTATCTGCCACGTCTGTCTCTGTCATAAGAAGAAAGTTGTTACATGGTTAGAGATACACAAAGAGAGAGAAAGAGAGATGCATACGGAAAGTGTGTGAAAGCGTGGAGCAGTAAGAGCGGGTGCGGAAGCCACAGCGTGGATACAGAAGCAGCGGTAAGTACAAATAGCCCAACCAGGGAAGGATCAAAATATTGATGTCTGGAATGGCTTTATTCAAGTGTGAGAGCCTAACTGGGACTCGTGCGAGCAAAGGACCGACCCCACATATGTATCTGTGGCAAATTCAATGCTCACGCTTGTGTGACTGCGCCCCTGCGAGTCCTTGTCTGCATCCATTTGCCGCTCGCACCCGTGTAAAATTAAATCAGAATTGATTAGAACACTTGAATGACAACAGCCGTGGCCGTGTTGCGGATGTCAATGGCATCAGAGAGAGCCGTATCCTGCCAGCATCCAAGCCCCAAGCCTCCCAGCTCCCAGCTCCCACTCCACCTCCTGCCAGCAATCCCGCTGGCATTCTAAGCATAAACAAACTTTTTGGTTTCGATTTTCCCCAGCTGACGCACGGCACGGCAAGGCACGGCACGTCGGTGACTTCGGCCACGTTCGTGCCGCTTCTCGGGGCTCCTGCCACTTCCGAAGCCGGGCACTCCCGAGACAGAGCGCACTTATTGCTGCTGGGAACTTCCCTGGGGAGGCTCCCCCGCAACCCTGTTTTTCATCGGAAAGTTTATGAAATTCAATTTCCCCCAAAAATGGGGAATGGAATGGAAAAAGGCCGGGCATAAATTTTCCTGCATTATCGTTTAATGAGCCGACAATTATGCGAGGCCCCTCTGCTTCGTCACCATGCACGTCTATAGATATTCAATTAACTTGAATTCACAGCCATAACTCTGCGAACGAGTTCATTCCACATGTATTTGGCCAGGGCATAGGGCAAATCAACTCGATTTCCGGCTATTAAGACATGGCTGAATTTCAGACGTGGAATGCAACGCCATGGAGTGCCGAGTCCAGGCAGGATAATTACATTTTAACCGGGTGATTCGAGCGGAGAGGAGAGTCGACAGCAACGTCAACGGTTATGGATAATTGCACATCTTCCGCCGCCCTGGGGGTCCTGGGAGCCGTCCTGGGGCACGGCACATTTAATGGAAAATGAATGGCAATGTTGGAGGTAGAAAATTATGAAAACGTTCCCAGGGGTAAGTTGTACGAAAACCAGCACGAAGTACCCTCCATAATCTTCCACTTAAAGTTGATAAAAAATGTAAGCGACTTTCATTTCGCCCCGGAGCGATACCTCTGACGAGGACTTCAAAGGACAGCTGGAAGACCCAGGACAAACTCGAGGCGAAAGTGAGTAGCTCATTGAATTGGATGGATTGTCATCCCAGTCGGGGACAGCAATCAAATCAATCACACCAGCCTCCACCTGAGTAGACCAGGCAGGTCAAAGTGCGGCAGCCTTGGAGGATAAAGAATGGACCCCTTTTCTGACATTTGGTGATGTTTTGCGATGCAGCAAGAGGGAATTCCTACACCGATTGAAGCAAAACTTGGGCTAGGTACAGCTGGCAATGCCGATAGCTTGATCCGATTCATAAATAATATACAGCTAAGAGTACTATATGTTTGGATTCATTGGGAATCCGTGCGTGGTGATGTCTAATGCAATTTGCGTAATTGAAACCCACTCGAAAGCAATTAAATTTCCTGTGGTTGGACCACTCTCCGGCAATGAGATTCGTTGGAGTAATTGCAATCGAGATTCCCAACTAATCTTCAGGTAAAACAATCCATAATGGAGCAGAAGTTTTGTTCGCACTCGGCATTTATCAAGTTTGAAGTTTTAATTTGCTTTCGCCCCAACAAAAACAACTACAGAATACAGAATAACAAAAGTGTCAACACGATTATAATTGAGTTTAATTAAGCCGCAAAGTAACGCCTCTCAGCACTCTTGTCTGTGGACCGACCAACAGAAATTTAAAATATTTGCGCTAATCCACTTGGCAACGGCCTAACAGAAATGAACAGCTGGTGCCAGTCCAGGCCTCTTCAATGGGCCAACTTTCGGATAAAAGAGGTATGTGCCAAAGGCTTCAAATACTCGTATTTGCTGGGGCCAAAGTACGTACAATAAACTCGAAGCAATCTGAAGAGCAAAGTTGCGATCTGGAAATTTATGGATGGCGAAGGCCAAAATGTTTTGCTGTAGGCCCAGGCCCAGGCTGAACCCATTTGTTGGCCCAGCTCTGAAAATGTCACATGCTCCTCACACCCACAGCTACACCCACACCCTGTGTGGTCTGGGTCTTGGCCGTCTGGGGCCTTCTCGGCCGGATTTGTCTGCGCCAAAGTTCACTGAGACTTTCATGAGTTTTCTTGGGTCGACGAAAATAGTTTTTCCACATTTCGCATTCGACCGAGTGGAAATGAAATCCCCTTGGAGCACAGATAGAATATTTCAGAGCAGTGCTCGCTGCCAAAAGCTTACTGTTACACATTCGTTCTGCGAAACGAAATCCAGTTAATTAAAATGTGGCAAGCAAATAATCAACAAGCAATTCAAACTAGAAAAAGACCACAATTCTGCTTCCTCTCTGCCTTTGCCTGCCGTAAATGGCCGTCCAATTGGTAATGGCTCGACAAAAATCCCACATTCATATTTACGAACCATAAATATGGACTCGTACTACCAAAAAAAGGAAAGGAAAAAAATAAAAGGAGGTTAACCAATTTGTTCGCTTGCGGCAGCTGTAAGTGACAACAAAAGAGGTGGTGGAGCCGGTCAAGGCATTGTAGCTTTTTACAAATGAGTTTCCGTATTTCATTCGGATTCCATGCATATTGCATTTTCTATAAATACAGTATTTGCCAACTGTTCTTTTTTATTTTCACTCTCAAACTGAGTCAATGCAGTGCGTGGGCGGAGGTGCAGATGCAGCTGCAACAGCAACAGCAACAGCATCGGGGTGGCAGCATCAGCACCGAAAATAAATTTCAAATATGTCACAAGCAAAATGAGATAGAATTTTTAGGCGAATATTCGCTGTGCCATGCTGCGTGGGCAGCGATGGCCAAATGCAGGGGAAGTCAATGCGCTCTAGCCGAAAAAGTGAAAGCCAGCATCAATCATGTGAGCAGGCGAGGGGATATAGTTGTCAATCGATTCGCAAGAAGTTCAGGGTTGCCTAATGAACTGAACCGTTCGACAATAGTTCTCTACGATCCAGACTACAAGGTGGCAAAACAATAACACTCCCCCACACACCAGACGTGCGATGTCTCAGCTAATTTTCATTGCCACAAGCGCGGACGGGCGTCCTTCAGGGCCTGCCAAATTCTAAATTTTGGCTAATTTGTCAACAGCCCCCAGCATTATCCGCACATATCCGACAATTTGGGTAGAACCAAACATCTAACAAAAGCTGTATACATTCGCTACTTACACTATATGGATAGTACGGATTGAATTACTGGAACCATGTGTCCGCTATAGAGAGCTTAGCTTGTACATACATAAATGGGCACCTAGCACTATTATATTTTGCATGCAAATTCCAGGACACAAGTGTGTACCCTCACGTAAAGATGATGCCAGAAATTCCAACTGACGAAGCAGATATGCGATACACTGCATCAGCAGTAACCCACCAAGATGAGGCTCCTCCGTGCTTAGCCGCCTCCTTTGGCACTGACACTTGGCATTTCGCAACCTTCACGAGCCAAGGCGAGCACTTCAGAAAATTGAAACTTTCAGTTTTATGCCACCATCGAGCACACAGCACAGTACTTTTACATCGCCAAGTGCAACTCTTTTGGCTGACTTTTCAATATTCTAATACGCTTTAAAGCTTCAGCTTGATGCTGTTGGGAGCGGCGCCTATTGCTTAATTCGATTTTGCTTGACTTTGATGCTGGCAAACTTCATTTGTCCGACTCTAAAAGCGTGAAATAGGATTAGGCCGACGGAAATGCATTCAAGCTGACTTAAATCCATTTCTAGTTGGGCAACGATACAAAGTACCGATTAATAATCTATAGGAAATCAGATTTGAGAGGAGTTAGGGAAGAGAGAGTTGCAGTGCACGCAGTTTATGGAAGAGATCCAAATTAAATTAAGACTGCCAGAAGAATTCCACAAATAGCCATGACCAGAATGAAGTTACTTTGGGCCAAAACGATGACGGGTCAATACTTTTTTCCAGGCTTGTGGATAGATCAGCGTCAGTGCGGCGCCTTAATGCAAGTCTGTGAACGAATTGTATTTGGTAAATTTTCTTTACAGGAATCCGAAAGGATCGAACAAGGTGAAAATGAGCAGTGTACGAATTAAACATTTTACCATTTAACCATTTGGTAATTTGGTAAACCATTTTTTTGTGAAGCTCAAGACTCAAGCCACGGAGTACCATTAATAATAGGAAAATGTACAGTAATTAGTATCTGATCTACATCCATACAACATTGAAATGCAGCCCTGAATATCGCTCCGATTATAATCGGGAGACAGCTCTGCTTTTCACTTTGAATTCCGGTTTGAGCAGGCGACGACTTTCAGTGTGAAAATCCGAACAGTCATCCCTTCGAAAATTGTGCCAGCGAGCGGAGCTCATGTAAAGTGGAAAACTAATATATAAAAATTAAAATTCCTCTCAGAGTCGTAGTGAGAAGTGTCGAACAAAATATTCTAAAACTGTATTTAGCACGCGCGTGTTCTCAAGTAAGTTCACACATATTTAAAGTGAAAAATTTCGCATTTGCCGCACACACGAACACACGGACGCACACACAAACGCCGGTTTTGTGAACTCACTTGACGAAAAGAAAGAGCGAGAAGAAAAAAGTTGCCAAATCAAAATGGTCACCGAGCCGAAGTCCGTTCAGCCCAAGGTCAGCACCAAGGAGGCGCAGTGCCAGTCATCGGACTGCGAGACTTCCCAGCAGGAGCCGGTCTCGCAAGTAAGCAGCCCGAAGGGCGCCCGTGTGGGGATCTTCAATGCCGAGGACTTCTTGTCGCGTGCTCAGATGAACGACAAAATCAACAACATCTTGCGCTCGCCCACCAAGCCGCCAAACGGGGTGCGCCAGCGCTCCGTCTACACCAACAACCCATCGCCGGTAAGTGAAATTCCAAGCAATAACGTGAAAGTTTCTTCAATTTTCAGACATTTTGTTTTACAAAACTGCCGCATCATCGCGCTAGCAGGGTATCAACAGCGAGTTAACAGCCGCCGCAGTCTTAACAGCTCGGCAACAGCAGCATTGCCACATCACCTCATTGCCCTCTCCTGTTATTTCAGACCTTCTTATTTTCCGTCTCGCTCTTTTCCACCATTGCTCTCTTACTTTCCGACTTTAATATTCGAATTTTCCTTCTCTATTCCCCCCCTCTTCTCTTCTCTTCTAATACTATTCAAAATAGTTTGGTTAATTTCTATAAAAATCAAATTCAAATTGGGAAAAACGCACACACGTATGTAAATACATATATGTATGTATGTATGTATATGCATGCGTTAACAGAATGTTAGCAACAGTTGCAAAGTCATTCGATTCATGTCGTTTTCTCTCCTGCCGGTATTCAATTATTTTCTGGCACTTTCACTTCCTCACCTCTTCATTTCCTTCCGGATCTGACTTCCGCTACTACCTCTCGCCTTCTCATCCCCCTCCCTTAGCAAGCAAGCTTGCGTGTCGGCATGACTGGGGGGCAGCTGTCCCAACGCATGAGCAACATCTCGCTGTCCTCCGGCACGGACTCCGTGGGCCACATGGATCGCGGCAGCAGCTCCAGTCTCGCTAGCAGCGCCACCGTTGGCACCAACACCATCACCAGCGGCATTTCCAAGGAGTGCGCCAATTACCCCGTCGGCAGTCAGTCGGCCCGTCCATACGTCCAACTGCCGGGCATACACATTTCCAACCCTCCCCAGTACGGGCCAGGGAATATGCAGGAAATAGACGCTGGCAAAATGGCGCACAACGGCAAGGCACTCACAGGGCGCTACAATGCCACTCCCACCTATGGCTTCGACAACGAGCAGAACTACTGCCTGGTAAGGGGCTCCTGCATATCTGTAAATCTAGCCGATTCTATGCTCAATCTCAGAATTCCCAACAGTTGCCGACTCCAATGCCCCCTCCACCATACGCCTTGGCACGCGTGAGCAGCACACGCAACTTCGAGCTCGAGAACCACACACCGCCGGCATGTCCCGGCTCTGGACCCATTGCCATGACGAACGGCACCATCCAGTTGCGCCTCCGCGATGGCGTGCGGTGAGTGTGGACGCCCCCAGCCCCTTGGCTCTTCTTTAAGACCGACCCCTAATGTTAATACCTTTCTTTGCATGGGGCAGCATTGACATGACTCTGGACAAGGCGGTGCGCGTGCTCAATCAGCGCAGCATGGTGGCAGTTGCTCTATCTCGCAACTACAGCAACTCGGCTTTGATCCACCCCAATGGACGCATCTTGCAGAGCGGCGCTAAAGTCGAAATAGTCAGCTACGACGGCATGAAGGGCAATAACTTTGTGTGAGTGGGAATGGCCCTTACCCCAACGTGGCATCTTTTGAATCCTTTGAATTATCTTCCCATTACAGTCGCTATGCCAAGATGTGGTACGAGGGTGTGAGCTTCACCAGCGAGGCGTGCGCTCTCATCTACCTGGTGGACAGAGCCGGGACGCGCACCACAACCGACACTTTCACCGATCTGACCAAGGACTACACCCTGGCAGTGTTCTATGAGTGAGTCCCCCGGCCAATTGCATCGCTTCTTATTTGGCTAATTTCGATTTAATTCCCGAACTTCTCGCAGCGACTCGCGGCATGGTCCCTCTTATATGGCTGAAGCCCATGACGTGATTGCCAATTCAGCTTACACCTGTACCGAGGATGGCACTGAGATCTATGACATAAACGGATTTCGCATCACCCAGGCAGCCGATGGCCTGGTGAAGGTCACTCGTGTGGACAACAAGTGCTTGATTCGCACCAGTCCCGGCAATGGATCGGCCACTTTGACCACACCGGGCATCCATTGCACTGCCTCTCTGGGCAAGACCTCGCATCTGTTTGTTCGGTGAGTGTCAAACAGATGCTCTCAACCTCCCCCTCCCCCTCCCCATCGCCCATCATCCTGCTCTGCTAACTTCCGTTCTGTTCTGTCCTTTGTAGTCGCAATGAGAAGCGCATGCACTTCGATGGATCCTGTTTCATTGTACGCAACGCCGGACACTCCGCCGGCTTCAATGAGAACAACCTGCTCATTGTCTACTGAGCGGCGTTCGTAGTCCGGAGATAGAAACGGCGCAGTGGTAGCCCATCCCACACGCACACACTCACACATGTCAACACATTTCACCTGGAATTTTGTAAATTTAAAATGCAATCTGTTCATTCAATAAATTAATTTATTCCTCCAAAAGAATGGTGGAGCAATGGAGCTCGTTTCGTTTCCTACCCTCCATCCTTTGCTAATTTCTTGGTGGAAAGAAAATGTCGACTGCCTCCTGCCCCTTGCCATTATGTGTTCGAGTATTTATGTACCTTCTGTCATACATGGCCGGGGTATCGTAAATTTACAACAAAATTGTTGTATGGCCCCATTCCATGGGCCCTACTCAGGCGGAGCTTGGCGTTTACACCGTCACCTGAAGTGCCATCAGGAGTTGGACAATTTCAGGCCCTAGACGACAGTTTGGTTCGGTTTCCCATCTTTAAGAGCACTTGGAATTTAATCATTTAAGTTTCTGTGAGGATTTCCAAGAAAATAAATTTGAATATCTGCCGCTATAGAGTTTATATTTAAATCCGATTTAATGTAAAAGCGGATTACGCTCTTCCAATTTGAAGGGACTTCGGATAAGCCCTATCTTCGGAGACATCGGGATATGGAAGACCTTTTTGATCTCCAAAAACCAAGCTTCGCGGGGATACAAATATTTCGTTGAATTTTTAATCGCACATTTACGACACAGCTGTTTTTAATTTATCGTAGCGTGACAACCCTGGGCGGCCAGTGTGTACACTCTTTTGGACTACAATATTGTTTGTCTTGCTGTTGACAGCGGTAAATTAGGCAAATGGAAGGAAAAGTACATTGATATTTAATTAGTAAAATGTCTTGAGCCTTGTCGTTACCTGCAAACAAATCCAAATGCACAGGGATATCGGATCGACTGTCATGCAGACTAAAGTTTCCAACAAACTTAACCTGGAGCTGGAGGTGGAGGTAGGCACGCGGCGCGGATGCTACAGCGCTGGCTGTGGCTGCTGATAAAGATTATTGGATAATGTCTTGGCGGAACTATCTGCCACGTCTGTCTCTGTCATAAGAAGAAAGTTGTTACATGGTTAGAGATACACAAAGAGAGAGAAAGAGAGATGCATACGGAAAGTGTGTGAAAGCGTGGAGCAGTGAGAGCGGGTGCGGAAGCCACAGCGTGGATACAGAAGCAGCGGTAAGTACAAATAGCCCAACCAGGGAAGGATCAAAATATTGATGTCTGGAATGGCTTTATTCAAGTGTGAGAGCCTAACTGGGACTCGTGCGAGCAAAGGACCGACCCCACATATGTATCTGTGGCATATTCAATGCTCACGCTTGTGTGACTGCGCCCCTGCGAGTCCTTGTCTGCATCCATTTGCCGCTCGCACCCGTGTAAAATTAAATCAGAATTGATTAGAACACTTGAATGACAACAGCCGTGGCCGTGTTGCGGATGTCAATGGCATCAGAGAGAGCCGCATCCTGCCAGCATCCAAGCCCCCAAGCCTCCCAGCTCCCAGCTCCACCTCCTGCCAGCAATCCCGCTGGCATTCTAAGCATAAACAAACTTTTTGGTTTCGATTTTCCCCAGCTGACGCACGGAACGGCAAGGCACGGCACGTCGGTGACTTCGGCCACGTTCCTGCCGCTTCTCGGGGCTCCTGCCACTTCCGAAGCCGGGCACTCCCGAGACAGAGCGCACTAATTGCTGCTGGGAACTTGCCTGGGGAGGCTCCCCCGCAACCCTGTTTTTCATCGGAAAGTTTATGAAATTCAATTTCCCCCAAAAATGGGGAATGGAATGGAAAAAGGCCGGGCATCAATTTTCCTGCATTATCGGTTAATGAGCCGACAATTATGCGAGGCCCCTCTGCTTCGGCACCATGCACGTCTATAGATAATCAATTAACATGAATTCACAGCCATAACTCTCCGAACGAGCTCATTCCACATGCATTTGGCCAGGGCATAGGGCAAGTCAACTCGATTACCGGCTATTAAGACATGGCTGAATTTCAGACGTGGAATGCAACGCCATGGAGTGCCGAGTCCAGGCAGGTTAATTACATTTTAACCGGGTGATTCGAGCGGAGAGGAGAGTCGACAGCAACGTCAACGGGAATGGATAAATGCACATCTTCCGCCGCCCTGGGGGTCCTGGGAGCCGTCCTGGGGCACGGCACATTTAATGGAAAATGAATGGCAATGTTGGAGGTAGAAAATTATGAAAACGTTCCCAGGGGTTAGTTGTACGAAAACCAGCACGAAGTGCCCTCCATAATCTAGAGCAGGCAGGTCAAAGTGCGGCAGCCTTGGAGGATAAAGAATGGACCCCTTTTCTGACATTTGGTGATGTTTTGCGATGCAGCAAGAGGGAATTCCTACACCGATTGGGGCAAAACTTGGGCTAGGTACAGCTGGCAAGGCCGATAGCTTGATCCGATTCAAAAATAATATACAGCTAAGCGTATTATATGTTTGGATTCATTGGGAATCCGTGCGTGGTGATGTCTAATGCAATTTGCGTAATTGAACCCCCCTCGAAAGCAATTAAATTTCCTGTGGTTGGACCACTCTCCGTAAATGAGATTCGTTGGAGTAATTGCAATCGAGATTCCCAACTAATCTTCAGGCAAAACAATCCATAATGGAGCAGAAGTTTTGTTCGCACTCGGCATTTATCAAGTTTGAAGTTTTAATTTGCTTTCGCCCCAACAAAAACAACTACAGAATACAGAATAACAAAAGTGTCAACACGATTATAATTGAGTTTAATTAAGCCGCAAAGTAAAGCCTCTCAGCACTCTTGTCTGTGGACCGACCAACAGAAATTTAAAATATTTGCGCTAATCCACTTGGCAACGGCCTAACAGAAATGAACAGCTGGTGCCAGTCCAGGCCTCTTCAATGGGCCAACTTTCGGATAAAAGAGGTACGTGCCAAAGGCTTCAAATACTCGTATTTGCTGGGGCCAAAGTACGTACAATAAACTCGAAGCAATCTGAAGAGCAAAGTTGCGATCTGGAAATTTATGGATGGCGAAGGCCAAAATGTTTTGCTGTAGGCCCAGGCCCAGGCTGAACCCATTTGTTGGCCCAGCTCTGAAAATGTCACATGCTCCTCACACCCACAGCTACACCCACACCCTGTGTGGTCTGGGTCTTGGCCGTCTGGGGCCGTCTCGGCCGGATTTGTCTGCGCCAAAGTTCACTGACACTTTCATGAGTTTTCTTGGGTCGACGAAAATAGTTTTTCCACATTTCGCATTCGACCGAGTGGAAATGAAATCCCCTTGGAGCACAGATAGAATATTTCAGAGCAGTGCTCGCTGCCAAAAGCTTACTGTTACACATTCGTTCTGCGAAACGAAATCCAGTTAATTAAAATGTGGCAAGCAAATAATCAACAAGCAATTCAAACTAGAAAAAGACCACAATTCTGCTTCCTCTCTGCCTTTGCCTGCCGTAAATGGCCGTCCAATTGGTAATGGCTCGACAAAAATCCCACATTCATATTTACGAACCATAAATATGGACTCGTACTACCAAGAAAAGGAAAGGAAAAAAATAAAAGGAGGTTAACCAATTTGTTCGCTTGCGGCTGCTGTAAGTGACAAGAAAAGAGGTGGTGGAGCCGGTCAAGGCATTGTAGCTTTTTACAAATGAGTTTCCGTATTTCATTCGGATTCCATGCATATTGCATTTTCTATAAATACAGTATTTGCCAACTGTTCTTTTTTATTTTCACTCTCAAACTGAGTCAATGCAGTGCGTGGGCGGAGGTGCAGATGCAGCTGCAACAGCAACAGCAACAGCATCGGGGTGGCAGCATCAGCACCGAAAATAAATTTCAAATATGTCACAAGCAAAATGAGATAGAATTTTTAGGCGAATATTCGCTGTGCCATGCTGCGTGGGCAGCGATGGCCAAATGCAGGTGAAGTCAATGCGCTCTAGCCGAAAAAGTGAAAGCCAGCATCAATCATGTGAGCAGGCGAGGGGATATAGTTGTCAATCGATTCGCAAGAAGTTCAGGGTTGCCTAATGAACTGAACCGTTCGACAATAGTTCTCTACGATCCAGACTACAAGGTGGCAAAACAATAACACTCCCCCACACACCAGACGTGCGATGGCTCAGCTAATTTTCATTGCCACAAGCGCGGACGGGCGTCCTTCAGGGCCTGCCAAATTCTAAATTTTGGCTAATTTGTCAACAGCCCCCCAGCATTATCCGCACATATCCGACAATTTGGGTAGAACCAAACATCTAACAAAAGCTGTATACATTCGCTACTTACACTATATGGATAGTACGGATTGAATTACTGGAACCATGTGTCCGCTATAGAGAGCTTAGCTTGTACATACATAAATGGGCACCTAGCACTATTATATTTTGCATGCAAATTCCAGGACACAAGTGTGTACCCTCACGTAAAGATGATGCCAGAAATTCCAACTGACGAAGCAGATATGCGATACACTGCATCAGCAGTAACCCACCAAGATGAGGCTCCTCCGTGCTTAGCCGCCTCCTTTGGCACTGACACTTGGCATTTCGCAACCTTCTCGAGCCAAGGCGAGCACTTCAGAAAATTGAAACTTTCAGTTTTATGCCACCATCGAGCACACAGCACAGTACTTTTACATCGCCAAGTGCAACTCTTTTGGCTGACTTTTCAATTTTCTAATACGCTTTAAAGCTTCAGCTTGATGCTGTTGGGAGCGGCGCCTATTGCTTAATTCGATTTTGCTTGACTTTGATGCTGGCAAACTTCATTTGTCCGACTCTAAAAGCGTGAATTAGGCCGACAGAAATGCATTCAAGCTGACTTAAATCCATTTCTAGTTGGGCAACGATACAAAGTACCAATTAATAATCTATAGGAAATCAGATTTGAGAGGAGTTAGGGAAGAGAGAGTTGCAGTGCACGCAGCTTATGGAAGAGATCCAAATTAAATTAAGACTGCCAGAAGTATTCCACAAATAGCCATGACCAGAATGAAGTTACTTTGGGCCAAAACGATGACGGGTCAATACTTTTTTCCAGGCTTGTGGATAGATCAGCGTCAGTGCGGCGCCTTAATGCAAGTCTGTGAACGAATTGTATTTGGTAAATTTTCTTTACAGGAATCCGAAAGGATCGAACAAGGTGAAAATGAGCAGTGTACGAATTAAACATTTTACCATTTAACCATTTGGTAATTTGGTAAACCATTTTTTTGTGAAGCTCAAGACTCAAGCCACGGAGTACCATTAATAATACGAAAATGTACAGTAATTAGTACCTGATCTACATCCATACAACATTGAAATGCAGCCCTGAATATCGCTCCAATTATAATCGGGAGACAGCTCTGCTTTTCACTTTGAATTCCGGTTTGAGCAGGCGACGACTTTCAGTGTGAAAATCCGAACAGTCATCCTTTCGAAAATTGTGCCAGCGAGCGGAGCACATGTAAAGTGGAAAATTAAATATAACGAGGGGGAACGTTGTGAGTTGCAGCGGACACCGCAACTCTACAGTTATACCCGATACTAAGTCAGTATGGCTCTCCTCCGGCAGACGCCGCTAATATTGAACGACACGACAAAGAGTGCGTGCGAGAGAGACAGAAAATCAGTCTGAGCGTGACGTCGGGGGCTGCGTAGCCAAAGCAAATTGATTTGTTCCTTTTGGCTATAAAAGTTATCTGATCTGATCCAGATTCAGCAATCTGATAGATATGATCATTATCTATGATTCTGCGTTTTTAGTTTTCTTGTATCCTCAATATTGTGGATGCAACAGATTTTCGTCTTTTGGTGGGCGGAAGGTGGTGGGGCGAAATTAAGAGATATACGTTTTATAGTGAAATCTAACAGGAGTGCGGATACCAAATTTGGTTACTCTAGCGCTAATAGTCTCTGCGATTTGTGAATATCCCCAGACTTTCGTCCTTTGCGGGGGCGGAAGGGGGTGTGGCGAAATTTTGAAACAAACTCGTCTCGGTCTGATATCTTAGGAGTGTGGATACCAAATTTGGTTGCTCTAGCTTTTATAGTCTCTGAGATCTAGGCGCTAATGTTTTACTCCAAGCAAAGCCGCCTATGCTACGTGTGTGTTAGAGAGAGACAGGGCGAGAAAAAATGATATTGTTTTGTTGATGCTGGCTATAATAATAATACGATCCAATTCAGATTCTGCAGTCTAAAAGATATAGTCATTCTCTACGATTCTGCGTTTTTGGTTTTCTCGTATCTTTAAAATTGTGGATGCCACAGATTTTCGTCCTTTGTGGGGGCGGAAGTGGGCGGGGCGAAGTTTTAAAATGTAAATTTTTGTAGCAGTGACATATCACAGAAGTCTGGATTCAAAACATCGTTGCTCTAGCTCTTATAGTCTTTGAGCACTAGGCGCTAATAGGGACGGACAGACGGACAGACGGACGGACGGACGTACGGACGGACGGACGGACAGACGGACAGACAGAAAGGGCTCAATCGACTCGGCTATTGATGCTGATCAAGAATATATATACATTATGGGGTCGGAAACGATTCCTTCTGGACGTTAGGTTAGGTTAGGTTAAGGGGGTAGCCGGGAGGGGGGGGATAAGAGCCTCCCGCCCCCAAGCTCACTTGGACCTATAAAAGGTCCGTTGTGTTGCCGCATGGGCATGTGCCCCTTCGCGTTGCCCGAACCGTGAGAGCATACTTCTGCAGGTTAAGGGCAGTCCCATCCGGTGGCTTGGATGTATTTGGACAAGGTCCCTGGTTTGATTACGGACAGGTCCGAAATGTCCGTGAGGAAAGCGGCCCCGAGAATACGAAGACGACGATTTCCAAGGGCTGGGCAGTGGCAGAAGAAGTGGGGGACCGATTCCTCCTCCTCCTCGTCGCGACAACTCCTGCAGAAGTCGTTATGAGGGATTGACAGTCTAGAGGCGTGAGTGCCGATCTGCCAGTGTCCCGTAATGGCTCTAGTAACTGCAGAGCACTGTGCTCTGCTGAGTTTATACAGCTCTGCTGAGCGCTTCTTCGATCGATATGGCCATATCAATCTTGAGACTCTACAGGAAACGGTTTGCTGCCATCTCCTATTGGCATTTTGCTCGAACAATTCGTGCGTTAGGAGCCTGCAGGTAGCCAAGGGCATCGCTCCTTGCTCCCTCTCCGGTAGGAGAGGAATCGTAGTCCCCTGCCTGGCTAGCTCGTCGGCGGCGTCATTCCCCTCGATGTCCCTGTGGCCGGGGACCCATATAAGGAAGAGATCTAACTGCTCTGCGATCTCGTGCAGAGACCTGCGGCAGTCATTTACAGTCGCTGAGTTCGACGATATTGAGCCTAGAGCTTTGATAGCTGCTTGGCTGTCCGAGAAGACGCACACTAAGTGCGTATCTAGAAGTAATTTGGAGACAATCGAAATGGCCTCCTTGATGGCTTCAACCTCCGCTTGGAACACACTACAGTGATCCGGGAGCCTGAAGCAATGACTGATGTTCAGCTCGCTGCAGTAGACTCCGCCTCCCACGCGGCCGTCTAGCTTTGAGCCATCAGTGTAGAAGTGGACCGCATTTGCAGGTCCTGGTTCGCCCATCTCCCAGTCCTCCCTAGATGGGATTGATACCTGGAAGGGCGTCGAGAGGTGATCACTGGGGATACAGTAATCTGTCCTCTCTGGTAATTGCGGGAGTCTCATCAGGATTCCCGAGTGCCCAACCGCGGATGCTTTCCACAGTCTGGCTTCTCTCATTCTGAGGGCGGAAAGTGTTGCCACCTTCTTTCCCATGAGATCCACAGGGAGGAGGTCCAGCACAGTATCCAGGGCTTCCCCTGGAGTAGTGCGTAGCCCGCCAGTTATGCATAGCTCTGCCATGCGTTGAACTCTGCTGAGTTTATTGAGGCATGTCCTTCTGTCCAAGGCTGGCCACCATACCACCACTCCATAGAGCATGATTGGTCGTATGATGGCGGTGTAGAGCCACCGAACTATATAGGGGGTCATTCCCCATTTTAGTCCGATGGCTTTCCTGCAGGTATAGAGGGCCACTGTGGCCTTCTTTACTCTATCCTCTATGCTCAATTTCCAATCGAGCTTTCTATCGAGGATTAGGCCAAGATACTTGGCGTTGTTGCTGAAGACTAGCGTTTCCCCACATAGTCTTGGGGGAATCAGTACCGGAACTTTGTACTTCCTAGTGAAAAGCACCAGTTCCGTTTTAGACGGGTTGACGCCTAACCCGCATTTGTCTGCCCATTTCGACATTTTCGTGAGAGTACTTGTCATGCACTCACACAATGTCTGCGGAAATTTTCCGGAGAATGCTATGGCAACATCGTCCGCGTACGCCACCACACGGCAGCCACCCCCCTCTATCTCCCGCAGCAGTGTGTTCACTGCCACGTTCCATAGGAGGGGCGAGAGGACTCCGCCCTGCGGTGTGCCTCTGCTGACAAATCTGGTACACGTTGACGTCCCCAGTGATGCCTCAACCGTCCTGCATTGTAGCATCTGATCGATCAGGCTCACCGTCCTGGAGTCAACGCCCAGATCCGTCAGTGCGCCCGTGATGGCGGTCGGAAGGATGTTGTTAAAGGCGCCTTCTATGTCGAGGAAGGCTACTAGGGTGTACTCCTTAAAGTTAAGGGACGCTTCGATGATCGATGTGATCGAGTGTAGGGCCGTTTCGGTGGATCTTCCCTTCCGATAGGCATGCTGGGAGTCTGAGATCAGACTGGACGGAATGCACGCCGTTAGATGCAGCCCCAGGAGCCGCTCCATCGCCTTTAGAAGAAAAGACGATAGACTTATGGGTCTGAAATCTTTTGGGGCAGTGTGCGAGGGCTTGCCTGCCTTGGGTATGAATACGACTTTGGTCTGAAGCCAGGTGTCAGGAATGCACCCGTGGGAGAAGATTCCCTCGTAAATTATTTTGAGCCAGTTAATGGCTTTATGTCCCGCGTGAATCAGTTGGGCAGGGAAAATGCCGTCTGGCCCCGCGGACTTGTAGGGTTTAAAGCTTCTGATCGCCCAGGAAATGTTTTCCTGGCTTAGCAGTCCCAAGATGGCATTTGAGGCGACAGAAGGAGGCGCGAGGTAGTTGGGTCTGTTTTCATCGCAGCCAGGGAAGTGGGTATTTAGGAGAAGATTTAGCGACTCCTCGCTGGACGTAGTCCACGACTGGTCGGTGTTCTTCAAGTAGCCCAGGGTGGGTGTTGTCTTCGAGAGAACTCTGCGCAAGCGTGAGGCTTCTGAGTTACTCTCGATTTCGCTGCAGAACTTACGCCAGGAGGCGCGTTTGGCTTTTCTAAGTTCTTTGTTGTAGGTTGACAGACTGGCCTTGTATTCGGCCCAGTTTTGCTCAACGTTTTCAGCCTTAGCTTTATTGAAGAGTCTCCGGGAGGCTTTCCGGAGTTCACCCAGTTTCGGATTCCACCATTCAGGTTTCTTCCGGCCTCTGTTCTTGCCAGAGGGGCATGCTTTGTCGAGCGCCTTATTGCAGGCGTCGGTAAAGATCTTAAGAAGACGAGTCGTGGCCTCCGTGGAGAACTCCTCCTCAGATGGGGGCTCAGGGAGAACACGACAGAGGTAATCAGAGTACCGAGTCCAGTTTGTCCGCCTGATGTTTCGGAATCGGACTGGCTTCGGTACTGAGAAGGAGAAGACAGTTTCCACGTACCTGTGGTCCGAGAAGGAGTGCTCTTCCAGGACCCTCCAGGATACAATGTTACGCTGTATCTCATGAGAGGCAAGCGTGAGGTCCAGGACCTCCTTGCGGTTTTTAATGATAAAGGTGGGATCACTACCCCGGTTTAGTAAGACCATCTGAGTGGTCAGTAAGTAACTGAAAAGGTACTCACCCCTTTCGTTTGTGTCAGTGCTTCCCCACTGACAGTGATGTGCATTGGCATCGCACCCCACAATTAGGCCGATGTCCTTGGCCGAGCAGTCTGCGATTAGAGCCCGGAGAGGCGCGTGTGGAGGGGGGTCTGTTTGTTCATGCCCCATGTATGCGGAGCAGATCCTCAGTGAGCGCTCCTGGCCTTCGAGGCTCACTGCGGTGTGGTCTTCATTGCTGAAATTTGGGAGCAAAAATAGGTGCAACTCTCTTTTTGCAAGAATGCAGGTACGAATTTTACCTGCGGTTTCAGCTACATATAGCTTGTAGTCAGAAGTCCTCAGACCGGAGACCCTGTTTCCGAGGATCCAGGGCTCCTGAATGAGGACTATGTCGGCTCCATCCTTGGCCAGGTGGAGCAGTAGAGCAGCGCATGCTGCCTTACAATGGTGGAGGTTTATCTGCAGGAGCGTCAACGACATTCCTGAGGCTCGCCTCCACCATTGTTACTTCTAGATCGCTGTCAGGGGACTCCGGCTCCTCCCCGACAACGATGTGGCTGAGACCTCTGGCTAGGTCGCTCTCGTCGAACGCGTAGTCGTCCAAGATATCGTCCGACATCATGGACGCCGCATCCGACGCCGGGTTGTCTTCCTCGCACGAGGCCCCCTCTTTCGGGATCTCCGGCAGCTCCGGGTCTGGCTCGACCTCCACTTGCCTGCCCTTGCGATCGGACTTGTAAGTGGATATGGTGACCTTCTTGTAGCCATAATCCACTACACCGTCCGACTTTGCGAGGAGATCAATGGATTCCTCATTTAGGACGAGGATAACCTGGCGCCTCTGCCCTTGGATATCCTCCACCTTTGCCACCTTCCAATCGGCTGTAGGAAGGTGGGGGTTGCAGACCTGCAGTAACCTGAGGATCTTCTCAGGCTCTGCAGGCTTAGCCGAGACCCACGCTCTGGCTCTCGGGCGACTAGGGACATCTTCCCACTTCACGGCCTCCAGTTTCGCCCCTGGATAGACCTCTTTTAGGGCCGCCACCGCCTTCATGTAGAGGGCCGCAGAGCGAGCGTCTTGGCAGGCGATGGCTTTCACCTTGCCTTGATGCCACCCTGCGTCCTCACACTTTGGCGGTGCTCCGCCGTTCTCCTCCAGTTCCAGTAGGAACCGGTCCTGGAGCTCGTTCTCCACCAGGTGCCACTTATCGCGAGGGACATGGCCGTCCTCGGCGCCCCTGTCCAGGACACCGATCAGGGTCCTGCCCCTCGCCACCTCAGCGAACGACCGGTTCGTGAGGTGGGTCTTCACCCGCTTGGCTTGCTGGGCTTGGCCTGGCTGATTTGCGGGGTCCTCCGCTGAGCGTTGCCGCTTGTTGGCGGCCTTGGCTGCGCCCTTTCCGGCTTTGGCTGGCTGGAACAGTGGAAGGATTGAGCAGGCCCACAGCCTCTGCTCCTTTCCTTCGGCTGACGCCTTGAAGTTCGGGTCTTCGTTGGACAGGATGAAAGCCGCTCGTCTCCTGTCCTGGTACGACGGCTTTCCACCCCGTGGTGCAGAGACGCTGCCCGCCGGGGCTCCCATGGGTTCTTCGGTCCCGGTGCGCTCACCAGCCGCGATTACGCTCTGCTTGGCAGCCACCCCGGTATCCGCTTCGCCCTTGGAGCCACCCGACTTGGAAGGACCCGATTGGCTTTTCGGGCCCCCCCTCACTGCGGCTGCTGCCTGAAGACGGTGGACCGACTCAGTCTCCTTCCCCGTCTTCTTTGGACCCGGTTTCCCAGGCGCTGGTGCAGAGGGATTGGCTTGTCCCTCCGGGACTTTTAGAGGAGTACCGAGCTCCTTTGCGGCTTTGTTGGTTTTTATTTGTTTTTTATTTGGCATAGTAGTTCCCACGAGTAGGCGGGAAGGGGATGGTCACCCGAGGCATAGCCCGCTTGCCCCGGGAAGCCTGATTTAAACTGGAGGGCGGCAGGTATCCAGAGTCCGCATATTAGCGACCGGGCACCCCCCCGGCCATGCATCCCTCGGCATATAACAGTGTCACCTTGGATTGGGGTAATTTCACTGAGAGTTTTCTTCTCTCCGCCCGACTACCATTCGCCAGCATCATAGCAGAGACATGACCGTGCTAGGACCTGTTTCCAGCCGCCCTCACGGGGAGAGTATAGTCGCACTTCCACCGGTGTGCACAGTTACGGCGGGTGACGGTTCGCTCGCAACCCTCTGTGTCCTAGGGGGGGGGTGTGAGACGCAGACCGCACCGGGTATTACTAACCGGAGCGGCTGCGCCTCAGTTCCGAGTTCACAGTTGTGCGAGCCGACCCGTCATCCGTTTGTCCCCCTGTAGCACCCGATGGCTGACGGCCCTTCTGGACGTTACACACATCCATTTTCACCACAAATCTAATATACCCCAATACTCATTTTGAGTATCGGGTATAAAAAGCTATAGAGAGAGTTTTCTAAGAATCCGTCGCTAGGTGATAGGTTTCTTAAAGCATTCTTTAGGAGGTCTCGCGAAACATAACTACATTTTAGAAGCAATACATTTCCACTGCCGGGAACAGCGGATGTGGGTGATGAATTTTTCCTGACTTTTTGCTCAATGAATTTATATCTGACGTTGCAGGTCAGGAAATGAAAAAATCCCTGCTCAAACTGCATTTTATGGCACATGACGCAATTGCAAAACGCATCCGGCGACCTTTTTCCTTTTTCTAAATCAAATTTCCAACGACTGGCTAGTTATTGCCACATCCTGCTTTCAGCATTAGCGGGAGTCCCCGGAATCGAAAAGGAGATAATAATTAGATTGGAGCTAGTCTACATCTAGTCTTTAATCTCCTACGCGTTGCATAAAGTTATTCAAAACCAAATCCTGATTGCTACAGTAACTGAACGAAGAGGAGATACAAATTGGATTGGTCAGCTTTTTATCATACATAACCTGTGGCATTGGACTTCCACATATACATATGTATATACTAATTTATACTAATTTATATATACAAATTTTTTCGCTCCACAATAGGGTACACAACACGTATGCAGCGCTTTTTGGCCTTCGCCTCGTTTGAAATTCGATTTACATACACCTCTGGCCAGGAAAATGTCCTTACCAAGGTTGGGGGAGCGCGAAAAATATGGAAAATTAAGAGCTACATAAGCATGATAATTGCTTGACAACATTTTACCATTAGACTTAATTAAATTGTCAATTGAAATGAAATCGTTAACTGAAAAATGGGGACTGGGCGACGGTGGCTGCTGGAAGTTGCAGGAGAACGAGAACCCACTTCAATTGAAGGCTGCAGATAACGTGGTAATGACTTTAAATAGGAAATAATGAGACTTTCAGCTTTAGCGCAGCGCATCGAAGAGATTTCGTACAACACGGTGGCATCAACTTAATTAAGTCGGGAATAGCATCCTTTGAAAACCTGTACCGACACCATTTGGCATCAATGACAGACAATGGCCAGACCCAGACCCAGACCAAGACCCAGACCACACAGGGTGTGGGTGTAGCTGTGGGTGTGAGGAGCATGTGACATTTTCAGAGCTGGGCCAACAAATGGGTTCAGCCTGGGCCTGGGCCTACAGCAAAACATTTTGGCCTTCGCCATCCATAAATATCCAGATCGCAACTTTGCTCTTCGGATTGCTTCGAGTTTATTGTACGTACTTTGGCCCCAGCAAATACGAGTATTTGAAGCCTTTGGCACGTACCTCTTTTATCCGAAAGTTGGCCCATTGAAGAGGCCTGGACTGGCACCAGCTGTTCATTTCTGTTAGGCCGTTGCCAAGTGGATTAGCGCAAATATTTTAAATTTCTGTTGGTCGGTCCACAGACAAGAGTGCTGAGAGGCTTTACTTTGCGGCTTAATTAAACTCAATTATAATCGTGTTGACACTTTTGTTATTCTGTATTCTGTAGTTGTTTTTGTTGGGGCGAAAGCAAATTAAAACTTCAAACTTGATAAATGCCGAGTGCGAACAAAACTTCTGCTCCATTATGGATTGTTTTACCTGAAGATTAGTTGGGAATCTCGATTGCAATTACTCCAACGAATCTCATTGCCGGAGAGTGGTCCAACCACAGGAAATTTAATTGCTTTCGAGTGGGTTTCAATTACGCAAATTGCATTAGACATCACCACGCACGGATTCCCAATGAATCCAAACATATAGTACTCTTAGCTGTATATTATTTATGAATCGGATCAAGCTATCGGCCTTGCCAGCTGTACCTAGCCCAAGTTTTGCCCCAATCGGTGTAGGAATTCCCTCTTGCTGCATCGCAAAACATCACCAAATGTCAGAAAAGGGGTCCATTCTTTATCCTCCAAGGCTGCCGCACTTTGACCTGCCTGCTCTACTCAGGTGGAGGCTGGTGGGATTGATTTGATTGCTGTCACCGACTGGGATGACAATCCATCCAATTCAATGAGCTACTCACTTTCGCCTCGAGTTTGTCCTGGGTCTTCCAGCTGTCCTTTGAAGTCCTCGTCAGAGGTATCGCTCCCGGGCGAAATGAAAGTCGTTTACATTTTTTATCAACTTTAAGTGGAAGATTATCGAGGGCACTTCGTGCTGGTTTTCGTACAACTTACCCCTGGGAACGTTTTCATAATTTTCTACCTCCAACATTGCCATTCATTTCCCATTAAATGTGCCGTGCCTCAGGACGGCTCCCAGGACCCCCAGGGCGGCGGAAGATGTGCATTTATCCATTACCGTTGACGTTGCTGTCGACTCTCCTCTCCGCTCGAATCACCCGGTTAAAATGTAATTAACCTGCCTGGACTCGGCACTCCATGGCGTTGCATTCCACGTCTGAAATTCAGCCATGTCTTAATAGCCGGTAATCGAGTTGACTTGCCCTATGCCCTGGCCAAATGCATGTGGAATGAGCTCGTTCGGAGAGTTATGGCTGTGAATTCATGTTAATTGAATATCTATAGACGTGCATGGGGCCGAAGCAGAGGGGCCTCGCATAATTGTCGGCTCATTAAACGATAATGCAGGAAAATTGATGCCCGGCCTTTTTTCATTCCATTCCCCATTTTTGGGGGAAATTGAATTTCATAAACTTTCGGATGAAAAACAGGGTTGCGGGGGAGCCTCCCCAGGGAAGTTCCCAGCAGCAATTAGTGCGCTCTGTCTCGGGAGTGCCCGGCTTCGGAAGTGGCAGGAGCCCCGAGAAGCGGCAGGAACGTGGCCGAAGGCACCGACGTGCCGCGCCTTGCCGTGCCGTGCGTCAGCTGGGGAAAATCGAAACCAAAAAGTTTGTTTATGCTTAGAATGCCAGCGGGATTGCTGGCAGGAGGTGGAGCTGGGAGCTGGGAGGCTTGGGGGCTTGGATGCTGGCAGGATGCGGCTCTCTCTGATGCCATTGACATCCGCAACACGGCCACGGCTGTTGTCATTCAAGTGTTCTAATCAATTCTGATTTAATTTTACACGGGTGCGAGCGGCAAATGGATGCAGACAAGGACTCGCACGGGCGCAGTCACACAAGCGTGAGCATTGAATATGCCACAGATACATATGTGGGGTCGGTCCTTTGCTCGCACGAGTCCCAGTTAGGCTCTCACACTTGAATAAAGCCATTCCAGACATCAATATTTTGATCCTTCCCTGGTTGGGCTATTTGTACTTACCGCTGCTTCTGTATTCTCGCTGTGGCTTCCGCACCCGCTCTCACTGCTCCACGCTTTCACACACTTTCCGTATGCATCTCTCTTTCTCTCTCTTTGTGTATCTCTAACCATGGAACAACTTTCTTCTTATGACAGAGACAGATAGTTCCGCCAAAACATTATCCAATAATCTTTATCAACAGCCACAGCCAGCGCTGTAGCATCCGCGCCGCGTGCCTACCTCCACCTCCAGCTCCAGGTTAAGTTTGTTGAAAACTTTAGTCTGCATGACAGTCGATCCAATATCCCTGTGCATTTGGATTTGTTTGCAGGTAACGACAAGGCTTAAGACATTTTACTAATTAAATATCAATGTACTTTTCCTTCCATTTGCCTAATTTACCGCTGTCAACAGCAAGACAAACAATATTGTAGTCCAAAAGAGTGTACACACTGGCCGCCCAGGGCTGTCACGCTACGATAAAATAAAAACAGCTGTGTCGTAAATGTGCGATTAAAAATTCAACGAAATATTTGTATCCCGCGAAGCTTGGTTTTTGGAGATCAAAAAGGACTTCCATATCCCGATGTCTCTGAAGATAGGGCTTATCCGAAGTCCCTTCAAATTGGAAGAGCGTAATCCGCTTTTACATTAAATCGGATTTAAATATAAACTCTATAGCGGCAGATATTCAAATTTATTTTCTTAGAAATCCTCACAGAAATTTAAATGATTAAATTCCAAGTGCTCTTAAAGATGGGAAACCGAACTAAACTGTCGTCTAGGGCCTGAAATTGTCCAACTCCTGATGGCACTTCAGGTGACGGCGTAAACGCCAAGCTCCGCCTGAGTAGGGCCCATGGAGTGGGGCCATAAAACAATTTTGTTGTAAATTTACGATACCCCCGGCCATGTATGACAGAAGGTACATATATACTCGAACACATAAAGGCACTGGGCAGGAGGCAGTCGACATTTTCTTTCCACCAAGAAATTAGGAAAGGATGGAGGGTAGGAAACGAAACGAGCTCCATTGCTCCACCATTCTTTTGGAGGAATAAATTAATTTATTGAATGAACAGATTGCATTTTAAATTTATTATACTTCCATTTTGGGGCACATGAATTTCTCTTTACATGATAGAAAATTTAGGTGTTGGAGATTGACGTAAGGCTAATCCCGGTTTTTCACACTGGGCTTAACTTTGTATTATAATTGGACATCCCATCGTATTTATGTATATATTAAGCCTATGTTTTGTGTTTGTATGGGGGTTTCTTTCATTGTCCTCCTCATAGGACAAGTGTCTTTTAATCAAATTACAATAGGGGTTAATTTAATAAACTCTCACTTTCTACCTTTCACAGGATCTGTTCTATCTTTCATGTGTGTCCTGTGGCTGTTTTAACTGTGGCTGGCGCTGTGCCACTTGCAAATAATTCACTTTCTTTTGCCTCTTGTAAAGATTGTGCGGTGTGTGTGATTATGGGTTACGTGTTCGAGTGTCTGTATGCTACGGGTGTGGATGAACATTATTGGATTGCATTGAAAGAACTGGTAGCTTAGAAATAATGTATCGGCACTGGCGTTACGTTGCCTAAACGTAACGCCCAAGAGAACTAGTCCTCTGATCTACTATAATTGTTGAATACACGTTGCTTAATCAGACGCACCAACTGTGCATAATTTTGTAAATTTTTTTTTGGGACATATTTCTTTAAATTTTTTTTTCTTGAGTTTTGCCATTTTTAAAGTCTATCAAACAAAATTTAGAACTGAACTGCGTAAAAGAAACAATTTAGAAGAACTGAAAAAGCCGAAATGGAAACGAGTAGAAAAACGATGTTTCTTTTTTTGAACACCAAACGCTGGCACGGCCCTGTTCGATGCGATTCGGCTCTGATTGGTTCCGCTTCAGCTTGAGATCGGTCTGATTTGGCCAACTGATTTGGGGAAGCAGGAAAGCGCTCCCGATTTGCAATAACAACTAGTAATATACGCATATATACGGCATGATATATATGGTAATGGTAATGGTAAACGAAAGACAACTAGTATTCCCTGGGGGTTGGTGGTGTGGTTGTGTTGCTCCCATGTCGAGCAATCGGAACCCAGATAGGACTGGGCTGAGTTCCTTCGCTGAGGTGTGTGTGTGTGGTGTGGTGTGGTGCTGGTTTTTGTACGAACATATTTGCTTTCTAACTTATTTCCCAAATTGATTTTGATATTCCTAAATTCCGGGATCCTAACTGAATCCCTCTCTCCACGTCAAGGTCCCTAAAGTGTGCTGCTGTTGAATGAAACAGGATCCATCGAAGTGCATGCGCTTTTCATTGCGACTACAAAGGACAGAATAGAACGGAAGTTAGCAGAGCAGGATGATGGGCGAGGGGGAGGGGGAGGGGGAGGTTGAGAGCATCGGTTTGACACTCACCGAACAAACAGATGCGAGGTCTTGCCCAGAGAGGCAGTGCAATGGATGCCAGGTGTGGTCAAAGTGGCCGATCCATTGCCGGGACTGGTGCGAATCAAGCACTTGTTGTCCAAACGAGTGACCTTCACCAGGCCATCGGCTGCCTGGGTGATGCGAAATCCGTTTATGTCATAGATCTCAGTGCCATCCTCGGTACAGGTGTAAGCTGAATTGGCAATCACGTCATGGGCTTCAGCCATATAAGAGGGACAATGGCGCGAGTCGCTGCGAGAAGTTCGGGAATTAAATCGAAATTAGCCAAATAAGAAGCGATGCAATTGGCCGGGGGGACTCACTCATAGAACACTGCCAGGGTGTAGTCCTTGGTCAGATCGGTGAAAGTCGGTTGTGGTGCGCGTCCCGGCTGTGTCCACCAGGTAGATGAGAGCGCACGCCTCGCTGGTGAAGCTCACACCCTTGTACCACATCTTGGCATAGCGACTGTAATGGGAAGATAATTCAAAGGATTCAAAAGATGCCACGTTGGGGTAAGGGCCATTCCCACTCACACAAAGTTATTGCCCTTCATGCCGTCGTAGGTGACTAATTCGACTTTAGCGCCGCTCTGCAAGATGCGTCCATTGGGGTGGATCAAAGCCGAGTTGCTGCAGTTGCGTGATAGAGCAACTGCCACCATGCTGCGCTTATTGAGCACGCGCACCGCCTTGTCCAGAGTCATGTCAATGCTGCCCCATGCAAAGAAAGGTATTAACATTAGGGGTCGGTCTTAAAGAAGAGCCAAGGGGCTGGGGGCGTCCACACTCACCGCACGCCATCGCGGAGGCGCAACTGGATGGTGCCGTTCGTCATGGCAATGGGTCCAGAGCCGGGACATGCCGGCGGTGTGTGGTTCTCGAGCTCGAAGTTGCGTGTGCTGCTCACGCGTGCCAAGGCGTATGGTGGAGGGGGCATTGGAGACGGCAACTGTTGGGAATTCTGAGATTGAGCATAGAATCGGCTAGATTTACAGATATGCAGGAGCCCCTTACCAGGCAGTAGTTCTGCTCGTTGTCGAAGCCATAGGTGGGCGTGGCATTGTAGCGCTCTGTGAGTGCCTTGCCGCTGTGCGCCATTTTGCCAGCGTCTATTTCCTGCATATTCCCTGGCCCGTACTGGGGAGGGTTGGAAATGTGTATGCCCGGCAGTTGGACGTATGGACGGGCCGACTGACTGCCGACGGGGTAATTGGCGCACTCCTTGGAAATGCCGCTTGTGATGGTGTTGGTGCCAACGGTGGCGCTGCTAGCGAGACTGGAGCTGCTGCCGCGATCCATGTGGCCCACGGAGTCCGTGCCGGAGGACAGCGAGATGTTGCTCATGCGTTGGGACAGCTGCCCCCAGTCATGCCGACACGCAAGCTTGCTTGCTAAGGGAGGGGGGATGAGAAGGCGAGAGGTAGTAGCGGAAGTTAGATCAGGAAGGAAATGAAGAGGTGAGTAAGTGAAAGTGCCAGAAAATAATTGAATACCGGCAGGAGAGAAAACGACAGATACGAGAGAAAGTGTCAGCAGCGCAGAAATCGAATGACTTTGCAACTGTTGCTAACATTCTGTCGACATTCTGTTAACGCATGCATATACATACATACATACATATATGTATTTACATACGAGTGTGCGTTTTTCCCAATTTGCATTTGATTTTTATAGAAATTAACCAAACTATTTTGAATAGTATTAGAAGAGAAGAGAAGAGGGGGGAATAGAGAAGGAAAATTCTAATATTAAAGTCGGAAAGTAAGAGAGCAATGGTGGAAAAGAGCGAGACGGAAAATAAGAAGGTCTGAAATAACAGGAGAGGGCATACCCTGCTAGCGCGATGATGCGGCAGTTTTGTAAAACAAAATGTCTGAAAATTGAAGAAACTTTCACGTTATTGCTTGGAATTTCACTTACCGGCGATGGGTTGTTGGTGTAGACGGAGCGCTGGCGCACCCCGTTGGGCGGCTTGGTGGGCGAGCGCAAGATGTTGTTGATTTTGTCGTTCATCTGAGCACGCGACAAGAAGTCCTCGGCATTGAAGATCCCCACACGGGCGCCCTTCGGGCTGCTTACTTGCGAGACCGGCTCCTGCTGGGAAGTCTCGCAGTCCGATGACTGGCACTGAGCCTCCTTAGTGCTGACCTTGGGCTCAACGGACTTCGGCTCGGTGACCATTTTGATTTGGCAACTTTTTCCTTCTCGCTTTCTATTCGTCAAGTGAGTTCACAAGACCGGCGTGTGTGTGTGCGTGCGTGTGTTCGTGTGTGCGGCAAATGCGAAATTTTTAATTATACCCGATACTCAAAATGAGTATTGGGGTATATTAGATTTTTGGTGAAAATGGATGTGTGTAACGTCCAGAAGGAATCGTTTCCGACCCCATAATGTATATATATTCTTGATCAGCATCAATAGCCGAGTCGATTGAGCCCTTTCTGTCTGTCCGTCTGTCCGTCCGTCCGTCCGTCCGTCTGTCCGTCTGTCCGTCCCTATTAGCGCCTAGTGCTCAAAGACTATAAGAGCTAGAGCAACGATGTTTTGGATCCAGACTTCTGTGATATGTCACTGCTACAGAAATATTTCAAAACTTCGCCCCGCCCACTTCCGCCCCCACAAAGGACGAAAATCTGTGGTATCCACAATTTCTAAGATACGAGAAAACCAAAAACGCAGAATCGTAGAAAATGACTATATCTTTTAGACTGCAGAATCTGATTTGGATCGTATTATTATTATAGCCAGCATCAAGAAAACAATTTCATTTTTTCTCTCCCTGTCTCTCTCTAACACACACGTAGCATAGGCGGCTTTGCTTAGAGTAAAACATTAGCGCCTAGATCTCAGAGACTATAAAAGCTAGAGCAACCAAATTTGGTATCCACACTCCTAAGATATCGGACCGAGACGAGTTTGTTTCAAAATTTCGCCACACCCCCTTCCGCCACCGCAAAGGACGAAAATCTGGGGATATTCACAAATCTCAGAGACTATTAACGCTAGAGTAACCAAATTTGGTATCCGCACTCCTGTTAGATTTCACTATAAAACGTATATCTCTTAATTTCGCCCCACCACCTTCCGCCCCCTAAAAGACGAAAATCTGTGGCATCCACAATTTTGGAGATACGAGAAAACTAAAAACGCAGAATCATAGATAATGATCATATCTATCAGGTTGCTGAATCTGGATCAGATCAGATAATTTTTATAGCCAAAAGGAACAAATCAATTTGCACTGGCTATGCAGCGCCTGACGTCACGCTCAGACTGATTTTCTGTCTCTCTCGCACGCACTCTTTGTCGTGTCGTTCAATATTAGCGGCGTCTGCCGGAGGAGAGCCATACTGACTAAGTATCGGGTATAAATGTAGAGTTGCGGTCTCCGCAGCAACTCACAACGTTCCCCCTCGTTCACTTTAAATATGTGTGAACTTACTTGAGAACACGCGCGTGCTAAATACAGTTTTAGAATATTTTGTTCGACACTTCTCACTACGACTCTGAGAGGAATTTTAATTTTTATATTTAATTTTCCACTTTACATGAGCTCCGCTCGCTGGCACAATTTTCGAAAGGATGACTGTTCGGATTTTCACACTGAAAGTCGTCGCCTGCTCAAACCGGAATTCAAAGTGAAAAGCAGAGCTGTCTCCCGATTATAATCGGAGCGATATTCAGGGCTGCATTTCAATGTTGTATGGATGTAGATCAGATACTAATTACTGTACATTTTCGAAGAAAATTTACCAAATACAATTCGTTCACAGACTTGCATTAAGGCGCCGCACTGACGCTGATCTATCCACAAGCCTGGAAGCCTGACGGTATTGACCCGTCATCGTTTTGGCCCAAAGTAACTTCATTCTGGTCATGGCTATTTGTGGAATACTTCTGGCAGTCTTAATTTAATTTGGATCTCTTCCATAAACTGCGTGCACTGCAACTCTCTCTTCCCTAACTCCTCTCAAATCTGATTTCCTATAGATTATTAATTGGTACTTTGTATCGTTGCCCAACTAGAAATGGATTTAAGTCAGCTTGAATGCATTTCCGTCGGCCTAATCCTATTTCACGCTTTTAGAGTCGGACAAATGAAGTTTGCCAGCATCAAAGTCAAGCAAAATCGAATTAAGCAATAGGCGCCGCTCCCAACAGCATCAAGCAGAAGCTTTAAAGCATATTAGAAAATTGAAAAGTCAGCCAAAAGAGTTTCACTTGGCCATGTAAAAGTACTGTGCTGTGTGCTCGATGGTGGCATAAAACTGAAAGTTTCAATTTTCTGAAGTGCTCGCCTTGGCTCGAGAAGGTTGCGAAATGCCAAGTGTCAGTGCCAAAGGAGGCGGCTAAGCACGGAGGAGCCTCATCTTGGTGGGTTACTGCTGATGCAGTGTATCGCATATCTGCTTCGTCAGTTGGAATTTCTGGCATCATCTTTACGTGAGGGTACACACTTGTGTCCTGGAATTTGCATGCAAAATATAATAGTGCTAGGTGCCCATTTATGTATGTACAAGCTAAGCTCTCTATAGCGGACACATGGTTCCAGTAATTCAATCCGTACTATCCATATAGTGTAAGTAGCGAATGTGTACAGCTTTTGTTAGATGTTTGGTTCTACCCAAATTGTCGGATATGTGCGGATAATGCTGGGGGGCTGTTGACAAATTAGCCAAAATTTAGAATTTGGCAGGCCCTGAAGGACGCCCGTCCGCGCTTGTGGCAATGAAAATTAGCTGAGACATCGCACGTCTGGTGTGTGGGGGAGTGTTATTGTTTTGCCACCTTGTAGTCTGGATCGTAGAGAACTATTGTCGAACGGTTCAGTTCAGTAGGAAACCCTGAACTTCTTGCGAATCGATTGACAACTATATCCCCTCGCCTGCTCACATGATTGATGCTGGCTTTCACTTTTTCGGCTAGAGCGCATTGACTTCCCCTGCATTTGGCCATCGCTGCCCACGCAGCATGGCACATCGAATATTCGCCTAAAAATTCTATCTCATTTTGCTTGTGACATATTTGAAATTTATTTTCGGTGCTGATGCTGATGCCCCGATGCTGTTGCTGTTGCTGTTGCAGCTGCATCTGCACCTCCGCCCACGCACTGCATTGACTCAGTTTGAGAGTGAAAATAAAAAAGAACAGTTGGCAAATACTGTATTTATAGAAAATGCAATATGCATGGAATCCGAATGAAATACGGAAACTCATTTGTAAAAAGCTACAATGCCTTGACCGGCTCCACCACCTCTTTTGTTGTCACTTACAGCAGCCGCAAGCGAACAAATTGGTTAACCTCCTTTTATTTTTTTCCTTTCCTTTTTTTGGTAGTACGAGTCCATATTTATGGTTCGTAAATATGAATGTGGGATTTTTGTCGAGCCATTACCAATTGGACGGCCATTTACGGCAGGCAAAGGCAGAGAGGAAGCAGAATTGTGGTCTTTTTCTAGTTTGAATTGCTTGTTGATTATTTGCTTGCCACATTTTAATTAACTGGATTTCGTTTCGCAGAACGAATGTGTAACAGTAAGCTTTTGGCAGCGAGCACTGCTCTGAAATATTCTATCTATGCTCCAAGGGGATTTCATTTCCACTCGGTCGAATGCGAAATGTGGAAAAACTATTTTCGTCGACCCAAGAAAACTCATGAAAGTGTCAGTGAACTTTGGCGCAGACAAATCCGGCCGAGACGGACCCAGACGGCCAAGACCCAGACCACACAGGGTGTGGGTGTAGCTGTGGGTGTGAGGAGCATGTGACATTTTCAGAGCTGGGCCAACAAATGGGTTAAGCCTGGGCCTGGACCTACAGCAAAACATTTTGGCCTTCGCCATCCATAAATTTCCAGATCGCAACTTTGCTCTTCGGATTGCTTCGAGTTTATTGTACGTACTTTGGCCCCAGCAAATACGAGTATTTGAAGCCTTTGACACGTACCTCTTTTATCCGAAAGTTGGCTCATTGAAGAGGCCTGGACTGGCACCAGCTGTTCATTTCTGTTAGGCCGTTGCCAAGTGGATTAGCGCAAATATTTTAAATTTCTGTTGGTCGGTCCACAGACAAGAGTGCTGAGAGGCGTTACTTTGCGGCTTAATTAAACTCAATTATAATCGTGTTGACACTTTTGTTATTCTGTATTCTGTAGTTGTTTTTGTTGGGGCGAAAGCAAATTAAAACTTCAAACTTGATAAATGCCGAGTGCGAACAAAACTTCTGCTCCATTATGGATTGTTTTACCTGAAGATTAGTTGGGAATCTCGATTGCAATTACTCCAACGAATCTCATTGCCGGAGAGTGGTCCAACCACAGGAAATGTAATTGCTTTCGAGTGGGTTTCAATTACGCAAATTGCATTAGACATCACCACGCACGGATTCCCAATGAATCCAAACATATAGTACTCTTAGCTGTATATTATTTATGAATCGGATCAAGCTATCGGCCTTGCCAGCTGTACCCAGCCCAAGTTTTGCCCCAATCGGTGTAGGAAATCCCTCTTGCAGCATCGCAAAACATCACCAAATGTCAGAAAAGGGGTCCACTCTTTATCCTCCAAGGCTGCCGCACTTTGACCTGCCTGCTCTACTCAGGTGGAGGCTGGTGTGATTGATTTGATTGCTGTCACCGACTGGGATGACAATCCATCCAATTCAATGAGCTACTCACTTTCGCCTCGAGTTTGTCCTGGGTCTTCCAGCTGTCCTTTGAAGTCCTCGTCAGAGGTATCGCTCCCGGGCGAAATGAAAGTCGTTTACATTTTGTATCAACTTTAAGTGGAAGATTATGGAGGGCACTTCCTGCTGTTTTTCGTACAACTTACCCCTGGGAACGTTTTCATAATTTTCTACCTCAAACATTGCCATTCATTTCCCATTAAATGTGCCGTGCCCCAGGACGGCTCCCAGGACCCCCAGGGCGGCGGAAGATGTGCATTTATCCATTACCGTTGACGTTGCTGTCGACTCTCCTCTCCGCTCGAATCACCCGGTTAAAATGTAATTATCCTGCCTGGACTCGGCACTCCATGGCGTTGCATTCCACGTCTGAAATTCAGCCATGTCTTAATAGCCGGAAATCGAGTTGACTTGCCCTATGCCCTGGCCAAATGCATGTGGAATGAACTCGTTCGGAGAGTTATGGCTGTGAATTCAAGTTAATTGAATATCTATAGACGTGCATGGTGCCGAAGCAGAGGGGCCTCGCATAATTGTTGGCTCATTAAACGATAATGCAGGAAAATTGATGCCCGGCCTTTTTCCATTCCATTCCCCATTTTTGGGGGAAATTGAATTTCATAAACTTTCCGATGAAAAACAGGGTTGCGGGGGAGCCTCCCCAGCTAAGTTCCCAGCAGCAATTAGTGCGGTCTGTCTCGGGAGTGCCCGGCTTCGGAAGTGGCAGGAGCCCCGAGAAGCGGCAGGAACGTGGCCGAAGTCACCGACGTGCCGTGCCTTGCCGTGCCGTGCGTCAGCTGGGGAAAATCGAAACCAAAAAGTTTGTTTATGCTTAGAATGCCAGCGGAATTGCTGGCAGGAAGTGGAGTGGGAGCTGGGAGCTGGGAGGCTTGGGGGCTTGGATGCTGGCAGGATGCGGCTGTCTCTGATGCCATTGACATCAGCAACACGGCCACGGCTGTTGTCATTCAAGTGTTCTAATCAATTCTGATTTAATTTTACGCCCAATTAAGTGTGAAAAGCTTTTGATGTTGGGCACACGGGTGCGAGCGGCAAATGGATGCAGACAAGGACTCGCAGGGGTGCAGTCACACAAGCGTGAGCATTGAATATGCCACAGATACTGTGAAGGCATAAGCCTCCACAGCACTAACCACGACACCATCCCCTGGAGGGACCGCCCCGACGGCTGGTTATCTAATTTCATTATTTCACTATCACTTTTTATCCGATTCTTATTACTTCTATTATAATTAGTATTACTTAGACAACGAACAATGAATCCTTAGTTTCCCCAATTAAAATAAGAAATAGGCTAAGAAAACCCCTAAAATAGTGACGCGTTTACTTATTAGCAGCGAAGAGACAACACGAAAGAGAGACGCCTACTCCGGCCACGCAGCAAAGAGAGCCGACATGGAAGAGAAGGAAACGAAGAGACTCGCCGGTCGCTCTTACGCCCACGCAGCCAAAGCAAGAGAGAGAACGGCCGAAGGCAAAGGAACAGCATGCAAGAGAGCGAAGCGGCAGAGAAGCCGCCGATCGCCCACGCAGCCGAGGCCGACAGCCGAAAGCTGCGCAGCCACGAAGCGGCGGAGAAGCTGCAAAAGGTAAAGCAGAGGCCTGGCACGGTCCAGCGCGGGCGAGGCTCGAGAGTGATCTCGGAGGGCTGAGCCAGACCGGTTGTGCGGCGGAAGCCAAAATAGAGTTAAAAACTAGCCGTGACCGCGCCGTGTACGCAATAAGCCGGACGCGGTGAATAAAAACCAGCTGTGACCGCGGTGTGCAAAGGAAGCCACCGACGTGACGAGGACCGGCCGCCGGACCCAAGGAAGGGAAAGCAAGGGTGAGCCACAGAACCAGGAGTTTTCCCGAAAATGTTGTAAATTTTTGTCATTTTTTCCCCCCACAATAAAGACACCCACCGGTTTCAGAACTTTCGCCCGTAGGAGTCCCTCAGCCCCACCCCCTCTCTTCCCTATTCCCTGGGGGCCCGGCGAAGGGGATGTGAGTCGTGGATCATGCGGCATCCCCCAAGCTGGGCTTCCCTTCCCCATACCTGTCTCCCCTGGGGACCCGGCGATGCTGGATGTGAGTCGTGGGTTCACGCGGCATCCTCAAAGCTGGGTTCCCTCTCCTACACCCTCGCCATGGGGGACCCGGCTATGCTGGATGTGAGTCGTGGATTCACGCGGCATCCGCAAAGCTGGGTTCCCTCTCCTACACCCTCGCCCTGGGGACCCGGCGACGCAGATGTGAGTCGTGGATCATGCGGCATCTGCTAAGCTGGGCTCCCCTCTCCCCTACCCTTCCGACCCCTGACCCAAACCCCCTCCTCCCGCCTCGCATGACCCCCAACACACGTCTCGGCAGCTCCCCAAGCACGGGTTCACCCGCGCCTCGATCCACCCCACGGGTGCGCTTTCGCTGCGAACGGCTCTCCCCTTAGGTCCTCACACAACAAATTTTGCTGTGGGGAAGGACCGGGCCCTGGACAGACTGAGAAGCTGTACCTTGGCCTGAGAACTTCCTTACAGATGGCGCCCGAGCAGGGACACGAGGGGAGAGTCGGTGAGCATAGGGAATAAGTGAAAAGCAGTTAGAAGTGAAAAGGGAACCAAGCAGCAGCCAACAATTAAAAGGCAAGACCCACAAAAGCAAAACGGCAAACCGATGTTTAGGAGCCACGGATCAGGAAAAGCAGCAGGAGAAAAGGAGGGAAAACTTAAAATCAGTGATCAGCAGCCAAAAAATCAGAGTCCCGGCAAATAGCCAGCACCAATCGTTGATCCCTCGACTTATGTACAGCTGAGACTGGTTTCTCTAATACCCCCCAAGCAACAGCCGCCGGCACGTGTCCCAGACGCGCCGGCAAAAACCACGCAGCCAGCCACCTACGCGCCAGAAAGAGACGGGGAGAGACGCGAAAAACCACGCAGACAGCCACCTACGCGCCAGAAAGAGACGGGGAGAGACGCCGAAGACACAGCACCGCGTGCCGGGAGAAAATGGCCGCAGACGGCGCCTAAAACTTTGGCACGCGACGGCGACAAAGCGGCACCAACGACAGAGTAGCAAAGCAGCAGCAGCGGCGCAGCGGCAGAGCAGGAAAGCAGCGACGACAGAGCAACGAGGCAGCGGCAGAGCGGAGAAGCAGCAGCGACAGAGCAACGTGGCAGCGGCAGAGCGGAGAAGCAGCAGCGACAGAGCAACGTGGCAGCGGCAGAGCGGAGAAGCAGCAGCTACAGAGCAACGTGGCAGCGGCAGAGCGGATAAGCAGCAGCGACAGAGCAACGTGGAAGCGGCAGAGCGGAGAAGGCGCAGCGACAGAGCAGCGAGGCAGTGACAGAGCAGCCAAGCAGTGACAGAGCAGCCAAGCAGCGAAGCAGCGGTAGAACAACGGAGCAGCGGGGACAGAGGGCGATCGCAGAGGAGCAGCTACATGGCAGAGGAGCCCTCGGCCACATAGCCATGGCCACGCCACGGCCAATATAAGGCGGAGCAGGAACACCGGTCGAGACAGTCATTACCGAGCAGTCGGACAGTTGTTACCGAGCAGTCAGACAGTTGTTACCGAGCAGTCAGACAGTCATTACCGGGCAGTCAGGTAGTTGTTACCGAGCAGTCACAGAGTTACCACCGAGCAGTCAGACAGAACCTTTTTCGAGAACCGTGCCACGTGCCCTTCGAACAGGATCCCTCACCCAGTGCTGTGTATCCTAGTACAGGATCACCGATCCAGTACCGTGCCGCGTGTCCTTCGAACAGGACTTTCCACCCAGTGCCGCGTATCCTAGTACAGAAGCCCCAGACCCAGTACCGTTCTGATAAGGACTCGTACCGGTGCCCCGATTAGTGTACCAGGATCGGGATGAACATCCGCTGGATAGCGTCCCGCAGGAAGGACGAGCTGCAGAGCCTAGCTAAGGAGTTTGGACTAGGAGAAACTGGGACTGAAGAGGACCTACGGAGCCGGATCACCGCATTCATCGCACGCCCTGGGCACCCCGAAGCCGTGCAGGCAAGGCTGGACGAATTGGCTACGCACTTTGGGAACATACCGAGCCCCAGGGACCACCGGAGTCCAGCCACGTCACCCGGGCCAGAGAGCCAGACGAAGATGAAAGACAGCAAGGAGGGACTAAAACTGCGATTAATTGTACCCGAGCTGCCCAGCACGAGCCAAGGATCCACCCACGGATACCGCGAGTCAGCAACCGAGACACCGGCCGCCCACGACGAGCAACCACAACGAGCTGCCCAAGGACCACTCCAAGGAACCAGACCAGAGGCGTCCAGCAAGAACCACGCGCCAGTACCCACTACCGCTGGACCCCTGGCCACGCCTAGCCACCAGACAACCACGGAAGGAGAACATCCACGTCTTCCTCAGGGACATCGGGTCTCTCGCCCCGGAGGGGGTGAGATCTCGTACTCGTTACTGGCGGACAAACTCCGGAAATGGGGATTTACTTTCGACGGCCACGCGGACCCACTGGCGTTCATCGAAAGGCTCGAGGAGCGAGTGGAATCATACGGCGGGAGCCCAGAGCAGTTGCCGCGGTCTCCTTACAGGTAAGGCCGAAGGATGGTTCCGAACTTTTCAGATGCAGGGACAGAATTGGACAGACTTTCGAAAGCGGCTGGAAGACACCATACGAAGTCGGGAACAGAAGCCCAAGGAATCCTTCCGGGATTACCTTATCGAGTTGCGTCTGATGATGCAACGAGCCCAGTATACTCGGGAACAGGAACTCGAGCGGATCTACGAAAATCTCCGTCCGGAGTATCAAATGTACACGCGCAGACAAGATTTCCGATCACTCACGGAATTGACCCAGCTCGTCTCGGCCTACGAAACCGCGCGGGACCGAGACGCACTCCGCGGCGTCGGGACCACGCAGAACCATCGACCCCGTGCCGCCTATACCGGCAATGGAACCAACCCACAACGAGGCAACACACACGAGACACGCGGGAAAACCGAGATCGCCAACCGAGGAATCGGCCATGAGCAAGAGCAGGCGATCGATGTACAACGAGCCTGCCGGAACTGCCGGGAAAACGGCCATTTCAGTGCTGCGTGCACTAACCGACAGAAGCTGTTCTGTTGGGAATGTGGCCACCGAGGGGTCCAGACCATCAACTGCTGCCGGAAACCAGCGTCGGGAAACGGGTCGGGTCTCCGCCCAACTGGGACATGGACGGAGGCGCGCACCCAGGAACAGGAGAAACCCACCCATTAAGCATGACCGGAGGAAGGATCGCTGCCCTGGTGGACATCAATGGGAGAGCATTTGCGGCCACCCTCGACACGGGAGCCACACGATCCTTCATCAGTGAGCGGCTGGCGAAGGAGATAGGGACGACCGAGAACAGGCGAGAGGTGAGGACCAGGATCCGCCTGGCAGATGGTACCAGGAATGAGATCAACCAAGCGATAGCAGTCACAGTGCGCCTGGATCAGCAAGAAACACAGGTATCTCTTCTTATACTCCCCACGGTATTAGACGACTTCATCTTGGGGCTCGACTTCCTCTGTGGCATCCGCGCAAGGATCCACTGCGGACGGGCATATCTGCAGCTGAAGTTGCAGCAGAAACCCGCCGGGACGATACCATCATGCACCGCCCAGCCACGCCCACGGTCTATCACGTTTGCGGACTCCACTGCCATCCGATACCAGCCGCAGACCAACAACCCACAGCCAACCACGAACCATCCAACCGCAGTGATAGCAAAGCCCTACCAGACAAGATCACGCAACAACCCCAGGACTACGCCACCACAACAGGACATGAAGGAAGCTACGACGGAAATAACTGCGAGACCGATGGAACCAACCATGGCCAGTTCCCCAGCACGAACCCCGACACCAACAGGACAACGCAACGAAAGGAAGACTTTGGCAGAGACAGCTACGGCTCCACTGGATCAATCCAGGGCCAGCTCGTCGAACCAGGTGTCACCAACAGGACACAGCAGGAAACAAAGGACTTGGGCAGAGACAGCTACGGCTCCACTGGATCAATCCAGGGCCAGCTCGTCGAACCAGGAGTCACCAACAGGACACAGCAGGAAACAAAGGACTTGGGCAGAGACAGCTACGGCTCCACTGGATCAATCCAGGGCCAGCTCGTCGAACCAGGAGTCACCAACAGGACACCGCAGGAAACAAAGGACTTGGGCAGAGACAGCTACGGCTCAACTGGATCAATCCAGGGCCAGCTCGTCGAACCAGAAGTCACCAACAGGATACAGCAGGAAACAAAGGACTTGGGCAGAGACAGCTACGGCTCCACTGGATCAATCCAGGGCCAGCTCGTCGCCTACTCCGCATGGGAGAACCGCTGACCCCACGGCCGAGCTACGACAGCAGCTCCGACGAAGGGTTCACCAGCCCCACGATGGAGGCCGACAAGCACTGGCAGCCGACCTGCCAGGCAAGCACCGATGAAGAGTTCTTGCACGACCGACGCTTCGGAAAAGCGGGTGGCCGCCCATGGGTGAAGCACTCCGTCCGGGAGCTAAACCGCCAACTGGAGGCCGAGCGGGCCACGACGGGCCCATACTCGGACGTGAGCGAGGACGAAGATGGGCCGGCCAACTGCCAGAAGAACACTCCAGCCAACATCGCGGTTGACGTGGCACCTTGGACCACCTGGAAGGACGCCGACAGGACCCTGCAACTGCTGCTCGCCCATCCACGGCCCATCACCCCACCGGGGCCCGAGAGGGAGATCATCCCCGCGTCGGACAACGACACAACAAGCGACGACGAGGTACAGCTCCTAGGAGAGGACGACACCACTCCGCTACGGATCCGCGACGGCAGTCTGGGCGATGCGCTGCCTCGACGGCTCCGGAACCTCGGCCTTCAGGATGAACACGAGCCACCCAGACACGTAACCGGCAATGAGCTGCCCCAACTGCTCCAGGAACTCGGCCTGGGGGACGGACCCGTGTCCCCGATACCCAGGGATGACGGAGACGAGGAGGTAGTCTGGATCCTGGGACGGCAGGAGAACCCAAACGGCCCGATCCCGGACACCAGCAGGGACGACGGGTGGCACGCCAGACTGCAGGAGTGGGACGCGCAGGAGGAGGCGGCAGCCCCGGAAAGAAGGGAGAATCCCGATTGGCAGCCGCTGGACCACGCACCAATGAAGTGGCTATCGCCAGTTCCCACCGACCACAACGCCCCGAACCCGGAACCGACGAGCTGCACGGCCCGAGAGGCCGAACCAGGAAACGCGAGCCAACCAAAGGAGGACAGCGACCTGTCATTGGGCTTGGAAGAGGCAGAGGCGAGCGGACTGCTCACAGCGTTCGAGGAGATGCCCGAGCTAAACACGCTGCAGGAGGAGCAGGAATGGCCAATCGCCCCAGTCGCCTGGCGAGTAAGCACGCCTGACCGCCGCATCCCGCAAAGCCTGTTGGAAGGCGCCAGCGCTCAGGCAAACGCGGCGCGTCACGGGCGCAGCCGGATCCGCAGCTTAGAACACCACGACGGCCAACGCTTCCGCGTATGCATCAGCGGGAATTTGGTGCGCATTTCACCGCGCCATACCCCGAAGTAGGAAGGGAGTGTGAAGGCATAAGCCTCCACAGCACTAACCACGACACCATCCCCTGGAAGGACCGCCCCGACGGCTGGTTATCTAATTTCATTATTTCATTATCACTTTTTATCCGATTCTTATTACTTCTATTATAATTAGTATTACTTAGACAACGAACAATGAATCCTTAGTTTCCCCAATTAAAATAAGAAATAGGCTAAGAAAACCCCTAAAATCGTGAGGCGTTTACTTATTAGCAGCGAAGAGACAACAAGAAAGCAAAGAGAGCCTACATGGAAGAGAAGGAAACGAAGAGACTCGCCGATCGCTCTTACGCCCACGCAGCCAAAGCAAGAGAGAGAACGGCCTCGCCCACGCAGCCGAGGCCGACAGCCGAAAGCTGCCCAGCCACGAAGCGGCGGAGAAGCTGCAAAAGGTAAAGCAGAGGCCTGGCACGGTCCAGCGCGGGCGAGGCTCGAGAGTGATCTCGGAGGGCTGAGTCGTGGATCATGCGGCATTTGCTAAGCTGGGCTCCCCTCTCCCCTACCCTTCCGACCCCTGACCCAAACCCCCTCCTCCCGCCTCGCATGACCCCCAACACACGTCTCGGCAGCTCCCCAAGCACGAGTTCACCCGCGCCTCGATCCACCCCACGGGTGCGCTTTCGCTGCGAACGGCTCTCCCCTTAGGTCCTCACGCAACAAATTTTGCTGTGGGGAAGCACCGGGCCCTGGACAGACTGAGAAGCTGTACCTCGGACTGAGAACTTCCTTACAATACATATGTGGGGTCGGTCCTTTGCTCGCACGAGTCCCAGTTAGGCTCTCACACTTGAATAAAGCCATTCCAGACATCAATATTTTGATCCTTCCCTGGTTGGGCTATTTGTACTTACCGCTGCTTCTGTATCCACGCTGTGGCTTCCGCACCCGCTCTCACTGCTCCACGCTTTTACACACTTTCCGTATGTATCTCTCTTTCTCTCTCTAACCATGGAACAACTTTCTTCTTATGACAGAGACAGACGTGGCAGATAGTTCCGCCAAGACATTATCAAATAATCTTTATCAACAGCCACAGCCAGCGCTGTAGCATCCGCGCCGCGTGCCTACCTCCACCTCCAGCTCCAGGTTAAGTTTGTTGGAAACTTTAGTCTGCATGACAGTCGATCCGATATCCCTGTGCATTTTGATTTGTTTGCAGGTAACGACAAGGATCAAGACATTTTACTAATTTAATATCAATGTACTTTTCCTTCCATTTGCCTAATTTACCGCTGTCAACAGCAAGACAAACAATATTGTAGTCCAAAAGAGTGTACACACTGGCCGCCCAGGGCTGTCACGCTACGATAAAATAAAAACAGCTGTGTCGTTAATGTGCGATTAAAAATTCAACGAAATATTTGTATCCCCGCGAAGCTTGGTTTTTGGAGATCAAAAAGGTCTTCCATATCCCGATGTCTCCGAAGATAGGGCTTATCCGAAGTCCCTTCAAAATGGAAGAGCGTAATCCGCTTTTACATTAAATCGGATTTAAATATAAACTCTATAGCGGCAGATATTCAAATTTATTTTCTTGGAAATCCTCACAGAAATTTAAATGATTAAATTCCAAGTGCTCTTAAAGATGGGACACCCAACCAAACTGTCGTCTAGGGCCTGAAATTGTCCAACTCCTGATGGCACTTCAGGCGACGGCGTAAACGCCAAGCTCCGCCTGAGGGGGGCCAGGAGGGCCCATGGAGTGGGGCCATAAAACAATTTTGTTGTAAATTTACGATACCCCCGGCCATGTATGACAGAAGGTACATAAATACTCGAACACATAAAGGCACGGGGCAGGAGGCAGTCGACATTTTCTTTCCACCAAGAAATTAGCAAAGGATGGAGGGTAGGAAACGAAACGAGCTCCATTGCTCCACCATTCCTTTGGAGGAATAAATTAATTTATTGAATGAACAGATTGCATTTTAAATTTATTATACTTCCATAGTATTGATTTTGGGGCACATGAATTTCTCTTTACATGATAGAAAATTTAGGTGTTGGAGATTGACGTAAGGCTAATCCCGGTTTTTCACACTGGGCTTAACTTTGTATTATAATTGGACATCCCATCGTATTTATGTATATATTAAGCCTATGTTTTGTGTTTGTATGGGGGTTTCTTTCATTGTCCTCCTCACAGGACAAGTGTCTTTTAATCAAATTACAATAGGGGTTAATTTAATAAACTCTCACTTTCTACCTTTCACAGGATCTGTTCTATCTTTCATGTGTGTCCTGTGGCTGTTTTAACTGTGGCTGGCGCTGTGCCACTTGCAACTAATTCACTTTCTTTTGCCTCTTGTAAAGAGTGTGCGGTGTGTGTGATTATGGATTGCATTGAAAGAACTGGTAGCTTAGAAATAATGTATCGGCACTGGCGTTACGTTGCCTAAACGTAACGCCCAAGAGAACTAGTCCTCTGATCTACTATAATTGTTGAATACACGTTGCTTAATCAGACGCACCAACTGTGCATAATTTTGTAAATTTTTTTTTGGGAGATATTTCTTTAAACTTTTTTTACTTGAGTTTTGCCATTTTTAAAGTCTATCAAACAAAATTTAGAACTGAACTGCGTAAAAGAAACAATTAAGAAAAACTGAAAAAGCCGAAATGGAAGCGAGTAGAAAAACGATGTTTCTTTTTTGAACACCAAACGCTGGCACGGCCCTGTTCGATGCGATTCGGCTCTGATTGGTTCCGCTTCAGCTTGAGATCGGTCTGATTTGGCCAACTGATTTAGGGAAGCAGGAAAGCGCACCCGATTTGCAATATCAACTAGTAATACACGCATATATACGGCATGATATATATGTAGGCAATGGTAAACGAAAGACAACTAGTATTCCCTGGGGTTGGTGGTGTGGTTGTGTTGCGCCCATGTCGAGCAATCGGAACCCAGATAGGACTGGGCTGAGTTCCTTCGCTGAGGTGTGTGTGTGTGTGGTGTGGTGTGGTGCTGGTTTTTGTACGAACATATTTGCTTTCTAACTTATTTCCCAAATTGATTTTGATATTCCTAAATTCCGGGATCCTAACTGAATCCCTCTCTCCACGTCAAGGTCCCTCAAGTGTGCTGCTGTAGGTGTCTATGTATGTGTTCCAGGTGAAATGTGTTGACATGTGTGAGTGTGTGCGTGTGGGATGGGCTACCACTGCGCCGTTTCTATCTCCGGACTACGAACGCCGCTCAGTAGACAATGAGCAGGTTGTTCTCATTGAAGCCGGCGGAGTGTCCGGCGTTGCGTACAATGAAACAGGATCCATCGAAGTGCATGCGCTTCTCATTGCGACTACAAAGGACAGAACAGAACGGAAGTTAGCAGAGCAGGATGACGGGCGAGGGGGAGGGGGAGGGGGAGGTTGAGAGCATCGGTTTGACACTCACCGAACAAACAGATGCGAGGTCTTGCCCAGAGAGGCAGTGCAATGGATGCCAGGTGTGGTCAAAGTGGCCGATCCATTGCCGGGACTGGTGCGAATCAAGCACTTGTTGTCCACACGAGTGACCTTCACCAGGCCATCGGCTGCCTGGGTGATGCGAAATCCGTTTATGTCATAGATCTCAGTGCCATCCTCGGTACAGGTGTAAGCTGAATTGGCAATCACGTCATGGGCTTCAGCCATATAAGAGGGACCATGGCGCGAGTCGCTGCGAGAAGTTCGGGAATTAAATCGAAATTAGCCAAATAAGAAGCGATGCAATTGGCCGGGGGGACTCACTCATAGAACACTGCCAGGGCGTAGTCCTTGGTCAGATCGGTGAAAGTGTCGGTTGTGGTGCGCGTCCCGGCTGTGTCCACCAGGTAGATGAGAGCGCACGCCTCGCTGGTGAAGCTCACACCCTTGTACCACATCTTGGCATAGCGACTGTAATGGGAAGATAATTCAAAGGATTCAAAAGATGCCACGTTGGGGTAAGGGCCATTCCCACTTACACAAAGTTATTGCCCTTCATGCCGTCGTAGGTGACTATTTCGACTTTAGCGCCGCTCTGCAAGATGCGTCCATTGGGGTGGATCAAAGCCGAGTTGCTGCAGTTGCGTGATAGAGCAACTGCCACGATGCTGCGCTGATTGAGCACGCGCACCGCCTTGTCCAGAGTCATGTCAATGCTGCCCCATGCAAAGAAAGGTATTATCATTAGGGGTCTGTTTTAAAGAAGAGCCAAGGGGCTGGGGGCGTCCACACTCACCGCACGCCATCGCGGAGGCGCAACTGGATGGTGCCGTTCGTCATGGCAATGGGTCCAGAGCCGGGACATTCCGGCGGTGTGTGGTTCTCGAGCTCGAAGTTGCGTGTGCTGCTCACGCGTGCCAAGGCGTATGGTGGAGGGGGCATTGGAGACGGCAACTGTTGGGAATTCTGAGATTGAGCATAGAATCGGCTAGATTTACAGATATGCAGGAGCCCCTTACCAGGCAGTAGTTCTGCTCGCTGTCGAAGCCATAGGTGGGCGCCATTTTGCCAGCGTCTATTTCCTGCATATTCCCTGGCCCGTACTGGGGAGGGTTGGAAATGTGTATGCCCGGCAGTTGGACGTATGGACGGGCCGACTGACTGCCGACGGGGTAATTGGCGCACTCCTTGGAAATGCCGCTGGTGATGGTGTTGGTGCCAACGGTGGCGCTGCTAGCGAGACTGGAGCTGCTGCCGCGATCCATGTGGCCCACGGAGTCCGTGCCGGAGGACAGCGAGATGTTGCTCATGCGTTGGGACAGCTGCCCCCAGTCATGCCGACACGCAAGCTTGCTTGCTAAGGGAGGGGGGATGAGAAGGCGAGAGGTAGTAGCGGAAGTTAGATCAGGAAGGAAATGAAGAGGTGAGTAAGTGAAAGTGCCAGAAAATAATTGAATACCGGCAGGAGAGAAAACGACAGATACGAGAGAAAGTGTCAGCAGCGCAGAAATCGAATGACTTTGCAACTGTTGCTAACATTCTGTCGACATTCTGTTAACGCATGCATATACATACATACATACATATATGTATTTACATACGAGTGTGCGTTTTTCCCAATTTGCATTTGATTTTTATAGAAATTAACCAAACTATTTTGAATAGTATTAGAAGAGAAGAGAAGAGAAGAGGGGGGGAATAGAGAAGAAGTCGGAAAGTAAGAGAGCAATGGTGGAAAAGAGCGAGACGGAAAATAAGAAGGTCTGAAATAACAGGAGAGGGCAATGAGGTGATGTGGCAATGCTGCTGTTGCCGAGCTGTTAAGACTGCGGCGGCTGTTAACTCGCTGTTGATACCCTGCTAGCGCGATGATGCGGCAGTTTTGTAAAACAAAATGTCTGAAAATTGAAGAAACTTTCACGTTATTGCTTGGAATTTCACTTACCGGCGATGGGTTGTTGGTGTAGACGGAGCGCTGGCGCACCCCGTTGGGCGGCTTGGTGGGCGAGCGCAAGATGTTGTTGATTTTGTCGTTCATCTGAGCACGCGACAAGAAGTCCTCGGCATTGAAGATCCCCACACGGGCGCCCTTCGGGCTGCTTACTTGCGAGACCGGCTCCTGCTGGGAAGTCTCGCAGTCCGATGACTGGCACTGAGCCTCCTTGGTGCTGACCTTGGGCTCAACGGACTTCGGCTCGGTGACCATTTTGATTTGGCAACTTTTTTCTTCTCGCTTTCTTTTCGTCAAGTGAGTTCACAAAACCGGCGTGTGTGTGTGCGTGCGTGTGTTCGTGTGTGCGGCAAATGCGAAATTTTTAATTATACCCGATACTCAAAATGAGTACTGGGGTATATTAGATTTGTGGTGAAAATGGATGTGTGTAACGTCCAGAAGGAATCGTTTCCGACCCCAAAATGTATATATATTCTTGATCAGCATCAATAGCCGAGTCGATTGAGCCCTTTCTGTCTGTCCGTCTGTCCGTCCGTCCGTCCGTCCGTCCGTCCGTCTGTCCGTCTGTCCGTCCCTATTAGCGCCTAGTGCTCAAAGACTATAAGAGCTAGAGCAACGATGTTTTGGATCCAGACTTCTGTGATATGTCACTGCTACAAAAATATTTCAAAACTTCGCCCCGCCCACTTCCGCCCCCACAAAGGACGAAAATCTGTGGCATCCACAATTTTAAAGATATGAGAAAACCAAAAACGCAGAATCGTAGAAAATGACTATATCTTTTAGACTGAAGAATCTGATTTGGATCGTATTATTATTATAGCCAGCATCAAGAAAACAATTTCATTTTTCTCGCTCTGTCTCTCTCTAACACACACGTAGCATAGGCGGCTTTGCTTAGAGTAAAACATTAGCGCCTAGATCTCAGAGACTATAAAGTCTAGAGCAACCAAATTTGGTATCCACACTCCTAAGATATCGGACCGAGACGAGTTTGTTTCAAAATTTCGCCACACCCCCTTCCGCCCCCGCAAAGGACGAAAATCTGGGGATATTCACATATCTCAGAGACTATTAACGCTAGAGTAACCAAATTTGGTATCCGCACTCCTGTTAGATTTCACTAAAAAACGTGTATCTCTTAATTTCGCCCCACCCCCTTCCGCCCCCTAAAAGACGAAAATCTGTGGCATCCACAATTTTGGAGATACGAGAAAACTAAAAACGCAGAATCATAGATAATGATCATATCTATCAGGTTGCTGAATCTGGATCAGATCAGACAATTTTTATAGCCAAAAGGAACAAATCAATTTGCACTGGCTACGCAGCGCCCGACGTCACGCTCAGACTGATTTTCTGTCTCTCGCACGCACTCTTTGTCGTGTCGTTCAATATTAGCGGCGTCTGCCGGAGGAGAGCCTTACTGACTAAGTATCGGGTATAAATGTAGAGTTGCGGTCTCCGCAGCAACTCACAACGTTCCCCCTCGTTCACTTTAAATATGTGTGAGCTTACTTGAGAACACGCGCGTGCTAAATACAGTTTTAGAATATTTTGTTCGACACTTCTCACTACGACTCTGAGAGGAATTTTAATTTTTATATTTAATTTTCCACTTAACATGAGCTCCGCTCGCTGGCACAATTTTCGAAAGGATGACTGTTCGGATTTTCACACTGAAAGTCGTCGCCTGCTCAAACCGGAATTCAAAGTGAAAAGCAGAGCTGTCTCCCGATTATAATCGGAGCGATATTCAGGGCTGCATTTCAATGTTGTATGGATGTAGATCAGATACTAATTACTGTACATTTTCGTATTATTAATGGTACTCCGTGGCTTGAGTCTTGAGCTTCACAAAAAAATGGTTTACCAAATTACCAAATGGTTAAATGGTAAAATTTTTAATTCGTACACTGCTCATTTTCACCTTGTTCGATCCTTTCGGATTCCTGTAAAGAAAATTTACCAAATACAATTCGTTCACAGACTTGCATTAAGGCGCCGCACTGACGCTGATCTATCCACAAGCCTGGAAAAAAAGTATTGACCCGTCATCGCCTTGGCCCAAAGTAACTTCATTCTGGTCATGGCTATTTGTGGAATACTTCTGGCAGTCTTAATTTAATTTGGATCTCTTCCATAAACTGCGTGCACTGCAACTCTCTCTTCCCTAACTCCTCTCAAATCTGATTTCCTATAGATTATTAATTGGTACTTGTATCGTACTTGTACTTGTATACTTACTTGTATACTTACTTGTATCGTTGCCCAACTAGAAATGGATTTAAGTCAGCTTGAATGCATTTCCGTCGGCCTAATCCTATTTCACGCTTTTAGAGTCGGACAAATGAAGTTTGCCAGCATCAAAGTCAAGCAAAATCGAATTAAGCAATAGGCGCCGCTCCCAACAGCATCAAGCAGAAGCTTTAAAGCATATTAGAAAATTGAAAAGTCAGCCAAAAGAGTTGCACTTGGCCATGTAAAAGTACTGTGCTGTGTGCTCGATGGTGGCATAAAACTGAAAGTTTCAATTTTCTGAAGTGCTCGCCTTGGCTCGAGAAGGTTGCGAAATGCCAAGTGTCAGTGCCAAAGGAGGCGGCTAAGCACGGAGGAGCCTCATCTTGGTGGGTTACTGCTGATGCAGTGTATCGCATATCTGCTTCGTCAGTTGGAATTTCTGGCATCATCTTTACGTGAGGGTACACACTTGTGTCCTGGAATTTGCATGCAAAATATAATAGTGCTAGGTGCCCATTTATGTATGTACAAGCTAAGCTCTCTATAGCGGACACATGGTTCCAGTAATTCAATCCGTACTATCCATATAGTGTAAGTAGCGAATGTGTACAGCTTTTGTTAGATGTTTGGTTCTACCCAAATTGTCGGATATGTGCGGATAATGCTGGGGGGCTGTTGACAAATTAGCCAAAATTTAGAATTCGGCAGGCCCTGAAGGACGCCCGTCCGCGCTTGTGGCAATGAAAATTAGCTGAGACTTCGCACGTCTGGTGTGTGGGGGAGTGTTATTGTTTTGCCACCTTGTAGTCTGGATCGTAGAGAACTATTGTCGAACGGTTCAGTTCAGTAGGAAACCCTGAACTTCTTGCGAATCGATTGACAACTATATCCCCTCGCCTGCTCACATGATTGATGCTGGCTTTCACTTTTTCGGCTAGAGCGCATTGACTTCCCCTGCATTTGGCCATCGCTGCCCACGCAGCATGGCACAGCGAATATTCGCCTAAAAATTCTATCTCATTTTGCTTGTGACATATTTGAAATTTATTTTCGGTGCTGTTGCTGCCACCCCGATGCTGTTGCTGTTGCTGTTGCAGCTGCATCTGCACCTCCGCCCACGCACTGCATTGACTCAGTTTGTGAGTGAAAATAAAAAAGAACAGTTGGCAAATACTGTATTTATAGAAAATGCAATTGCATGGAATCCGAATGAAATACGGAAACTCATTTGTAAAAAGCTACAATGCCTTGACCAGCTCCACCACCTCTTTTGTTGTCACTTACAGCAGCCGCAAGCGAACAAATTGGTTAACCTCCTTTTATTTTTTTCTTTTCCTTTTTTTGGTAGTACGAGTCCATATTTATGGTTCGTAAATATGAATGTGGGATTTTTGTCGAGCCATTACCAATTGCCCTTCATGCCGTCGTAGGTGACTATTTCGACTTTAGCGCCGCTCTGCAAGATGCGTCCATTGGGGTGGATCAAAGCCGAGTTGCTGCAGTTGCGTGATAGAGCAACTGCCACGATGCTGCGCTGATTGAGCACGCGCACCGCCTTGTCCAGAGTCATGTCAATGCTGCCCCATGCAAAGAAAGGTATTATCATTAGGGGTCTGTTTTAAAGAAGAGCCAAGGGGCTGGGGGCGTCCACACTCACCGCCCGCCATCGCGGAGGCGCAACTGGATGGTGCCGTCCGTCATGGCAATGGGTCCAGAGCCGGGACATTCCGGCGGTGTGTGGTTCTCGAGCTCGAAGTTGCGTGTGCTGCTCACGCGTGCCAAGGCGTATGGTGGAGGGGGCATTGGAGACGGCAACTGTTGGGAATTCTGAGATTGAGCATAGAATCGGCTAGATTTACAGATATGCAGGAGCCCCTTACCAGGCAGTAGTTCTTCTCGCTGTCGAAGCCATAGGTGGGCGCCATTTTGCCAGCGTCTATTTCCTGCATATTCCCTGGCCCGTACTGGGGAGGGTTGGAAATGTGTATGCCCGGCAGTTGGACGTATGGACGGGCCGACTGACTGCCGACGGGGTAATTGGCGCACTCCTTGGAAATGCCGCTGGTGATGGTGTTGGTGCCAACGGTGGCGCTGCTAGCGAGACTGGAGCTGCTGCCGCGATCCATGTGGCCCACGGAGTCCGTGCCGGAGGACAGCGAGATGTTGCTCATGCGTTGGGACAGCTGCCCCCAGTCATGCCGACACGCAAGCTTGCTTGCTAAGGGAGGGGGGATGAGAAGGCGAGAGGTAGTAGCGGAAGTTAGATCAGGAAGGAAATGAAGAGGTGAGTAAGTGAAAGTGCCAGAAAATAATTGAATACCGGCAGGAGAGAAAACGACAGATACGAGAGAAAGTGTCAGCAGCGCAGAAATCGAATGACTTTGCAACTGTTGCTAACATTCTGTCGACATTCTGTTAACGCATGCATATACATACATACATACATATATGTATTTACATACGAGTGTGCGTTTTTCCCAATTTGCATTTGATTTTTATAGAAATTAACCAAACTATTTTGAATAGTATTAGAAGAGAAGAGAAGAGAAGAGGGGGGGAATAGAGAAGAAGTCGGAAAGTAAGAGAGCAATGGTGGAAAAGAGCGAGACGGAAAATAAGAAGGTCTGAAATAACAGGAGAGGGCAATGAGGTGATGTGGCAATGCTGCTGTTGCCGAGCTGTTAAGACTGCGGCGGCTGTTAACTCGCTGTTGATACCCTGCTAGCGCGATGATGCGGCAGTTTTGTAAAACAAAATGTCTGAAAATTGAAGAAACTTTCACGTTATTGCTTGGAATTTCACTTACCGGCGATGGGTTGTTGGTGTAGACGGAGCGCTGGCGCACCCCGTTGGGCGGCTTGGTGGGCGAGCGCAAGATGTTGTTGATTTTGTCGTTCATCTGAGCACGCGACAAGAAGTCCTCGGCATTGAAGATCCCCACACGGGCGCCCTTCGGGCTGCTTACTTGCGAGACCGGCTCCTGCTGGGAAGTCTCGCAGTCCGATGACTGGCACTGAGCCTCCTTGGTGCTGACCTTGGGCTCAACGGACTTCGGCTCGGTGACCATTTTGATTTGGCAACTTTTTTCTTCTCGCTTTCTTTTCGTCAAGTGAGTTCACAAAACCGGCGTGTGTGTGTGCGTGCGTGTGTTCGTGTGTGCGGCAAATGCGAAATTTTTAATTATACCCGATACTCAAAATGAGTACTGGGGTATATTAGATTTGTGGTGAAAATGGATGTGTGTAACGTCCAGAAGGAATCGTTTCCGACCCCAAAATGTATATATATTCTTGATCAGCATCAATAGCCGAGTCGATTGAGCCCTTTCTGTCTGTCCGTCTGTCCGTCCGTCCGTCCGTCCGTCCGTCCGTCTGTCCGTCTGTCCGTCCCTATTAGCGCCTAGTGCTCAAAGACTATAAGAGCTAGAGCAACGATGTTTTGGATCCAGACTTCTGTGATATGTCACTGCTACAAAAATATTTCAAAACTTCGCCCCGCCCACTTCCGCCCCACAAAGGACGAAAATCTGTGGCATCCACAATTTTAAAGATATGAGAAAACCAAAAACGCAGAATCGTAGAAAATGACTATATCTTTTAGACTGAAGAATCTGATTTGGATCGTATTATTATTATAGCCAGCATCAAGAAAACAATTTCATTTTTCTCGCTCTGTCTCTCTCTAACACACACGTAGCATAGGCGGCTTTGCTTAGAGTAAAACATTAGCGCCTAGATCTCAGAGACTATAAAGTCTAGAGCAACCAAATTTGGTATCCACACTCCTAAGATATCGGACCGAGACGAGTTTGTTTCAAAATTTCGCCACACCCCCTTCCGCCCCCGCAAAGGACGAAAATCTGGGGATATTCACATATCTCAGAGACTATTAACGCTAGAGTAACCAAATTTGGTATCCGCACTCCTGTTAGATTTCACTAAAAAACGTGTATCTCTTAATTTCGCCCCACCCCCTTCCGCCCCCTAAAAGACGAAAATCTGTGGCATCCACAATTTTGGAGATACGAGAAAACTAAAAACGCAGAATCATAGATAATGATCATATCTATCAGGTTGCTGAATCTGGATCAGATCAGACAATTTTTATAGCCAAAAGGAACAAATCAATTTGCACTGGCTACGCAGCGCCCGACGTCACGCTCAGACTGATTTTCTGTCTCTCGCACGCACTCTTTGTCGTGTCGTTCAATATTAGCGGCGTCTGCCGGAGGAGAGCCTTACTGACTAAGTATCGGGTATAAATGTAGAGTTGCGGTCTCCGCAGCAACTCACAACGTTCCCCCTCGTTCACTTTAAATATGTGTGAGCTTACTTGAGAACACGCGCGTGCTAAATACAGTTTTAGAATATTTTGTTCGACACTTCTCACTACGACTCTGAGAGGAATTTTAATTTTTATATTTAATTTTCCACTTAACATGAGCTCCGCTCGCTGGCACAATTTTCGAAAGGATGACTGTTCGGATTTTCACACTGAAAGTCGTCGCCTGCTCAAACCGGAATTCAAAGTGAAAAGCAGAGCTGTCTCCCGATTATAATCGGAGCGATATTCAGGGCTGCATTTCAATGTTGTATGGATGTAGATCAGATACTAATTACTGTACATTTTCGTATTATTAATGGTACTCCGTGGCTTGAGTCTTGAGCTTCACAAAAAAATGGTTTACCAAATTACCAAATGGTTAAATGGTAAAATTTTTAATTCGTACACTGCTCATTTTCACCTTGTTCGATCCTTTCGGATTCCTGTAAAGAAAATTTACCAAATACAATTCGTTCACAGACTTGCATTAAGGCGCCGCACTGACGCTGATCTATCCACAAGCCTGGAAAAAAAGTATTGACCCGTCATCGCCTTGGCCCAAAGTAACTTCATTCTGGTCATGGCTATTTGTGGAATACTTCTGGCAGTCTTAATTTAATTTGGATCTCTTCCATAAACTGCGTGCACTGCAACTCTCTCTTCCCTAACTCCTCTCAAATCTGATTTCCTATAGATTATTAATTGGTACTTGTATCGTACTTGTACTTGTATACTTACTTGTATACTTACTTGTATCGTTGCCCAACTAGAAATGGATTTAAGTCAGCTTGAATGCATTTCCGTCGGCCTAATCCTATTTCACGCTTTTAGAGTCGGACAAATGAAGTTTGCCAGCATCAAAGTCAAGCAAAATCGAATTAAGCAATAGGCGCCGCTCCCAACAGCATCAAGCAGAAGCTTTAAAGCATATTAGAAAATTGAAAAGTCAGCCAAAAGAGTTGCACTTGGCCATGTAAAAGTACTGTGCTGTGTGCTCGATGGTGGCATAAAACTGAAAGTTTCAATTTTCTGAAGTGCTCGCCTTGGCTCGAGAAGGTTGCGAAATGCCAAGTGTCAGTGCCAAAGGAGGCGGCTAAGCACGGAGGAGCCTCATCTTGGTGGGTTACTGCTGATGCAGTGTATCGCATATCTGCTTCGTCAGTTGGAATTTCTGGCATCATCTTTACGTGAGGGTACACACTTGTGTCCTGGAATTTGCATGCAAAATATAATAGTGCTAGGTGCCCATTTATGTATGTACAAGCTAAGCTCTCTATAGCGGACACATGGTTCCAGTAATTCAATCCGTACTATCCATATAGTGTAAGTAGCGAATGTGTACAGCTTTTGTTAGATGTTTGGTTCTACCCAAATTGTCGGATATGTGCGGATAATGCTGGGGGGCTGTTGACAAATTAGCCAAAATTTAGAATTTGGCAGGCCCTGAAGGACGCCCGTCCGCGCTTGTGGCAATGAAAATTAGCTGAGACATCGCACGTCTGGTGTGTGGGGGAGTGTTATTGTTTTGCCACCTTGTAGTCTGGATCGTAGAGAACTATTGTCGAACGGTTCAGTTCAGTAGGAAACCCTGAACTTCTTGCGAATCGATTGACAACTATATCCCCTCGCCTGCTCACATGATTGATGCTGGCTTTCACTTTTTCGGCTAGAGCGCATTGACTTCCCCTGCATTTGGCCATCGCTGCCCACGCAGCATGGCACATCGAATATTCGCCTAAAAATTCTATCTCATTTTGCTTGTGACATATTTGAAATTTATTTTCGGTGCTGATGCTGATGCCCCGATGCTGTTGCTGTTGCTGTTGCAGCTGCATCTGCACCTCCGCCCACGCACTGCATTGACTCAGTTTGAGAGTGAAAATAAAAAAGAACAGTTGGCAAATACTGTATTTATAGAAAATGCAATATGCATGGAATCCGAATGAAATACGGAAACTCATTTGTAAAAAGCTACAATGCCTTGACCGGCTCCACCACCTCTTTTGTTGTCACTTACAGCAGCCGCAAGCGAACAAATTGGTTAACCTCCTTTTATTTTTTTCCTTTCCTTTTTTTGGTAGTACGAGTCCATATTTATGGTTCGTAAATATGAATGTGGGATTTTTGTCGAGCCATTACCAATTGGACGGCCATTTACGGCAGGCAAAGGCAGAGAGGAAGCAGAATTGTGGTCTTTTTCTAGTTTGAATTGCTTGTTGATTATTTGCTTGCCACATTTTAATTAACTGGATTTCGTTTCGCAGAACGAATGTGTAACAGTAAGCTTTTGGCAGCGAGCACTGCTCTGAAATATTCTATCTATGCTCCAAGGGGATTTCATTTCCACTCGGTCGAATGCGAAATGTGGAAAAACTATTTTCGTCGACCCAAGAAAACTCATGAAAGTGTCAGTGAACTTTGGCGCAGACAAATCCGGCCGAGACGGACCCAGACGGCCAAGACCCAGACCACACAGGGTGTGGGTGTAGCTGTGGGTGTGAGGAGCATGTGACATTTTCAGAGCTGGGCCAACAAATGGGTTAAGCCTGGGCCTGGACCTACAGCAAAACATTTTGGCCTTCGCCATCCATAAATTTCCAGATCGCAACTTTGCTCTTCGGATTGCTTCGAGTTTATTGTACGTACTTTGGCCCAGCAAATACGAGTATTTGAAGCCTTTGACACGTACCTCTTTTATCCGAAAGTTGGCTCATTGAAGAGGCCTGGACTGGCACCAGCTGTTCATTTCTGTTAGGCCGTTGCCAAGTGGATTAGCGCAAATATTTTAAATTTCTGTTGGTCGGTCCACAGACAAGAGTGCTGAGAGGCGTTACTTTGCGGCTTAATTAAACTCAATTATAATCGTGTTGACACTTTTGTTATTCTGTATTCTGTAGTTGTTTTTGTTGGGGCGAAAGCAAATTAAAACTTCAAACTTGATAAATGCCGAGTGTGAACAAAACTTCTGCTCCATTATGGATTGTTTTACCTGAAGATTAGTTGGGAATCTCGATTGCAATTACTCATTGCCGGAGAGTGGTCCAACGACAGGAAATTTAATTGCTTTCGAGTGGGTTTCAATTACGCAAATTGCATTAGACATCACCACGCACGGATTCCCAATGAATCCAAACATATAGTACTCTTAGCTGTATATTATTTATGAATCGGATCAAGCTATCGGCCTTGCCAGCTGTACCTAGCCCAAGTTTTGCCCCAATCGGTGTAGGAATTCCCTCTTGCTGCATCGCAAAACATCACCAGATGTCAGAAAAGGGGTCCATTCTTTATCCTCCAAGGCTGCCGCACTTTGACCTGCCTGCTCTACTCAGGTGGAGGCTGGTGTGATTGATTTGATTGCTGTCACCGACTGGGATGACAATCCATCCAATTCAATGAGCTACGCACTTTCGCCTCGAGTTTGTCCTGAGTCTTCCAGCTGTCCTTTGAAGTCCTCGTCAGAGGTATCGCTCCCGGGCGAAATGAAAGTCGTTTACATTTTTTATCAACTTTAAGTGGAAGATTATGGAGGGCACTTCGTGCTGGTTTTCGTACAACTTACCCCTGGAAACGTTTTCATAATTTTCTACCTCAAACATTGCCATTCATTTCCCATTAAATGTGCCGTGCCCCAGGACGGCTCCCAGGACCCCCAGGGCGGCGGAAGATGTGCATTTATCCATTACCGTTGACGTTGCTGTCGACTCTCCTCTCCGCTCGAATCACCCGGTTAAAATGTAATTATCCTGCCTGGACTCGGCACTCCATGGCGTTGCATTCCACGTCTGAAATTCAGCCATGTCTTAATAGCCGGAAATCGAGTTGACTTGCCCTATGCCCTGGCCAAATGCATGTGGAATGAACTCGTTCGGAGAGTTATGGCTGTGAAAACAAGTTAATTGAATATCTATAGACGTGCATGGTGCCGAAGCAGAGGGGCCTCGCATAATTGTCGGCTCATTAAACGATAATGCAGGAAAATTGATGCCCGGCCTTTTTCCATTCCATTCCCCATTTTTGGGGAAATTGAATTTCATAAACTTTCCGATGAAAAACAGGGTTGCGGGAGAGCCTTCCCAGGGAAGTTCCCAGCAGCAATTAGTGCGGGAGTCTGTCTCGGGAGTGCCCGGCTTCGGAAGTGGCAGGAGCCCCGAGAAGCGGCAGGAACTAGGCCGAAGTCACCGACGTGCCGTGCCTTGCCGTGCCGTGCGTCAGCTGGGGAAAATCGAAACCAAAAAGTTTGTTTATGCTTAGAATGCCAGCGGAATTGCTGGAAGGAGGTGGAGTGGGAGCTGGGAGCTGGGAGGCTTGGGGGCTTGGATGCTGGCAGGATGCGGCTGTCTCTGATGCCATTGACATCAGCAACACGGCCACGGCTGTTGTCATTCAAGTGTTCTAATCAATTCTGATTTAATTTTACGCCCAATTAAGTGTGAAAAGCTTTTGATGTTGGGCACACGGGTGCGAGCGGCAAATGGATGCAGACAAGGACTCGCAGGGGCGCAGTCACACAAGCGTGAGCATTGAATATGTCACAGATACTGTGAAGGCATAAGCTTCCACAGCACTAACCACGACACCATCCCCTGGAGGGACCGCCCCGACGGCTGGTTATCTAATTTCATTATTTCACTATCACTTTTTATCCGATTCTTATTACTTCTATTATAATTAGTATTACTTAGACAACGAACAATGAATCCTTAGTTTCCCCAATTAAAATAAGAAATAGGCTAAGAAAACCCCTAAAATAGTGACGCGTTTACTTATTAGCAGCGAAGAGACAACACGAAAGAGAGACGCCTACTCCGGCCACGCAGCAAAGAGAGCCGACATGGAAGAGAAGGAAACGAAGAGACTCGCCGGTCGCTCTAACGCCCACGCAGCCAAAGCAAGAGAGAGAACGGCCGAAGGCAAAGGAACAGCATGCAAGAGAGCGAAGCGGCAGAGAAGCCGCCGATCGCCCACGCAGCCGAGGCCGACATCCGAAAGCTGCGCAGCCACGAAGCGGCGGAGAAGCTGCAAAAGGTAAAGCAGAGGCCTGGCACGGTCCAGCGCGGGCGAGGCTCGAGAGTGATCTCGGAGGGCTGAGCCAGACCGGTTGTGCGGCGGAAGCCAAAATAGAGTTAAAAACTAGCCGTGACCGCGCCGTGTACGCAATAAGCCGGACGCGGTGAATAAAAACCAGCTGTGACCGCGGTGTGCAAAGGAAGCCACCGACGTGACGAGGACCGGCCGCCGGACCCAAGGAAGGGAAAGCAAGGGTGAGCCACCTCACGTATGTGAGCTCTGGGGGGGGGGGGGGGGGGGGGGGGGGGGGGGGGGATAGATCGGTGCAGTAGGCAGGGTGTACGCACAGAACCAGGAGTTTTCCCGAAAATGTTGTAAATTTTTGTCATTTATTCCCCCCACAATAAAGACACCCACCTCAACCCACCGGTTTCAGAACTTTCGCCCGTAGGAGTCCCTCAGCCCCACCCCCTCTCTTCCCTATTCCCTGGGGTCCCGGCGAAGGGGATGTGAGTCGTGGATCATGCGGCATCCCCCAAGCTGGGCTTCCCTTCCCCATACCTGTCTCCCCTGGGGACCCGGCGATGCTGGATGTGAGTAGTGGATTCACGCGGCATCCGCAAAGCTGGGTTCCCTCTCCTACACCCTCGCCCTGGGGGACCCGGCGATGCTGGATGTGAGTCGTGGATTCACGCGGCATCCGCAAAGCTGGGTTCCCTCTCCTACACCCTCGCCCTGGGGACCCGGCGACGCAGATGTGAGTCGTGGATCATGCGGCATCTGCTAAGCTGGGCTCCCCTCTCCCCTTCCGACCCTTCCGACCCCTGACCCAAACCCCCTCCTCCCGCCTCGTATGACCCCCAACACACGTCTCGGCAGCTCCCCAAGCACGGGTTCACCCGCGCCTCGATCCACCCCACGGGTGCGCTTTCGCTGCGAACGGCTCTCCCCTTAGGTCCTCACACAACAAATTTTGCTGTGGGGAAGGACCGGGCCCTGGACAGACTGAGAAGCTGTACCTTGGCCTGAGAACTTCCTTACAGATGGCGCCCGAGCAGGGACACGAGGGGAGAGTCGGTGAGCATAGGGAATAAGTGAAAAGCAGTTAGAAGTGAAAAGGGAACCAAGCAGCAGCCAACAATTAAAAGGCAAGACCCACAAAAGCAAAACGGCAAACGATGTTTAGGAGCCACGGATCAGGAAAAGCAGCAGGAGAAAAGGAGGGAAAACTTAAAATCAGTGATCAGCAGCCAAAAAATCAGAGTCCCGGCAAATAGCCAGCACCAATCGTTGATCCCTCGACTTATGTACAGCTGAGACTGGTTTCTCTAATACCCCCCAAGCAACAGCCGCCGGCACGTGTCCCAGACGCGCCGGCGAAAACCACGCAGCCAGCCACCTACGCGCCAGAAAGAGACGGGGAGAGACGCGAAAAACCACGCAGACAGCCACCTACGCGCCAGAAAGAGACGGGGAGAGACGCCGAAGACACAGCACCGCGTGCCGGGAGAAAATGGCCGCAGACGGCGCCTAAAACTTTGGCACGCGACGGCGACAAAGCGGCACCAACGACAGAGTAGCAAAGCAGCAGCAGCGGCGCAGCGGCAGAGCAGGAAAGCAGCGACGACAGAGCAACGAGGCAGCGGCAGAGCGGAGAAGCAGCAGCGACAGAGCAACGTGGCAGCGGCAGAGCGGAGAAGCAGCAGCTACAGAGCAACGTGGCAGCGGCAGAGCGGATAAGCAGCAGCGACAGAGCAACGTGGAAGCGGCAGAGCGGAGAAGGCGCAGCGACAGAGCAGCGAGGCAGTGACAGAGCAGCCAAGCAGTGACAGAGCAGCCAAGCAGCGAAGCAGCGGTAGAACAACGGAGCAGCGGGGGACAGAGGGCGATCGCAGAGGAGCAGCTACATGGCAGAGGAGCCCTCGGCCACATAGCCATGGCCACGCCACGGCCAATATAAGGCGGAGCAGGAACACCGGTCGAGACAGTCATTACCGAGCAGTCGGACAGTTGTTACCGAGCAGTCAGACAGTTGTTACCGAGCAGTCAGACAGTCATTACCGGGCAGTCAGGTAGTTGTTACCGAGCAGTCACAGAGTTACCACCGAGCAGTCAGACAGAACCTTTTTCGAGAACCGTGCCACGTCCCCTTCGAACAGGATCCCTCACCCAGTGCTGTGTATCCTAGTACAGGATCACCGATCCAGTACCGTGCCGCGTGTCCTTCGAACAGGACTTTCCACCCTGTGCCGCGTATCCTAGTACAGAAGCCCCAGACCCAGTACCGTGCTGATAAGGACTCGTACCGGTGCCCCGATTAGTGTACCAGGATCGGGATGAACATCCGCTGGATAGCGTCCCGCAGGAAGGACGAGCTGCAGAGCCTAGCTAAGGAGTTTGGACTAGGAGAAAGTGGGACTGTAGAGGACCTACGGAGCCGGATCACCGCATTCATCGCACGCCCTGGGCACCCCGAAACCGTGCAGGCAAGGCTGGACGAATTGGCTACGCACTTTGGGAACATACCGAGCCCCAGGCACCACCGGAGTCCAGCCACGTCACCCGGGCCAGAGAGCCGGACGAAGATGGAAGACAGCAAGGAGAGACCAAAACTGCGATTAATTGTACCCGAGCTGCCCAGCACGAGCCAAGGATCCACCCACGGATACCGCGAGTCAGCAACCGAGACACCGGCCGCCCACGACGAGCAACCACAACGAGCTGCCCAAGGACCACTCCAAGGAACCAGACCAGAGGCGTCCAGCAAGAACCACGCGCCAGTACCCACTACCGCTGGACCCCTGGCCACGCCTAGCCACCAGACAACCACGGAAGGAGAACATCCACGTCTTCCTCAGGGACATCGGGTCTCTCGCCCCGGAGGGGGTGAGATCTCGTACTCGTTACTGGCGGACAAACTCCGGAAATGGGGATTTACTTTCGACGGCCACGCGGACCCACTGGCGTTCATCGAAAGGCTCGAGGAGCGAGTGGAATCATACGGCGGGAGCCCAGAGCAGTTGCCGCGGTCTCCTTACAGGTAAGGCCGAAGGATGGTTCCGAACTTTTCAGATGCAGGGACAGAATTGGACAGACTTTCGAAAGCGGCTGGAAGACACCATACGAAGTCGGGAACAGAAGCCCAAGGAATCCTTCCGGGATTACCTTATCGAGTTGCGTCTGATGATGCAACGAGCCCAGTATACTCGGGACCAGGAACTCGAGCGGATCTACGAAAATCTCCGTCCGGAGTATCAAATGTACACGCGCAGACAAGATTTCCGATCACTCACGGAATTGACTCAGCTCGTCTCGGCCTACGAAACCGCGCGGGACCGAGACGCACTCCGCAGCGTCGGGACCACGCAGAACCATCGACCCCGTGCCGCCTATACCGGCAATGGAACCAACCCACAACGAGGCAACACACACGAGACACCCGGGAAACCGAGATCGCCAACCGAGGAATTGGCCATGAGCAAGAGCAGGCGATCGATGTACAACGAGCCTGCCGGAACTGCCGGGAAAACGGCCATTTCAGTGGTGCGTGCACAAACCGACAGAAGCTGTTCTGTTGGGAATGTGGCCACCGAGGGGTCCGGACCATCAACTGCTGCCGGAAACCAGCGTCGGGAAACGGGTCGGGTCTCCGCCCAACTGGGACATGGACGGAGGCGCGCACCCAGGAACAGGAGAAACCCACCCATTAAGCATGACCGGAGGAAGGATCGCTGCCCTGGTGGACATCAATGGGAGAGCATTTGCGGCCACCCTCGACACGGGAGCCACACGATCCTTCATCAGTGAGCGGCTGGCGAAAGAGATAGGGACGACCGAGAACAGGCGAGAGGTGAGGACCAGGATCCGCCTGGCAGATGGTACCAGGAATGAGATCAACCAAGCGATAGCAGTCACAGTGCGCCTGGATCAGCAAGAAACACAGGTATCTCTTCTTATACTCCCCACGGTATTAGACGACTTCATCTTGGGGCTCGACTTCCTCTGTGGCATCCGCGCAAGGATCCACTGCGGACGGGCATATCTGCAGCTGAAGTTGCAGCAGAAACCCGCCGGGACGATACCATCATGCACCGCCCAGCCACGCCCACGGTCTGTTACGTTTGCGGACTCCACTGCCATCCGATACCAGCCGCAGACCAACACCCCACAGCCAACAACGAACCATCCAACCGCAGTGATAGCAAAGCCCTACCAGACAAGATCACGCAACAACCCCAGGACTACGCCACCACAACAGGACATGAAGGAAGCTACGACGGAAATAACTGCGACACCGATGGAACCAACCATGGCCAGTTCCCCAGCACGAACCCCGACACCAACAGGACAACGCAACGAAAGGAAGACTTTGGCAGAGACAGCTACGGCTCCACTGGATCAATCCAGGGCCAGCTCGTCGAACCAGGTGTCACCAACAGGACACAGCAGGAAACAAAGGACTTGGGCAGAGACAGCTACGGCTCCACTGGATCAATCCAAGGCCAGCTCGTCGAACCAGGAGTCACCAACAGGACACAGCAGGAAACAAAGGACTTGGGCAGAGACAGCTACGGCTCCACTGGATCAATCCAGGACCAGCTCGTCGAACCAGGAGTCACCAACAGGACACCGCAGGAATCAAAGGACTTGGGCAGAGACAGCTACGGCTCCACTGGATCAATCCAGGGCCAGCTCGTCGGACCAGGAGTCACCAACAGGACACAGCAGGAAACAAAGGACTTGGGCAGAGACAGCTACGGCTCCACTGGATCAATCCAGGGCCAGCTCGTCGCCTACTCCGCATGGGAGAACCGCTGACCCCACGGCCGAGCTACGACAGCAGCTGCCAGGCAAGCACCGATGAAGAGTTCTTGCACGACCGACGCTTCGGAAAAGCGGGTGGCCGCCCATGGGTCAAGCACTCCGTCCGGGAGCTAAACCGCCAACTGGAGGCCGAGCGGGCCACGACGGGCCCATACTCGGACGTGAGCGAGGACGAAGATGGGCCGGCCAACTGCCAGAAGAACACTCCAGCCAACATCGCGGTTGACGTGGCACCTTGGACCACCTGGAAGGACGCCGACAGGACCCTGCAACTGCTGCTCGCCCATCCACGGCCCATCACCCCACCCGGGCCCGAGAGGGAGATCATCCCCGCGTCGGACAACGACACAACAAGCGACGACGAGGTACAGCTCCTAGGAGAGGACGACACCACTCCGCTACGGATCCGCGACGGCAGTCTGGGCGATGCGCTGCCTCGACGGCTCCGGAACCTCGGCCTTCAGGATGAACACGAGCCACCCAGACACGTAACCGGCAATGAGCTGCCCCAACTGCTCCAGGAACTCGGCCTGGGGGACGGACCCGTGTCCCCGATACCCAGGGATGACGGAGACGAGGAGGTAGTCTGGATCCTGGGACGGCAGGAGAACCCAAACGGCCCGATCCCGGACACCAGCAGGGACGACGGGTGGCACGCCAGACTGCAGGAGTGGGACGCGCAGGAGGAGGCGGCAGCCCCGGAAAGAAGGGAGAATCCCGATTGGCAGCCGCTGGACCACGCACCAATGAAGTGGCTATCGCCAGTTCCCACCGACCACAATGCCCCGAACCCGGAACCGACGAGCTGCACGGCCCGAGAGGCCGAACCAGGAAACGCGAGCCAACCAAAGGAGGACAGCGACCTGTCATTGGGCTTGGAAGAGGCAGAGGCGAGCGGACTGCTCACAGCGTTCGAGGAGATGCCCGAGCTAAACACGCTGCAGGAGGAGCAGGAATGGCCAATCGCCCCAGTCGCCTGGCGAGTAAGCACGCCTGACCGCCGCATCCCGCAAAGCCTGTTGGAAGGCGCCAGCGCTCAGGCAAACGCGGCGCGTCACGGGCGCAGCCGGATCCGCAGCTTAGAACACCACGACGGCCAACGCTTCCGCGTATGCATCAGCGGGAATTTGGTGCGCATTTCACCGCGCCCCACCCCGAAGTAGGAAGGGAGTGTGAAGGCATAAGCCTCCACGGCACTAACCACGACACCATCCCCTGAAGGGATCGCCCCGACGGCTGGTTATCTAATTTCATTATTTCATTATCACTTTTTATCCGATTCTTATTACTTCTATTATAATTAGTATTACTTAGACAACGAACAATGAATCCTTAGTTTCCCCAATTAAAATAAGAAATAGGCTAAGAAAACCCCTAAAATAGTGAGGCGTTTACTTATTAGCAGCGAAGAGACAACACGAAAGAGAGACGCCTACTCCGGCCACGCAGCAAAGAGAGCCGACATGGAAGAGAAGGAAACGAAGAGACTCGCCGGTCGCTCTTACGCCCACGCAGCCAAAGCAAGAGAGAGAACGGCCGAAGGCAAAGGAACAGCATGCAAGAGAGCGAAGCGGCAGAGAAGCCGCCGATCGCCCACGCAGCCGAGGCCGACATCCGAAAGCTGCGCAGCCACGAAGCGGCGGAGAAGCTGCAAAAGGTAAAGCAGAGGCCTGGCACGGTCCAGCGCGGGCGAGGATCGAGAGTGATCTCGGAGGGCTGAGTCGTGGATCATGCGGCATTTGCTAAGCTGGGCTCCCCTCTCCCCTACTCTCCGACCCCTGACCCAAACCCCTCCTCCCGCCTCGCATGACCCCCAACACACGTCTCGGCAGCTCCCCAAGCACGAGTTCACCCGCGCCTCGATCCACCCCACGGGTGCGCTTTCGCTGCGAACGGCTCTCCCCTTAGGTCCTCACACAACAAATTTTGCTGTGGGGAAGGACCGGGCCCTGGACAGACTGAGAAGCTGTACCTTGGCCTGAGAACTTCCTTACAGATGGCGCCCGAGCAGGGACACGAGGGGAGAGTCGGTGAGCATAGGGAATAAGTGAAAAGCAGTTAGAAGTGAAAAGGGAACCAAGCAGCAGCCAACAATTAAAAGGCAAGACCCACAAAAGCAAAACGGCAAACGATGTTTAGGAGCCACGGATCAGGAAAAGCAGCAGGAGAAAAGGAGGGAAAACTTAAAATCAGTGATCAGCAGCCAAAAATCAGAGTCCCGGCAAATAGCCAGCACCAATCGTTGATCCCTCGACTTATGTACAGCTGAGACTGGTTTCTCTAATACCCCCCAAGCAACAGCCGCCGGCACGTGTCCCAGACGCGCCGGCGAAAACCACGCAGCCAGCCACCTACGCGCCAGAAAGAGACGGGGAGAGACGCGAAAAACCACGCAGACAGCCACCTACGCGCCAGAAAGAGACGGGGAGAGACGCCGAAGACACAGCACCGCGTGCCGGGAGAAAATGGCCGCAGACGGCGCCTAAAACTTTGGCACGCGACGGCGACAAAGCGGCACCAACGACAGAGTAGCAAAGCAGCAGCAGCGGCGCAGCGGCAGAGCAGGAAAGCAGCGACGACAGAGCAACGAGGCAGCGGCAGAGCGGAGAAGCAGCAGCGACAGAGCAACGTGGCAGCGGCAGAGCGGAGAAGCAGCAGCGACAGAGCAACGTGGCAGCGGCAGAGCGGAGAAGCAGCAGCTACAGAGCAACGTGGCAGCGGCAGAGCGGATAAGCAGCAGCGACAGAGCAACGTGGAAGCGGCAGAGCGGAGAAGGCGCAGCGACAGAGCAGCGAGGCAGTGACAGAGCAGCCAAGCAGTGACAGAGCAGCCAAGCAGCGAAGCAGCGGTAGAACAACGGAGCAGCGGGGGACAGAGGGCGATCGCAGAGGAGCAGCTACATGGCAGAGGAGCCCTCGGCCACATAGCCATGGCCACGCCACGGCCAATATAAGGCGGAGCAGGAACACCGGTCGAGACAGTCATTACCGAGCAGTCGGACAGTTGTTACCGAGCAGTCAGACAGTTGTTACCGAGCAGTCAGACAGTCATTACCGGGCAGTCAGGTAGTTGTTACCGAGCAGTCACAGAGTTACCACCGAGCAGTCAGACAGAACCTTTTTCGAGAACCGTGCCACGTGCCCTTCGAACAGGATCCCTCACCCAGTGCTGTGTATCCTAGTACAGGATCACCGATCCAGTACCGTGCCGCGTGTCCTTCGAACAGGACTTTCCACCCTGTGCCGCGTATCCTAGTACAGAAGCCCCAGACCCAGTACCGTGCTGATAAGGACTCGTACCGGTGCCCCGATTAGTGTACCAGGATCGGGATGAACATCCGCTGGATAGCGTCCCGCAGGAAGGACGAGCTGCAGAGCCTAGCTAAGGAGTTTGGACTAGGAGAAACTGGGACTGAAGAGGACCTACGGAGCCGGATCACCGCATTCATCGCACGCCCTGGGCACCCCGAAGCCGTGCAGGCAAGGCTGGACGAATTGGCTACGCACTTTGGGAACATACCGAGCCCCAGGGACCACCGGAGTCCAGCCACGTCACCCGGGCCAGAGAGCCAGACGAAGATGAAAGACAGCAAGGAGGGACTAAAACTGCGATTAATTGTACCCGAGCTGCCCAGCACGAGCCAAGGATCCACCCACGGATACCGCGAGTCAGCAACCGAGACACCGGCCGCCCACGACGAGCAACCACAACGAGCTGCCCAAGGACCACTCCAAGGAACCAGACCAGAGGCGTCCAGCAAGAACCACGCGCCAGTACCCACTACCGCTGGACCCCTGGCCACGCCTAGCCACCAGACAACCACGGAAGGAGAACATCCACGTCTTCCTCAGGGACATCGGGTCTCTCGCCCCGGAGGGGGTGAGATCTCGTACTCGTTACTGGCGGACAAACTCCGGAAATGGGGGTTTACTTTCGACGGCCACGCGGACCCACTGGCGTTCATCGAAAGGCTCGAGGAGCGAGTGGAATCATACGGCGGGAGCCCAGAGCAGTTGCCGCGGTCTCCTTACAGGTAAGGCCGAAGGATGGTTCCGAACTTTTCAGATGCAGGGACAGAATTGGACAGACTTTCGAAAGCGGCTGGAAGACACCATACGAAGTCGGGAACAGAAGCCCAAGGAATCCTTCCGGGATTACCTTATCGAGTTGCGTCTGATGATGCAACGAGCCCAGTATACTCGGGAACAGGAACTCGAGCGGATCTACGAAAATCTCCGTCCGGAGTATCAAATGTACACGCGCAGACAAGATTTCCGATCACTCACGGAATTGACCCAGCTCGTCTCGGCCTACGAAACCGCGCGGGACCGAGACGCACTCCGCGGCGTCGGGACCACGCAGAACCATCGACCCTGTGCCGCCTATACCGGCAATGGAACCAACCCACAACGAGGCAACACACACGAGACACGCGGGAAAACCGAGATCGCCAACCGAGGAATCGGCCATGAGCAAGAGCAGGCGATCGATGTACAACGAGCCCGCCGGAACTGCCGGGAAAACGGCCATTTCAGTGCTGCGTGCACTAACCGACAGAAGCTGTTCTGTTGGGAATGTGGCCACCGAGGGGTCCGGACCATCAACTGCTGCCGGAAACCAGCGTCGGGAAACGGGTCGGGTCTCCGCCCAACTGGGACATGGACGGAGGCGCGCACCCAGGAACAGGAGAAACCCACCCATTAAGCATGACCGGAGGAAGGATCGCTGCCCTGGTGGACATCAATGGGAGAGCATTTGCGGCCACCCTCGACACGGGAGCCACACGATCCTTCATCAGTGAGCGGCTGGCGAAGGAGATAGGGACGACCGAGAACAGGCGAGAGGTGAGGACCAGGATCCGCCTGGCAGATGGTACCAGGAATGAGATCAACCAAGCGATAGCAGTCACAGTGCGCCTGGATCAGCAAGAAACACAGGTATCTCTTCTTATACTCCCCACGGTATTAGACGACTTCATCTTGGGGCTCGACTTCCTCTGTGGCATCCGCGCAAGGATCCACTGCGGACGGGCATATCTGCAGCTGAAGTTGCAGCAGAAACCCGCCGGGACGATACCATCATGCACCGCCCAGCCACGCCCACGGTCTATCACGTTTGCGGACTCCACTGCCATCCGATACCAGCCGCAGACCAACAACCCACAGCCAACCACGAACCATCCAACCGCAGTGATAGCAAAGCCCTACCAGACAAGATCACGCAACAACCCCAGGACTACGCCACCACAACAGGACATGAAGGAAGCTACGACGGAAATAACTGCGACACCGATGGAACCAACCATGGCCAGTTCCCCAGCACGAACCCCGACACCAACAGGACAACGCAACGAAAGGAAGACTTTGGCAGAGACAGCTACGGCTCCACTGGATCAATCCAGGGCCAGCTCGTCGAACCAGGAGTCACCAACAGGACACCGCAGGAAACAAAGGACTTGGGCAGAGACAGCTACGGCTCAACTGGATCAATCCAGGGCCAGCTCGTCGAACCAGAAGTCACCAACAGGATACAGCAGGAAACAAAGGACTTGGGCAGAGACAGCTACGGCTCCACTGGATCAATCCAGGGCCAGCTCGTCGCCTACTCCGCATGGGAGAACCGCTGACCCCACGGCCGAGCTACGACAGCAGCTCCGACGAAGGGTTCACCAGCCCCACGATGGAGGCCGACAAGCACTGGCAGCCGACCTGCCAGGCAAGCACCGATGAAGAGTTCTTGCACGACCGACGCTTCGGAAAAGCGGGTGGCCGCCCATGGGTGAAGCACTCCGTCCGGGAGCTAAACCGCCAACTGGAGGCCGAGCGGGCCACGACGGGCCCATACTCGGACGTGAGCGAGGACGAAGATGGGCCGGCAAACTGCCAGAAGAACACTCCAGCCAACATCGCGGTTGACGTGGCACCTTGGACCACCTGGAAGGACGCCGACAGGACCCTGCAACTGCTGCTCGCCCATCCACGGCCCATCGGGCCCACCGGGGCCCGAGAGGGAGATCATCCCCGCGTCGGACAACGACACAACAAGCGACGACGAGGTACAGCTCCTAGGAGAGGACGACACCACTCCGCTACGGATCCGCGACGGCAGTCTGGGCGATGCGCTGCCTCGACGGCTCCGGAACCTCGGCCTTCAGGATGAACACGAGCCACCCAGACACGTAACCGGCAATGAGCTGCCCCAACTGCTCCAGGAACTCGGCCTGGGGGACGGACCCGTGTCCCCGATACCCAGGGATGACGGAGACGAGGAGGTAGTCTGGATCCTGGGACGGCAGGAGAACCCAAACGGCCCGATCCCGGACACCAGCAGGGACGACGGGTGGCACGCCAGACTGCAGGAGTGGGACGCGCAGGAGGAGGCGGCAGCCCCGGAAAGAAGGGAGAATCCCGATTGGCAGCCGCTGGACCACGCACCAATGAAGTGGCTATCGCCAGTTCCCACCGACCACAACGCCCCGAACCCGGAACCGACGAGCTGCACGGCCCGAGAGGCCGAACCAGGAAACGCGAGCCAACCAAAGGAGGACAGCGACCTGTCATTGGGCTTGGAAGAGGCAGAGGCGAGCGGACTGCTCACAGCGTTCGAGGAGATGCCCGAGCTAAACACGCTGCAGGAGGAGCAGGAATGGCCAATCGCCCCAGTCGCCTGGCGGTAAGCACGCCTGACCGCCGCATCCCGCAAAGCCTGTTGGAAGGCGCCAGCGCTCAGGCAAACGCGGCGCGTCACGGGCGCAGCCGGATCCGCAGCTTAGAACACCACGACGGCCAACGCTTCCGCGTATGCATCAGCGGGAATTTGGTGCGCATTTCACCGCGCCATACCCCGAAGTAGGAAGGGAGTGTGAAGGCATAAGCCTCCACAGCACTAACCACGACACCATCCCCTGGAAGGACCGCCCCGACGGCTGGTTATCTAATTTCATTATTTCATTATCACTTTTTATCCGATTCTTATTACTTCTATTATAATTAGTATTACTTAGACAACGAACAATGAATCCTTAGTTTCCCCAATTAAAATAAGAAATAGGCTAAGAAAACCCCTAAAATCGTGAGGCGTTTACTTATTAGCAGCGAAGAGACAACAAGAAAGCAAAGAGAGCCTACATGGAAGAGAAGGAAACGAAGAGACTCGCCGATCGCTCTTACGCCCACGCAGCCAAAGCAAGAGAGAGAACGGCCTCGCCCACGCAGCCGAGGCCGACAGCCGAAAGCTGCCCAGCCACGAAGCGGCGGAGAAGCTGCAAAAGGTAAAGCAGAGGCCTGGCACGGTCCAGCGCGGGCGAGGCTCGAGAGTGATCTCGGAGGGCTGAGTCGTGGATCATGCGGCATTTGCTAAGCTGGGCTCCCCTCTCCCCTACCCTTCCGACCCCTGACCCAAACCCCCTCCTCCCGCCTCGCATGACCCCCAACACACGTCTCGGCAGCTCCCCAAGCACGAGTTCACCCGCGCCTCGATCCACCCCACGGGTGCGCTTTCGCTGCGAACGGCTCTCCCCTTAGGTCCTCACGCAATAAATTTTGCTGTGGGGAAGCACCGGGCCCTGGACAGACTGAGAAGCTGTACCTCGGACTGAGAACTTCCTTACAATACATATGTGGGGTCGGTCCTTTGCTCGCACGAGTCCCAGTTAGGCTCTCACACTTGAATAAAGCCATTCCAGACATCAATATTTTGATCCTTCCCTGGTTGGGCTATTTGTACTTACCGCTGCTTCTGTATCCACGCTGTGGCTTCCGCACCCGCTCTCACTGCTCCACGCTTTTACACACTTTCCGTATGTATCTCTCTTTCTCTCTCTAACCATGGAACAACTTTCTTCTTATGACAGAGACAGACGTGGCAGATAGTTCCGCCAAGACATTATCAAATAATCTTTATCAACAGCCACAGCCAGCGCTGTAGCATCCGCGCCGCGTGCCTACCTCCACCTCCAGCTCCAGGTTAAGTTTGTTGGAAACTTTAGTCTGCATGACAGTCGATCCGATATCCCTGTGCATTTTGATTTGTTTGCAGGTAACGACAAGGATCAAGACATTTTACTAATTTAATATCAATGTACTTTTCCTTCCATTTGCCTAATTTACCGCTGTCAACAGCAAGACAAACAATATTGTAGTCCAAAAGAGTGTACACACTGGCCGCCCAGGGCTGTCACGCTACGATAAAATAAAAACAGCTGTGTCGTTAATGTGCGATTAAAAATTCAACGAAATATTTTTATCCCCGCGAAGCTTGGTTTTTAGAGATCAAAAAGGTCTTCCATATCCCGATGTCTCCGAAGATAGGGCTTATCCGAAGTCCCTTCAAAATGGAAGAGCGTAATCCGCTTTTACATTAAATCGGATTTAAATATAAACTCTATAGCGGCAGATATTTAAATTTATTTTCTTGGAAATCCTCACAGAAATTTAAATGATTAAATTCCAAGTGCTCTTAAAGATGGGACACCCAACCAAACTGTCGTCTAGGGCCTGAAATTGTCCAACTCCTGATGGCACTTCAGGCGACGGCGTAAACGCCAAGCTCCGCCTGAGGGGGGCCAGGAGGGCCCATGGAGTGGGGCCATAAAACAATTTTGTTGTAAATTTACGATACCCCCGGCCATGTATGACAGAAGGTACATAAATACTCGAACACATAAAGGCACGGGGCAGGAGGCAGTCGACATTTTCTTTCCACCAAGAAATTAGCAAAGGATGGAGGGTAGGAAACGAAACGAGCTCCATTGCTCCACCATTCCTTTGAAGGAATAAATTAATTTATTGAATGAACAGATTGCATTTTAAATTTATTATACTTCCATAGTATTGATTTTGGGGCACATGAATTTATCTTTACATGATAGAAAATTTAGGTGTTGGAGATTGACGTAAGGCTAATACCGGTTTTTCACACTGGGCTTAACTTTGTATTATAATTGGACATCCCATCGTATTTATGTATATATTAAGCCTATGTTTTGTGTTTGTATGGGGGTTTCTTTCATTGTCCTCCTCACAGGACAAGTGTCTTTTAATCAAATTACAATAGGGGTTAATTTAATAAACTCTCACTTTCTACCTTTCACAGGATCTGTTCTATCTTTCATGTGTGTCCTGTGGCTGGTTTAACTGTGGCTGGCGCTGTGCCACTTGCAAATAATTCACTTTCTTTTGCCTCTTGTAAAGAGTGTGCGGTGTGTGTGATTATGGGTTACGTGTTCGAGTGTCTGTATGCTACAGGTGTGGATGAACATTATTGGATTGCATTGAAAGAACTGGTAGCTTAGAAATAATGTATCGGCACTGGCGTTACGTTGCCTAAACGTAACGCCCAAGAGAACTAGTCCTCTGATCTACTATAATTGTTGAATACACGTTGCTTAATCAGACGCACCAACTGTGCATAATTTTGTAAATTTTTTTTTGGGAGATATTTCTTTAAACTTTTTATTCTTGAGTTTTGCCATTTTTAAAGTCTATCAAACAAAATTTAGAACTGAACTGCGTAAAAGAAACAATTAAGAAGAACTGAAAAAGTCGAAATGGAAACGAGTAGAAAAACGATGTTTCTTTTTTTGAACACCAAACGCTGGCACGGCCCTGTTCGATGCGATTCGGCTCTGATTGGTTCCGCTTCAGCTTGAGATCGGTCTGATTTGGCCAACTGATTTAGGGAAGCAGGAAAGCGCACCCGATTTGCAATATCAACTAGTAATACACGCATATATACGGCATGATATATATGTAGGCAATGGTAAACGAAAGACAACTAGTATTCCCTGGGGGTTGGTGGTGTGGTTGTGTTGCGCCCATGTCGAGCAATCGGAACCCAGATAGGACTGGGCTGAGTTCCTTCGCTGAGGTGTGTGTGTGTGTGGTGTGGTGTGGTGCTGGTTTTTGTACGAACATATTTGCTTTCTAACTTATTTCCCAAATTGATTTTGATATTCCTAAATTCCGGGATCCTAACTGAATCCCTCTCTCCACGTCAAGGTCCCTCAAGTGTGCTGCTGTAGGTGTCTATGTATGTGTTCCAGGTGAAATGTGTTGACATGTGTGAGTGTGTGCGTGTGGGATGGGCTACCACTGCGCCGTTTCTATCTCCGGACTACGAACGCCGCTCAGTAGACAATGAGCAGGTTGTTCTCATTGAAGCCGGCGGAGTGTCCGGCGTTGCGTACAATGAAACAGGATCCATCGAAGTGCATGCGCTTCTCATTGCGACTACAAAGGACAGAACAGAACGGAAGTTAGCAGAGCAGGATGATGGGCGAGGGGAGGGGGAGGTTGAGAGCATCGGTTTGACACTCACCGAACAAACAGATGCGAGGTCTTGCCCAGAGAGGCAGTGCAATGGATGCCAGGTGTGGTCAAAGTGGCCGATCCATTGCCGGGACTGGTGCGAATCAAGCACTTGTTGTCCACACGAGTGACCTTCACCAGGCCATCGGCTGCCTGGGTGATGCGAAATCCGTTTATGTCATAGATCTCAGTGCCATCCTCGGTACAGGTGTAAGCTGAATTGGCAATCACGTCATGGGCTTCAGCCATATAAGAGGCACCATGGTGCGAGTCGCTGCGAGAAGTTCGGGAATTAAATCGAAATTAGCCAAATAAGAAGCGATGCAATTGGCCGGGGGGACTCACTTATAGAACACTGCCAGGGTGTAGTCCTTGGTCAGATCGGTGAAAGTGTCGGTTGTGGTGCGCGTCCCGGCTGTGTCCACCAGGTAGATGAGAGCGCACGCCTCGCTGGTGAAGCTCACACCCTTGTACCACATCTTGGCATAGCGACTGTAATGGGAAGATAATTCAAAGGATTCAAAAGATGCCACGTTGGGGTAAGGGCCATTCCCACTTACACAAAGTTATTGCCCTTCATGCCGTCGTAGGTGAGTATTTCGACTTTAGCGCCGCTCTGCAAGATGCGTCCATTGGGGTGGATCAAAGCCGAGTTGCTGCAGTTGCGTGATAGAGCAACTGCCACCATGCTGCGCTGATTGAGCACGCGCACCGCCTTGTCCAGAGTCATGTCAATGCTGCCCCATGCAAAGAAAGGTATTATCATTAGGGGTCGGTTTTAAAGAAGAGCCAAGGGGCTGGGGGCGTCCACACTCACCGCACGCCATCGCGGAGGCGCAACTGGATGGTGCCGTTCGTCATGGCAATGGGTCCAGAGCCGGGACATTCCGGCGGTGTGTGGTTCTCGAGCTCGAAGTTGCGTGTGCTGCTCACGCGTGCCAAGGCGTATGGTGGAGGGGGCATTGGAGACGGCAACTGTTGGGAATTCTGAGATTGAGCATAGAATCGGCTAGATTTACAGATATGCAGGAGCCCCTTACCAGGCAGTAGTTCTGCTCGCTGTGGAAGCCATAGGTGGGCGTGGCATTGTAGCGCCCTGTGAGTGCCTTGCCGTTGTGCGCCATTTTGCCAGCGTCTATTTCTTGCATATTCCCTGACCCGTACTGGGCAGGGTTGGAAATGTGTATGCCCGGCAGTTGGACGTATGGACGGGCCGACTGACTGCCGACGGGGTAATTGGCGCACTCCTTGGAAATGCCGCTGGTGATGGTGTTGGTGCCAACGGTGGCGCTGCTAGCGAGACTGGAGCTGCTGCCGCGATCCATGTGGCCCACGGAGTCCGTGCCGGAGGACAGCGAGATGTTGCTCATGCGTTGGGACAGCTGCCCCCCAGTCATGCCGACACGCAAGCTTGCTTGCTAAGGGAGGGGGGATGAGAAGGCGAGAGGTAGTAGCGGAAGTTAGATCCGGAAGGAAACGAAGAGGTGAGGAAGTGAAAGTGCCAGAAAATAATTGAATACCGGCAGGAGAGAAAGCGACAGATACGAGAGAAAGTGTCAGCAGCGCAGAAATCGAATGACTTCGAAACTGTTGCTAACATTCTGTCGACATTCTGTTAACGCATGCATATACATACATACATACATATATGTATTTACATACGTGTGTGCGTTTTTCCCAATTTGCATTTGATTTTTATAGAAATTAACCAAACTATTTTGAATAGTATTAGAAGAGAAGAGATGAGAAGAGAAGAGAAGAGGGGGGGAATAGAGAAGGAAAATTCGAATATTAAAGTCGGAAAGTAAGAGAGCAATGGTGGAAAAGAGCGAGACGGAAAATAAGATGGTCTGAAATAACAGGAGAGGGCAATGAGGTGATGTGGCAATGCTGCTGTTGCCGAGCTGTTGCGGCGACTGCGGCGGCTGTTAACTCGCTGTTGATACCCTGCTAGCGCGATGATGCGGCAGTTTTGTAAAACAAAATGTCTGAAAATTGAAGAAACTTTCACGTTATTGCTTGGAATTTCACTTACCGGCGATGGGTTGTTGGTGTAGACGGAGCGCTGGCGCACCCCGTTGGGCGGCTTGGTGGGCGAGCGCAAGATGTTGTTGATTTGGTCGTTCATCTGAGCACGCGACAAGAAGTCCTCGGCATTGAAGATCCCCACACGGGCGCCCTTCGGGCTGCTTACTTGCGAGACCGGCTCCTGCTGGGAAGTCTCGCAGTCCGATGACGGGCACTGCGCCTCCTTGGTGCTGACCTTGGGCTCAACGGACTTCGGCTCGGTGACCATTTTGATTTGGCAACTTTTTTCTTCTCGCTCTTTCTTTTCGTCAAGTGAGTTCACAAAACCGGCGTTTGTGTGTGCGTGCGTGTGTTCGTGTGTGCGGCAAATGCGAAATTTTTTATTTTAAATATGTGTGAACTTACTTGAGAACACGCGCGTGCTAAATACAGTTTTAGAATATTTTGTTCGACACTTCTAACTACGACGCTGAGAGGAATTTTAATTTTTATATTTAATTTTCCACTTTACATGAGCTCCGCTCGCTGGCACAATTTTCGCAAGGATGACTGTTCGGATTTTCACACTGAAAGTCGTCGCCTGCTCAAGCCGGAATTCAAAGTGAAAAGCAGAGCTGTCTCCCGATTATAATCGGAGCGATATTCAGGGCTGCATTTCAATGTTGTATGGATGTAGATCAGATACTAATTACTGTACATTTTCGTATTATTAACGGTACTCCGTGGCTTGAGTCTTGAGCTTCACAAAAAAATGGTTTACCAAATTACCAAATGGTTAAATGGTAAAATGTTTAATTCGTACACTGCTCATTTTCACCTTGTTCGATCCTTTCGGATTCCTGTAAAGAAAATTTACCAAATACAATTCGTTCACAGACTTGCATTAAGGCGCCGCACTGACGCTGATCTATCCACAAGCCTGGAAAAAAGTATTGACCCGTCATCGTTTTGGCCCAAAGTAGCTTCATTCTGGTCATGGCTATTTGTGGAATTCTTCTGGCAGTCTTTATTTAATTTGGATCTCTTTCATAAACTGCGTGCACTGCAACTCTCTCTTCCCTAACTCCTCTCAAATCTGATTTCCTATAGATTATTAATTGGTACTTTGTATCGTTGCCCAACTAGAAATGGATTTAAGTCAGCTTGAATGCATTTCCGTCGACCTAATCCTATTTCACGCTTTTAGAGTCGGACAAATGAAGTTTGCCAGCATCAAAGTCAAGCAAAATCGAATTAAGCAATAGGCGCCGCTCCCAACAGCATCAAGCAGAAGCTTTAAAGCATATTAGAAAATTGAAAAGTCAGCCAAAAGAGTTGCACTTGGCCATGTAAAAGTACTGTGCTGTGTGCTCGATGGTGGCATAAAACTGAAAGTTTCAATTTTCTGAAGTGCTCGCCTTGGCTCGAGAAGGTTGCGAAATTCCAAGTGTCAGTGCCAAGGGAGGCGGCTAAGCACGGAGGAGCCTCATCTTGGTAGGTTACTGCTGATGCAGTGTATCGCATATCTGCTTCGTCAGTTGGAATTTCTGGCATCATCTTTACGTGAGGGTACACACTTGTGTCCTGGAATTTGCATGCAAAATATAATAGTGCTAGGTGCCCATTTATGTATGTACAAGCTAAGCTCTCTATAGCGGACACATGGTTCCAGTAATTCAATCCGTACTATCCATATAGTGTAAGTAGCGAATGTGTACAGCTTTTGTTAGATGTTTGGTTCTACCCAAATTGTCGGATATGTGCAGATAATGCTGGGGGCTGTTGACAAATTAGCCAAAATTTAGAATTTGGCAGGCCCTGAAGGACGCCCGTCCGCGCTTGTAGCAATGAAAATTAGCTGAGACATCGCACGTCTGGTGTGTGGGGAGTGTTATTGTTTTGCCACTTTGTAGTCTGGATCGTAGAGAACTATTGTCGAACGGTTCAGTTCAGTAGGCAACCCTGAACTTCTTGCGAATCGATTGACAACTATATCCCCTCGCCTGCACACATTATTGATGCTGGCTTTCACTTTTTCGGCTAGAGCGCATTGACTTCACCTGCATTTGGCCATCGCTGCCCACGCAGCATGGCACAGCGAATATTCGCCTAAAAATTCTATCTCATTTTGCTTGTGACATATTTGAAATTTATTTTCGGTGCTGATGCTGCCACCCCGATGCTGTTGCTGTTGCTGTTGCAGCTGCATCTGCACCTCCGCCCACGCACTGCATTGACTCAGTTTGAGAGTGAAAATAAAAAAGAACAGTTGGCAAATACTGTATTTATAGAAAATGCAATATGCATGGAATCCGAATGAAATACGGAAACTCATTTGTAAAAAGCTACAATGCCTTGACCGGCTCCACCACCTCTTTTGTTGTCACTTACAGCAGCCGCAAGCGAACAAATTGGTTAACCTCCTTTTATTTTTTTCCTTTCCTTTTTTTGGTAGTTTGAGTCCATATTTATGGTTCGTAAATATGAATGTGAGATTTTTGTCGAGCCATTACCAATTGGACGGCCATTTACGGCAGGCAAAGGCAGAGAGGAAGCAGAATTTTGGTCTTTTTCTAGTTTGAATTGCTTGTTGATTATTTGCTTGCCACATTTTAATTAACTGGATTTCGTTTCGCAGAACGAATGTGTAACAGTAAGCTTTTGGCAGCGAGCACTGCTCTGAAATATTCTATCTATGCTCCAAGGGGATTTCATTTCCACTCGGTCGAATGCGAAATGTGGAAAAACTATTTTCGTCGACCCAAGAAAACTCATGAAAGTGTCAGTGAACTTTGGCGCAGACAAATCCGGCCGAGACGGGATGCACTGGCTGCACAGCTGAAGAGTGTTGCAATCGTTGACGTCATAGCAGTTGGAACAGTGGCGTCATCAGGCGGCAGAAGTAGAAGAGGCACGCAGCCAGATTGATGGGGAACTTGTGGCATAATTTAAATGGTTTTAAAAATCCATTCTTAATGTGTTTCGCCTTCGCTATTAAATCCTTTTCCATTTGCATTAAAAACAATTAGCGCCCGCGACGCCACTTTCCTTTGTTGACAGCGGGAGTGGGAGCGGGGGGAGCGGGGGAGCCTTGCCTCCGGTTTGGGAGGGGGAAAATTAATTGATTGTCAAGATGAGGCAGCGGCAACAAATAAATGTGTCTGGTCATTCAGCAGGCGATATTTGTTGCCACACACTCGCATATAGAGTAGATAATGCCGCGTCGTCTGTCATCTATGAAATTACATTCACACATATCCGTGTACACACACACACACGTACAAGTGTACATGGAGCTCCACACACAGCAGCTGATCGCGCCGCCAGACAGGTGATCGCGTAGAGTTGCCACACGGACGGTGTTGCCAGACAGCCCGATCGACCCAGGGCTGCCAGAGTGTTGGAGAGAGCTGGAGTTGCGCGCCAACGGAGGGAGATTTTAATTTCGAAATTCAAATTCTAAAGTAAACAATAGGAATGGAGGAGGATGAAAAGCTCGCCTTCAGGAAGGGTAGCATGCTCGCCCGATCGCCGGCACCCGAGCCATCTCCATCTCCAGCAGCAGCGGCGCAGAGTCGGGACCTTGACTCTAGGGAGACCCCCAAGAGGGTTCGGGACCCAACCAGCCCGGGAAGTTCCCAGAGGCAAACGCCGCCCAAGAAGAGCAAGGCCCACCAGGAGGCTACCTGCCTTGAGAACATCTCGGAGCTGGGAAAAATCCTTGAGGAGGTTCAGACCAGGATGATGGACAAAAATACGCGCCACATCAACATGGCCACATGGCCATGCTCACAGAGCACGCGGAGCGCAGACAAGGAGCAGCAGACAACGACCGTCTGGAGGAAAGATGCCGCAGCGCAAACCGAACCGTGGCGTAGACTTAGCCAGCCATCCGTGGCCGAAGGTCCAATGGGGGAGCCGGGAACCCCACCTACGCGCCCAAGGCAGCGAAAAGGAGCTATCGCAACCAAGAGGACCCTTAAAAAGGCCCCGTTGCGGCCACACGGAGACGTGGCGACGACCAGCGCCATGAGGCAGCCCAAGAGCCCCGGAATCCCGGACAGCGAATGGAGCGTGGTGGCCAAGAGGCCGAGAGCAGCACGCCGCGCTCGCCCAAACGCGGTCATAGTTCAGGCCCCCGGGAAGTCGTACAGCGAGGTTCTGGCAATGGTCACCAGACGACACGACAACCAGCTTTCCGACCTGGGAAGCTGCGTCTCCAAGGTACGCCGCACCATAAACGGCAACCTTCTGCTGGAGGTGGCAAAAGACAGCGTGGAGAGTGCTGAGGGCATGAAAGTCAGCATCGCACGTGTCCTCGGCGATGGAGCGTCTGTGCGCGCAATAACGGAAGACTCGAAGGTGGTCATATTGGAGATACGGGACATCGACTCCCTCGCGACGGAGCAGGAGATCTGTGCCGCTCTAACTCGCCAATTCAACATTGACGAGGGTCGAGTAAGAGTCCGCAGTCTGCGCCGCGGATACGCGGAGTCCCAGCTGGCGGTGGTCAGCTTGCCCTTCTCCCTGGGCCAAGCGGTCCTGAAAGGCGGCAAGGTGAGGATCGGCTGGACCATATGTAGGATCCGGGAAAGAAATGGACTCCCAAGGTGCTACCGATGCCTTGCTCATTTTCACCTTGTTCGATCCTTTCGGATTCCTGTAAAGAAAATTTACCAAATACAATTCGTTCACAGACTTGCATTAAGGCGCCGCACTGACGCTGATCTATCCACAAGCCTGGAAAAAAGTATTGACCCGTCATCGTTTTGGCCCAAAGTAGCTTCATTCTGGTCATGGCTATTTGTGGAATACTTCTGGCAGTCTTAATTTAATTTGGATCTCTTTCATAAACTGCGTGCACTGCAACTCTCTCTTCCCTAACTCCTCTCAAATCTGATTTCCTATAGATTATTAATTGGTACTTTGTATCGTTGCCCAACTAGAAATGGATTTAAGTCAGCTTGAATGCATTTCCGTCGGCCTAATCCTATTTCACGCTTTTAGAGTCGGACAAATGAAGTTTGCCAGCATCAAAGTCAAGCAAAATCGAATTAAGCAATAGGCGCCGCTCCCAACAGCATCAAGCAGAAGCTTTAAAGCATATTAGAAAATTGAAAAGTCAGCCAAAAGAGTTGCACTTGGCCATGTAAAAGTACTGTGCTGTGTGCTCGATGGTGGCATAAAACTGAAAGTTTCAATTTTCTGAAGTGCTCGCCTTGGCTCGAGAAGGTTGCGAAATGCCAAGTGTCAGTGCCAAGGGAGGCGGCTAAGCACGGAGGAGCCTCATCTTGGTAGGTTACTGCTGATGCAGTGTATCGCATATCTGCTTCGTCAGTTGGAATTTCTGGCATCATCTTTACGTGAGGGTACACACTTGTGTCCTGGAATTTGCATGCAAAATATAATAGTGCTAGGTGCCCATTTATGTATGTACAAGCTAAGCTCTCTATAGCGGACACATGGTTCCAGTAATTCAATCCGTACTATCCATATAGTGTAAGTAGCGAATGTGTACAGCTTTTGTTAGATGTTTGGGTTTACCCAAATTGTCGGATATGTGCGGATAATGCTGGGGGGCTGTTGACAAATTAGCCAAAATTTAGAATTTGGCAGGCCCTGAAGGACGCCCGTCCGCGCTTGTAGCAATGAAAATTAGCTGAGACATCGCACGTCTGGTGTGTGGGGGAGTGTTATTGTTTTGCCACTTTGTAGTCTGGATCGTAGAGAACTATTGTCGAACGGTTCAGTTCAGTAGGCAACCCTGAACTTCTTGCGAATCGATTGACAACTATATCCCCTCGCCTGCTCACATTATTGATGCTGGCTTTACTTTTTCGGCTAGAGCGCATTGACTTCACCTGCGTTTTCCATCGCTGCCCACGCAGCATGGCACAGCGAATATTCGCCTAAAAATTCTATCTCATTTTGCTTGTGACATATTTGAAATTTATTTTCGGTGCTGATGCTGCCACCCCGATGCTGTTGCTGTTGCTGTTGCAGCTGCATCTGCACCTCCGCCCACGCACTGCATTGACTCAGTTTGAGAGTGAAAATAAAAAAGAACAGTTGGCAAATACTGTATTTATAGAAAATGCAATATGCATGGAATCCGAATGAAATACGGAAACTCATTTGCAAAAAGCTACAATGCCTTGACCGGCTCCACCACCTCTTTTGTTGTCACTTACAGCAGCCGCAAGCGAACAAATTGGTTAACCTCCTTTTATTTTTTTCCTTTCCTTTTTTTGGTAGTTTGAGTCCATATTTATGGTTCGTAAATATGAATGTGAGATTTTTGTCGAGCCATTACCAATTGGACGGCCATTTACGGCAGGCAAAGGCAGAGAGGAAGCAGAATTGTGGTCTTTTTCTAGTTTGAATTGCTTGTTGATTATTTGCTTGCCACATTTTAATTAACTGGATTTCGTTTCGCAGAACGAATGTGTAACAGTAAGCTTTTGGCAGCGAGCACTGCTCTGAAATATTCTATCTATGCTCCAAGGGATTTCATTTCCACTCGGTCGAATGCGAAATGTGGAAAAACTATTTTCGTCGACCCAAGAAAACTCATGAAAGTGTCAGTGAACTTTGGCGAAGACAAATCCGGCCGAGACGGGATGCACTGGCTGCACAGCTGAAGAGTGTTGCAATCGTTGACGTCATAGCAGTTGGAACAGTGGCGTCATCAGGCGGCAGAAGTAGAAGAGGCACGCAGCCAGATTGATGGGAACTTGTGGCATAATTTAAATGGTTTTAAAAATCCATTCTTAATGTGTTTCGCCTTCGCTATTAAATCCTTTTCCATTTGCATTAAAAACAATTAGCGCCCGCGACGCCACTTTCCTTTGTTGACAGCGGGAGTGGGAGCGGGGGGAGCGGGGGAGCCTTGCCTCCGGTTTGGGAGGGGGAAAATTAATTGATTGTCAAGATGAGGCAGCGGCAACAAATAAATGTGTCTGGTCATTCAGCAGGCGATATTTGTTGCCACACACTCGCATATAGAGTAGATAATGCCGCGTCGTCTGTCAGCTATGAAATTACATTCACACATATCCGTGTACACACACACACACGTACAAGTGTACATGGAGCTCCACACACAGCAGCTGATCGCGCCGCCAGACAGGTGATCGCGTAGAGTTGCCACACGGACGGTGTTGCCAGACAGCCCCGATCGACCCAGGGCTGCCAGAGTGTTGGAGAGAGCTGGAGTTGCGCGCCAACGGAGGGAGATTTTAATTTCGAAATTCAAATTCTAAAGTAAACAATAGGAATGGAGGAGGATGAAAAGCTCGCCTTCAGGAAGGGTAGCATGCTCGCCCGATCGCCGGCACCCGAGCCATCTCCATCTCCAGCAGCAGCGGCGCAGAGTCGGGACCTTGACTCTAGGGAGACCCCAAGAGGGTTCGGGACCCAGCCAGCCCGGGAAGTTCCCAGAGGCAAACGCCGCCCAAGAAGAGCAAGGCCCACCAGGAGGCTACCTGCCTTGAGAACATCTCGGAGCTGGGAAAAATCCTTGATGAGGTTCAGACCAGGATGATGGACAAAAATACGCGCCACATCAACATGGCCACCAGAGCACTGTTCGTGCGCATGAAGGAGCTGCACTCGAACATCATCGAATCGAGCCAAGAGGCTGCAGCGGGTAGAAGCGCGCTGCAGGAAGGCTCCGACGCCCAAGGCCTGTGCCCGAAATGCTCACAGAGCACGCGGAGCGCAGACAAGGAGCAGCAGACAACGACCGTCTGGAGGAAAGATGCCGCAGCGCAAACCGAACCGTGGCGTAGACTTAGCCAGCCATCCGTGGCCGAAGGTCCAATGGGGAGCCGGGAACCCCACCTACGCGCCCAAGGCAGCGAAAAGGAGCTATCGCAACCAAGAGGACCCTTAAAAAGGCCCCGTTGCGGCCACACGGAGACGTGGCGACGACCAGCGCCATGAGGCAGCCCAAGAGCCCCGGAATCCCTGACAGCGAATGGAGCGTGGTGGCCAAGAGGCCGAGAGCAGCACGCCGCGCTCGCCCAAACGCGGTCATAGTTCAGGCCCCGGGAAGTCGTACAGCGAGGTTCTGGCAATGGTCACCAGACGACACGACAACCAGCTTTCCGACCTGGGAAGCTGCGTCTCCAAGGTACGCCGCACCATAAACGGCAACCTTCTGCTGGAGGTGGCAAAAGACAGCGTGGAGAGTGCTGAGGGCATGAAAGTCAGCATCGCACGTGTCCTCGGCGATGGAGCGTCTGTGCGCGCAATAACGGAAGACTCGAAGGTGGTCATATTGGAGATACGGGACATCGACTCCCTCGCGACGGAGCAGGAGATCTGTGCCGCTCTAACTCGCCAATTCAACATTGACGAGGGTCGAGTAAGAGTCCGCAGTCTGCGCCGCGGATACGCGGAGTCCCAGCTGGCGGTGGTCAGCTTGCCCTTCTCCCTGGGCCAAGCGATCCTGAAAGGCGGCAAGGTGAGGATCGGCTGGACCATATGTAGGATCCGGGAAAGAGATGGACTCCCAAGGTGCTACCGATGCCTGGAACCCGGGCATATCGCACCGAACTGCAAGAGTACAGTGGACAGGAGTGGCTGCTGCATCAAATGCGGGGAGAAAGGGACAAAGTTGCCGAATGCAAAAAAGAGCCTGCGTGCTTCATCTGTTCAGTAGCTGGAAAGAAGGAGGTCACGCACCAGGCAGGCACTAAAAACTGCCCAGCTGGGTCGGCAAAACCAGGACGACATGCAGTTGATTCAACTCAACCTGAATCACTGCAGGGCCGCACAGGATCTCCTGACGCTGACGGTGCGCGAGCTTGGCTCTGAGGTGGCACTCCTCAGCGAACCACATAAGGTGGGCAGCAGCAGCGATTGGGCCACGGACCTTACTGGCAAAGCGGCCCTGTGGCCCTGTGGCTCTGTGGCGTCGACGCGCCGCAATTGCGCGACACCAAGTCGGCAGACGGGTTCGTCCGAGGGTATGTAGGCGGCATATGGTTCTACAGCTGCTACCTGGCACCCAGCCTCTCACTGGAGACTTTCAGCCGCATTATGGATGAGCTGAGCTGCGATCTGCGAGGACGGAACAACGTCGTAGTCGGAGGCGACTTCAACGCCTGGGCCCTGGAATGGGGGTCCTCCCGTACAAACGCCAGAGGCCGCACAGTGTTGGAGGCTTTTGCCTCTCTGGACGTCGTCCTTCTGAACGAAGGGTCCCAACAAACTTTCAGCAGGGCAGGTGTAGGGTCGATCATCGATCTCACCTATGCCAGCAGCACGCTGGCCCGGCACGCCCGATGGAGGATCAGCGACGTATACACTGCCAGCGACCACGAGGCCATACTATGCACCCTGGGCACCCTTGCCCGATCGAGAGGTACCCCGTTCCGGCATGGGAAGGCGTACCGCCAGGACACGCTGGGAACTCAGAGATTCGCAAGCGCCCTTGAGAGCTACTCTGCAAACGATGCAGACGGAGCCAACGATATGGCGACCAAATTGGCGGACGCACTTGAAGGCGCCTGCGACCAGAGCATGCTACCGAGAGGGACGTTCCAGAAGCACAAGGATCCAGTTTTCTGGTGGAGCGAAGCGATTGCGGTTCTCCGTAGAACCTGCCACCGGGCCAGAAGGCTGCTCCAGCGAGCCAGAGGCACACCGCGCTTGGCCCGATGCAGCGAGACCTACAAAGCGGCGAGGAAGTATCTGAAGACCGCCATAAGGAACAGCAAGAGGGAATGCTTCCTTAAGCTGTGTGATGCCGCCGAAGAGGACCCCTGGGGAGGCACGTACAGGATGGTGGTGAAGAGGCTGAACGCGGGCAGCAAAGCTCCAACAGATCCAGAGGCACTGGAGGGTATAGTCAGGGCACTGTTTCCTCGAGGACGGCAGATTCCTAGCTCCCTGCGGTTCGAGCATAGCCCGAGCGACATCTGCGAGGTAACGGAAGCCGAGGTGTTGCAGGCAGGCAGAAACCTGATACCTAGGAAGGCTCCGGGTCCGGATGCGGTGCGCAACAGCGCTTTGAAGCTGGCACTTCTTCTACTCCCGAGGGAAGTTGCGGGCCTTTTCAACAAATGCCTCCAGGAGGGACGTTCCCCGAGAGGTGGAAAAGGCAACGGCTGCTACTATTAACCAAGCCGGGCAAGCCGCCAGGGGTGGCCTCTTCCTACAGGCCCATCTTCGAAAGGGTGATCGGTGCGAGGCTGAGCGCAGCCATCGAAGCAGCAGGCGGTCTCTCCAAGAACCAATACGGGTTCAGGAAAGGGAGGTCGACGCAGGACGCCATCTTGAGGGTCGTACAAACGGCGGAGGAAGCCATTGCTGGGACTAGGTGGAGAGGCGGAACAAAGTCCTATTGTCTGGTGGTGACACTGGACATAAGGAACGCCTTCAACTCGGCCGACTGGACCCGGACGCTGGAGGCACTGAGGTCCTTCAACATCCCAGGCTACCTACTGAACATAGCGCGCAGCTATTTCAGCAATAGGGTGCTGACAATGGACACATGTCGTCTAATGTTTTCTAATCTGTTAAATCTGTTTTCTCATCTGAGTTATTCCCATTCAATAACATTCATGGAATTGAATTTGTTGCAGTCAAAGTTCGTGTTGGCTCCGCATTTTTCTATTTAACCTGCTCTTACATTCCTCCCAGGTCTGATGCTGAGCTTTACTTACACCACCTCTCAGCAATTAATAATGTTGTTTCTGCATTAGGGTGCAATGATCGAATTATTGTCATGGGGACTTTAACCTCCCATTTCTTTCTTGGCTGCCTTGTAATGACGCTAACCTGTTGTTTCCCAATTGCCATAATGACTTTATCAATGGGCTAACGGATATTTCCCTTGTCCAAATTAATGCCGTTAAAAACATTAGGGACAGACTTCTTGACCTCGTTTTTGTTAACGATGGTTCTCTTGCTACGGTTTATAGAGCAAGCCCAATATCTCTCCCTGAAGATCCTTACCATCCAACTCTGTTGATATCACTGGAGTGTACACAATCTGGAGGAGCTGACAGTTCCATGGCTCCTTGTCACATAAAGTGTTTTCGCAAAACAAACTTTATCGATTTAGATCTACATCTCTCGCGTGTTGATTGGTCGTTTCTTTATTCATTACCGAACATAGATGCAACTGTTAACTCGTTTTATAGTTCTATTTACTCCGCCCTTAATACGTTTGTTCCAGATATCACTGTACCTGTATCGTCCAAGCCTCCCTGGTTCTCCAAGTATTTGTCATACTTAAAAAATAATAAATCCCGGCTCTATAAAAAGTACCAGAAGTCAGGCTCCACGTTGGCCTTAGCTCTATACTCCTCCGCTCGCTCTCTGTTCCTTGCCGTCAATAGTCAGTGTTATAATCATTACCTTTCACAATGTAGTAGTAACTTTCCTAGTGATCCTAAAAAATTCTATTCGTTCGTTAACTCTAAGCGCAAGTCAAACGTTTTTCCTCCGTCCCTTCATTACCAGAACAAAACAGAAGCTTCTGCTATTCGCTAACTTTTTTCAAACAACGTACTCGTCTCATATTTACAACGCATCTACTCCGTATCCGTACCAGCTACCTCAAGCTAACAGCATTTTTCTGCCCTTTTTCGAGGAAAGCGTTGTTCTGGAAGGTTTGTCATCTATGGACATATCGTTTTCTGCGGGTCCAGATCAGGTACCAAGTTGCATCTTAAAACACTGTGCCCAGTCCCTTTGCAAACCCTTGACCTTTCTCTTCAACCTCTCCTTGGAACAGTCTTCTCTCCCAGTAATTTGGAATGAGTCCTACATCATTCCGCTTCACAAAAAAGGTTCAAGATCAAACCTTGAAAACTATCGTGGTATCGCAAAGCTTTCCGCCATCCCGAAGCTTCTTGAGTTCCTGGTCACCCGGCAGCTGCAACATCTTTGTTGCAGCTTGATATCACCGTCGCAACACGGTTTTTTCAGTCATCGTTCGACATCGACTAACCTTCTTGAGTTTTCTAACCTAATCCACCGTGGTTTTCAAATTGGTTTGCAGACGGATGTAGTTTTTACGGACTTCAGCAAGGCATTCGATTCTGTGAACCATGCTCTGCTTATTCAAAAGCTCTCTTTATAAGGGTTCCCAACGAATCTTCTAGATTGGATTTTGTCCTATCTCTCTAACCGTACTCAACGTGTTTTGTTTTCTAACGTGTTGTCAAATACTGTTAATGTTACTTCAGGTGTGCCACAGGGAAGTCATCTGGGCCCGCTTCTGTTTATTTTATTTGTGAACGACCTTCCTCAAGTTATAACATACTCTACTACACTAACGTATGCTGATGATGTCAAAATCTGTCTTTCTTACTCTGATTGGTATTTGCACACACGCCTTCAACTTGATCTAAGTGAACTACTATTGTGGTGTTCAACTAATCTTCTTTTTCTGAACCTTTCCAAATGCAAACTTATGACATTTTACCGTCGCGCTCCTCATTTTGTCTCATATGTTCTAGGAAATCATGTCCTTGAGCGAATTTCGAGTTCAAATGACCTCGGAGTCCTTTTTGATCATAAGATGTGTTTCAACACCCATATAGCTGCAACTGTAAATAAAGCTAAGGGTGTTTTAGCGTTCATCAAGCGTTGGTCCAAGGAGTTTGACGACCCGTACGTTACGAAACAACTGTACATCTCGTTAGTACGTCCTATATTGGAGTATTGTTCTTGTGTGTGGAGCCCGCAGTATAAAGAGCAGCAGGCTGTTATTGAATCCGTGCAAAAGCAATTTTTAATTTTTGCCCTTCGGAACTTTAACTGGGACTCGGGTAGAATCTTGCCACCCTACCGGTCTACGCTAAATCTTATTGACCTGCCGTCGTTGCACCATCGCAGAATATGCAATGGCGTAATGTTCGTGCACAAGCTCCTTCTTGGGACTGTTGACTCCCAAACTCTCTTGGGTCAGATTGACTTGGCCGTTCCATCTAGACCTACCCGTACTCTTAGGCCTATCCGTCTACCCATATGTAGGTCTAATTTTGCTGATCATGAACCTTTTAGGGTTTTATGCCATAATTATAACTCCCTCTCTCAAACCCTATCCCCTGAACTGTCTCTTAAACTAATTGCATGCAATATTTATAATCATTTAAATTTAGCTAACTTTTAACTTATCTTTTTCCGCCTTTAGCAACTAAGCACCATTATTAACAGATAATTTGTTAATTTAATAAATAAATAAAATAAATGTCAGGGCTCTAGGGCATACGAAGTCTCAGCCGGAGTCCCGCAGGGCTCCGTTTTGGGACCTCTGCTCTGGAACGCCATGTACGACGGGGTCCTACGGCTCCCGATGCCAGCCAACACTAACCTGGTGGGTTTCGCTGACGACGTCGCAATAGTGGCGGTAGCGAAGGAACTTGCCGCGGTGGAGGAGCTTGCCAACGTCGCCATACAAGCCGTCGAGGCGTGGCTAGCCGCCGCGGGGCTGGAGCTGGCGGCCCAAAAAACGGAGGCGGTCCTGATATCCAGCCGTAAAGTGGTCGAGACCGCCAGAGTGCAGGTTGGTGGGACCGCGATCGAATCGCAGAGGTCCATCAAGTACCTTGGAGTCCTCATCGACACGCGCCTGTCCTTCAAAGAGCATCTGGAATACGTCCACACGAAGGCCGGTGGGAACGCGGGAGCGCTATCCAGGATGCTGCTAAACACCAGAGGGCCAAAGCAGGCAACGAGGAAACTGCTGACGAGCGTCGTGACGTCGCAGATGCTCTACGCCGCACCGGTGTGGGCAGAAGCCGCGAAGGTGAGGAGCTACATGCGAGGAGTGGAGGCAACGTACAGACTGTGCGCCATTAGGATCGCGTGCTCGTTCCGGACCATCTCAGACGAAGCCGCGTTAGTCATTGCCGGGCAAGTTCCGCTCAGGGAGCTGATAAGGGAGAGGAAGGAGATCCATGATGCCATGACGGACAGTGCAGCCGAGGTACGCTCCAAAGCAGAAATTAAGGACGCCGCCAGAAGGACCAGCATAGACAGATGGCAGACTCGATGGGACCACTCCCCCAAAGGCCGATGGACCCACACCCTCATCCCAAGCATAGCATGCTGGGTTGAAAGGAAGCAAGCGCTTCGGCCACGAGACAGAGGACTGGTGCCCCGAGTGTGGCACAGGCATAGAGGAGGACGCTCGCCACGTCCTCTTCGACTGCCACAGGTTTGACCTCGAGCGTCAGACATTGGAGACAGCAGCAGGGTCTAGGGTCAGCACCGAGACTCGGGTGCCGCTGATGCTGGCAGACCCGAAGGTGTGGGAAGCGGCCGCGAAGTTCGCCTCTAGCGTGATGCGAACGCTTAGGTCCTTGGAGAGAAGGGGACGGAGTAGGTGTCCACGCCACTGCGAAGCAATGCTTTGCGGCAGTACCGCAGTCCGCGGGGCCCCTAGTCCCAACATACTCTTGTCCGTTAAATTAAGTTAAATATAAATTGTATAGTATATATTATAGAGCAAATAAATAAGTATATGAAAAAAAAAAAAAAAAAAAAAAAAAAAAAAAAAAAGTGTACATGGGAGAAGATCTTGCGGATTGGCACGCGTCGCCTGGCTAAAAGCCTCGGCTTGACTTCCATCAATATTTTGGCATTCCTGGCATTTTCCCCATTCTCGTGAAATTTGAAATTTGTAAATATGTATTTACATCGGATGAACGAATGTATGAAGTATATGTATCCATATCGAATTCTATTCGTGGCTATCTTTTCGAAGAATTTCCCTGAATTTAATTACTTTCCTTATTTAATTCAATGCTTCAATTATTTAATTACCATTTCCTCCGTCGAAATGAGACCAGGAATTTGACTTCATATTTTATTCATTGATAAAGTGCGGCACAACACGAAAATTCAAGTGCAAATTTTGAAAAATGCCTATGAAAATTATTCAAAACCATTCCCAGTCGCGACTGGTCCCCGTCTCCAACTCAACCCTGCTTTGCATCTTTTGTTATACGCTCTCCTTCGACTAGGCGACAACTCTGGTCCCAGTGAGCCGCTATTCAGTTCACTGGAATCGTCCACCACTCCACTGCTCTCGTCACAGCGGCGCCAAGCGGCGGGTCATCCATCCAGGTGGAGAGTGGTGGATGTAACATACTTAAGAAACGCTCGAGTTTCGGGCGGAAGTAATTTTTATTTTTACTCTGCAAATATTGACTTGATCCCAATTGCGAGTCACCCAAAGAAATGTTGAAAGCATTCCTCTAGTCGGCGGTCCCGCTGAGGTGCCACGATGTGGGTGGGGTGGGGCGTGTAGGTGCAGGCGATGCTCACTTGACAGTTGGCCACCACAGCGGGCCATAAACAACGGAGGCCCCAGAAATGGGTGGCCACGGCTGTGGTTCACTTTGTTCTTATTTACCGCCAGCCAGCTCCCTTTGCGCGCTCAGGGAATTTCTTCAAAGAAAACCAGAAAGAAAGACTACCTCCTGAACACCCTTTGACATTCATATGGTGTGTGAAAAGAGTTTTCTTGGATTACCATACAAGATATTTGCGGTGTGGATTTGTATCCAGCAAAAGGCGACATTTAATGAAGCAGACTCTGCCCTTGATGCTCATTCGTTGAAAAACAACGAAACGAAAGCGAAAGGCATAGCAGCGTCATGACCTCGTTCAATATTCTCTATGTCTCTCTCTCTCTCTCTCTCACTCTCTCTCTCCCTCTCTTGCAGCACTCGAATGCTATGTTTGCACCTATTAGGACGGCTACAGTGATGACTCCTGTGTAAGGAACGTCAAGGTTCTCAACTGTCACAAGAAGAAGCTGTTATAGGCGCCCCTGAGGCTGAGGTGGCGGGGCGCGCTGGACTGCTGTCGCGAAAAATGGGGGAGCCGGGCACATAGCGGTCAGGCTGCAAACGACACGAAACAAGAGAAACGTTTTCCCATAATTACAGTTCAAATCGAGTTGCATTCAGAGGAAGGGAAACAAGAGTTCTTTATCGGAAACCAATAAGATACGTTCTATACGTGTGTGTGTGTAAGGTGGCATCATTCGCGTGATGCTCGCATTCAACTGCGGCGGGTCGTGTACTGCTAGAGGGGTGGCTGCCCGACCTTGACCGGCCAGGTTCCACTCGGCCCAAAGAGGCGAGTCCCATTCGTTCCGCGAGCCAGTGGGTGTCGGTTCCCTTCGTCCTGCAGCGTGGACGCCAGGCTTTGAGCGTCGCGTATTATCGTCTCGTGCTCGTCGGTGTCCGTGGTCGCGTTGTCGTCGTCGATGGCAGCCCCATACCTCCCGAACCAACGGCGATTCAGGGCGGCGACGTCGTGATTGGGCGCCGAGCGGACACCTGCGGTTGCGAAGCGGCCATCGGGCTCTACTTCCTCTTCGGCGTCGGTCCCCGGGCCCTGGGTTTGTTGGTCGATCCACCCTTGGAGGGCTGCCGCGCGCCGGCACCATGGCATCCTGTCCTGTTGTCGAAGTGTCGCCTCTCCGACCCGCCTCAGCTGGGCTTGACGGGAGGCGGATGGCCCATTGGGGTCGACGATCCAGCCGCGAGTCCGGTGTGTCGTTGGTTCGTCGGCAAGTGCCGGGACTTCAGGCTGCTCGTCTCCACTAGGGTGTCCCGTCGTATCACCATTTGCCCCTAGGGGCCGAGCTTGCCTTCCGTCTCTTAGACGCTTCATGTCTTCAGTCGATTCTAGGGAGAAAATGCCTGTCGGTTAGAACCTGCCTGTCTTAACTAGAAGTACTAATACCCTCCCCCTATCCTGCTTGAGCGGTGCGAGTAAGAAGATGTTTACATTGGGTGTAGTACTTATCTAATCCCATAAGGGGTTGTATACGTAGCTTACGGTTTCGTGGGTCGCGCCCCTTACGGGGCGAGGACATGACGGTAGCGCGCTACCGCAAGTGGCCCTTGCGAAGTCGGCAGGTCATTCAGGTCTCTCCAACGTCGTTGGGTTCTCCTCGGGTGGTCCACTCCGTGGAACGCCTTTAAGTCGGCTAAACTCGCAGTTTTCCTTCGTTTGCCTTGATGAACCTGTAGTCGAGGTTCACGGTAACTGGGTTAGTCGAGTCTGATCTTCGAAAAGGGTTGCGTTGTCGACCGGCCGCGGCATCGGCTAACGGGGCGAGTTGATAATTCGTTGGGGGGTGAGGTGCGAGTTGGTCTACCTTGACCCGCCCATGTCCTTCGGGGCCGTGGTCTTCCAGGCGTAGCGGGTCGTGGTGTAGAGCGATGCTTGTTTCCCGTGGGATCGTTCGCTCTGATTGATCCGCACTGCTGTGCATTTCTGATTTGGCTCGCGTCGATCGTGTTATAATTTTAGCGCCGCCGGGTCCGTCTCGGTCGGGGCTTAGATGCGTTGTCCTTGTATTGCTGCTGGGTCTGGCGTGGTCGAGGCTTCGATGCATTGTCCTTGTATTGCTGCTGAGTCTGGCGTGGTCGAAACTTAGAATCGTTGTCCTGAGGTTACTGCTGGTTCTGGCGTGGTCGTGGCTTAGCTCCGTTGTCTTGGTAGGGATACTCTGGGTGGTTTTCGAGGCAGACGGACTGGCCCTGGGTGTGTGCAGCGGTGTCGCAGTCGTCTCCGTCGAATCCTCGTTTCTCTGGGTGTTCTTCGAGGCGGACGGACTGGCCCTGGGTGTGTCCAGCGGTGTCGCAGTCGTCTCCGTCGAATCTTCGTTGCTTTGGGTGTTCTTCGAGGCGGACGGACTGGCCCTGGGTGTGTCCAGCGGTGTCGCAGTCGTCTCCGTCGAATCTTCGTTCCTTTGGGTGTTCTTCGAGGCGGACGGACTGGCCCTGGGTGTGTTCAGCGGTGTCGCAGTCGTCTCCGTCGAATCTTCGTTGATGGTTCTGGCGCGGTCGTATCGAATCGTGGGTTGGGTTCGGGTGGCGTTGCTGGGTCTGGCGTGTTCGAGATCCTGATGCGTTGTCGTGGGTCCATTGCTGGGTCTGGCGTGGTTGGGATTCGGGTGCGTTGTCACTGGTACATTGCTGGGTCTGGCGTGGTTGGGATTCTGGTGCGTTGTCTACGTCCGGTGGGTCGCCGTTGGATTGGTCGAGTCGGTAGGACCAGCGGATGCAGTCGCGGAACTTTCGTCACTAAAAGTAACCATGCGGGGCCGAGTCGAGGATGATGTGGGGATCGGGTTTGTTTCCCGGATCGCCCGCTGGGTCAACTGCAAGTACGCTCGTCCGCATTGTATTATGGCCTGGACGCCGCAAAGGAAATCGAGCCCCAGTATGATGTCGTCCACTACCATGGGTAGGACTAATAGAATCACCAGCGTTTCCTGTTGATCCAGACGTACCTTGACCGAAACTGCTAGCGTCACCTCCTTTGCTGGCGGACGCCAGGCGGACGGTAGTCCTTATATTCCGTGCGTTCCCTCCGGTACTTACTTCATGAGCGATGCGATGACTGACGAACGACCGCGTTGCTCCCGTGTCGAGGGTAGCTGTGAGCGGTACTCCTTCGATGGTTACTAGCGCGGCGATCCTGCCTCCTTCCAAACTTAAGGGATGAGTTACTCCTGGGGGCCCTGGAGGTATGTCTCCGATCGGTTCCCTGACGAGCGGAGACTCGGCCCGTTTCCCGACTCGGATAGCCTACAGCAGTCGATCGTCCGGATGCCGCGGCGGCCACACTCCCAACAGAATAGCACTCGCCGATTCCTGCATGAACTGCTGAAATTACCTTCCTCCCCGCAATTACGGCAGGCCCGGCGTGTGTTCACCGGCCGGTCTCCATCTGGGTCACTACGCGGCTTGCCGTCTCGGCGCTCCGGGAGGGCCCGGTGTCGTCTGGAGAAGCATGCTGTGGGGTGGATAATCCGGGTCCTTGGTATGATGGCGTTTTGGCTTTCGTATTTGGGCGGTCGTTAGCTGGGTGGGTATGTTCGCGGTCCCGCGTTGTCTCGTACGCTACTATCAATTGGGTCAGTTCTCGCAACGTCTCGAACTCATGTCTACGGGTGAACAGTTGGTATTCCGGCCGAAGGTTCTCGTAGATCCTGTCCAGCTCCCTGTCTGGAGTATACTGAGCTCGTTGCATCATGAGTCGGAGGTCGATCAAGTAGTCCTGAAAGGCTTCTCGGGGTCGGTGGCGACGGGAGCGGATCGTATCTTCCAAGCGCTAAAAGTATCGCGGGGGTAGGAAGAACTCCAAGAACTCCTTCCGGAACTCGGTCCATGGCTTGCCTTGCATCTGGAACGTCCTAAACCATCCTTCTGCCTTGCCAGTTAGTAGCCCGGAGATGGCTCGCGGCAACCGTTCTTTCTTCCAACCGTTCGATGAAAGCCAGCGCATCCGAGTGTCCGTCGAACTTCAGACCCCAATTGCGCAGCTTATCGGCCAGGGCGGCGAAGGAAATTTCTTCCCTTCCGGGTCACGAAGTTCCGGCTTCCTCGCGGAAGCGGTGCTGGTGGTGATTGTCACCATGTCGCCGGTCAGTCGTGGTTTCAAGCCAGCCAGAGTCGCCGTGAGCTGCGCGCGGCTGCTCCGCACAGATCCCTTCCTTCTTTGATCCGTTTTTCGATCCCAGTCGGATGCTCACCGCGCGAGATAATGGCCGAGATCCGGCTGCGCAGTTCGTCCACTGTCCCGGTTTCACCGAGGCCGAATTCGGCGGCGATGGCCTGCAATTCGTCCTTGCGCCGATACGAAATCCACTGTACCCCCATGTCGAAGCACGGTGGTCGAACTGGCACTTCGAGGTCTTTCGCATTTCCAACGGTAGTATCACGTATTGAGCCTCCGGTAGAATCTTTTCTTAGGTCACGCACTGAATACCGGAGTCCTTGAGGTTAGTCACGGAAGAACGGCGTATGTACGGTTAACACGGTTGTCCAGTGGAGGCGTTGGTTGTAGGCCGGTTGTAGGCCGGGCATTGAATGATCGCGCTGAAGACCGGGCATCGAATGACTGCTCTGAAGACCGGGCGTTGACTGCTCGCGCTGAGGGCCGGGCATTGACTATCGGCTATTGTTTTGTAGGCCGGGCATTGAATAATCGCGCTGAAGACCGGGCATTGAATGACTGCTCGCGCTGAGGGCCGGGCATTGACTCTTCTCGCTGAGGGCCGGGCGTTGACTATCGGCTATTGTTTTGTAGGCCGGGCATTGAATGATCGCGCTGAAGACCGGGCATCGAATGACTGCTCTGAAGACCGGGCGTTGACTGCTCGCGCTGAGGGCCGGGCATTGACTCTTCTCGCTGAGGGCCGGGCGTTGACTATCGGCTATTGTTTTGTAGGCCGGGCATTGAATGATCGCGCTGAAGACCGGGCATTGAATGACTGCTCGCGCTGAGGGCCGGGCATTGACTCTTCTCGCTGAGGGCCGGGCGTTGCCTATCCTCTTCTGGGTCTGAGTACGAAATATATAGCCGGGCTGGTTGGTCTTCGGGAGGATTCCGACGCTCGCTCGGCCTCTACCGCCCACGACGCGCTATTCGCTGCGTACATGTCGCTCTCTCTCTAGCGATTTCCGCTCAGCTTCGGCTCGGTTCTCTTTCTCTGCCGCCTCGTCGCGGCGCTCTCCTCCTCATGTGGGCGCAGCGGCCACGTGCTGACGCTATTGCTAGGGAGGTTAGGGAAGCCAGCCTCGGCTGTACGTGAATAATGGGCGACCTCACGTGAGGTTTTTTTACAGAGATATACAGCTATTCTTGTCCTAATTATTCCGACTGGCCGTGCTTGCGCATGGTACAGTCCCGATTCCCCCTGCTACTCTTTCTTCTGATCGACTGTTCCACTTAGCGCCCCAAAACATAACGGAATCCCGGAGTCCTTGCTCGGGCGCCATCTGTAAGGAAGCGATCCTGGGCTGGGGTACATATCTCAGTCTACTCCAGGGTCGAAATTACAGTAATATTTATAATTTGCCGGGACTCCGTATTTCGGACCGACGATGGGGGACGGGGCAGCAGTCCCGCGGACGGGAGCGATCGTAGCGTGGGACGTGGCAGTTGGTTTCACCGAGAGCACTCCGGTTATCGCCGAATAGCGCCTTCAGGACCCCACCGAACTCAGAATCAATACGGAGGACTTTACTATGCGATAATACCGACAGGTGTCGCCGAGAGTACCTAGGCTACCGCCGGACAGTACTTACGGGACCCTGCCGGCCTGAGAGTTACTACGAAGCGGGAAGGGGGACTTTGCTATGCGGGAATACCGACAAGTATCGCCGAGAGTACCTAGGCTATCGCCGGACGGTACTTACGGGACCCTGTCGGCCTAAGAATTACTACGACGCGGAAAGGGGAACTTTGCTATGCGGAAATACCGACAAGTATCACCGAGAGTACCTAGGCTATCGCCAGACGGTACTTACGGGACGCTGTCGGCCTAAGAATTACTACGACGCGGAAAGGGGGTTTTCGCTATGCGGAAATACCAACAAGTGTCGCCGAGGGTACCTAGGCTATCGCCGGACGGTACTTACGGGACCCTGTCGGCCTAAGAACTACTACGAGGGTCAGGGATATCGACGAGCATCACCGAGAGTGCCTAGGCAATCGCCGAATAGCACTTACGGGACACTGTCGAACTAAGAATTACTACGGGGGTCAGGGATATCGACAGGCATCGCCGAGAGTGCCTAGGCAATCGCCGGATAGCACTTACGGGACAACGCCGAACTAAGAGTTACTACGAGTACGAGAATACCGACGTATATCGCCGAGAGTGCTTAGGCAATCGCCGGATTGCACTCACGGGACACTATCGGGCTAAACATTACTGCGAAAGTCTTTATCATACAGGGCAGGTATCGCCGAGAGGGCCTAGGCATTCGCCGGACAGTCCCTTCGGAAACCAGGGAATCGGGGATCAGGCGAGACAGCAACAGGCGTCACCGGGGACGCTTAGACGATCGTCGGATAGCGGCCTCGGGACCCTGCGAGGTCACAAACTACGGGAGGGAATCATGCGGAGGGAACGACGACAGGTGTCACCGAGAACGCCTAGGCAATCGCCGGACAGCGGCCTCAGGATCCTGTCGGGCTACGAACTACTGGATGGAAGCACGCAGGCTCGGCAAGAGGGGGGAGGAAGGGCAGAGAAGATGAAGCCCAGGGCCTCCAGGTTCCCTAGTGTATAGATAGTTGGTGGTCGGGCTATGTTTCTGTTATATTCGTTACATTTCACTTTATTCTCTCTTGGTTCCCTACCTATCGCACCGCTCAGCAGCCCGTATACACGTCTAGAGACTAGCTTACCCCTGAACTCCCACGCTTGTACTCGTCGCAAGCCTCCTCTTCCCCGTGGGTGCAGCGTAGATGCAGGATCTCCTCTCCGTAAGTGTAGTATCGATGCAGAGTCTTCTCCCCGTAAGCGCAGCGTCGATGCCGGATCTTCCCCGTGTCACTGATAGCGTTGGCGTGGATCCGGGCCGCCACGTGTTTTTACTTTTTCCAAGCCACTCGAATTTTTCCGCGAACACGTCCGACTCCTACGACTGCTCCCAATCGAATTTTTCTCATCCACGTTTTTCTTCTCCAGCCTCAGAACTCTCCCGATCCAGCGCCAGCGTGGGCGGCCAGCGTCGTCATTCTCGCGGCGGCAGAGGGCTGGCGCCGTCGTTCGGCGTCTACGCTGCGCCGGTGACTTTTGCCTCTCCTTTTCGCTGCTGGCGCGTCGTTACTTCGCTTTAGTTTTCCGCGTTTCTCTTCTGCCGTTGCTGCTGTGGGCATACCGTTTCGGCGCTTCGTTGCTGCGTCGACGCTGGCGGCTTATCTTTTCGGCGCTTCTCGTCTTCGGCCGTCGCTGAATTGATGCTGTTGGCTACCGTTTCGGCTCTTGGTGTATTCCTCTCTCTCTCTTTGGCTTCCGCTGCGTTGTTGTTGTTGGGTTTTGTTTCTTGGTGTATTCCTCCCCGTTTCTGTGTCGGTGCCGTTGGATTTCGATTCTTGGTGTATTCCTCCCCGTTGCTGTGTCGGTGCCGTTGGATGCTTAAACCTAGAAAACGAAGAAAAGTCAAAATCTTAATTCAAATAACGTAGGTCCGGGTCCCTCCAATGGGAAAATGCCGGCGAGTTGATGGGCGGAAAAATGTGGGTGGAGCGTACGCTCCCTCACAGGGCGGAAGTGGGCGGGGCAAAGTTTTGAAATATACTTGTAGCAGTGACATATCACAGAAGTCCGGATATTAAATGTCGTTGCTCTAGCTTTTATAGTCTTTGAGCACTAGGCGCTGATAGGGACGGACGGACGGAAAGACAGACAGGGCTCAATCGACTCGGCTATTGATGCTGATCAAGAATATATATACTTTATGGGGTCGGAAACGATTCCTTCTGGACGTTACACACATCCACTTTTACCACAAATCTAAAATACCCCAATACTTATTTTGAGTATCGGGTATAAAAATGAAAAGCGATTTCTTGAGTTGGAGAGCAGCTACGTGTTTTTCTTAGAACAATTTCCTTTCATGGTAAGCGGATTCTCTATTTTATTGGAACAGCGGGAAAGCAGCTCCACAATACCGGGAAAGAATTATGACTTACGTTTCTTTGCGCTACTTTAGGGGTTTGCGTTTTTAGAGCATTTTAGTTGAATGTCAATTCAAAAGCATTTGACTGTAGGATAAATTAATTACAGAGATATGGGGCGGTGTAATTTGAGCACTTCAGAAATTAAGACCGTTCTTTATAGCCCCATTCGAAGTCAGAGAGATTGAGCACCCAGTAATATCAACTCAACAACCCAATCATGGGGTCCCTGCACATTTCCCACCGACATTAGACAATTTCAAGCTTGATTAAACCCATAGCCAAGCGGCAAATATAGCCCGGAGCCAAAGACACTCTGAACAAACACAATGCCAGTGGCAGACCGAAGTGGAAATGTAACCAGAGTGTAGGGACAGGAACAGGGACAGAGATAGAGATAGAGACAGAGACGAGACAAAGTCATTGCCATCCCCCCAGCCAACCCCAATGACAGCACAGACATTGACTTATTCATGTTCCTGAATTCAGCAGCCACAAACTGTATTCCGTTTGGCATGCAACAGCAGGACAGCGCGTAACGGCGTCCTACCCCAGACATTGTTCTCCGCCCCGGGGGCGACAGACTGTACATAAATAAATACGTATACGCGGTCAATATTTTAAGGGGATTCTCATTAAGAGGGACACCAGACCATTTGGTATTTACCCACACAGAGAGATACAGATTGAATGGGTCTTTGAGGACTTCTCTAACCTGTTGTCCAGGTAACCTTCTGGCGGGCCGGGTCAAGCATTCTCTCCATATGTAGGTTAAGCCGTTCTGGATTGTGTCCTCGAATGGCTGGGAAATGTGGAAACGCCCCGCAAGGCTGTGGATAATAATGCTCGTCTCTCCTTGACTGACAGATTCATTCAATGCGGCTTACTCTGCCCCCGTTCTGTTGCTGGGGCAACGAAATTCGTTTTTCCTGGGCGAGATCCAGTCATTCTCCCGATGATGTGGTAAGCCACGTTGTCTAATAAAGAAATTTCTATGAATCAATTCGAAGTTCGCCGGAATTTATGCATCGAGCTCTAAACCACTTTGGGAGGGAGGGACCAATATCTTAGCCGGCCCATCCCTACCACGAGGATTCCTTTCTGTGTGGGGTACTGTTACGGGGGAGTGTGCCTGTGAGTGCGGTATCTGCTGCCGATATGTTGGCCCGTTCATTGAACTGGAACTCATTCGCACAAACAACGCTTCGCCTTTACCGAATGCGTTTGATGTTGAATGAGTGGGACTTTGACTCGGGCGTGGGGAGGCCCTGGCCCTGGCCCTGGCCGAGCCCCAGCTGTCATCAAAGTTCAGTTTCAAGCTGAAAAGAGCCGCCACCAGCTCCACCCCTTTGGCTTGAGGGTGGTCTCTTGGAATCCTTTTAGGGCCCCACATATATTTTTTATGAGCTTTTGCTGAATTTGATTATTCTTGCCAATTCGAGTGTACCCAGTACTTGCAGAGGAATTGTAGATGTTGTACTCAGATGAATATAAATATGCAACAGTTCGAAGAAATTGTTTCTCTCATTGTTAAAGTTTTTGTGGTGCTGTTGGTGGATAGCTCGCATCCTTTCCCATGGCACGCTTCCAATTTATTAGCGGAAAACCAATCGCGAACATGCCCTGATTTTAATTGCCTGATACGGCAAAATCAAAGCTACATTTTCATTCGAATCCATAGGAGGCAGGCTTCTATAATGTACAACATAAAAAACGGCATTCAATTGGATAACTGCAGGCCACTCAATCGCATTTTCCATTAAATTATTCAGCCATGAACACAAATAATGCTTCCGTTCCACCGGAACTCTTGAAAATGGCATCCCCATGTAAACTTCGATTTTGATTTATTAGCTGGCCAGGTACGGTGGCTTTGTTTTCGCCGCATTATAAATTAGTGGCTTCATCATAAACATAATCATTATCGGTCTGCGGAAGCAGACATCAATCAAAACCAATGGGAAATAATCGATGATCCACATGTGGGCGGAAGCTGGGGAGAATCCGTGGAGCTGTGGGGGGTAATTGCGAGGCTGCTCATCACGATGATGACCATTTTGATTGTGATTGTGATTATTTACCTGTCAGCGGTCGTGTTGAGGGTTTACAGGGCTGCCAGGGGCAACGCTGCGTATGAGTGATGGAGTGCGAATGGAGGGTAGAAATCAATTACAGGTGATTTAAGTGCTACATGTATTTCTGCACATAATCAGATTACGACCGAGCAATGTTTAATATGAATGCAAATTCGAGCTGGAGGCGATACTACTGTCCAGGCCGGCAATGCTTTTCGGAACACTTGGCAGGACTCTAGGACTCTTGGACCCACTCTGATGGTTGCCAAGCTGGCCCCAAGCTAAATGGGCGTACAGTTTTCTGGCTTTTAATGAGAATTTTGTTGCGTTTCTTGGGGCCACTATTGTCCCTCAAGAAAAAATTATGTAAATAAAGCTGGGCGCGCAATTTGCGATGGCTTCTGCAGCTGGTCTCTCGCTTCTGTTTGAGTTTTAATAAGAAACGGCAGCCGCGTAATGGAAAGCGGTTGTTTGTCTTCTAATGAAAGAATAAATCTGTTAGCAGCGCATTGGGCACGCGTTGCGTATACGTAGTATGAGAAAATAATTGCTTCTATGGCTGGCTGGCAAATTGCTTTCGAAGCGGACCAAAGCACACCAGGCCACACGCCACACGCCACGCTCCACACTCCACACACCATACACATATCCTCGTCCAACAATGATGAATCTGCAAAAAAGTTTTTTAAATAGCAAAGCCAGAAAATGATTTCGTTTACAATGGCTTCATTCTTTCGTTCCTACATTTCCCTGATCTGATGAAAAGCCAAGGGTGCTGGAGTGGGTGTTTTTATGGCCGTGTTTATTGGCCTCTTTTCTGGTTTGACCAAAGCATTCGTTCTATGCCAACAGGACGTTCCTGCCTCGAGTCGATTGCTGTCATTGGCCTGCCACCTCGCTACTCATTTCCCATAAATCATGATTATCAGCTGTTTCAGCTTTTGCTTGCGGTCCTTAAAGTTTATTTTATTTCTTTGCTCTTTTATTGAGGAGCAGCGAGTGGAAGGGCATTAAAATGAATGCTCGGTATATGGCCACCCCTGGGCATTCGCAACCTTAGTGGTGGTAAAGTGTGTTGTGTGGAGGGTAAAGGGATAATTCTATCGAAATAAGTTGAGTTTCCTCTGAAAAGAGAGGGCAGTGGCCTGTGATATGATGAGCTGAATGTCCATAGTGACCTTGGTATCCGTTCTATCCTCCTCTCGACTGCTCTTTCTGCAACTCTTGGACGCAGATTGGAATCAGTAGAGGTCACTGGTGCGTTGTCAATTTCCCCATAAAGAGCCAGCAGTCAGTGGAGTTCAAAGGAAATGCAGTGTCTGAATGGAATTTCAGTGTATCAAATATGATAAGCCGTTGCTAGGCATTTAGCTGGCAGCCAGCAAACTGTTCTGGTATTCAAGCGTTTATCAAAGTTTCCACCTGTTGGGAGGTAGATGTATCTCATGGCTCGGTTGTGTGCCCTCGCCACATTTGTCAGATGGCTGTCGGCAGCTGTTCCAGGAAAAAGCATTTATGTAGGGAATACCTGGCAGAATTTTGCTGCATTAAATAGTCCTTTCACTCAGGGCATGGCTACTCGGAGGCCATTTAAATTTCATTGTGTGTTTCCTCTTCTTTCTGCGGCCGCACCCTCCCACCATCAGCCTTGGGGCGCACATGCACACTTAAAATGGCAACAACATACGCCACAAGAGCAGCCACAGGAGCGGAGACAGGAGCTGCGACGGGGACAGAGTCAAGCAGCCTGTGGCTGGAATGTGAGGCATTGTCAGAGGGCCAAGGGGACACAGTGTAGTGTACCAGAGTTTAAATATATATATATGTAAACAGATATATAGGCCCTCGGTATCAGCAGATGACCATGACTGACTTAAGGACGGCGTACAAATAGGGTTGGTCGTGTGCACTCTTGCTAGGCTCGGGTCTAGCTCGCCGGATGGTCGGGGTTCTTCCTCGCCTAATTGTACTATCGTACTCCACTACATTTAATTAGTGCACTTTACGGGAACTATAAGTGATTATATAAAACAAAGGAAACTGAAATACTGATAGCGCCGACACGCCAAAAAAAAAAGCCCTACTGAACCATTTCTATTTAGAGAGAACCTAGGTGTTGATTGTCCCTCTCTTCTGTACCCTCCCTACCATGACATTGCGTTCGAGTTCTTGCATTGTCCCTTGATCAATCCTTTACTAAGGTTTACCACATTTTATAAGATCCTGGCACGGATACTCGACAGGCCATTTTTATGATTTTAAAGATTCATTTCAATCCAAAAAGATTCATATTTTAATATAATGTGAGACTTCAATTTCAATATTCATTACGTTGCAGTTGTAGAAACACAACAATTGACTTAGCTTCTAATTTGTGGGTAATATTTCCTTAATCCTAATTATCATATAAGTTTAGTTATAAATTCATTATTTTAAAGCATGAAAAACATTAGGGTATAGATATATATATATATATAAACGAGAGAATAAGAATCGAAATCGTAAACAAAAGCTAGATCAGACTGGGGTGCATTATACACACTGAGCAGACGGGTTTGAATCATTATACACTGTATGCATATCTACACTTTCAAGTTAATAGGCTCTTTTGACCAAACTACTTTTTGCTGTACATAGTTACTCACTCCGGCGTTATTGTCTTACGCTGATCGTTGGGCCCAATGATGTCGTAGATGTTGACCGCAGCTGTTTAAAATATGGAAATCATAAATATATAATGCATACAATACAATTACGCTACAAACACCGTCGCATAGTCATCAGTCAGTTGTTTTGGTTTTCATAATACAGACAGAAATTTAATTGTTATGCTCTATCGCGAAAATTGAACCAAAAGGTAGCAAACGAAGACAATTTAGTGTGCATATGCACATATGTATGTAGGTATGTACGCGCGTAACATCAAAGAGGGGTGTTAATAAAGTTTCAGTTACATTACGTTAAACTGCTGATGTTTATGCGTTGGAACTTGATAATGAATTAAATGTAAATTGGACAAAACTCGATCCTGTGCTGCTGCTTTGTAGACTGTTGACCGCCTGAAGTTGGTTAGAGGTCAACAGGTGCGATGTATATGGTTCCGGGCCGTACTGACGAATCTTCCGCCAAGCTTGTATTTAGTTATTTATGTCTGAGCAGCACTAAATATTCTTGGCGATTAAGGCTGATCTGTTCCACTTGGATCTTTGGAGATTCCGACTTGGTGGCAATATAAGGTCCAGAAAAGATGAATTATGGATGGGGTTGGAGAAACCTCGACAACTGTTCGCCTAAGCCAGCTCCCAGGGTAGTCTTCTCGAGACTATACCGCGATGGGGCAGCTTAGGTACACCTCCCTGCAACATAGGTTATGTCAGCACGTGCACGGCACTAATATGAAAACATACCTCTTTTCCCAAATATATCTGCACTAAATTCTTGTCATTCACTGACCACTGAACTGTACGGCACTTGTAACTATATGCTTCCAGCATATATTTGTGGAAATATATATATTTTCCGGATAGCACTATATATATGTGTGTGCAATATGTATGTTGCTCGCACTCGGAAATTATCACGTCTTTACAGATCGATCAACTTTCTTATATTGTTCAAAGCAGTAATAGACGATGGACTGAGTAGCCAGTGCAGCAGAGCTTTTGAGCTTTTTACTAACTGTGCAATCGTATGATCCAGAACATTCGCAGCAGCATAAAACGATCGTCTAATGCACAGCATAGCTTAACTGTGCAATCGTACGATTGCCGTCTATGCTTCCCACTGTCCGTCGCTTGTATGTGTTCGTGGGCGTTCGGACTTAAGAGCGGCTAAGGCTTTGATCCAACCTTAAGAGCGGCTAAAGCTTGATCGTTCGAAATATCACTAGGGGGTCTCACGAGACGAAAGAAGATAACCAATTCCCTATATTTTGTGCTGGCTACTACACCACAGATAATTATACAAGACCTGCTCGACGAATAATTATCTGAAGAACTTGATTAGGAGAGATTATTTCCTGATTTGAATGTCTTTCAGATGATACACGCCGAGATATTTCTTGTTCCCATCGACCAATTCGTAATAGTACGGACTTCGCTTTTTAATTACCTGAGCGGGAATGAACACAGGGGCTAGTTTAGAACTAAACTTTTTTATAGCACTACTTTGTGTGAAATTTCTAGCATATACCAAATCTCCAATCTTTAATTGTGTATCACGGCAGCGCAAATTGTATCTATGCGAATTTTCTTCGTGTGCCTTATTGACATTCGCTTTAGCCTGTTGCCGGATTAGCTGCAAGGAATCGGGGTTCTCCATTCTAGTATCGTCGTTCAAAAGGTCTAGTTTACGCAAGAGTGCGTAATCCTTCCCATTCAACATCATGTTTTGACCAAATGCTAGAAAATATGGAGAATACCCTGTACTCCTATGTAAGGTAGATCTCAATGAACCACTAATGGCATTTAGGTTACAGTCCCAATTGGAATGTTCGTTACCGATATAAGCTCGTATCGCAGCTATCACGGATCTGTTCAGTCGCTCGCTGGCATTCGCTTGCGGTGAATAAATAGCTGTGCATTTTTGTGTTATACCGAAGCTATTTAAAAATGCCTGAAAGTAGCTAGATTTAAATTGGGATCCATTGTCTGACAAGATGACTTCTGGCACCCCAAATGTATAAAAGAGAGACCCTTCCAGATATTCACAGATCTTAGGGGCTGTAAATTTCTTCAAGGGACACAGAAAATGGAACTTAGTATTGTGATCAACAACTATGAGCAATCCTATGTTTCCCTTTCAGGTAAAGGAGTAAATGAAAAATGATATGCCGTAGGCAGGGTTTCCTCTACTGTTTGTGAGCTGATCTTAGGCTCCCTTAAACTTTGGTCGTTCGTTAAACTAGTAGGTGATTCTTGCAAACTTTTTTCTAAGGATGTGTCGGCTTGTTGTTGTTTAACACATCCTTCTGCCGGTTTCCCGGAGGGTTACATTTGGGACATACCGGTTTATAAGTATCTTTTGTTCCACACCCGTAGCAAAAGATCTTACGAGGACCTACACAATCGTCAAATTTATGACCTTTGTTGTCACAGTTCCAGCAAGTTGGAACTGACTGTGAAGTACGACGTTGTATTTGACACACTTCATTATGCTCGACCAAGTCATCGAATAGCTGCTCGCTATCGTCTGGACCTGACAATTTCGATACGTATGAGCGAAGAGTCCTTTGCTTGACCGATCTTATATCGTTATAAAACTGCTCGTGCTTACGTACCTCTCGTCGTAATAACGATCTATTGGCAATCTTTAAGTGAAGAAGCTCGTGGTGAAGAGTGGGCTTGGAATTTCTAATAAGTAGATTCACAACATCTTCTTCTGTAACCGAATTATGAAGCCTATCCACGAGATCTTCGATAGCATATTGAAAGTCATCGAAGGATTCGTTTTCGCCCTGACGACGTTTCCTAATCTTTTCCCAGATATCATAGTCGGTCTCAACATCTTCAAATCTTCTTCTAAACTCTATACAAAACGTATCCCAATTAAAGTTTGGGTAATTTCGATGGAATTTCCAGTACCAATCACTAGCTTTTCCCGCGAATAAAAGATACAAGTGATCACAAAGCAATTGATAATTGTTATAAAGATTTTGTTGCGTTAGAGAACGTACTCGATAAATAAACTCATCCATCCTCATGCAAGTTTTTGAACCATCGAATTTAATGCGCCAATTCTGCATTATACTGGAAACTTTTGCTGGTGCTACGTGTGAGCTCGAATTACTTCGATTTGCACTCGCTCTTGAAAAATCTAAAAGAACTTCTGCGTGACTATCTCGTGCTTGACCGATACCCACGTTATTTGTTTGGTTAATGTTATTGTCACCGGAAACATCGGGAGAGATATGTTCTGGTTGCGTCAGCTGGAGTGACGCTAATTGACTTTGAATCGAAGATTCAATTGTTTTGCTTAAAAATGAAGTTAGTTGTTCCATTAACTGAGCCTGTTGAATGCTTACAGCAGACTTGACGTAGTTAGCGATTTCCACTTGAGAGGTTATTGGAAGGGTTGTGTTGTTGGTTTCAGTTTCTGTTAGTGAGCGATCTAACCTGGATCGTTGAGTTGCTCTCGTATTCATACCCCTTCTAATAAACTTTTGGCCCTTTTTAGGTCGATTAGACGTTCCGTCTATTGTGCTAAAAGATTCGTTAGCACTAGTTGGTCGTGTTCCTTCGGCGTTAAGCTCGGCTAACAACGGGTTGTTAGAGAATGTTAGTGCCAGAGCAGAACAATCTAATGAACAGGTGGGACATTTTGGGTTTGTCCTAATCTGTTCCAAAATACAAAGTTTATGGAATTTGTGTCTACACGGGGTGTTGGCTATAATCTCACTAGTTCCCAATACTTCGTTGCAAATTCCACAAAATGGTTCTGCTTCCTGCAACGCAGTTGTTATGTCATCTGTACTTCGCCTTACAGCCATTGTATATCAGACAATATTTAAGGAATTAAAGAAAAAAAAAAAATAATAAAAAAAATTATATAAGAAGGTATTAATTGTAATAATAATGTCTGTCTTTCCCACATGCCAGGATACTTACGAAATATCTATTTGGTTTCAGTAGGCTTTTCTATTTTCGTTAATATGGACTAATTATCAGTTAATGACCTCGTGCACTGAATCATTGGACAACTATCGCGATTTGGCAATATAAAATTGTAAATCCGAATAACTCAAGATGCCTAAAGTGAAAAAGCAGGTTTGCTTTGGTCGATCAATCCAAAATAAACTGAATTGGAACCGCTAAATCCTAAAACAATTCCTGTTTATTCTGATCACTGTATGATATTGCATAACTGTCTCTGATACTCACAATTCGATACTGTAGGTCTGTTTTGGTCAACCAATCCGAAATAAAATGAATTGCAGTTGCTAAATCCGAAAACCGAGTCAAAGTATAAATTTTGAAATCTTTAACCTTTGTGCAATATTTTGCAAAAGAAAATGTGTCGTTGAAATTTTGATGTATTACCGGTTGAGCTTGGAGAACCAAGGCAAGATTTGCTTGTCTTATTAAAATAAACGGCCTATATAGTAAGACACTATAAATCCAAATTTTAATATCGGCTCTGAATTGGTTTTAGATTCTAAGGCAAGTTGCCTGGCCCCACGTTGGGCGCCATAAATGTGTAGTGTACCAGAGTTTAAATATATATATATGTAAACAGATATATAGGCCCTCGGTATCAGCAGATGACCATGACTGACTTAAGGACGGCGTACAAATAGGGTTGGTCGTGTGCACTCTTGCTAGGCTCGGGTCTAGCTCGCCGGATGGTCGGGGTTCTTCCTCGCCTAATTGTACTATCGTACTCCACTACATTTAATTAGTGCACTTTACGGGAACTATAAGTGATTATATAAAACAAAGGAAACTGAAATACTGATAGCGCCGACACGCCAAAAAAAAAAGCCCTACTGAACCATTTCTATTTAGAGAGAACCTAGGTGTTGATTGTCCCTCTCTTCTGTACCCTCCCTACCATGACATTGCGTTCGAGTTCTTGCATTGTCCCTTGATCAATCCTTTACTAAGGTTTACCACATTTTATAAGATCCTGGCACGGATACTCGACAGGCCATTTTTATGATTTTAAAGATTCATTTCAATCCAAAAAGATTCATATTTTAATATAATGTGAGACTTCAATTTCAATATTCATTACGTTGCAGTTGTAGAAACACAACAATTGACTTAGCTTCTAATTTGTGGGTAATATTTCCTTAATCCTAATTATCATATAAGTTTAGTTATAAATTCATTATTTTAAAGCATGAAAAACATTAGGGTATAGATATATATATATATATAAACGAGAGAATAAGAATCGAAATCGTAAACAAAAGCTAGATCAGACTGGGGTGCATTATACACACTGAGCAGACGGGTTTGAATCATTATACACTGTATGCATATCTACACTTTCAAGTTAATAGGCTCTTTTGACCAAACTACTTTTTGCTGTACATAGTTACTCACTCCGGCGTTATTGTCTTACGCTGATCGTTGGGCCCAATGATGTCGTAGATGTTGACCGCAGCTGTTTAAAATATGGAAATCATAAATATATAATGCATACAATACAATTACGCTACAAACACCGTCGCATAGTCATCAGTCAGTTGTTTTGGTTTTCATAATACAGACAGAAATTTAATTGTTATGCTCTATCGCGAAAATTGAACCAAAAGGTAGCAAACGAAGACAATTTAGTGTGCATATGCACATATGTATGTAGGTATGTACGCGCGTAACATCAAAGAGGGGTGTTAATAAAGTTTCAGTTACATTACGTTAAACTGCTGATGTTTATGCGTTGGAACTTGATAATGAATTAAATGTAAATTGGACAAAACTCGATCCTGTGCTGCTGCTTTGTAGACTGTTGACCGCCTGAAGTTGGTTAGAGGTCAACAGGTGCGATGTATATGGTTCCGGGCCGTACTGACGAATCTTCCGCCAAGCTTGTATTTAGTTATTTATGTCTGAGCAGCACTAAATATTCTTGGCGATTAAGGCTGATCTGTTCCACTTGGATCTTTGGAGATTCCGACTTGGTGGCAATATAAGGTCCAGAAAAGATGAATTATGGATGGGGTTGGAGAAACCTCGACAACTGTTCGCCTAAGCCAGCTCCCAGGGTAGTCTTCTCGAGACTATACCGCGATGGGGCAGCTTAGGTACACCTCCCTGCAACATAGGTTATGTCAGCACGTGCACGGCACTAATATGAAAACATACCTCTTTTCCCAAATATATCTGCACTAAATTCTTGTCATTCACTGACCACTGAACTGTACGGCACTTGTAACTATATGCTTCCAGCATATATTTGTGGAAATATATATATTTTCCGGATAGCACTATATATATGTGTGTGCAATATGTATGTTGCTCGCACTCGGAAATTATCACGTCTTTACAGATCGATCAACTTTCTTATATTGTTCAAAGCAGTAATAGACGATGGACTGAGTAGCCAGTGCAGCAGAGCTTTTGAGCTTTTTACTAACTGTGCAATCGTATGATCCAGAACATTCGCAGCAGCATAAAACGATCGTCTAATGCACAGCATAGCTTAACTGTGCAATCGTACGATTGCCGTCTATGCTTCCCACTGTCCGTCGCTTGTATGTGTTCGTGGGCGTTCGGACTTAAGAGCGGCTAAGGCTTTGATCCAACCTTAAGAGCGGCTAAAGCTTGATCGTTCGAAATATCACTAGGGGGTCTCACGAGACGAAAGAAGATAACCAATTCCCTATATTTTGTGCTGGCTACTACACCTTTTTTTTTTTTTTTTTTTTTTTTTTTTTTTTTTTTTTTTTTTTTTTTTTTGAGTTTGAATTCATTCCTCTATTATTTAAAGTTTTTTAATAATATAAATAAATGTAATGTCCAAAGAAAATGCATACGGTCCGCAGGCTAATCCTTGCCGCTAATGTCAAACCGCCAGAAATCCACCTCGATGTCCTTTGACTGACGTTTGTGGAACTTGTAGCTGGCCTCGATGTTGTACCTTAGTTCGGCCACCACAGAGCCGCTGGCTCCCCACTCCTCGGACTTCTTCTGGATGTAAGCGCGTGTAGAGGTTTTGTGCAATGAATAGACTGCTCCTGTAGCCAATCGCAGACCTACCTCCAGAAATTTCATATCCATGCCGGCATTGTGCTTGGTCCCAAAGGGCGGATTCATAACGATTGTGTCGAAAGTTTTCTCCCACTTGCTCCCCGGCAGCTGCAGGACATCCGCCCGCACACAGTCTACATTGGGCAGCTCCATTTCCTGCACATTGTTCCTGTAGATGTCAACAGCATCTCCGTCCAGCTCAAAGCCAACAGTCAGCTGGGCACCCAGCAGAGTGGCTCCTATGCTCAACATGCCACAGCCGCAGCCCAGGTCTCCGACGAATTTGCCCTCGATATCATCATGCTGGGCCTGCATATGATGTACCATACATGCTGCTATGTGTGGAGGCGTTGGATACTGTTCCAGCATGATCTTCGGCTTCTCGAATCCATCGACACACTGCAAATACTCCTCCAGTTTCTTCAGCTTAAGGCGGGCCATGTTTAATTATAAGAGTTCGGTTATTTGGGTGCGATGTGGCTGGCCGTCGTCGTGGCCGGGGCTGTGGTCGTCGGTAAGGGCTCCAGGCGAGGAAGCACGGGAATGAAGCTGTTTCCAAAATACGAATCTTGGGGGATAAAGAAGCCCAAAGTGGTGGAACTGGTAGGGTTAAATGCGGATCGGGGCGGCGTGGCATTTGTGGGTAAGCCCACGCCCTGCGGTAGGAATTCAGGTGCTGCTGTCGGCTGGCCGAGCAACTGAGGAGAGGGCATCTGATTTGTGTTGCTCAGTCCCAGGTTAATTATCCCGCCAGCAAGCAGCTGCTTTTTGGTTTGGATGTCCTCGAGTATCTTTCGGTTTGTTTCGGCTTGCTGTGCACTTGTTGTCGGAAAAGCCATGAAATAAGTGAAAATTCTCTTGAGAAAATGAAGAAAGAAATGAAAACTATGTTCTTTGAACACCGCAGCCCTTGTGAACTCTATAAATGTGTAGTGTACCAGAGTTTAAATATATATATATGTAAACAGATATATAGGCCCTCGGTATCAGCAGATGACCATGACTGACTTAAGGACGGCGTACAAATAGGGTTGGTCGTGTGCACTCTTGCTAGGCTCGGGTCTAGCTCGCCGGATGGTCGGGGTTCTTCCTCGCCTAATTGTACTATCGTACTCCACTACATTTAATTAGTGCACTTTACGGGAACTATAAGTGATTATATAAAACAAAGGAAACTGAAATACTGATAGCGCCGACACGCCAAAAAAAAAAGCCCTACTGAACCATTTCTATTTAGAGAGAACCTAGGTGTTGATTGTCCCTCTCTTCTGTACCCTCCCTACCATGACATTGCGTTCGAGTTCTTGCATTGTCCCTTGATCAATCCTTTACTAAGGTTTACCACATTTTATAAGATCCTGGCACGGATACTCGACAGGCCATTTTTATGATTTTAAAGATTCATTTCAATCCAAAAAGATTCATATTTTAATATAATGTGAGACTTCAATTTCAATATTCATTACGTTGCAGTTGTAGAAACACAACAATTGACTTAGCTTCTAATTTGTGGGTAATATTTCCTTAATCCTAATTATCATATAAGTTTAGTTATAAATTCATTATTTTAAAGCATGAAAAACATTAGGGTATAGATATATATATATATATAAACGAGAGAATAAGAATCGAAATCGTAAACAAAAGCTAGATCAGACTGGGGTGCATTATACACACTGAGCAGACGGGTTTGAATCATTATACACTGTATGCATATCTACACTTTCAAGTTAATAGGCTCTTTTGACCAAACTACTTTTTGCTGTACATAGTTACTCACTCCGGCGTTATTGTCTTACGCTGATCGTTGGGCCCAATGATGTCGTAGATGTTGACCGCAGCTGTTTAAAATATGGAAATCATAAATATATAATGCATACAATACAATTACGCTACAAACACCGTCGCATAGTCATCAGTCAGTTGTTTTGGTTTTCATAATACAGACAGAAATTTAATTGTTATGCTCTATCGCGAAAATTGAACCAAAAGGTAGCAAACGAAGACAATTTAGTGTGCATATGCACATATGTATGTAGGTATGTACGCGCGTAACATCAAAGAGGGGTGTTAATAAAGTTTCAGTTACATTACGTTAAACTGCTGATGTTTATGCGTTGGAACTTGATAATGAATTAAATGTAAATTGGACAAAACTCGATCCTGTGCTGCTGCTTTGTAGACTGTTGACCGCCTGAAGTTGGTTAGAGGTCAACAGGTGCGATGTATATGGTTCCGGGCCGTACTGACGAATCTTCCGCCAAGCTTGTATTTAGTTATTTATGTCTGAGCAGCACTAAATATTCTTGGCGATTAAGGCTGATCTGTTCCACTTGGATCTTTGGAGATTCCGACTTGGTGGCAATATAAGGTCCAGAAAAGATGAATTATGGATGGGGTTGGAGAAACCTCGACAACTGTTCGCCTAAGCCAGCTCCCAGGGTAGTCTTCTCGAGACTATACCGCGATGGGGCAGCTTAGGTACACCTCCCTGCAACATAGGTTATGTCAGCACGTGCACGGCACTAATATGAAAACATACCTCTTTTCCCAAATATATCTGCACTAAATTCTTGTCATTCACTGACCACTGAACTGTACGGCACTTGTAACTATATGCTTCCAGCATATATTTGTGGAAATATATATATTTTCCGGATAGCACTATATATATGTGTGTGCAATATGTATGTTGCTCGCACTCGGAAATTATCACGTCTTTACAGATCGATCAACTTTCTTATATTGTTCAAAGCAGTAATAGACGATGGACTGAGTAGCCAGTGCAGCAGAGCTTTTGAGCTTTTTACTAACTGTGCAATCGTATGATCCAGAACATTCGCAGCAGCATAAAACGATCGTCTAATGCACAGCATAGCTTAACTGTGCAATCGTACGATTGCCGTCTATGCTTCCCACTGTCCGTCGCTTGTATGTGTTCGTGGGCGTTCGGACTTAAGAGCGGCTAAGGCTTTGATCCAACCTTAAGAGCGGCTAAAGCTTGATCGTTCGAAATATCACTAGGGGGTCTCACGAGACGAAAGAAGATAACCAATTCCCTATATTTTGTGCTGGCTACTACAACAGCCATTGGGACATGATTTTAATTGTGTGTCGGAAATTATGTTTCACTTTCAGCGTCCTCAACCTTTTTTTCCCCCCAGGAGGGCTCCTCAACTGAAGTACGCCCTCATTCTGGACATCCATGCAGACCCAGCCGAAAGCCAAAACTTTACCCCCAACGTTTGGCCTTTGACTTGTTTTCGACTTTCCTGTGTACTTTCGGCTCCCTCCTTGGGGACAAATTTAATGGACATTTGCTGCCAAAAGTTGTCGTTTTACAATCACATGGATTCTCCCAGTAAGGCGTAGGGTCATCCCTGGTCCGGGAATGAAATCTGACCCAATGCTGTGAGAGCAATAAAGACAGCTAGAAAATCTCTGGAATTTCAGAAACAGAAAAGCGTTCTTTTCCCCCTAAAAGTTTATAATATTGGAATACCATTTGGATGATATTTCAATTACCTTTTCCATCTAATCATCTTTCTAACCATCATTTACGTAGTTTTTATTCTTTTCCTCAACTATATTATTAATAAACATTAAATATGGTATATTAAATTTGTAGGAAATAAAAATTTAAATATACAGCCAGGCTCCGTTTTTCACATTCACAAGAGTTTTCCGATTTACCTTTGAATACACATAAATTGGGGATCCCGTTTTCACATTCTGCAAGATTTATTCGTTTTCAAAACGAAAACATTTTCGTTGACGAAATGAAAAGTAAACGGCTTTTTATACAACGAAACGAACCTTAATTGCAAAAGGAAAAAAAATAGATGACTTATTGGTGCATTAACATAACCTTGACACCTACAATATCAGGAAAACTTAACTTTAGCTTTCTTTATAAATAATTTTATTTTGACCCAACCTTAAATTTGGCTCGGACAAAATTGGCCAGGGCAACAACAATTTTCGTTTTAGTGCAAGCAGCAAAAATATGTGAAAGCTGGAGAACCTTAAAACGAAAGCGATACGTTTTGGTTCCGCTAAGTCACCAAGATTAAATACGAATTATAAAGTTTAACCCAAAATCTTTTTTCATTTTTGAAACACATATGTGCCAAAAAAGCTTGGCATCTCAAACATTGGTGACCCCGAAGTGATATAAAACCATTTCTTAATCGCGTTCCGTTAAAACACTTATTAATTATACAATATTGTGTTGTTGGGTAGTTTAACTACCAACAAATACATTTGGGTGCACGTTGAAAAACAGTTTAAAGTGCAAATTCAGTGAGAGTGCGGCTGGAATATTTATAGACAAATTCCAGTACTTTAAGCGTCGAATCTCTCATTCTCTGCGCAGCTGCTGCCGCGGTTCTTGACTTTTCGTGTCTTGCATTCTCGCTCTCGCGTCTATACATCGTCGCTTAAGCGGTATTTCATTTTCCGTTGTTGTGTCGAATTGCACAACGGTTAACATGGACAACGATCCGAATACAGGCGCGGGCGGAAATATTGTGGTGGCTGATTCCAGACTGAGTCTGTATAAGCGTAAAAGTCAGTCATTATATGATCGATTGCACAGGCTTGGCGAATCCTTCGCGGGGAATAAAATCGATAAGCTGACCGCCGCGGAAGTCGAGGTGCGCCTTGATATGTTGGCAGAAATTCGAGAGGAATTTAATAAGGCCCATAATGAATTGGAGGCTCTCGATCAAAACGAGATTGGGAGTGAGCTGCGCGAAATCTTCGATACTCTTTTCATATCGTTGAAAGCTGAGTTGCTGGCTGCTGTTGAAGTAAGCCAGTCACACGCCGCTGCCCATTCTACGACTCTGCCAAGCCATTCCGGACATAGTACCATCATCATGGCTCACAAGCAGCGACTTCCTGAGCTGAAGGTGCCTAAATTTTCTGGTGGATACGTCGAGTTCTCGGATTTTATGGCAATGTTCAAATCGGTGATTGAAGCGGATGCGGATCCCAGTGACATCGAGAAATTCCAGCACCTTCGCTCTTGCCTCGCTGATGCGGCTTTGGATTCGGTTCGATCCTTAGAGCTCTCCAGTGCCAATTATCGTGCGGCTCTGGATATACTTAATAAACGCTTTAATAACAAAAGACTTGTTTTCCAGGCACACATCAAGAAGATTCTTGGGCTAAAGAGGGTAGACTCGCCTTCTGCTAAAAGGCTTCGGGAGTTTTCGGATGTAGTCAATTTACACATGCGAGCGTTGCAGACATTGGGAACTGCTGAGGAGATTTCAGGATTCATGGTCATCAACATGCTGCTGCAGAAGTTGGATTCGAAGACGCAAACCAAATGGGAGGAGCACACATCGTCGGATGATATACCTACCGCAGAGGAATTCTTCGAATTCTTGCAGCAACGCTGCCAGAAAATGGAGCGGTTGGAATATGCTACAGCGACACACGCTAGTAGCGATCAGGTGGGAAAAAACCATTCCTATACGCAGGTTAAGAAAACGTTTGTAGCTTCCAACTCTTCCGCCGACCCGTCTGCATGCGTCTTTTGCCACTCAGCGGGCCATGGAATATACTCGTGCAAGATATTCGGAAATCTCTCACCGTTGCTGCGCCACAAAGACGTGAAGAAGCTTTCCCTATGCTTCAATTGCCTAAAGCCGGGGCACCGGACCCGCGCATGCAATAGTGGAAAATGTCGAGTATGCGGCGGTAGGCATCATAGTTTGTTGCACTTCGATAGTATACAGCCCACAACACAAGGCTGCCCAGGTATTACTCCTCCCGATCTGGCCGTTCAACCGGACACTCTTTCCGTTGCTCAAAATTCTGCTAGCAGCTCGTCTCTATCTTCGTCTACCTCTCTTGCTGCCCAAGGTCTTCACTCTGATGTCGTGCTTCTGGCTACAGCCGTGGTTCTCGTAAAGAATCGGTCTGGCGTTTTAGTTCCTTGTCGTGCCATCTTAGATTCAGGATCGCAGCTGCATCTCGTCACATCCAGGTTCGCCCAGCAGCTTCAGCCTAGGAGAACTCAATCGTCTGCACTTGTGTCTGGGCTGGGCGATACCAGCGTTTCTACTGAGGGATCCACCATAAGCATTTGTATGCATTCTCGCACCTCTGCTTACACAACTACACTTACTTCTCTCATCGCCCCCACGATTACCGATTCTCAACCAAGTATGACAGTAAATGTATCCGATTGGCGTATTCCATCTAACATTCAGCTCGCTGATCCTGCATTTTTCAATCCTCAACGGGTTGATCTTCTCATTGGTGCGAGCGTTTTTTATGATCTCCTCTGCGTAGGGCAAATCAAACTCACCGATGGACTGCATCTTCTGCAGAAGACCCGGCTTGGGTGGATCGTATCTTGCGGTGGACAGAAGGTATCAAGCTCGGCGCTTTTGGCTACGCACAATTGTCCAGATTCGATAGCTGAGACGGAAGCAAGGTTGGAATCAGAGAGTCTCTGCAAATATTTCTTGCCTCATCACTGTGTCCTAAAGGAGGACAGTAAGATGACAAAACTCCGTGTCGTTTTCGATGGATCCGCAGCTACATTAACTGGATATTCTCTAAATGATGTGATGATGACAGGCCCTGTTATTCAGCCTGCATTGTTTAACATATTGATTCGCTTTCGAACATATCCAGTCGCTCTCACTGGGGACATTTGTAAAATGTACCGCTGCGTACTAGTGTCTCCACCCGACAATTTGTATCAGTGCATCCTATGGCGAGATTCCATCGAGTCCGAGGTTCAAGTCTACACATTAGACACCGTCACATACGGGACGAGGGCTGCATCATTTTTAGCGGTCCGCGCAATGCACCAGCTGGCCATCGACGAGGAGGAGTCCTACCCTCTTGGCTCAGCTGCTCTGCGGCAGGAGTTTTACGTGGATGACCTTATTTCGGGCGGTAATTCGGTCGCACAGGTCATGGACAAGATGCACCAAACATCAGCTTTACTGTCCCGTGGTAATTTTAGACTTAGGAAATGGTGCTCCAGTCACCAGGAAGTACTTGAGGGAACCCCTGAAGATGACATAGAGAAGTTCCTAAAGTTTAATGATGGAAGCGACATTGCCAAAACTCTCGGCTTAGCGTGGGACCCTGCTTCGGATCAGCTGCTTTTTGCCTTGTCCGCACTGGACACAAACTCAAAGCCATCAAAGCGATTGCGCGGTTCTACGACCCTCTTGGATTGATAAATCCAGTCATTGTCAGGTGCAAAATCTTCCTTCAGCAGCTTTGGAGAGAAAATTTGGATTGGGATGAAAGCCTACCCTCAGCGTTGCATTCAACTTGGATGGACTTGAGAAATAGTTTGGCAAGCATTTCTCGGATCTCATTTCCTCGCTTGGTTCTTCGTTCTAGTGTGGCTACAGAAGTTCACGGATTCTGTGATGCCAGCTTAGAAGCAAATGGCGCTTGCGTGTATGTCGTGTCCAGGGAAGCCCAGTCTTCGAGCCACGTTTTGTGCTCGAAGTCGCGAGTGGCGCCGCTAAAGACTATATCGATTTCTATGCTGGAATTAAGTGGAGCCCATTTGCTTGCGAAAATCATGCAGAATGTAAAGGACATGGGAATCTTTACAGGTTGGTTCTATTGCTGGTCGGATTCGTCAACAGCATTATCTTGGATTAGGGACGAGCCAGCTAAATTTCAAGTTTTCGCGGCAAATCGAGTGGCATCAATTCAGGAGTTGACGGCAGCCATGGAATGGCGCTATGTTCCCACATTTTTAAATCCTGCTGATATTCTCTCGAGAGGCTCGCTTCCCAACCATCTTATCCAGCCAGAGCTATGGTTACACGGCCCATCCTTTTTGCTAGGCTCCAAGGATAAGTGGCCTGTATCTCCTACTAACAACATAGAAACTTTGGAGCTTCGCAAGAGAGGATTGCTAATCACGTCTCCACATGCCGATCTCACGTCCGGATGCAAATTTGCGAATTCATTCTTTCGCATGCAGCGCACATTCGCCTACATGCATAAATTTATACATCGTCTTAGGCATCCAGGACTCACCGTTTCTGATATTCGGCAAGGAACGCATCTTCTAATTCGACACATTCAGCTGGCAAATTTGTGGATGGACATAAAGGAGATTCGGCGCAATGGTCAAGTCATGAAATCCAGTTCTATTAGTTCGCTCAACCCGTTCATCGATCATTCTGGACTACTTAGAGTTGGAGGTCGTCTTGGCAACTCATCGCTAGGATTTGACGCTCAGCACCCGCTCATTCTGCCAAAGGGACATTCCATTACCTTTGCGCTGATAAGATATTATCATGAAAGAAACCTCCATGCCGGACCTCGCGCCTTGCTATTTAAAATTCGGCTGGAATATTGGCACATTGGAGGTGTTAAGGCAGTGTCAAGGGTCGTCAGCAGATGTGTGAGATGCTTCAGGTCGAACACATCATGGGAGACCTACCTAAGGAACGTTTGGAAGGATCTCGAGCTTTTGAAGTCACTGGAGTAGATTACTGTGGACCTTTTTTATACCGATCAGAAATCCGCACGAGGCCTCCGATCAAGTGCTACATTAGCGTATTCATCTGTTTCACTTCTAAAGCTATACACATGGAGCTCGTAAAGGGCACTAAAGCGTTTTACTTCCACTCGAGGAAGGCCAAGTCAAATTTGGTCGGACAATGCAACAAACTTCGTTGGGGCCAAGAACGAGCTTCTGGAGCTAAAGAAGCTTTGTCAGAGCGAACCGCATATGAAGGAGGTCCACGAATCCTGCTTGGCTGACTCCATCGACTTGCGTTTCATCCCACCTCGCTCTCCGCATTTTTGCGGGTTGTGGGAAGCGGCCGTGAAGACCGCAAAATATCACCTGTACCGCTCAGTTGGACCATCTGTGCTTAGCTTCGACGAGCTGCGCACTCTGATCTGTCAGATCACTGCAATTGTTAACTCTCGCCCCTTGCTCTAGCTTTCAGAAAATCCTGATGATTTAGACGTTTTGACTCCTGCTCATCTGCTTTTAGGCGGCCCCCATGAGCAAATCCTCGAGCCTGACCCAACGAAGCTGAACTACAATCGTCTGGATGGCTGGCAGCGGGTCATCCAACTACAGCAAATATTTTGGAGCCGTTGGCGCGAAGAGTATCTCACTCTTTTGCAAGAGCGCGCGAAGTGGCGTACCCCCGCGCAAAACATCTGCAAGAACGACCTCGTTCTGGTGAAGGACGAAAATCTTCCTCCAATGCGTTGGCCACTGGCTAGAGTGGTCGATGTCGTTTTGGGCAAGGACGGAGTGTGTCGCGTCGCTGACCTGAAGACATCCTCAGGAAACATCAGGAGGGCCGTCACTCGGCTATGTTTGCTGCCCCTTAAGCAATCTGTTGAGAGACTAGCTCCCAACGGGGGGAGTATGTTCGGGCCAGCCGCTGAAGAATAACCGTAACTTTAACATTATTATTGTATGAGCAGAGAGAGCCGCCTATGTTGTAAAACGTTGACGTTCTGCAGAGCTGCTGCGCTCTCCCGCTAAAGGGGCTCTCTGCCGCCGCCACTTCGGCAACTACTTTGATCTGCTGCCGCCACTTCGGCAATCACTTTGATCTAACGCCGTCGTCTATAGTTTAGTTCTATGCTAACCCCTCTGCGCATTGGTTGCATATCGATCTCGCATAAAGTTTATCTGGCAATAGCAAGCAATCGGCTTCCGCTAAGCCACCAGATTAAATACGAATTATAAATTTTAACCCAAAATCTCTTTTCATTTTTGAAACACATAGGTGCCAAAAAAGCTTGGCATCTGAAACAAATATATTATATATAATATTTAACTGTTAAATGTATTTAATTTAACTATGAAATATATTTATTTAAAATATGAAATGCACTTCTTTTATTTTATTTTAATTTCTCTGACATTTCTCTGGACGTTAATAAATAAAGCTTGAAGAAACCCACTGTTCCGATCAGCACAATTTAGAATTTGGCACAATCTTCGATTAATTTGCATTCTTTTCTTGCAGCCACTCTCCGACCTGCTTATTTTTCCGGAGAAAACTGTCGGGCTCTGTCTGCAGCTACTACCTTCCAGTACAGTCGCTTCTGGAACATTTTAATTCGCTTAAAAGTGCCATAAGGTCTAGGCGCACACTCACACACAGGCCTTACGTGCTGAGACGAGACACAAAAGTTGGAATTAGTTTTCTGAATTGGCCCAGACCGCTGCACTTGTGGCTGGGGTTTCCAGAGATGAGTCCAAAACTTTGAGGCTAGCCGTAACCATTTTCTACATTTGCACGAACGAGTCGAGTTCCATCCAAGAGGCAAACACACCTGAGAGTCAAACGTGGCAGGGCAGCTGAAGTGAGGCCGAGGCGGAGGCTGGGAGAGTGCTGTGCGGATGCATTTCATTTGGAAGGGGCCCCGACAAAGACAATACGGAGGGTTTAAGGAGTGCCTTGGCCCGTTTACGCAACAGAACGGGCCCCTCACTTCCACAACAACCCACACCGCCAACCTCTCCCCTGCCTACCTCCAACTCCAGATACACCAATCGCTACCAGCATCCAGCCGCCAATTCCTTGTCATCGCCCACATCTGCTGCTGTCTTGCCGCATTCTAACGCGGTCTTATATTATTATCTTATCAGCAGCGTCAGCGGCAACGGCCACTGGACGGGGAAGGGGACGAGAAAGGGCTGCTGCTGGTGCTGAAACTGAAACCGCTGGAAGCGCAGGAACTAGAACAGGGGCAGCTCGCATCACAGGAGCTAGGACAGGAGCTGCTGATGCAGATGGGAACCGCATCAATGGCCTCGTCCAGAACGTGAGTATCATAAAATCATCATACAGCAGTACCACAAGAGCCCGCTTCCCCGCATACTATATGGCTATATGTTAAGTGTATTCGTAGCATATATGTACCTGTATATTCTTGGACGTTGACATGCAATGACTGCATCTTTCAAGAGGCGATGCAGTTACTGCACAGTCAAGTGGCCCGTGTGAAACCAGCAGAAGGCTGTTACGCGCGGATCCTAAGCAAAACGCAGCCCTCCTCCCGGCCAACCGACCGAGGGGCGCTGCCGCATGACGAACGGTGCGTAGTCGAACCGAACGCGAACATGCAAGAAAGATAGCTATTAGACTAACATTCGAGGAAAATTAGCACTAAACTTACTAAGAAACTAAGCATGCAATCAAAATACAAATACCACTACAATTACTAATTACTAGAAAGGTGTGTAAGGATTAGTAATATAATAAGAAGAAGAGAATTAGTGGTGGATATAATATGGTAGAGGGAATTATAATCCGAGCATAAGACCCTAAACGGTTCATGCAAGGAATAATTCGATCTACAAAGTGGAAGGAACAACGGTATAAAATTTCTAGTCAGTCTAATAGGAATCGTGAAGTTTATGCGGCTAAACAGATCAGGGCTGTCTATGTCACCCCTAATCAAGTTGTGCATAAATATCACACCAAGCATTTTTCTACGGTTAACTAAGGATGGGAGGTTTACTAATAGTAGTCTACTAGAGTATGATGGGAGTCTTACACCCGCATCCCAGTTAAGGCCCCGCAGAGCAAAGAGCAAAAAGTTTTCCTGTACTGATTCTATACGGTCCTGGTGTACTTTGTACTGAGGGCAGCATACACAGGAGCCGTATTCTAAGATCGGACGAACAAGCGAGGTATAGAGAGTCTTTGTTATATAGGGGTCGTCAAATTCCTTTGACCACCTCTTTATAAACCCAATCTCGCCCATGGCCTTATTTACCATGGTAGAAATGTGTTCGGAAAACTTTAACTTGGGGTCCAACATAACACCCAGATCATCCACCAGGGTAATTCTCTCAAGAGAACCACCAAATAGGGTATAGGGAGCCAACAAAGGGCTAGAACGATGAAATGTCATAACTTTGCATTTCGAGGCATTAAGGTGTAACAAGTTTGCACAACACCATGACTGAAAGTTATTGAGATCGGATTGCAAGCGAGAATGAAATGAGATGTCCTTGTACTGGACACAGAGTTTAACATCATCCGCATACATAAGTACTCGAGAGTATGTTAATACTGAAGGCAAGTCATTAATAAAGAGTGTGAAGAGTAAGGGGCCTAGATGGCTGCAATGTGGTACTCCCGAAGAAACCTTTACTGGTAAAGAGAGGGAGTTTTTGAAGAGGACTCTTTGAGACCTGGAACAAAGATAGCTAGAAATCCCTCTCAGGAGGTTGGGCGGAAACCCTAAAAGGTCAAGTTTTTGCGCTAAAAGGGAATGGTTTACAGAGTCGAATGCTTTACTAAAGTCGGTGTAAATAACAACCGTCTGTAAGTTACCTTGAAAGCCTTTAATAATGAAAGAGGTAAACTCTAACAAGTTCGTGGTGGTAGATCGCCGCCTTATAAATCCATGCTGAGTTGGAGATATAAGTGACTTGCAGAGATGTTGCAAGTGCGGAGTTAAAACCTTCTCAAACATTTTAGGAATAGCGGATAACTTTGCTATACCTCTATAATTTTTTGCATCAGACTTGCTACCTTTTTTATGGAGAGGGAGGAAGCAAGAAGAATCAATGGACAGGGTGAATAGTTTAAGCAAAGGTCCACACAGAGCCTCGGCGCAGTACCTGAGTACACAACCTGGAACCCCGTCTGGACCCGGTGAAAACACCGGCTTAACTAGTCAAAGATCATGAAGTAGGGAACATTCATTTAACAAGGGACTAAAAATGCCGTTCGACCTCGGTAAACCGTATGGGTACGGATGACCAGAGTAGCTTTCCTCAGAATAGGTGGTTTGGAAAAATTGGGCAAAAAGATCGGCAATTGCCTGATCATTATTTGCCGACGTATTACAAAATGATAGCGAGGATGGGTGTGCGGACGTTCTACGCTTACTGTTTACGAATCAGTAAAACTGTTTAGGGTCCTGAGAAAAACGTATCCTGCATCGAGATAGGTAGTTCTTATAGCATTGAGCATTAAGAACTGAAAAGTTTGTCCGAGCTATTACATAGCGAGAGTGAGAAGTATGAACTCTTGATTTTAAGTTTTTTAGACTGGATAACTCTTTGGTAAACCAAGTGGGTTTCTAGTCGGACAAGAAAGCGGGACACAAGAATCGAAAAATGTGCCAAGAGCATTGTAAAAAATGTTTGTGCCTTTTATGACATCAGTGCACAAGTACAAAGCGGACCAATCAAAATCCCTAATGAAGTTATTAAGCTTCGCAAACTCGGCTTTACGAAAGCAGCGGACACGTTCGGATAGCCTACTCGACCGATCCAATACAGTTGGTCCTATATCTAGCGACACCTTGAAAGTAGGGTGGTAGGCGTCTTCAGGTATAGTGAGCGGAAGGGCTCGGGTTAACAACACTATGGTCGGATCCGATACAAAGCACAGATCAAGCAATCGACCCAAGGAATTTTTCACATGGTTGACTTGAGACAGGGACAGGTCAAGCAAGCCGTCAGCAAAGTCATGTCGTGACATGGGAACTAGGATACTAGACTCGTTTACCGAAGACCAAACAGTTCCTGTCAAGTTGAAGTCACCAAGCGGAAGTTGAGGAAGAGGAAGTTGAGGTTGAGGGTGGCACACTGGAAAGATTTGTAAGGGATATGGGGGGCCTATTCTTCTTATTAGCCTTAAACTCCTTCACCACCAAATGCTGCGGCCAAAATTAGGCGGAGCAAATGGTGTCAAATTGAGTTGGGGAGATGCTTATCTTAAACGAGGCTATCTCCCTGGCATAAGAGAAGTTGAATTTCTCCACCTTTAAACCCACGGCTTTTATTTTGCTTTCAATGAAAGCAATTACATCATTAGATGTGAGGTCAGGGGCCAGCCGTGAGAGAAAAACTTGTCGTTTTGGTGGGACTCCCACCAGTGGCTTGGGCACCACAGGCCTAGTACCTGTGGTGGCAATATCCGGAGGTCCGGAAGGTCTATTTACTGGTGGGATCGGGATGGACGGGACAACTAGCGAACTTGCGGACACCACGGACACGGACGCTGCAGACGTACTTGGCTGCACATTCTCCGAAGCGATGAATTCGGCTACCGAATCTGCATCGCCAGCAGCTGTCGTTGCCCTTGGAGTGGCAAACGAGATCAACTGCTGCACCCTTGGAGTGGTCGGAGTCAGTTTTTCGGCGGCGCACGGCTGAGTGACGGTTGGCACTTGCAGATCCCGCGGAGTGACCTTTTTACGCCACGGCGACTCATTCAGCAGTTGCAGACTGCCATATTGAGACTCCAAGGCTAGGAGCCGATCGTATTGCTTTTTAAAGCCAACGGTCAGCTCCTTAAAGCCCTTCCGCGTCTGCCTCATGAAAGCCACCATGTCTTTCTCCACCGCACGGCATGCCTCGCAACTGTAGTGCAAACCATTACGTTTTGAAATGGCATCACTCACAAGGCCAGAAAATCCAGCGCATTTTTCGTGCACTACGCTGTCGCAGAGCCAGCAGGGGATAATCGGCTGATCGTGGGTGATCTGCTTATTGCATGATTTTTTGGCACATACAACAGAAAACTCCATAATAAGAAATTTGAACAAAATTAGAATCAAATAATATTTTAAAACAAATGGCTATCAAACCTGTGTGCCAGACAAACGCTAATAGGAGGAGAGGAGAACAGTTGCAGCAGCAGCTACTGAGAGAGAGAGAGCTACTGAACAGAAAGTTACGAGAGCGAGAGAGAAAGAACAGTTATTTAAGTTAAGGTGATAGGGAGAGAGTGATAACACAACAAAAGCTACCAGACGAGAGCGGACTGCAATGCAATGTAATGCGTACTCACTCACTGCAACAACACACACACGACAAGCCGACGCCGAAAAATAAAAAGTTAAATAATGTTTTAACACAAAGCAAAAGGCATGCACTCGCGGGATAGAATAGGTTTCCAGATTGTTGGCTGGTTAGGAAGTTAATTAAAGTTTATTTAGGAAAACACCGGCTGTTTATTCAAAACAAAAGGAAACGAGGGGGAACGTTGTGAGCTGCAGCGGACACCGCAACTCTACAGTTACACCCGATACTAAGTCAGTATGGCTCTCCTCCGGCAGACGCCACTAATATGAAACGACACGACAAAGAGTGCGTGCGAGAGAGACAGAAAATCAGTCTGAGCGTGACGTCGGGGGCTGCGTAGCCGGTGCAAATTGATTTGTTCCTTTTGGCTATAAAAATTATCTGATCTGATCCAGATTCAGCAATCTGATAGATATGATCATTATCTATGATTCTGCGTTTTAAGTTTTCTCGTATCCTCAGTATTGTGGATGCAACAGATTTTCGTTCTTTGTGGGGGCGGAAGGGGGTGGGGCGAAATTTTGAGATATACGTTTTAAAGTGAGATCTAACAGGAGGGCGGATACCAAATTTGGTTACTCTAGCCTTAATAGTCTGTGAGATTGGTGAATATCCCCAGATTTTCATCCTTTGCGGGGGCGGAAAAGGGTGTGGCGAAATTTTGAAACAAACTCGTCTCGGTCCGATATATTAGGAGTGTGGATACCAAATTTGGTTGCTCTAGCTTTTATAGTCTCTAAGATCTAGGCGCTAATGTTTTACTCTAAGCAAAGCCGGCTATGCTACGTGTGTGTTAGAGAGAGACAGGGCGAGAAAAAGTGAAATTGTTTTCTTGATGCTGGCTATAATAATAATACGATCTTATTCAAATTCTGCAGTCTAAAAGATATGGTCATTTTCTACGATTCTGCGCTTTTGGTTTTCTCGTATCTTTAATATTGTGGATGCCATAGAATTTTGTCTTTTGTGGGGGCGGAAGTGGGCGGGGCGAAGTTTTGAAATATTTTTGTAGCAGTGACATATCACAGAAGTCTGGATCCAAGACATCGTTGCTCTAGCTCTTATAGTCTTTGAGCACTAGGCGCTAATAGGGACGGACAGACGGACGGACGGACAGACGGTCAGACGGACAGACAGACATGGCTCAATCGACTCGGCTATTGATGCTGATCAAGAATATATATACTTTATGGGATCGGAAACGATTCCTTCTGGACGTTACACACATCCACTTTTACCACAAATCTAACATACCCCAATACTCATTTTGAGTATCGGGTATAAAAATGCGGAGCGCAAAACAAAAACGCGTCTGATCACTACGAAAGAGAACGAACGAACGTATACCTGTATATGAATCTGTATCTGCTTAAGTCAACACAAAGCCGCTAAAGTGGATAGCTAGCTGGTATGCCACACAACACCACACTTTAATTGCAGTACACCGAAAGCTTGAAATTGAGCCACATTCCAGATTCCAGCACTGCTTGAGTTGGCCAACAAGGTTGCCAAGGATGATTATACCAATTATACAATAGAACGAGGGGGAACGTTGTGAGTTGCTGCGGAGACCGCAACTCTACATTTATACCCGATACTTAGTCAGTAATGCTCTCCTCCGGCAGACGCCGCTAATATTGGACGACACGACAAAGAGTGCGTGCGAGAGAGACAGAAAATCAGTCTGAGCGTGACGTCGGGCGCTGCGTAGCCAGTGCAAATCGATTTGTTCCTTTTGGCTATAAAAATTATCTGATCTGATCCAGATTCAGCAACCTGATAGATATGATCATTATCTATGATTCTGCGTTTTTAGTTTTCTCGTATCTCCAAAATTGTGGATGCCACAGATTTTCGTCTTTTGGGTGGCGGAAGGGGGTGGGGCGAGATTAAGAGATATACGTTTTATAGTGAAATCTAACAGGAGTGCGGATACCAAATTTGGTTACTCTAGCGTTAATAGTCTCTGAGATTTGTGAATATCCCCAGATTTTCGTCCTTTGCGGTGGCGGAAGGGGGTGTGGCGAAATTTTGAAACAAACTCGTCTCGGTCCGATATCTTAGGAGTGTGGATACCAAATTTGGTTGCTCTAGCTTTTATAGTCTCTGAGATCTAGGCGCTAATGTTTTACTCTAAGCAAAGCCGCCTCAATCCCATCCCTGCAGTTTCTGTGGCCGTCACTTCTGACGCGGTGAGTGCTCCTAGTGCGGGTGTGCTGGTTGCTGACGACGTCTTGCCAATTCCTGCTCCAATTCCTGCTCCAATTCCTACTCCAATTCCTGCTACAGCCATTGCTGCCAATTCCTCTGCCCTTGTACCGAGATCTCTTTTAGGAGTGGCTCCACCATCTCGTTCTCGCTCGGGACTTCAACTTAGAGCAGTGGTCCCTCGGAAAGCAATATTTGTTTCTCGTCTTATTCCTGAGGCTACAACGGAGGATGTTAAACAACATCTTGCCGCTAAACTTAACACTTCGCCTGTTGATATAGTTGTGACTAAATTTACATTTAAACATAAGCGCAACATATCATCCTTTAAAATTCTTCTCCCTGATTCTTTACTATCCTGTTCTCTAGAACCGTCAATATGGCTTTACTTACACCACCTCTCAGCAATTAATAATGTTGTTTCTGCATTAGGGTGCAATGATCGAATTATTGTCATGGGGGACTTTAACCTCCCATTTCTTTCTTGGCTGCCTTGTAATGACGCTAGCCTGTTGTTTCCCAATTGCCATAATGACTTTATCAATGGGCTAAGGGATATTTCCCTTGTCCAAATTAATGCCGTTAAAAAACAATAGGGACAGACTTCTTGACCTCGTTTTTGTTAACGATGGTTCTCTTGCTACGGTATCTAGAGCAAGCCCAATATCTCTCCCTGAAGATCCTTACCATCCAACTCTGTTGATATCACTGGAGTGTACACAATCTGGAGGTGCTGACAGTTCCATGGCTCCTTGTCACATAAAGTGTTTTCGCAAAACAAACTTTATCGATTTAGATCTACATCTCTCGCGTGTTGATTGGTCGTTTCTTTATTCATTACCGAACATAGATGCAACTGTTAACTAGTTTTATAGTTCTATTTACTCCGCCCTTAATACGTTTGTTCCAGATATCACTGTACCTGTATCGTCCAAGCCTCCCTGGTTCTCCAAGTATTTGTCATACTTAAAAAATAATAAATCCCGGCTCTATAAAAAGTACCAGAAGTCGGGCTCCACGTTGACCTTAGCTCTATACTCCTCCGCTCGCTCTCTGTTCCTTGCCGTCAATAGTCAGTGTTATAATCATTACCTTTCACAATGTAGTACTAACTTTCGTAGTGATCCTAAAAAATTCTATTCGTTCGTTAACTCTAAGCGCAAGTCAAACGTTTTTCCTCAGTCCCTTCACGTACTCGTCTCATATTTACAACGCATCCACTCCGTACCAGCTACCTCAAGCTAACAGCATTTTCCTGCCCTTTTTCGAGGAAAGCGTTGTTCTGGAAGGTTTGTCATCTATGGACATATCGTTTTCTGCGGGTCCAGATAAGGTACCAAGTTGCATCTTAAAACACTGTGCCCAGTCCCTTTGCAAAACCTTGACCTTTCTCTTCAACCTCTCCTTGGAACAGTCTTGTCTCCGAGTAATTTGGAATGAGTCCTACATCATTCCGCTTCACAAAAAAGGTTCAAGATCAAACATTGAAAACTATCGTGGTATCGCAAAGCTTTCCGCCATCCCGAAGCTTCTTGAGTTCCTGGTCACCCGGCAACTGCAACATCTTTGTTGCAGCTTGATATCTCCGTCGCAACACGGTTTTTTCAGACATCGTTCAACATCGACTAACCTTCTTGAGTTTTCTAACCTAATCCACCGTGGTTTTCAAATTGGTTTGCAGACGGATGTAGTTTTTACGGACTTCAGCAAGGCATTCGATTCTGTGAACCATGCTCTGCTTATTCAAAAGCTCTCTTTATTAGGGTTCCCAACGAATCTTCTTGATTGGATTTTGTCCTATCTCTCTAACCGTACTCAACGTGTTTTGTTTTCTAACGTGTTGTCAAATACTGTTAATGTTACTTCAGGTGTGCCACAGGGAAGTCATCTGGGCCCGCTTCTGTTTATTTTATTTGTGAACGACCTTCCTCAAGTTATAACATACTCTACTACACTAATGTATGCTGATGATGTCAAAATCTGTCTTTCTTACTCTGCTTGGTATTTGCACACACGCCTTCAACTTGATCTAAGTGAACTACTATTGTGGTGTTCAACTAATCTTCTTTTTCTGAACCTTTCCAAATGCAAACTTATGACATTTTACCGTCGCGCTCCTCATTTTGTCTCATATGTTCTAGGAAATCATGTCCTTGAGCGAATTTCGAGTTCAAATGACCTCGGAGTCCTTTTTGATCATAAGATGTGTTTCAACACCCATATAGCTGCAACTGTAAATAAAGCTAAGGGTGTTTTAGCGTTCATCAAGCGTTGGTCCAAGGAGTTTGACGACCCGTACGTTACGAAACAACTGTACATCTCGTTAGTACGTCCTATATTGGAGTATTGTTCTTGTGTATGGAGCCCGCAGTATAAAGAGCAGCAGGCTGTTATTGAATCCGTGCAAAAGCAATTTTTAATTTTTGCCCTTCGGAACTTTAACTGGGACTCGGGTAGAATATTGCCACCCTACCGGTCTAGGCTAAATTTTATTGACCTGCCGTCGTTGCACCATCGCAGAATATGCAATGGCGTAATGTTCGTGCACAAGCTCCTTCTTGGGACTGTTGACTCCCAAGCTCTCTTGGGTCAGATTGACTTGGCCGTTCCATCTAGACCTACCCGTACTTTTAGGCCTATCTGTCTACCTATATGTAGGTCTAATTATGCTGATCATGAACCTTTTAGGGTTTTATGCCATAATTATAACTCCCTCTGTCAAACCCTATCCCCTGAACTGTCTCTTAAACTAATTGCATGCAATATTTATAATCATTTAAATTTAGCTATCTTTTAACTTATCTTTTTCCGCCTTTAGTAACTAAGTACCATTATTAACAGATAATTTGTTAATTTAATAAATAAAAAAATAAAAATAAAAAAAATAAAAAATGGTACGTGTGTGTTAGAGAGAGACAGGGCGAGAAAAAATGAAATTGTTTTCTTGATGCTGGCTATAATAATAATACGATCCAATTCAGATACTGCAGTCTAAAAGATATAGTCATTCTCTACGATTCTGCGTTTTTGGTTTTCTCATATCTTTAAAATTGTGGATGGCACAGATTTTCGTCCTTTGTGAAATATTTTTGTAGCAGTGACATATCACAGAAGTCTGGATCCAAAACATCGTTGCTCTAGCTCTTATAGTCTTTGAGCACTAGGCGCTAATAGGGACGGACAGACGGACAGACGGACGGACGGACGGACGGACGGACGGACGGACAGACGGACAGACAGAAAGGGCTCAATCGACTCGGCTATTGATGCTGATCAAGAATATATATACTTTATGGGTCGGAAACGATTCCTTCTGGACGTTACACACATCCATTTTCACCACAAATCCAATATACCCCAATACTCATTTTGAGTATCGGGTATAAAAAGCTATAGAGAGAGTTTTCTAAGAATCCGTCGCTAGGTGATAGGTTTCTTAAAGCATTCTTTAGGAGGTCTCGCGAAACATAACTACATTTTAGAAGCAATACATTTCCACAGCCGAGAACAGCGGATGTGGGTGATGAATTTTTCCTGACTTCTTGCTCAATGAATTTATATCTGACGTTGCAGGTCAGGAAATGAAAAAAAATCCCTGCGCAAACTGCATTTTATGGCACATGACGCAGTTGCAAAACGCATCCGGCGACCTTTTTCCTTTTTCTAAATCAAATTTCCAACGACTGGCTAGTGATTGCCACATCCTGCTTTCAGCATTAGCGGGAGTCCCCGGAATCGAAAAGGAGATAATAATTGGATTGGAGCTAGTCTACATCTAGTCTTTAATCTCCTACGCGTTGCATAAAGTTATTCAAAACCAAATCCTGATTGCTACAGTAACTGAACGAAGAGGAGATACAAATTGGATTGGTCAGCTTTTTATCATACAAAACCTGTGGCATTGGACTTCCACGTATACATATGTATATACTAATTTATACTAATTTATATATACTAATTTTTTCGCTCCACAATAGGGTACACAACACGTATGCAGCGCTTTTTGGCCTTCGCCTCGTTTGAAATTTGATTAACATACACCTCTGGCCAGGAAAATGGCCTTACCAAGGTTGGGGGAGCGCGAAAAATACGGAAAATTAAGAGCTACATAAGCATGATAATTGCTTGACAACATTTTACCATTAGACTTAATTAAATTGTCAATTGAAATGAAATCGTTAACTAAAAAATGGGGACTGGGCGACGGTGGCTGCTGGAAGTTGCAGGAGAACGAGAACCCACTTCAATTGAAGGCTGCAGATAACGTGGTAATGACTTTAAATAGGAAATAATGAGACTTTCAGCTTAAGCGCAGCGCATCGAAGAGATTTCGTACAACACGGTGGCATCAACTTAATTAAGTCGGGAATAGCATCCTTTAAAAACCTGTACCGACACCAACTGGCATCAATGACAGACAATGGCCAGACCCAGACCCAGACCAAGACCCAGACCACACAGGGTGTGGGTGTAGCTGTGGGTGTGAGGAGCATGTGACATTTTCAGAGCTGGGCCAACAAATGGGTTCAGCCTGGGCCTGGGCCTACAGCAAAACATTTTGGCCTTCGCCATCTATAAATTTCCAGATCGCAACTTTGCTCTTCGGATTGCTTCGAGTTTATTGTACGTACTTTGGCCCCAGCAAATACGAGTATTTGAAGCCTTTGGCACGTACCTCTTTTATCCGAAAGTTGAAGAGTTGTAGAGGCCTGGACTGGCACCAGCTGTTCATTTCTGTTAGGCCGTTGCCAAGTGGATTAGCGCAAATATTTTAAATTTCTGTTGGTCGGTCCACAGACAAGAGTGCTGAGAGGCTTTACTTTGCGGCTTAATTAAACTCAATTATAATCGTGTTGACACTTTTGTTATTCTGTATTCTGTAGTTGTTTTTGTTGGGGCGAAAGCAAATTAAAACTTCAAACATGATAAATGCCGAGTGCGAACAAAACTTCTGCTCCATTATGGATTGTTTTACCTGAAGATTAGTTGGGAATCTCGATTGCAATTACTCCAACGAATCTCATTGCCGGAGAGTGGTCCAACCACAGGAAATTTAATTGCTTTCGAGTGGGTTTCAATTACGCAAATTGCATTAGACATCACCACGCACGGATTCCCAATGAATCCAAGCATATAGTACTCTTAGCTGAATATTATTTATGAATCGGATCAAGCTATCGGCCTTGCCAGCTGTACCTAGCCCAAGTTTTGCCCCAATCGGTGTAGGAATTCCCTCTTGCTGCATCGCAAAACATCACCAAATGTCAGAAAAGGGGTCCATTCTTTATCCTCCAAGGCTGCCGCACTTTGACCTGCCTGCTCTACTCAGGTGGAGGCTGGTGTGATTGATTTGATTGCTGTCACCGACTGGGATGACAATCCATCCAATTCAATGAGCTACTCATTTTCGCCTCGAGTTTGTCCTGGGTCTTCCAGCTGTCCTTTGAAGTCCTCGTCAGAGGTATCGCTCCCGGGCGAAATGAAAGTCGTTTACATTCTTTATCAACTTTAAGTGGAAGATTATGGAGGGCATTTCGTGCTGGTTTTCGTACAACTTACCCCTGGGAACGTTTTCATAATTTTCTACCTCCAACATTGCCATTCATTTCCCATTAAATGTGCCGTGCCCCAGGACGGCTCCCAGGACCCCCAGGGCGGCGGAAGATGTGCATTTATCCATTACCGTTGACGTTGCTGTCGACTCTCCTCTCCGCTCGAATCACCCGGTTAAAATGTAATTATCCTGCCTGGACTCGGCACTCCATGGCGTTGCATTCCACGTCTGAAATTCAGCCATGTCTTAATAGCCGGAAATCGAGTTGACTTGCCCTATGCCCTGGCCAAATGCATGTGGAATGAACTCGTTCGGAGAGTTATGGCTGTGAATTCAAGTTAATTGAATATCTATAGACGTGCATGGTGCCGAAGCAGAGGGGCCTCGCATAATTGTCGGCTCATTAAACGATAATGCAGGAAAATTGATGCCCGGCCTTTTTACATTCCATTCCCCATTTTTGGGCGAAATTGAATTTCATAAACTTTCCGATGAAAAACAGGGTTGCGGGGGAGCCTCCCCAGGGAAGTTCCCAGCAGCAATTAGTGCGCTCTGTCTCGGGAGTGCCCGGCTTCGGAAGTGGCAGGAGCCCGAGAAGCAGCAGGAACGTGGCCGAAGTCACCGACGTGCCGTGCCTTGCCGTGCCGTGCGTCAGCTGGGGAAAATCGAAACCAAAAAGTTTGCTTATGCTTAGAATGCCAGCGGATTTGCTGGCAGGAGGTGGAGTGGGAGCTGGGAGCTGGGAGGCTTGGGGGCTTGGATGCTGGCAGGATGCGGCTCTCTCTGATGCCATTGACATCAGCAACACGGCCACGGCTGTTGTCATTCAAGTGTTCTAATCAATTCTGATTTAATTTTACGCCCAATTAAGTGTGAAAAGCTTTTGATGTTGGGCACACGTGTGCGAGCGGCAAATGGATGCAGACAAGGACTCGCAGGGGCGCAGTCACACAAGCGTGAGCATTGAATATGCCACAGATACATATGTGGGGTCGGTCCTTTGCTCGCACGAGTCCCAGTTAGGCTCTCACACTTGAATAAAGCCATTCCAGACATCAATATTTTGATCCTTCCCTGGTTGGGCTATTTGTACTTACCGCTGCTTCTGTATCCACGCTGTGGCTTCCGCACCCGCTCTCACTGCTCCACGCTTTCACACACTTTCCGTATGCATCTCTCTTTCTCTCTCTTTGTGTATCTCTAACCATGGAACAACTTTCTTCGTATGACAGAGACAGACGTGGCAGATAGTTTCGCCAGGATATTATCCAATAATCTTTATCAACAGCCACAGCCAGCGCTGTAGCATCCGCGCCGCGTGCCTGCCTCCACCTCCAGCTCCAGGTTAAGTTTGTTGGAAACTTTAGTCTGCATGACAGTCGATCCGATATCCCTGTGCATTTTGATTTGTTTGCAGGTAACGACAAGGCTTAAGACATTTTACTAATTAAATATCAATGTACTTTTCCCTCCATTTGCCTAATTTACCGCTGTCAACAGCAAGACAAACAATATTGTAGTCCAAAAGAGTGTACACACTGGCCGGCTAGGGTTGTCACGCTACGATAAAATAAAAACAGCTGTGTCGTAAATGTACGATTAAAAATTCAACGAAATATTTGTATCCCCGCGAAGCTTGGTTTTTGGAGATCAAAAAGGTCTTCCATATCCCGATGTCTCCGAAGATAGGGCTTATCCGAAGTCCCTTCAAAATGGAAGAGCGTAATCCGCTTTTACATTAAATCGGATTTAAATATAAACTCTATAGCGGCAGATATTCAAATTTATTTTCTTGGAAATCCTCACAGAAATTTAAATGATTAAATTCCAAGTGCTCTTAAAGATGGGAAACCGAACAAAACTGTCGTCTAGGGCCTGAAATTGTCCACTCCTGATGGCACTTCAGGTGACGGCGTAAACGCCAAGCTCCGCCTGAGGGGGGCCAGGAGGGCCCATGGAGTGGGGCCATAAAACAATTTTGTTGTAAATTTACGATACCCCCGGCCATGTTTGACAGAAGGTACATAAATACTCGAACACATAAAGGCACGGGGCAGGAGGCAGTCGACATTTTCTTTCCACCAAGAAATTAGCAAAGGATGGAGGGTAGGAAACGAAACGAGCTCCATTGCTGCAGCATTCTTTTGGAGGAATAAATTAATTTATTGAATGAACAGATTGCATTTTAAATTTATTATACTTCCATAGTATTGATTTTGGGGCACATGAATTTCTCTTTACATGATAGAAAATTTAAGTGTTTGAGATTGACGTAAGGCTAATCCCGGTTTTTCACACTGGGCTTAACTTTGTATTATAATTGGACATCCCATCGTATTTATGTATATATTAAGCCTATGTTTTGTGTTTGTATGGGGGTTTCTTTCATTGTCCTCCTCACAGGACAAGTGTCTTTTAATCAAATTACAATTGGGGTTAATTTAATAAACTCTCACTTTCTACCTTTCACAGTATCTGTTCTATCTTTCATGTGTGTCCTGTGGCTGTTTTAAATGTGGCTGGCGCTGTGCCTCTTGCAAATAATTCACTTTCTTTTGCCTCTTGTAAAGAGTGTGCGGTGTGTGTGATTATGGGTTACGTGTTCGAGTGTCTGTATGCTACGGGTGTGGATGAACATTATTGGATTGCATTGAAAGAACTGGTAGCTTAGAAATAATGTATCGGCACTGGCGTTACGTTGCCTAAACGTAACGCCCAAGAGAACTAGTCCTCTGATCTACTATAATTGTTGAATACACGTTGCTTAATCAGACGCACCAACTGTGTACAATTTTGTAAATTTTTTTTTGGGAGATATTTCTTAAAACTTTTTTTTCTTGAGTTTTGTCATTTTTAAAGTCTATCAAACAAAATTTAGAACTGAACTGCGTAAAAGAAACAATTTAGAAGAACTGAAAAAGCCGAAATGGAAACGAGTAGAAAAACGATGCTTTTTTTTTTGACCACCAAACGCTGGCACGGCCCTGTTCGATGCGATTCGGCTCTGATTGGTTCCGCTTCAGCTTGAGATCGGTCTGATTTGGCCAACTGATTTAGGGAAGCAGGAAAGCGCTCCCGATTTGCAATAACAACTAGTAATACACGCATATATACGGCATGATATATATGTAGGCAATGGTAAACGAAAGACAACTAGTATTCCCTGGGGGTTGGTGGTGTGGTTGTGTTGCGCCCATGTCGAGCAATCGGAACCCAGATAGGACTGGGCTGAGTTCCTTCGCTGAGGTGTGTGTGTGTGGTGTGGTGTGGTGCTGGTTTTTGTACGAACATATTTGCTTTCTAACTTATTTCCCAAATTGATTTTGATATTCCTAAATTCCGGGATCCTAACTGAATCCCTCTCTCCACGTCAAGGTCCCTCAAGTGTGCTGCTGTAGGTGTCTATGTATGTGTTCCAGGTGAAATGTGTTGACATGTGTGAGTGTGTGCGTGTGGGATGGGCTACCACTGCGCCGTTTCTATCTCCGGACTACGAACGCCGCTCAGTAGACAATGAGCAGGTTGTTCTCATTGAAGCCGGCGGAGTGTCCGGCGTTGCGTACAATGAAACAGGATCCATCGAAGTGCATGCGCTTCTCATTGCGACTACAAAGGACAGAACAGAACGGAAGTTAGCAGAGCAGGATGACGGGCGAGGGCGAGGGGGAGGGGGAGGGGAGGTTGAGAGCATCGGTTTGACACTCACCGAACAAACAGATGCGAGGTCTTGCCCAGAGAGGCAGTGCAATGGATGCCAGGTGTGGTCAAAGTGGCCGATCCATTGCCGGGACTGGTGCGAATCAAGCACTTGTTGTCCACACGAGTGACCTTCACCAGGCCATCGGCTGCCTGGGTGATGCGAAATCCGTTTATGTCATAGATCTCAGTGCCATCCTCGGTACAGGTGTAAGCTGAATTGGCAATCACGTCATGGGCTTCAGCCATATAAGAGGGACCATGCCGCGAGTCGCTGCGAGAAGTTCGGGAATTAAATCGAAATTAGCCAAATAAGAAGCGATGCAATTGGCCGGGGGGACTCACTCATAGAACACTGCCAGGGTGTAGTCCTTGGTCAGATCGGTGAAAGTGTCGGTTGTGGTGCGCGTCACGGCTGTGTCCACCAGGTAGATGAGAGCGCACGCCTCGCTGGTGAAGCTCACACCCTTGTACCACATCTTGGCATAGCGACTGTAATGGGAAGATAATTCAAAGGATTCAAATATTCCACGTTGGGGTAAGGGCCATTCCCACTCACACAAAGTTATTGCCCTTCATTGCCGTCATGGCAATGGGTCCAGAGCCGGGACATGCCGGCGGTGTGTGGTTCTCGAGCTCGAAGTTGCGTGTGCTGCTCACGCGTGCCAAGGCGAATGGTGGAGGGGGCATTGGAGACGGCAACTGTTGGGAATTCTGAGATTGAGCATAGAATCGGCTAGATTTACAGATATGCAGGAGCCCCTTACCAGGCAGTAGTTCTGCTCGTTGTCGAAGCCATAGGTGGGCGTGGCATTGTAGCGCCCTGTGAGTGCCTTGCCGTTGTGCGCCATTTTGCCAGCGTCTATTTCCTGCATATTCCCTGGCCCGTACTGGGGAGGGTTGGAAATGTGTATGCCCGGCAGTTGGACGTATGGACGGGCCGACTGACTGCCGACGGGGTAATTGGCGCACTCCTTGGAAATGCCGCTGGTGATGGTGTTGGTGCCAACGGTGGCACTGCTAGCGAGACTGGAGCTGCTGCCGCGAAATAATTGAATACCGGCAGGAGAGAAAACGACAGATACGAGAGAAAGTGTCAGCAGCGCAGAAATCGAATGACTTTGCAACTGTTGCTAACATTCTGTCGACATTCTGTTAACGCATGCCATACATACATACATATATGTATTTACATACGTGTGTGCGTTTTTCCCAATTTGCATTTGATTTTTATAGAAATTAACCAAACTATTTTGAATCGTATTAGAAGAGAAGAGAAGAGGGGGGAATAGAGAAGGAAAATTCGAATATTAAAGTCGGAAAGTAAGAGAGCAATGGTGGAAAAGAGCGAGACGGAAAATAAGAAGGTCTGAAATAACAGGAGAGGGCAATGAGGTGATGTGGCAATGCTTCTGTTGCCGAGCTGTTAAGACTGCGGCGGCTGTTAACTCGCTGTTGATACCCTGCTAGCGCGATGATGCGGCAGTTTTGTAAAACAAAATGTCTGAAAATTGAAGAAACTTTCACGTTATTGCTTGGAATTTCACTTACCGGCGATGGGTTGTTGGTGTAGACGGAGCGCTGGCGCACCCCGTTGGGCGGCTTGGTGGGCGAGCGCAAGATGTTGTTGATTTTGTCGTTCATCTGAGCACGCGACAAGAAGTCCTCGGCATTGAAGATCCCCACACGGGCGCCCTTCGGGCTGCTTACTTGCGAGACCGGCTCCTGCTGGGAAGTGTCGCAGTCCGATGACTGGCACTGCGCCTCCTTGGTGCTGACCTTGGGCTCAACGGACTTCGGCTCGGTGACCATTTTGATTTGGCAACTTTTTTCTTCTCGCTTTCTTTTCGTCAAGTGAGTTCACAAAACCGGCGCTTGTGTGTGCGTGCGTGTGTTCGTGTGTGCGGCAAATGCGAAATTTTTCACTTTAAATATGTGTGAACTTACTTGAGAACACGCGCGTGCTAAAAACAGTTTTAGAAGATTTTTTCGACACTTCTCACTACGACTCTGAGAGGAATTTTAATTTTTATATTTAATTTTCCACTTTACATGAGCTCCGCTCGCTGGCACAATTTTCGAAAGGATGACTGTTCGGATTTTCACACTGAAAGTCGTCGCCTGCTCAAACCGGAATTCAAAGTGAAAAGCAGAGCTGTCTCCCGATTATAATCGGAGCGATATTCAGGGCTGCATTTCAATGTTGTATGGATGTAGATCAGATACTAATTACTGTACATTTTCGTATTATTAATGGTACTCCGTGGCTTGAGTCTTGAGCTTCACAAAAAAATGGTTTACCAAATTACCAAATGGTTAAATGGTAAAATGTTTAATTCGTACACTGCTCATTTTCACCTTGTTCGATCCTTTCGGATTCCTGTAAAGAAAATTTACCAAATACAATTCGTTCACAGACTTGCATTAAGGCGCCGCACTGACGCTGATCTATCCACAAGCCTGGAAAAAAGTATTGACCCGTCATCGTTTTGGCCCAAAGTAACTTCATTCTGGTCATGGCTATTTGTGGAATACTTCTGGCAGTCTTAATTTAATTTGGATCTCTTCCATAAGCTGCGTGCACTGCAACTCTCTCCTCCCTAACTCCTCTCAAATCTGATTTCCTATAGATTATTAATTGGTACTTTGTATCGTTGCCCAACTAGAAATGGATTTAAGTCAGCTTGAATGCATTTCCGTCGGCCTAATCCTATTTCACGCTTTTAGAGTCGGACAAATGAAGTTTGCCTGCATCAAAGTCAAGCAAAATCGGTTTAAGCAATAGGCGCCGCTCCCAACAGCATCAAGCAGAAGCTTTAAAGCATATTAGAAAATTGAAAAGTCAGCCAAAAGAGTTGCACTTGGCCATGTAAAAGTACTGTGCTGTGTGCTCGATGGTGGCATAAAACTGAAAGTTTCAATTTTCTGAAGTGCTCGCCTTGGCTCGAGAAGGTTGCGAAATGCCAAGTGTCAGTGCCAAAGGAGGCGGCTAAGCACGGAGGAGCCTCATCTTGGTGGGTTTCTGCTGATGCAGTGTATCGCATATCTGCTTCGTCAGTTGGAATTTCTGGCATCATCTTTACGTGAGGGTACACACTTGTGTCCTGGAATTTGCATGCAAAATATAAAAGTGCTAGGTGCCCATTTATGTATGTACAAGCTAAGCTCTCTATAGCGGACACATGGTTCCAGTAATTCAATCCGTACTATCCATATAGTGTAAGTAGCGAATGTGTACAGCTTTTGTTAGATGTTTGGTTCTACCCAAATTGTCGGATTTGTGCGGATAATGCTGGGGGGCTGTTGACAAATTAGCCAAAATTTAGAATTTGGCAGGCCCTGAAGGACGCCCGTCCGCGCTTGTGGCAATGAAAATTAGCTGAGACATCGCACGTCTGGTGTGTGGGGGAGTGTTATTGTTTTGCCACCTTGTAGTCTGGATCGTAGAGAACTATTGTCGAACGGTTCAGTTCAGTAGGCAACCCTGAACTTCTTGCGAATCGATTGACAACTATATCCCCTCGCCTGCTCACATGATTGATGCTGGCTTTCACTTTTTCGGCTAGAGCGCATTGACTTCACCTGCATTTGGCCATCGCTGCCCACGCAGCATGGCACAGCGTATATTCGCCTAAAAATTCTATCTCATTTTGCTTGTGACATATTTGAAATTTATTTTCGGTGCTGATGCTGCCACCCCGATTCTGTTGCTGTTGCTGTTGCAGCTGCATCTGCACCTCCGCCCACGCACTGAATTGACTCAGTTTGAGAGTGAAAATAAAAAAGAACAGTTGGCAAATACTGTATTTATAGAAAATGCAATATGCATGGAATCCGAATGAAATACGGAAACTCATTTGTAAAAAGCTACAATGCCTTGACCGGCTCCACCACCTCTTTTGTTGTCACTTACAGCAGCCGCAAGCGAACAAATTGGTTAACCTCCTTTTATTTTTTTCCTTTCCTTTTTTTGGTAGTACGAGTCCATATTTATGGTTCGTAAATATGAATGTGGGATTTTTGTCGAGCCATTACCAATTGGACGGCCATTTACGGCAGGCAAAGGCAGAGAGGAAGCAGAATTGTGGTCTTTTTCTAGTTTGAATTGCTTGTTGATTATTTGCTTGCCACATTTTAATTAACTGGATTTCGTTTCGCAGAACGAATGTGTAACAGTAAGCTTTTGGCAGCGAGCACTGTTCTGAAATATTCTATCTATGCTCCAAGGGGATTTCATTTCCACTCGGTCGAATGCGAAATGTGGAAAAACTATTTTCGTCGACCCAAGAAAACTCATGAAAGTGTCAGTGAACTTTGGCGCAGACAAATCCGGCCGAGACGGACCCAGACGGCCAAGACCCAGACCACACAGGGTGTGGGTGTAGCTGTGGGTGTGAGGAGCATGTGACATTTTCAGAGCTGGGCCAACAAATGGGTTCAGCCTGGGTTTTGGGCAGCTAAACATTTTGGCCTTCGCCATCCATAAATTTCCAGATCGCAACTTTGCTCTTCGGATTGCTTCGAGTTTATTGTACGTACTTTGGCCCCAGCAAATACGAGTATTTGAAGCCTTTGGCACGTACCTCTTTTATCCGAAAGTTGGCCCATTGAAGAGGCCTGGACTGGCACCAGCTGTTCATTTCTGTTAGGCCGTTGCCAAGTGGATTAGCGCAAATATTTTAAATTTCTGTTGGTCGGTCCACAGACAAGAGTGCTGAGAGGCTTTAATTTGCGGCTTAATTAAACTCAATTATAATCGTGTTGACACTTTTGTTATTCTGTATTCTGTAGTTGTTTTTGTTGGGGCGAAAGCAAATTAAAACTCCAAACATGATAAATGCCGAGTGCGAACAAAACTTCTGCTCCATTATGGATTGTTTTACCTGAAGATTAGTTGGGAATCTCGATTGCAATTACTCCAACGAATCTCATTGCCGGAGAGTGGTCCAACCACAGGAAATTTAATTGCTTTCGAGTGGGTTTCAATTACGCAAATTGCATTAGACATCACCACGCACGGATTCCCAATGAATCCAAACATATAGTACTCTTAGCTGTATATTATTTATGAATCGGATCAAGCTATCGGCCTAGCCAGCTGTACCTAGCCCAAGTTTTGCCCCAATCGGTGTAGGAATTCCCTCTTGCTGCATCGCAAAACATCACCAAATGTCAGAAAAGGGGTCCATTCTTTATCCTCCAAGGCTGCCGCACTTTGACCTGCCTGCTCTACTCAGGTGGAGGCTGGTGTGATTGATTTGATTGCTGTCACCGACTGGGATGACAATCCATCCAATTCAATGAGCTACTCACTTTCGCCTCGAGTTTGTCCTGGGTCTTCCAGCTGTCCTTTGAAGTCCTCGTCAGAGGTATCGCTCCCGGGCGAAATGAAAGTCGTTTACATTTATTATCAACTTTAAGTGGAAGATTATGGAGGGCACTTCGTGCTGGTTTTCGTACAACTTACCCCTGGGAACGTTTTCATAATTTTCTACCTCCAACATTGCCATTCATTTTCCATTAAATGTGCCGTGCCCCAGGACGGCTCCCAGGACCCCCAGGGCGGCGGAAGATGTGCATTTATCCATTACCGTTGACGTTGCTGTCGACTCTCCTCTCCGCTCGAATCACCCGGTTAAAATGTAATTATCCTGCCTGGACTCGGCACTCCATGGCGTTGCATTCCACGTCTGAAATTCAGCCATGTCTTAATAGCCGGAAATCGAGTTGACTTGCCCTATGCCCTGGCCAAATGCATGTGGAATGAACTCGTTCGGAGAGTTATGGCTGTGAATTCAAGTTAATTGAATAACTATAGTCGTGCATGGTGCCGAAGCAGAGGGGACTCGCATAATTGTCGGCTCATTAAACGATAATGCAGGAAAATTGATGCCCGGCCTTTTTCCATTCCATTCCCCATTTTTGGGGGAAATTGAATTTCATAAACTTTCCGATGAAAAACAGGGTTGCGGGGGAGCCTCCCCAGGGAAGTTCCCAGCAGCAATTAGTGCGCTCTGTCTCGGGAGTGCCCGGCTTCGGAAGTGGCAGGAGCCCCGAGAAGCGGCAGGAACGTGGCCGAAGTCACCGACGTGCCGTGCCTTGCCGTGCCGTGCGTCAGCTGGGGAAAATCGAAACCAAAAAGTTTGTTTATGCTTAGAATGCCAGCGGAATTGCTGGCAGGAGGTGAAGTGGGAGCTGGGAGGCTTGGGGGCTTGGATGCTGGCAGGATGCGGCTCTCTCTGATTCCAATGACATCAGCAACACGGCCACGGCTGTTGTCATTCAAGTGTTCTAATCAATTCTGATTTAATTTTACGCCCAATTAAGTGTGAAAAGCTTTTGATGTTGAGCACACGTGTGCGAGCGGCAAATGGATGCAGACAAGGACTCGCAGGGGCGCAGTCACACAAGCGTGAGCATTGAATATGCCACAGATACATATGTGGGGTCGGTCCTTTGCTCGCACGAGTCCCAGTTAGGCTCTCACACTTGAATAAAGCCATTCCAGACATCAATATTTTGATCCTTCCCTGGTTGGGCTATTTGTACTTACCGCTGCTTCTGTATCCACGCTGTGGCTTCCGCACCCGCTCTCACTGCTCCACGCTTTCACACACTTTCCGTATGCATCTCTCTTTCTCTCTCTTTGTGTATCTCTAACCATGGAACAACTTTCTTCTTATGACAGAGACAGACGTGGCAGATAGTTCCGCCAAGACATTATCCAATAATCTTTATCAACAGCCACAGCCAGCGCTGTAGCATCCGCGCCGCGTGCCTACCTCCACCTCCAGCTCCAGGTTAAGTTTGTTGGAAACTTTAGTCTGCATGACAGTCGATCCGATATCCCTATGCATTTTGATTTGTTTGCAGGTAACGACAAGGCTCAAGACATTTTACTAATTAAATATCAATGTACTTTTCCTTCCATTTGCCTAATTTACCGCTGTCAACAGCAAGAAAAACAATATTGTAGTCCAAAAGAGTGTACACACTGGCCGCCCAGGGTTGTCACGCTACGATAAAATAAAAACAGCTGTGTCGTAAATGTGCGATTAAAGATTCAACGAAATATTTGTATCCCCGCGAAGCTTGGTTTTTGGAGATCAAAAAGGTCTTCCATATCCCGATGTCTCCGAAGATAGGGCTTATCCGAAGTCCCTTCAAAATGGAAGAGCGTAATCCGCTTTTACATTAAATCGGATTTATATATAAACTCTATAGCGGCAGATATTCAAATTTATTTTCTTGGAAATCCTCACAGAAATTTAAATGATTAAATTCCAAGTGCTCTTAAAGATGGGAAACCGAACCAAACTGTCGTCTAGGGCCTGAAATTGTCCAACTCCTGATGGCACTTCAGGTGACGGCGTAAGCACCAAGCTCCACCTGAGGGGGGCCAGGAGGGCCCATGGAGTGGGGCCATAAAACAATTTTGTTGTAAATTTACGATACCCCCGGCCATGTTTGACAGAAGGTACATAAATACTCGAACACATAAAGGCACGGGGCAGGAGGCAGTCGACATTTTATTTCCACCAAGAAATTAGCAAAGGATGGAGGGTAGGAAACGAAACGAGCTCCATTGCTCCACCATTCTTTTGGAGGAATAAATTAATTTATTGAATGAACAGATTGCATTTTAAATTTATTATACTTCCATAGTATTGATTTTGGGGCACATGAATTTCTCTTTACATGATAGAAAATTTAAGTGTTGGAGATTGACGTAAGGCTAATCCCGGTTTTTCACACTGGGCTTAACTTTGTATTATAATTGGACATCCCATCGTATTTATGTATATATTAAGCCTATGTTTTGTGTTTGTATGGGGGTTTCTTTCATTGTCCTCCTCACAGGACAAGTGTCTTTTAATCAAATTACAATTGGGGTTAATTTAATAAACTCTCACTTTCTACCTTTCACAGGATCTGTTCTATCTTTCATGTGTGTCCTGTGGCTGTTTTAAATGTGGCTGGCGCTGTGCCTCTTGCAAATAATTCACTTTCTTTTGCCTCTTGTAAAGAGTGTGCGGTGTGTGTGATTATGGGTTACGTGTTCGAGTGTCTGTATGCAACGGGTGTGGATGAACATTATTGGATTGCATTGAAAGAACTGGTAGCTTAGAAATAATGTATCGGCACTGGCGTTACGTTGCCAAAACGTAACGCCCAAGAGAACTAGTCCTCTGATCTACTATAATTGTTGAATACACGTTGCTTAATCAGACGCACCAACTGTGCATAATTTTGTAAATTTTTTTTGGGAGATATTTCTTTAAACTTTTTTTTCTTGAGTTTTGCCATTTTTAAAGTCTATCAAACAAAATTTAGAACTGAACTGCGAAAAAGAAACAATTTAGAAGAACTGAAAAAGCCGAAATGAAAACGAGTAGAAAAACGATGTTTCTTTTTTTGACCACCAAACGCTGGCACGGCCCTGTTCGATGCGATTCGGCTCTGATTGGTTCCGCTTCAGCTTGAGATCGGTCTGATTTGGCCAACTGATTTGGGGAAGCAGGAAAGCGCTCCCGATTTGCAATAACAACTAGTAATACACGCATATATACGGCATGATATATATGTAGGCAATGGTAAACGAAAGACAACTAGTATTCCCTGGGGGTTGGTGGTGTGGTTGTATTGCGCCCATGTCGAGCAATTGGAACCCAGATAGGACTGGGCTGAGTTCCTTCGCTGAGGTGTGTGTGTGAGGTGTGGTGTGGTGCTGGTTTTTGTACGAACATATTTGCTTTCTAACTTATTTCCCAAATTGATTTTGATATTCCTAAATTCCGGGATCCTAACTGAATCCCTCTCTCCACGAATCAAGGTCCCTCAAGTGTGCTGCTGTAGGTGTCTATGTATGTGTTCCAGGTGAAATGTGTTGACATGTGTGAGTGTGTGCGTGTGAGATGGGCTACGAACGCCGCTCAGTAGACAATGAGCAGGTTGTTCTCATTGAAGCCGGCGGAGTGTCCGGCGTTGCGTACAATGAAACAGGATCCATCGAAGTGCATGCGCCTCTCATTGCGACTACAAAGGACAGAACAGAACGGAAGTTAGCAGAGCAGGATGACGGGCGAGGGGGAGGGGGAGGGGAGGGGGAGGGGGAGGTTGAGAGCATCGGTTTGACACTCACCGAACAAACAGATGCGAGGTCTTGCCCAGAGAGGCAGTGAAATGGATGCCAGGTGTGGTCAAAGTGGCCGATCCATTGCCGGGACTGGTGCGAATCAAGCACTTGTTGTCCACACGAGTGACCTTCACCAGGCCATCGGCTGCCTGGGTGATGCGAAATCCGTTTATGTCATAGATCTCAGTGCCATCCTCGGTACAGGTGTAAGCTGAATTGGCAATCACGTCATGGGCTTCAGCCATATAAGAGGGACCATGCCGCGAGTCGCTGCGAGAAGTTCGGGAATTAAATCGAAATTAGCCAAATAAGAAGCGATGCAATTGGCCGGGGGGACTCACTCATAGAACACTGCCAGGGTGTAGTCCTTGGTCAGATCGGGGAAAGTGTCGGTTGTGGTGCGCGTCCCGGCTGTGTCCACCAGGTAGATGAGAGCGCACGCCTCGCTGGTGAAGCTCACACCCTTGTACCACATCTTGGCATAGCGACTGTAATGGGAAGATAATTCAAAGGATTCAAATATGCCACGTTGGGGTAAGGGCCATTCCCACTCACACAAAGTTATTGCCCTTCATGCCGTCGTAGGTGACTATTTCGACTTTAGCGCCGCTCTGCAGGATGCGTCCATTGGGGTGGATCAAAGCCGAGTTGCTGCAGTTGCGTGATAGAGCAACTGCCACCATGCTGCGCTGATTGAGCACGCGCACCGCCTTGTCCAGAGTCATGTCAATGCTGCCCCATGCAAAGAAAGGTATTAACATAAGGGGTCGGTCTTAAAGAAGAGCCAAGGGGCTGGGGGCGTCCACACTCACCGCACGCCATCGCGGAGGCGCAACTGGATGGTGCCGTTCGTCATGGCAATGGGTCCAGAGCCGGGACATGCCGGCGGTGTGGTTCTCGAGCTCGAAGTTGCGTTTGCTGCTCACGCGTGCCAAGGCGTATGGTGGAGGGGGCATTGGAGACGGCAACTGTTGGGAATTCTGAGATTGAGCATAGAATCGGCTAGATTTACAGATATGCAGGAGCCCCTTACCAGGAAGTAGTTCTGCTCGTTGTCGAAGCCATAGGTGGGCGTGGCATTGTAGCGCCCTGTGAGTGCCTTGACGTTGTGCGCCATTTTGCCAGCGTCTATTTCCTGCATATTCCCTGGCCCGTACTGGGGTGGGTTGGAAATGTGTATGCCCGGCAGTTGGACGTATGGACGGGCCGACTGACTGCCGACGGGGTAATTGGCGCACTCCTTGGAAATGCCGCTGGTGATGGTGTTGGTGCCAACGGTGGCGCTGCTAGCGAGACTGGAGCTGCTGCCGCGATCCATGTGGCCCACGGAGTCCGTGCCGGAGGACAGCGAGATGTTGCTCATGCGTTGGGACAGCTGCCCCCAGTCATGCCGACACGCAAGCTTGCTTGCTAAGGGAGGGGGGATGAGAAGGCGAGAGGTAGTAGCGGAAGTTAGATCCGGAAGGAAATGAAGAGGTGAGGAAGTGAAAGTGCCAGAAAATAATTGAAAACCGGCAGGAGAGAAAACGACAGATACGAGAGAAAGTGTCAGCAGCGCAGAAATCGAATGACTTTGCAACTGTTGCTAACATTCTGTCGACATTCTGTTAACGCATGCATATACATACATACATACATATATGTATTTACATACGTGTGTGCGTTTTTCCCAATTTGCATTTGATTTTTATAGAAATTAACCAAACTATTTTGAATCGTATTAGAAGAGAAGAGAAGAGGGGGGAATAGAGAAGGAAAATTCGAATATTAAAGTCGGAAAGTAAGAGAGCAATGGTGGAAAAGAGCGAGACGGAAAATAAGAAGGTCTGAAATAACAGGAGAGGGCAATGAGGTGATGTGGCAATGCTGCTGTTGCCGAGCTGTTACGACTGCGGCGGCTGTTAACTCGCTGTTGATACCCTGCTAGCGCGATGATGCGGCAGTTTTGTAAAACAAAATGTCTGAAAATTGAAGAAACTTTCACGTTATTGCTTGGAATTTCACTTACCGGCGATTGGTTGTTGGTGTAGACGGAGCGCTGGCGCACCCCGTTGGGCGGCTTGGTGGGCGAGCGCAAGATGTTGATTTTGTCGTTTATCTGAGCACGCGACAAGAAGTCCTCGGCATTGAAGATCCCCACACGGGCGCCCTTCGCGCTGCTTACTTGCGAGACCGGCTCCTGCTGGGAAGTCTCGCAGTCCGATGACTGGCACTGCGCCTCCTTGGTGCTGACCTTGGGCTCAACGGACTTCGGCTCGGTGACCATTTTGATTTGGCAACTTTTTTCTTCTCGCTTTCTTTTCGTCAAGTGAGTTCACAAAACCGGCGTTTGTGTGTGCGTGCGTGTGTTCGTGTGTGCGGCAAATGCGAAATTTTTCACTTTAAATATGTGTGAACTTACTTGAGAACACGGATTTTCACACTGAAAGTCGTCGCCTGCTCAAACCGGAATTCAAAGTGAAAAGCAGAGCTGTCTCCCGATTATAATCGGAGCGATATTCAGGGCTGCATTTCAATGTTGTATGGATGTAGATCAGATACTAATTACTGTACATTTTCGTATTATTAATGGTACTCCGTGGCTTGAGTCTTGAGCTTCACAAAAAAATGGTTTACCAAATTACCAAATGGTTAAATGGTAAAATGTTTAATTCGTACACTGCTCATTTTCACCTTGTTCGATCCTTTCGGATTCCTGTAAAGAAAATTTACCAAATACAATTCGTTCACAGACTTGCATTAAGGCGCCGCACTGACGCTGATCTATCCACAAGCCTGGAAAAAAGTATTGACCCGTCATCGTTTTGGCCCAAAGTAACTTCATTCTGGTCATGGCTATTTGTGGAATACTTCTGGCAGTCTTAATTTAATTTGGATCTCTTCCATAAGCTGCGTGCACTGCAACTCTCTCTTCCCTAACTCCTCTCAAATCTGATTTGCTATAGATTATTAATTGGTACTTTGTATCGTTGCCCAACTAGAAATGGATTTAAGTCAGCTTGAATGCATTTCCGTCGGCCTAATCCTATTTCACGCTTTTAGAGTCGGACAAATGAAGTTTGCCAGCATCAAAGTCAAGCAAAATCGAATTAAGCAATAGGCGCCGCTCCCAACAACATCAAGCAGAAGCTTTAAAGCATATTAGAAAATTGAAAAGTCAGCCAAAAGAGTTGCACTTGGCCATGTAAAAGTACTGTGCTGTGTGCTCGATGGTGGCATAAAACTGAAAGTTTCAATTTTCTGAAGTGCTCGCCTTGGCTCGAGAAGGTTGCGAAATGCCAAGTGTCAGTGCCAAAGGAGGCGGCTAAGCACGGAGGAGCCTCATCTTGGTGGGTTTCTGCTGATGCAGTGTATCGCATATCTGCTTCGTCAGTTGGAATTTCTGGCATCATCTTTACGTGAGGGTACACACTTGTGTCCTGGAATTTGCATGCACATATGTACAAGCTAAGCTCTCTATAGTGGACACATGGTTCCAGTAATTCAATCCGTACTATCCATATAGTGTAAGTAGCGAATGTGTACAGCTTTTGTTAGATGTTTGGTTCTACCCAAATTGTCGGATTTGTGCGGATAATGCTGGGGGGCTGTTGACAAATTAGCCAAAATTTAGAATTTGGCAGGCCCTGAAGGACGCCCGTCCGCGCTTGTGGCAATGAAAATTAGCTGAGACATCGCACGTCTGGTGTGTGGGGGAGTGTTATTGTTTTGCCACCTTGTAGTCTGGATCGTAGAGAACTATTGTCGAACGGTTCAGTTCAGTAGGCAACCCTGAACTTCTTACGAATCGATTGACAACTATATCCCCTCGCCTGCTCACATGATTGATGCTGGCTTTCACTTTTTCGGCTAGAGCGCATTGACTTCACCTGCATTTGGCCATCGCTGCCCACGCAGCATGGCACAGCGAATATTCGCCTAAAAATTCTATCTCATTTTGCTTGTGACATATTTGAAATTTATTTTCGGTGCTGATGCTGCCACTCCGATGCTGTTGCTGTTGCTGTTGCAGCTGCATCTGCACCTCCACCCACGCACTGCATTGACTCAGTTTGAGAGTGAAAATAAAAAAGAACAGTTGGCAAATACTGTATTTATACATGTTTTTTTGCATGGAATCCGAATGAAATACGGAAACTCATTTGTAAAAAGCTACAATGCCTTGACCGGCTCCACCACCTCTTTTGTTGTCACTTACAGCAGCCGCAAGCGAACAAATTGGTTAACCTCCTTTTATTTTTTTCCTTTCCTTTTTTTGGTAGTACGAGTCCATATTTATGGTTCGTAAATATGAATGTGGGATTTTTGTCGAGCCATTACCAATTGGACGGCCATTTACGGCAGGCAAAGGCAGAGAGGAAGCAGAATTGTGGTCTTTTTCTAGTTTGAATTGCTTGTTGATTATTTGCTTGCCACATTTTAATTAACTGGATTTCGTTTCGCAGAACGAATGTGTAACAGTAAGCTTTTGGCAGCGAGCACTGCTCTGAAATATTCTATCTATGCTCCAAGGGGATTTCATTTCCACTCGGTCGAATGCGAAATGTGGAAAAACTATTTTCGTCGACCCAAGAAAACTCATGAAAGTGTCAGTGAACTTTGGCGCAGACAAATCCGGCCGAGACGGACCCAGACGGCCAAGACCCAGACCACACAGGGTGTGGGTGTAGCTGTGGGTGTGAGGAGCATGTGACATTTTCAGAGCTGGGCCAACAAATGGGTTCAGCCTGGGTTTTGGGCAGCTAAACATTTTGGCCTTCGCCATCCATAAATTTCCAGATCGCAACTTTGCTCTTCGGATTGCTTCGAGTTTATTGTACGTACTTTGGCCCCAGCAAATACGAGTATTTGAAGCCTTTGGCACGTACCTCTTTTATCCGAAAGTTGGCCCATTGAAGAGGCCTGGACTGGCACCAAATGTTCATTTCTGTTAGGCCGTTGCCAAGTGGATTAGCGCAAATATTTTAAATTTCTGTTGGTCGGTCCACAGACAAGAGTGCTGAGAGGCTTTAATATGCGGCTTAATTAAACTCAATTATAATCGTGTTGACACTTTTGTTATTCTGTATTCTGTAGTTGTTTTTGTTGGGGCGAAAGCAAATTAAAACTCCAAACATGATAAATGCCGAGTGCGAACAAAACTTCTGCTCCATTATGGATTGTTTTACCTGAAGATTAGTTGGGAATCTCGATTGCAATTACTCCAACGAATCTCATTGCCGGAGAGTGGTCCAACCACAGGAAATTTAATTGCTGTCGAGTGGGTTTCAATTACGCGAATTGCATTAGACATCACCACGCACGGATTCCCAATGAATCCAAACATATAGTACTCTTAGCTGTATATTATTTATGAATCGGATCAAGCTATCGGCCTTGCCAGCTGTACCTAGCCCAAGTTTTGCCCCAATCGGTGTAGGAATTCCCTCTTGCTGCATCGCAAAACATCACCAAATGTCAGAAAAGGGGTCCATTCTTTATCCTCCAAGGCTGCCGCACTTTGACCTGCCTGGTCTACTCAGGTGGAGGCTGGTGTGATTGATTTGATTGCTGTCACCGACTGGGATGACAATCCATCCAATTCAATGAGCTACTCACTTTCGCCTCGAGTTTGTCCTGGGTCTTCCAGCTGTCCTTTGAAGTCCTCGTCAGAGGTATCGCTCCCTTCCAACTTTAAGTGGAAGATTATGGAGGGCACTTCGTGCTGGTTTTCGTACAACTTACCCCTGGGAAGGCCGTCAGCCATCGGGTGCTACAGGGGGACAAACGGATGACGGGCGGCTCGCACAACTGTGAACTCGGAACTGAGGCGCAGCCGCTCCGGTTAGTAATACCCGGTGCGGTCTGCGTCTCACACCCCCCCCCTAGGACACAGAGGGTTGCGAGCGAACCGTCACCCGCCGTAACTGTACACACCGGTGGAAGTGCGACTATACTCTCCCCGTGAGGGCGGCTGGAAACAGGTCCTAGCACGGTCATGTCTCTGCTAGGATGCTGGCGAATGGTAGTCGGGCGGAGAGAAGAAAAATCTCAGTAAAATTACCCCAATCCAAGGTGACACTGTTATATGCCGAGGGATGCATGGCCGGGGGGGTGCCCGGTCGCTAATATGCGGACTCTGGATACCTGCCGACCTCCAGTTTAAATCAGGCTTCCCGGGGCAAGCGGGCTATGCCTCGGGTGACCATCCCCTTCTCGCCTACTCGTGGGAACTACTATGCCAAATAATAAACATATAAAAACCAACAAAGCCGCAAAGGAGCTCGGTACTCCTCTTAAAGTACCGGAGGGACAAGCCAATCCCTCTGCACCAGCGCCTGGGAAACCGGGTCCAAAGAAGACGGGGAAGGAGACTGAGTCGGTCCACCGTCTTCAGGCAGCAGCCGCAGCGAGGGGGGGCCCGAAAAGCCAATCGGGTCCTTCCAAGTCGGGTGGCTCCAAGGGCGGAGCGGATACCGGGGTGGCTGCCAAGCAGAGCGTAATCGCGGCTGGTAAGCGCACCGGGACCGAAGAACCCATGGGAGCCCCGGCGGGCAGCGTCTCTGCACCACGGGGTGGAAAGCCGTCGTACCAGGACAGGAGACGAGCGGCTTTCATCCTGTCCAACGAAGACCCGAACTTCAAGGCGTCAGCCGAAGGAAAGGAGCAGAGGCTGTGGGCCTGCTCAATCCTTCCACTGTTCCAGCCAGCCAAAGCCGGAAAGGGCGCAGCCAAGGCCGCCAACAAGCGGCAACGCTCAGCGGAGGACCCCACAAATCAGCCAGGCCAAGCCCAGCAAGCCAAGCGGGTGAAGACCCACCTCACGAACCGGTCGTTCGCTGAGGTGGCGAGGGGCAGGACCCTGATCGGTGTCCTGGACAGGAGCGCCGAGGACGGCCATGTCCCTCGCGATAAGTGGCACCTGGTGGAGAACGAGCTCCAGGACCGGTTCCTACTGGAACTGGAGGAGAACGGCGGACCACCGCCAAAGTGTGAGGACGCAGGGTGGCATCAAGGCAAGGTGAAAGCCATCGCCTGCCAAGACGCTCGCTCTGCGGCCCTCTACATGAAGGCGGTGGCGGCCCTAAAAGAGGTCTATCCAGGGGCGAAACTGGAGGCCGTGAAGTGGGAAGATGTCCCTAGTGGCCCGAGAGCCAGAGCGTGGGTCTCGGCTAAGCCTGCAGAGCCTGAGAAGATCCTCAGGTTACTGCAGGTCTGCAACCCCCACCTTCCTACAGCCGATTGGAAGGTGGCAAAGGTGGAGGATATCCAAGGGCAGAGGCGCCAGATTATCCTCGTCCTAAATGAGGAATCCATTGATCTCCTCGCAAAGTCGGACGGTGTAGTGGATTATGGCTACAAGAAGGGCACCATATCCACCTACAAGTCCGATCGCAAGGGCAGGCAAGCGGAGGTCGAGCCAGACCCGGAGCTGCCGGAGATCCCGAAAGAGGGGGCCTCGTGCGAGGAAGACAACCCGGCGTCGGATGCGGCGTCCATGATGTCGGACGATATCTTGGACGACTACGCGTTCGACGAGAGCGACCTAGCCAGAGGTTTCAGCCACATCGTTGTCGGGGAGGAGCCGGAGTCCCCTGACAGCGATCTAGAAGCAACAATGGTGGAGGCGAGCCTCAGGAATGTCGTTGACGCTCCTGCAGATAAACCTCCACCATTGTAAGGCAGCATGCGCTGCTCTACTGCTCCACCTGGCCAAGGGTGGAGCCGACATAGTCCTCATTCAGGAGCCCTGGATCCTCGGAAACAGGGTCTCCGGTCTGAGGACTTCTGACTACAAGCTATATGTAGCTGAAACCGCAGGTAAAATTCGTACCTGCATTCTTGCAAAAAGAGAGTTGCACCTATTTTTGCTCCCAAATTTCAGCAATGAAGACCACACCGCAGTGAGCCTCGAAGGCCAGGAGCGCTCACTGAGGATCTGCGCCGCATACATGGGGCATGAACAACCAGACCCCCCTCCACACTCGCCTCTCCGGGCTCTAATCGCAGACTGCTCGGCCAAGGACATCGGCCTAATTGTGGGGTGCGATGCCAATGCACATCACTGTCAGTGGGGAAGCACTGACACAAACGAAAGGGGTGAGTACCTTTTCAGTTACTTACTGACCACTCAGATGGTCTTACTAAACCGGGGTAGTGATCCCACCTTTATCATTAAAAACCGCAAGGAGGTCCTGGACCTCACGCTTGCCTCTCATGAGATACAGCGTAACATTGTATCCTGGAGGGTCCTGGAAGAGCACTCCTTCTCGGACCACAGGTACGTGGAAACTGTCTTCTCCTTCTCAGTACCGAAGCCAGTCCGATTCCGAAACATCAGGCGGACAAACTGGACTCGGTACTCTGATTACCTCTGTCGTGTTCTCCCTGAGCCCCCATCTGAGGAGGAGTTCTCCACGGAGGCCACGACTCGTCTTCTTAAGATCTTTACCGACGCCTGCAATAAGGCGCTCGACAAAGCATGCCCCTCTGGCAAGAACAGAGGCCGGAAGAAACCTGAATGGTGGAATCCGAAACTGGGTGAACTCCGGAAAGCCTCCCGGAGACTCTTCAATAAAGCTAAGGCTGAAAACGTTGAGCAAAACTGGGCCGAATACAAGGCCAGTCTGTCAACCTACAACAAAGAACTTAGAAAAGCCAAACGCGCCTCCTGGCGTAAGTTCTGCAGCGAAATCGAGAGTAACTCAGAAGCCTCACGCTTGCGCAGAGTTCTCTCGAAGACAACACCCACCCTGGGCTACTTGAAGAACACCGACCAGTCGTGGACTACGTCCAGCGAAGAGTCGCTAAATCTTCTCCTAAATACCCACTTACCTGGCTGCGATGAAAACAGACCCAACTACCTCGCGCCTCCTTCTGTCGCCTCAAATGCCATCTTGGGACTGCTAAGCCAGGAGAACATTTCCTGGGCGATCAGAAGCTTTAAACCCAACAAGTCCGCGGGGCCAGACGGCATTTTCCCTGCCCAACTGATTCACGCGGGACATAAAGCCATTAACTGGCTCAAAATAATTTACGAGGGAATCTTCTCCCACGGGTGCATTCCTGACACCTGGCTTCAGACCAAAGTCGTATTCATACCCAAGGCAGGCAAGCCCTCGCACACTGCCCCAAAAGATTTCAGACCCATAAGTCTATCGTCTTTTTTTCTAAAGGCGATGGAGCGGCTCCTGGGGCTGCATCTAACGGCGTGCATTCCGTCCAGTCTGATCTCAGACTCCCAGCATGCCTATCGGAAGGGAAGATCCACCGAAACGGCCCTACACTCGATCACATCGATCATCGAAGTATCCCTTAATTTTAAGGAGTACACCCTAGTAGCCTTCCTCGACATAGAAGGCGCCTTTAACAACATCCTTCCGACCGCCATCACGGGTGCACTGACGGATCTGGGCGTTGACTCCAGGACGGTGAGCCTGATCGATCAGATGCTACAATGCAGGACGGTTGAGGCATCACTGGGGACGTCCACGTGTACCAGATTTGTCAGCAGAGGCACACCGCAGGGCGGAGTCCTCTCGCCCCTCCTATGGAACGTGGCAGTGAACTCACTGCTGCGGGAGATAGAGGGGGTGGCTGCCGTGTGGTGGCGTACGCGGACGATGTTACCATAGCATTCTCCGGAAAATTTCCGCAGACATTGTGAGAGTGCATGACAAGTACTCTCACGAAAATGTCGAAATGGGCAGACAAATGCGGGTTAGGCGTCAACCCGTCTAAAACGGAACTGGTGCTTTTCACTAGGAAGTACAAAGTTCCGGTACTGATTCCCCCAAGACTTTGTGGGGAAACGCTAGTCTTCAGCAACAACGCCAAGTATCTTGGCCTAATCCTCGATAGAAAGCTCGATTGGAAATTGAGCATAGAGGATAGAGTAAAGAAGGCCACAGTGGCCCTCTATACTTGCAGGAAAGCCATCGGACTAAAATGGGGAATGACCCCCTATATAGTTCGGTGGCTCTACACCGCCATCATACGACCAATCATGCTCTATGGAGTGGTGGTATGGTGGCCAGCCTTGGACAGAGGGACATGCCTCAATAAACTCAGCAGAGTTCAACGCATGGCAGAGCTATGCATAACTGGCGGGCTACGCACTACTCCAGGGGAAGCCCTGGATACTGTGCTGGACCTCCTCCCTGTGGATCTCATGGGAAAGAAGGTGGCAACACTTTCCGCCCTCAAAATGAGAGAAGCCAGACTGTGGAAAGCATCCGCGGTTGGGCACTCGGGAATCCTGATGAGACTCCCGCAATTACCAGAAAGGACAGATTACTGTATCCCCAGTGATCACCTCTCGACGCCCTTCCAGGTATCAATCCCATCTAGGGAGGACTGGGAGATGGGCGAACCAGGACCTGCAAATGCGGTCCACTTCTACACTGATGGCTCAAAGCTAGACGGCCGCGTGGGAGGCGGAGTCTACTGCAGCGAGCTGAACATCAGTCATTGCTTCAGGCTCCCGGATCACTGTAGTGTGTTCCAAGCGGAGGTTGAAGCCATCAAGGAGGCCATTTCGATCGTCTCCAAATTACTTCTAGATACGCACTTAGTGTGCGTCTTCTCGGACAGCCAAGCAGCTATCAAAGCTTTAGGCTCAATATCGTCGAACTCAGCGACTGTAAATGACTGCCGCAGGTCTCTGCACGAGATCGCAGAGCAGTTAGATCTCTTCCTTATATGGGTCACCGGCCACAGGGACATCGAGGGGAATGACGCCGCCGACGAGCTAGCCAGGCAGGGTACTACGATTCCTCTCCTACCGGAGAGGGAGCAAGTAGCGATGCCCTTGGCTACGTGCAGGCTCCTAACGCACGAATTGTTCGGTCCCCCACTTCTTCTGCCACTGCCCAGCCCTTGGAAATCGTCGTCTTCGTATTCTCGGGGCCGCTTTCCTCACGGACATTTCGGACCTGTCCGTAATCAAACCAGGGACCTTGTCCAAATACATCCAAGCCACCGGATGGGACTGCCCTTAACCTGCAGTAGTATGCTCTCCCGGTTCGGGCAACGCGAAGGGGCACATGCCCATGCGGCAACACAACGGACCTTTTATAGGTCCAAGTGAGCTTGGGGGCGGGAGGCTCTTATCCCCCCCCCCCCCCCCTCCCGGCTACCGCCTTAACCTAACCTAACCTACCCCTGGGAACGTTTTCATAATTTTCTACCTCCAACATTGCCATTCATTTCCCATTAAATGTGCCGTGCCCCAGGACGGCTCCCAGGACCCCCAGGGCGGCGGAAGATGTGCATTTATCCATTACCGTTGACGTTGCTGTCGACTCTCCTCTCCGCTCGAATCACCCGGTTAAAATGTAATTATCCTGCCTGGACTCGGCACTCCATGGCGTTGCATTCCACGTCTGAAATTCAGCCATGTCTTAATAGCCGGAAATCGAGTTGACTTGCCCTATGCCCTGGCCAAATGCATGTGGAATGAACTCGTTCGGAGAGTTATAATAATAACTGTAATTGTCGGCTCATTAAACGATAATGCAGGAAAATTGATGCCCGGCCTTTTTCCATTCCATTCCCCATTTTTGGGGGAAATTGAATTTCATAAACTTTCCGATGAAAAACAGGGTTGCGGGGGAGCCTCCCAGGGAAGTTCCCAGCAGCAAATAGTGCGCTCTGTCTCGGGAGTGCCCGGCTTCGGAAGTGGCAGGAGCCCCGAGAAGCGGCAGGAACGTGGCCGAAGTCACCGACGTGCCGTGCCTTACCGTGCCGTGCGTCAGCTGGGGAAAATCGAAACCAAAAAGTTTGTTTATGCTTAGAATGCCAGCGGAATTGCTGGCAGGAGGTGAAGTGGGAGCTGGGAGGCTTGGGGGCTTGGATGCTGGCAGGATGCGGCTCTCTCTGATGCCATTGACATCAGCAACACGGCCACGGCTGTTGTCATTCAAGTGTTCTAATCAATTCTGATTTAATTTTACGCCCAATTAAGTGTGAAAAGCTTTTGATGTTGGGCACACGGGTGCGAGCGGCAAATGGATGCAGACAAGGACTCGCAGGGGCGCAGTCACACAAGCGTGAGCATTGAATATGCCACAGATACATATGTGGGGTCGGTCCTTTGCTCGCACGAGTCCCAGTTAGGCTCTCACACTTGAATAAAGCCATTCCAGACATCAATATTTTGATCCTTCCCTGGTTGGGCTATTTGTACTTACCGCTGCTTCTGTATCCACGCTGTGGCTTCCGCACCCGCTCTCACTGCTCCACGCTTTCACACACTTTCCGTATGCATATTTCTTTCTCTCTCTTTGTGTATCTCTAACCATGGAACAACTTTCTTCTTATGACAGAGACAGACGTGGCAGATAGTTCCGCCAGGACATTATCCAATAATCTTTATCAACAGCCACAGCCAGCGCTGTAGCATCCGCGCCGCGTGCCTACCTCCACCTCCAGCTCCAGGTTAAGTTTGTTGGAAACTTTAGTCTGCATGACAGTCGATCCGATATCCCTGTGCATTTTGATTTGTTTGCAGGTAACGACAAGGCTCAAGACATTTTACTAATTAAATATAAATGTACTTTTCCTTCCATTTGCCTAATTTACCGCTGTCAACAGCAAGACAAACAATATTGTAGTCCAAAAGAGTGTACACACTGGCCGCCCAGGGCTGTCACGCTACGATAAAATAAAAACAGCTGTGTCGTTAATGTGCGATTAAAAATTCAACGAAATATTTGTATCCCCGCGAAGCTTAGTTTTTGGAGATCAAAAAGGTCTTCCATATCCCGATGTCTCCGAAGATAGGGCTTATCCGAAGTCCCTTCAAAATGGAAGAGCGTAATCCGCTTTTACATTAAATCGGATTTAAATATAAACTCTATAGCGGCAGATATTCAAATTTATTTTCTTGGAAATCCTCACAGAAATTTAAATGATTAAATTCCAAGTGCTCTTAAAGATGGGAAACCGAACCAAACTGTCGTCTAGGGCCTGAAATTATCCAACTCCTGATGGCACTTCAGGTGACGGCGTAAACGCCAAGCTCCGCCTGAGGGGGGCCAGGAGGGCCCATGGAGTGGGGCCATAAAACAATTTTGTTGTAAATTTACGATACCCCCGGCCATGTATGACAGAAGGTACATAAATACTCGAACACATAAAGGCACGGGGCAGGAGGCAGTCGACATTTTCTTTCCACCAAGAAATTAGGAAAGGATGGAGGGTAGGAAACGAAACGAGCTCCATTGCTCCACCATTCTTTTGGAGGAATAAATTAATTTATTGAATGAAAAGATTGCATTTTAAATTTATTATACTTCCATAGTATTGATTTTGGGGCACATGAATTTCTCTTTACATGATAGAAAATTTAGGTGTTGGAGATTGACGTAAGGCTAATCCCGGTTTTTCACACTGGGCTTAACTTTGTATTATAATTGGACATCCCATCGTATTTATGTATATATTAAGCCTATGTTTTGTGTTTGTATGGGGGTTTCTTTCATTGTCCTCCTCACAGGACAAGTGTCTTTTAATCAAATTACAATTGGGGTTAATTTAATAAACTTTCACTTTCTACCTTTCACAGGATCTGTTCTATCTTTCATGTGTCCTGTGGCTGTTTTAACTGTGGCTGGCGCTGTGCCACTTGCAAATAATTCACTTTCTTTTGCCTCTTGTAAAGAGTGTGCGGTGTGTGTGATTATGGGTTACGTGTTCGAGTGTCTGTATGCTACGGGTGTGGATGAACATTATTGGATTGCATTGAAAGAACTGGTAGCTTAGAAATAATGTATCGGCACTGGCGTTACGTTGCCTAAACGTAACGCCCAAGAGAACTAGTCCTCTGATCTACTATAATAATACACGTTGCTTAATCAGACGCACCAACTGTGCATAATTTTGTAAATTTTTTTTGGGAGATATTTCTTTAACTTTTTTTTCTTGAGTTTTGCCATTTTTAAAGTCTATCAAACAAAATTTAGAACTGAACTGCGTAAAATAAACAGTTTAGAAGAACTGAAAAAGCCGAAATGGAAACGAGTAGAAAAAGGATGTTTCTTTTTTTGAACACCAAAAGCTGGCACGGCCCTGTTCGATGCGATTCGGCTCTGATTGGTTCCGCTTCAGCTTGAGATCGGTCTGATTTGGCCAACTGATTTGGGGAAGCAGGAAAGCGCTCCCGATTTGCAATAACAACTAGTAATACACCCATATATACGGCATGATATATATGAAGGCAATGGTAAACGAAAGACAACTAGTATTCCCTGGGGGTTAGTGGTGTGGTTGTGTTGCGCCCATGTCGAGCAATCGGAACCCAGATAGGACTGGGCTGAGTTCCTTCGCTGAGGTGTGTGTGTGTGGTGTGGTGTGGTGCTGGTTTTTGTACGAACATATTTGCTTTCTAACTTATTTCCCAAATTGATTTTGATATTCCTAAATTCCGGGATCCTAACTGAATCCCTCTCTCCACGTCAAGGTCCCTCAAGTGTGCTGCTGTAGGTTTCTATGTATGTGTTCCAGGTGAAATGTGTTGACATGTGTGAGTGTGTGCGTGTGGGATGGGCTACCACTGCGCCGTTTCTATCTCCGGACTACGAACGCCGCTCAGTAGACAATGAGCAGGTTGTTCTTATTGAAGCCGGCGGAGTGTCCGGCGTTGCGTACAATGAAACAGGATCCATCAAAGTGCATGCGCTTCTCATTGCGACTACAAAGGACAGAACAGAACGGAAGTTAGCAGAGCTGGATGACGGGCGAGGGGGAGGAGGAGGGGGAGGTTGAGAGCATCGGTTTGACACTCACCGAACAAACAGATGCGAGGTCTTGCCCAGAGAGGCAGTGCAATGGATGCCAGGTGTGGTCAAAGTGGCCGATCCATTGCCGGGACTGGTGCGAATCAAGCACTTGTTGTCCACACGAGTGACCTTTACCAGGCCATCGGCTGCCTGGGTGATGCGAAATCCGTTTATGTCATAGATCTCAGTGCCATCCTCGGTACAGGTGTAAGCTGAATTGGCAATCACGTCATGGGCTTCAGCCATATAAAAGGGACCATGGCGCGAGTCGCTGCGAGAAGTTCGGGAATTAAATCGAAATTATCCAAATAAGAAGCGATGCAATTGGCCGGGGGGACTCACTCATAGAACACTGCCAGGGTGTAGTCCTTGGTCAGATCGGTGAAAGTGTCGGTTGTGGTGCGCGTCCCGGCTGTGTCCACCAGGTAGATGAGAGCGCACGCCTCGCTGGTGAAGCTCACACCCTTGTACCACATCTTGGCATAGCGACTGTAATGGGAAGATAATTCAAAGGATTCAAAAGATGCCACGTTGGGGTAAGGGCCATTCCTACTCACACAAAGTTATTGCCCTTCATGCCGTCGTAGGTGACTAATTCGACTTTAGCGCCGCTCTGCAAGATGCGTCCATTGGGGTGGATCAAAGCCGAGTTGCTGCAGTTGCGTGATAGAGCAACTGCCACCATGCTGCGCTGATTGAGCACGCGCACCGCCTTGTCCAGAGTCATGTCAATGCTGCCCCATGCAAAGAAAGGTATTAACATTAGGGGTCGGTCTTAAAGAAGAGCCAAGGGGCTGGGGGCGTCCACACTCACCGCACGCCATCGCGGAGGCGCAACTGGATGGTGCCGTTCGTCATGGCAATGGGTCCAGAGCCGGGACATGCCGGCGGTGTGTGGTTCTCGTGCTCGAAGTTGCGTGTGCTGCTCACGCGTGCCAAGGCGTATGGTGGAGGGGGCATTGGAGACGGCAACTGTTGGGAATTCTGAGATTGAGCATAGAATCGGCTAGATTTACAGATATGCAGGAGCCCCTTACCAGGCAGTAGTTCTGCTCGTTGTCGAAGCCATAGGTGGGCGTGGCATTGTAGCGCCCTGTGAGTACCTTGCCGTTGTGCGCCATTTTGCCAGCGTCTATTTCCTGCATATTTCCTGGCCCGTACTGGGGAGGGTTGGAAATGTGTATGCCCGGCAGTTGGACGTATGGACGGGCCGACTGACTGCCGACGGGGTAATTGGCGCACTCCTTGGAAATGCCGCTGGTGATGGTGTTGGTGCCAACGGTGGCGCTGCTAGCGAGACTGGAGCTGCTGCCGCGATCCATGTGGCCCACGGAGTCCGTGCCGGAGGACAGCGAGATGTTGCTCATGCGTTGGGTCAGCTGCCCCCCAGTCATGCCGACACGCAAGCTTGCTTGCTAAGGGAGGGGGATGAGAAGGCGAGAGGTAATAGCGGAAGTTAGATCCGGAAGGAAATGAAGAGGTAAGGAAGTGAAAGTGCCAGAAAATAATTGAATACCGGCAGGAGAGAAAACGACAGATACGAGAGAAAGTGTCAGCAGCGCAGAAATCGAATGTCTTTGCAACTGTTGCTAACATTCTGTCGACATTCTGTTAACGCATGCATATACATACATACATACATATATGTATTTACATACGTGTGTGCGTTTTTCCCAATTTGCATTTGATTTTTATAGAAATTAACCAAACTATTTTGAATAGTATTAGAAGAGAAGAGAAGAGGGGGGGAATAGAGAAGGAAAATTCGAATATTAAAGTCGGAAAGTAAGAGAGCAATGGTGGAAAAGAGTGAGACGGAAAATAAGAAGGTCTGAAATAACAGGAGAGGGCAATGAGGTGATGTGGCAATGCTGCTGTTGCCGAGCTGTTAAGACTGCGGCGGCTGTTAACTCGCTGTTGATACCCTGCTAGCGCGATGATGCGGCAGTTTTGTAAAACAAAATGTCTGAAAATTGAAGAAACTTTCACGAGCGCAAGATGTTGTTGATTTTGTCGTTCATCTGAGCACGCGACAAGAAGTCCTCGGCATTGAAGATCCCCACACGGGCGGCCTTCGGGCTGCTTACTTGCGAGACCGGCTCCTGCTGGGAAGTCTCGCAGTCCGATGACTGGCACTGCGCCTCCTTGGTGCTGACCTTGGGCTCAACGGACTTCGGCTCGGTAACCATTTTGATTTGGCAACTTTTTTCTTCTCGCTCTTTCTTTTCGTCAAGTGAGTTCACAAAACCGGCGTATGTGTGTGCGTGCGTGTGTTCGTGTGTGCGGCAAATGCGAAATTTTTCACTTTAAATATGTGTGAACTTACTTGAGAGCACGCGCGTGCTAAATACAGTTTTAGAATACTTTGTTCGACACTTCTCACTACGACTCTGAGAGGAATTTTAATTTTTATATTTAATTTTCCACTTTACATGAGCTCCGCTCGCTGGCACAATTTTCGAAAGGATGACTGTTCGGATTTTCACACTGAAAGTCGTCGCCTGCTCAAACCGGAATTCAAAGTGAAAAGCAGAGCTGTCTCCCGATTATAATCGGAGCGATATTCAGGGCTGCATTTCAATGTTGTATGGATGTAGATCAGATACTAATTACTGTACATTTTCGTATTATTAAGGGTACTCCGTGGCTTGAGTCTTGAGCTTCACAAAAAAATGGTTTACCAAATTACCAAACGGTTAAATGGTAAAATGTTTAATTCGTACACTGCTCATTTTCACCTTGTTCGATCCTTTCGGATTCCTGTAAAGAAAATTTACCAAATACAATTCGTTCACAGACTTGCATTAAGGCGCCGCACTGACGCTGATCTATCCACAAGCCTGGAAAAAAGTATTGACCCGTCATCGTTTTGGCCCAAAGTAACTTCATTCTGGTCGTGGCTATTTGTGGAATACTTCTGGCAGTCTTAATTTAATTTGGATCTCTTCCATAAACTGCGTGCACTGCAACTCTCTCTTCCCTTACTCCTCTCAAATCTGATTTCCTATAGATTATTAATTGGTACTTTGTATCGTTGCCCAACTAGATATGGATTGAAGTCTGCTTGAATGCATTTCCGTCGGCCTAATCCTATTTCCCGCTTTTAGAGTCGGACAAATGAAGTTTGCCAGCATCAAAGTCAAGCAAAATCGAATTAAGCAATAGGCGCCGCTCCCAACAGCATCAAGCAGAAGCTTTAAAGCATATTAGAAAATTGAAAAGTCAGCCAAAAGAGTTGCACTTGGCCATGTAAAAGTACTGTGCTGTGTGCTCGATGGTGGCATAAAACTGAAAGTTTCAATTTTCTGAAGTGCTCGCCTTGGCTCGAGAAGGTTGCGAAATGCCAAGTGTCAGTGCCAAAGGAGGCGGCTAAGCCCGGAGGAGCCTCATCAGTGTATCGCATATCTGCTTCGTCAGTTGGAATTTCTGGCATCATCTTTACGTGAGGGTACACACTTGTGTCCTGGAATTTGCATGCAAAATATAATAGTGCTAAGCTCTCTATAGCGGTGCCCCAATCGGTGTAGGAATTCCCTCTTGCTGCATCGCAAAACATCACCAAATGTCAGAAAAGGGGTCCATTCTTTATCCTCCAAGGCTGCCGCACTTTGACCTGCCTGGTCTACTCAGGTGGAGGCTGGTGTGATTGATTTGATTGCTGTCACCGACTGGGATGACAATCCATCCAATTCAATGAGCTACTCACTTTCGCCTCGAGTTTGTCCTGGGTCTTCCAGCTGTCCTTTGAAGTCCTCGTCAGAGGTATCGCTCCCGGGCGAAATGAAAGTCATTTACATTTTTTATCAACTTTAAGTGGAAGATTATGGAGGGCACTTCGTGCTGGTTTTCGTACAACTTACCCCTGGGAAGGCCGTCAGCCATCGGGTGCTACAGGGGGACAAACGGATGACGGGTCGGCTCGCACAACTGTGAACTCGGAACTGAGGCGCAGCCGCTCCGGTTAGTAATACCCGGTGCGGTCTGCGTCTCACACCCCCCCCTAGGACACAGAGGGTTGCGAGCGAACCGTCACCCGCCGTAACTGTGCACACCGGTGGAAGTGCGACTATACTCTCCCCGTGAGGGCGGCTGGAAACAGGTCCTAGCACGGTCATGTCTCTGCTAGGATGCTGGCGAATGGTAGTCGGGCGGAGAGAAGAAAACCCTCAGTAAAATTACCCCAATCCAAGGTGACACTGTTATATGCCGAGGGATGCATGGCCGGGGGGGTGCCCGGTCGCTAATATGCGGACTCTGGATACCTGCCGACCTCCAGTTTAAATCAGGCTTCCCGGGGCAAGCGGGCTATGCCTCGGGTGACCATCCCCTTCTCGCCTACTCGTGGGAACTACTATGCCAAATAATAAACATATAAAAACCAACAAAGCCGCAAAGGAGCTCGGTCCTCCTCTTAAAGTACCGGAGGGACAAGCCAATCCCTCTGCACCAGCGCCTGGGAAACCGGGTCCAAAGAAGACGGGGAAGGAGACTGAGTCGGTCCACCGTCTTCAGGCAGCAGCCGCAGCGAGGGGGGGCCCGAAAAGCCAATCGGGTCCTTCCAAGTCGGGTGGCTCCAAGGGCGGAGCGGATACCGGGGTGGCTGCCAAGCAGAGCGTAATCGCGGCTGGTAAGCGCACCGGGACCGAAGAACCCATGGGAGCCCCGGCGGGCAGCGTCTCTGCACCACGGGGTGGAAAGCCGTCGTACCAGGACAGGAGACGAGCGGCTTTCATCCTGTCCAACGAAGACCCGAACTTCAAGGCGTCAGCCGAAGGAAAGGAGCAGAGGCTGTGGGCCTGCTCAATCCTTCCACTGTTCCAGCCAGCCAAAGCCGGAAAGGGCGCAGCCAAGGCCGCCAACAAGCGGCAACGCTCAGCGGAGGACCCCGCAAATCAGCCAGGCCAAGCCCAGCAAGCCAAGCGGGTGAAGACCCACCTCACGAACCGGTCGTTCGCTGAGGTGGCGAGGGGCAGGACCCTGATCGGTGTCCTGGACAGGGGCGCCGAGGACGGCCATGTCCCTCGCGATAAGTGGCACCTGGTGGAGAACGAGCTCCAGGACCGGTTCCTACTGGAACTGGAGGAGAACGGCGGACCACCGCCAAAGTGTGAGGACGCAGGGTGGCATCAAGGCAAGGTGAAAGCCATCGCCTGCCAAGACGCTCGCTCTGCGGCCCTCTACATGAAGGCGGTGGCGGCCCTAAAAGAGGTCTATCCAGGGGCGAAACTGGAGGCCGTGAAGTGGGAAGATGTCCCTAGTGGCCCGAGAGCCAGAGCGTGGGTCTCGGCTAAGCCTGCAGAGCCTGAGAAGATCCTCAGGTTACTGCAGGTCTGCAACCCCCACCTTCCTACAGCCGATTGGAAGGTGGCAAAGGTGGAGGATATCCAAGGGCAGAGGCGCCAGATTATCCTCGTCCTAAATGAGGAATCCATTGATCTCCTCGCAAAGTCGGACGGTGTAGTGGATTATGGCTACAAGAAGGTCACCATATCCACCTACAAGTCCGATCGCAAGGGCAGGCAAGCGGAGGTCGAGCCAGACCCGGAGCTGCCGGAGATCCCGAAAGAGGGGGCCTCGTGCGAGGAAGACAACCCGGCGTCGGATGCGGCGTCCATGATGTCGGACGATATCTTGGACGACTACGCGTTCGACGAGAGCGACCTAGCCAGAGGTTTCAGCCACATCGTTGTCGGGGAGGAGCCGGAGTCCCCTGACAGCGATCTAGAAGCAACAATGGTGGAGGCGAGCCTCAGGAATGTCGTTGACGCTCCTGCAGATAAACCTCCACCATTGTAAGGCAGCATGCGCTGCTCTACTGCTCCACCTGGCCAAGGGTGGAGCCGACATAGTCCTCATTCAGGAGCCCTGGATCCTCGGAAACAGGGTCTCCGGTCTGAGGACTTCTGACTACAAGCTATATGTAGCTGAAACCGCAGGTAAAATTCGTACCTGCATTCTTGCAAAAAGAGAGTTGCACCTATTTTTGCTCCCAAATTTCAGCAATGAAGACCACACCGCAGTGAGCCTCGAAGGCCAGGAGCGCTCACTGAGGATCTGCTCCGCATACATGGGGCATGAACAACCAGACCCCCCTCCACACGCGCCTCTCCGGGCTCTAATCGCAGACTGCTCGGCCAAGGACATCGGCCTAATTGTGGGGTGCGATGCCAATGCACATCACTGTCAGTGGGGAAGCACTGACACAAACGAAAGGGGTGAGTACCTTTTCAGTTACTTACTGACCACTCAGATGGTCTTACTAAACCGGGGTAGTGATCCCACCTTTATCATTAAAAACCGCAAGGAGGTCCTGGACCTCACGCTTGCCTCTCATGAGATACAGCGTAACATTGTATCCTGGACCACAGGTACGTGGAAACTGTCTTCTCCTTCTCAGTACCGAAGCCAGTCCGATTCCGAAACATCAGGCGGACAAACTGGACTCGGTACGCTGATTACCTCTGTCGTGTTCTCCCTGAGCCCCCATCTGAGGAGGAGTTCTCCACGGAGGCCACGACTCGTCTTCTTAAGATCTTTACCGACGCCTGCAATAAGGCGCTCGACAAAGCATGCCCCTCTGGCAAGAACAGAGGCCGGAACAAACCTGAATGGTGGAATCCGAGACTGGGTGAACTCCGGAAAGCCTCCCGGAGACTCTTCAATAAAGCTAAGGCTGAAAACGTTGAGCAAAACTGGGCCGAATACAAGGCCAGTCTGTCAACCTACAACAAAGAACTTAGAAAAGCCAAACGCGCCTCCTGGCGTAAGTTCTGCAGCGAAATCGAGAGTAACTCAGAAGCCTCACGCTTGCGCAGAGTTCTCTCGAAGACAACACCCACTCTGGGCTACTTGAAGAACACCGACCAGTCGTGGACTACGTCCAGCGAGGAGTCGCTAAATCTTCTCCTAAATACCCACTTCCCTGGCTGCGATGAAAACAGACCCAACTACCTCGCGCCTCCTTCTGTCGCCTCAAATGCCATCTTGGGACTGCTAAGCCAGGAGAACATTTCCTGGGCGATCAGAAGCTTTAAACCCAACAAGTCCGCGGGGCCAGACGGCATTTTCCCTGCCCAACTGATTCACGCGGGACATAAAGCCATTAACTGGCTCAAAATAATTTACGAGGGAATCTTCTCCCACGGGTGCATTCCTGACACCTGGCTTCAGACCAAAGTCGTATTCATACCCAAGGCAGGCAAGCCCTCGCACACTGCCCCAAAAGATTTCAGACCCATAAGTCTATCGTCTTTTCTTCTAAAGGCGATGGAGCGGCTCCTGGGGCTGCATCTAACGGCGTGCATTCCGTCCAGTCTGATCTCAGACTCCCAGCATGCCTATCGGAAGGGAAGATCCACCGAAACGGCCCTACACTCGATCACATCGATCATCGAAGCATCCCTTAATTTTAAGGAGTACACCCTAGTAGCCTTCCTCGACATAGAAGGCGCCTTTAACAACATCCTTCCGACCGCCATCACGGGCGCACTGACGGATCTGGGCGTTGACTCCAGGACGGTGAGCCTGATCGATCAGATGCTACAATGCAGGACGGTTGAGGCATCACTGGGGACGTCAACGTGTACCAGATTTGTCAGCAGAGGCACACCGCAGGGCGGAGTCCTCTCGCCCCTCCTATGGAACGTGGCAGTGAACACACTGCTGCGGGAGATAGAGGGGGGTGGCTGCCGTGTGGTGGCGTACGCGGACGATGTTGCCATAGCATTCTCCGGAAAATTTCCGCAGACATTGTGTGAGTGCATGACAAGTACTCTCACGAAAATGTCGAAATGGGCAGACAAATGCGGGTTAGGCGTCAACCCGTCTAAAACGGAACTGGTGCTTTTCACTAGGAAGTACAAAGTTCCGGTACTGATTCCCCCAAGACTATGTGGGGAAACGCTAGTCTTCAGCAACAACGCCAAGTATCTTGGCCTAATCCTCGATAGAAAGCTCGATTGGAAATTGAGCATAGAGGATAGAGTAAAGAAGGCCACAGTGGCCCTCTATACCTGCAGGAAAGCCATCGGACTAAAATGGGGAATGACCCCCTATATAGTTCGGTGGCTCTACACCGCCATCATACGACCAATCATGCTCTATGGAGTGGTGGTATGGTGGCCAGCCTTGGACAGAAGGACATGCCTCAATAAACTCAGCAGAGTTCAACGCATGGCAGAGCTATGCATAACTGGCGGGCTACGCACTACTCCAGGGGAAGCCCTGGATACTGTGCTGGACCTCCTCCCTGTGGATCTCATGGGAAAGAAGGTGGCAACACTTTCCGCCCTCAGAATGAGAGAAGCCAGACTGTGGAAAGCATCCGCGGTTGGGCACTCGGGAATCCTGATGAGACTCCCGCAATTACCAGAGAGGACAGATTACTGTATCCCCAGTGATCACCTCTCGACGCCCTTCCAGGTATCAATCCCATCTAGGGAGGACTGGGAGATGGGCGAACCAGGACCTGCAAATGCGGTCCACTTCTACACTGATGGCTCAAAGCTAGACGGCCGCGTGGGAGGCGGAGTCTACTGCAGCGAGCTGAACATCAGTCATTGCTTCAGGCTCCCGGATCACTGTAGTGTGTTCCAAGCGGAGGTTGAAGCCATCAAGGAGGCCATTTCGATCGTCTCCAAATTACTTCTAGATACGCACTTAGTGTGCGTCTTCTCGGACAGCCAAGCAGCTATCAAAGCTCTAGGCTCAATATCGTCGAACTCAGCGACTGTAAATGACTGCCGCAGGTCTCTGCACGAGATCGCAGAGCAGTTAGATCTCTTCCTTATATGGGTCCCCGGCCACAGGGACATCGAGGGGAATGACGCCGCCGACGAGCTAGCCAGGCAGGGTACTACGATTCCTCTCCTACCGGAGAGGGAGCAAGTAGCGATGCCCTTGGCTACGTGCAGGCTCCTAACGCACGAATTGTTCGAGCAAAATGCCAATAGGAGATGGCAGCAAACCGTTTCCTGTAAAGTCTCAAGATTGATATGGCCATATCGATCGAAGAATCGCTCAGCAGAGCTGTATAAACTCAGCAGAGCACAGTGCTCTGCAGTTACTAGAGCCATTACGGGACACTGGCAGATCGGCATTCACGCCTCTAGACTGTCAATCCCTCATAACGACTTCTGCAGGAGTTGTCGCGACGAGGAGGAGGAGGAATCGGTCCCCCACTTCTTCTGCCACTGCCCAGCCCTTGGAAATCGTCGTCTTCGTATTCTCGGGGCCGCTTTCCTCACGGACATTTCGGACCTGTCCGTAATCAAACCAGGGACCTTGTCCAAATACATCCAAGCCACCGGATGGGACTGCCCTTAACCTGCAGTAGTATGCTCTCACGGTTCGGGCAACGCGAAGGGGCACATGCCCATGCGGCAACACAACGGACCTTTTATAGGTCCAAGTGAGCTTGGACCGCCTTAACCTAACCTAACCTACCCCTGGGAACGTTTTCATAATTTTCTACCTCCAACATTGCCATTCATTTCCCATTAAATGTGCCGTGCCCCAGGACGGCTCCCAGGACCCCCAGGGCGGCGGAAGATGTGCATTTATCCATTACCGTTGACGTTGCTGTCGACTCTCCTCTCCGCTCGAATCACCTGGTTAAAATGTAATTATCCTGCCTGGACTCGGCACTCCATGGCGTTGCATTCCACGTCTGAAATTCAGCCATGTCTTAATAGCCGGAAATCGAGTTGACTTGCCCTATGCCCTGGCCAAATGCATGTGGAATGAACTCGTTCGGAGAGTTATAATAAAAACTGTTATTGTCGGCTCATTAAACGATAATGCAGGAAAATTGATGCCCGGCCTTTTTCCATTCCATTCCCCATTTTTGGGGGAAATTGAATTTCATAAACTTTCCGATGAAAAACAGGGTTGCGGGGGAGCCTCCCCAGGGAAGTTCCCAGCAGCAATTAGTGCGCTCTGTCTCGGGAGTGCCCGGCTTCGGAAGTGGCAGGAGCCCCGAGAAGCGGCAGGAACGTGGCCGAAGTCACCGACGTGCCGTGCCTTACCGTGCCGTGCGTCAGCTGGGGAAATTCGAAACCAAAAAGTTTGTTTATGCTTAGAATGCCAGCGGAATTGCTGGCAGGAGGTGAAGTGGGAGCTGGGAGGCATGGGGGCTTGGATGCTGGCAGGATGCGGCTCTCTCTGATGCCATTGACATCAGCAACACGGCCACGGCTGTTGTCATTCAAGTGTTCTAATCAATTCTGATTTAATTTTACGCCCAATTAAGTGTGAAAAGCTTTTGATGTTGGGCACACGGGTGCGAGCGGCAAATGGATGCAGACAAGGACTCGCAGGGGCGCAGTCACACAAGCGTGAGCATTGAATATGCCACAGATACATATGTGGGGTCGGTCCTTTGCTCGCACGAGTCCCAGTTAGGCTCTCACACTTGAATAAAGCCATTCCAGACATCAATATTTTGATCCTTCCCTGGTTGGGCTATTTGTACTTACCGCTGCTTCTGTATCCACGCTGTGGCTTCCGCACCCGCTCTCACTGCTCCACGCTTTCACACACTTTCCGTATGCATATTTCTTTCTCTCTCTTTGTGTATCTCTAACCATGGAACAACTTTCTTCTTATGACAGAGACAGACGTGGCAGATAGTTCCGCCAAGACATTATCCAATAATCTTTATCAACAGCCACAGCCAGCGCTGTAGCATCCGCGCCGCGTGCCTACCTCCACCTCCAGCTCCAGGTTAAGTTTGTTGGAAACTTTAGTCTGCATGACAGTCGATCCGATATCCCTGCGCATTTTGATTTGTTTGCAGGTAACGACAAGGCTCAAGACATTTTACTAATTAAATATCAATGTACTTTTCCTTCCATTTGCCTAATTTACCGCTGTCAACAGCAAGACAAACAATATTGTAGTCCAAAAGAGTGTACACACTGGCCGCCCAGGGCTGTCACGCCACGATAAAATAAAAACAGCTGTGTCGTAAATGTGCGATTAAAAATTCAACGAAATATTTGTATCCCCGCGAAGCTTAGTTTTTGGAGATCAAAAAGGTCTTCCATATCCCGATGTCTCCGAAGATAGGGCTTATCCGAAGTCCCTTCAAAATGGAAGAGCGTAATCCGCTTTTACATTAAATCGGATTTAAATATAAACTCTATAGCGGCAGATATTCAAATTTATTTTCTTGGAAATCCTCACAGAAATTTAAATGATTAAATTCCAAGTGCTCTTAAAGATGGGAAACCGAACCAAACTGTCGTCTAGGGCCTGAAATTGTCCAACTCCTGATGGCACTTCAGGTGACGGCGTAAACGCCAAGCTCCGCCTGAGGGGGGCCAGGAGGGCCCATGGAGTGGGGCCATAAAACAATTTTGTTGTAAATTTACGATACCCCGGCCATGTATGACAGAAGGTACATAAATACTCGAACACATAAAGGCACGGGGCAGGAGGCAGTAGACATTTTCTTTCCACCAAGAAATTAGGAAAGGATGGAGGGTAGGAAACGAAACGAGCTCCATTGCTCCACCATTCTTTTGGAGGAATAAATTAATTTATTGAATGAACAGATTGCATTTTAAATTTATTATACTTCCATAGTATTTATTTTGGGGCACATGAATTTCTCTTTACATGATAGAAAATTTAGGTGTTGGAGATTGACGTAAGGCTAATCCCGGTTTTTCACACTGGGCTTAACTTTGTATTATAATTGGACATCCCATCGTATTTATGTATATATTAAGCCTATGTTTTGTGTTTGTATGGGGGTTTCTTTCATTGTCCTCCTCACAGGACAAGTGTCTTTTAATCAAATTACAATTGGGGTTAATTTAATAAACTCTCACTTTCTACCTTTCACAGGAACTGTTCTATCTTTCATGTGTCCTGTGGCTGTTTTAACTGTGGCTGGCGCTGTGCCACTTGCAAATAATTCACTTTCTTTTGCCTCTTGTAAAGAGTGTGCGGTGTGTGTGATTATGGGTTACGTGTTCGAGTGTCTGTATGCTACGGGTGTGGATGAACATTATTGGATTGCATTGAAAGAACTGGTAGCTTAGAAATAATGTATCGGCACTGGCGTTACGTTGCCTAAACGTAACGCCCAAGAGAACTAGTCCTCTGATCTACTATAATAATACACGTTGCTTAATCAGACGCACCAACTGTGCATAATTTTGTAAATTTTTTTTGGGAGATATTTCTTTAAACCTTTTTTTCTTGAGTTTTGCCATTTTTAAAGTCTATCAAACAAAATTTAGAACTGAACTGCGTAAAAGAAACAGTTTAGAAGAACTGAAAAAGCCGAAATGGAAACGAGTAGAAAAACGATGTTTCTTTTTTTGAACACCAAAAGCTGGCACGGCCCTGTTCGATGCGATTCGGCTCTGATTGGTTCCGCTTCAGCTTGAGATCGGTCTGATTTGGCCAACTGATTTGGGGAAGCAGGAAAGCGCTCCCGATTTGCAATAACAACTAGTAATACACGCATATATACGGCATGAGATATATGTAGGCAATGGTAAACGAAAGACAACTAGTATTCCCTGGGGGTTAGTGGTGTGGTTGTGTTGCGCCCATGTCGAGCAATCGGAACCCAGATAGGACTGGGCTGAGTTCCTTCGCTGAGGTGTGTGTGTGTGGTGTGGTGTGGTGCTGGTTTTTGTACGAACATATTTGCTTTCTAACTTATTTCCCAAATTGATTTTGATATTCCTAAATTCCGGGATCCTAACTGAATCCCTCTCTCCACGTCAAGGTCCCTCAAGTGTGCAGCTGTAGGTTTCTATGTATGTGTTCCAGGTGAAATGTGTTGACATGTGTGAGTGTGTGCGTGTGGGATGGGCTACCACTGCGCCGTTTCTATCTCCGGACTACGAACGCCGCTCAGTAGACAATGAGCAGGTTGTTCTCATTGAAGCCGGCGGAGTGTCCGGCGTTGCGTACAATGAAACAGGATCCATCAAAGTGCATGCGCTTCTCATTGCGACTACAAAGGACAGAACAGAACGGAAGTTAGCAGAGCTGGATGACGGGCGAGGGGAGGGGGAGGGGGAGGTTGAGAGCATCGGTTTGACACTCACCGAACAAACAGATGCGAGGTCTTGCCCAGAGAGGCAGTGCAATGGATGCCAGGTGTGGTCAAAGTGGCCGATCCATTGCCGGGACTGGTGCGAATCAAGCACTTGTTGTCCACACGAGTACCAGGCCATCGGCTGCCTGGGTGATGCGAAATCCGTTTATGTCATAGATCTCAGTGCCATCCTCGGTACAGGTGTAAGCTGAATTGGCAATCACGTCATGGGCTTCAGCCATATAAGAGGGACCATGGCGCGAGTCGCTGCGAGAAGTTCGGGAATTAAATCGAAATTATCCAAATAAGAAGCGATGCAATTGGCCGGGGGGACTCACTCATAGAACACTGCCAGGGTGTAGTCCTTGGTCAGATCGGTGAAAGTGTCGGTTGTGGTGCGCGTCCCGGCTGTGTCCACCAGGTAGATGAGAGCGCACGCCTCGCTGGTGAAGCTCACACCCTTGTACCACATCTTGGCATAGCGACTGTAATGGGAAGATAATTCAAAGGATTCAAAAGATGCCACGTTGGGGTAAGGGCCATTCCTACTCACACAAAGTTATTGCCCTTCATGCCGTCGTAGGTGACTAATTCGACTTTAGCGCTGCTCTGCAAGATGCGTCCATTGGGGTGGATCAAAGCCGAGTTGCTGCAGTTGCGTGATAGAGCAACTGCCACCATGCTGCGCTGATTGAGCACGCGCACCGCCTTGTCCAGAGTCATGTCAATGCTGCCCCATGCAAAGAAAGGTATTAACATTAGGGGTCGGTCTTAAAGAAGAGCCAAGGGGCTGAGGGCGTCCACACTCACCGCACGCCATCGCGGAGGCGCAACTGGATGGTGCCGTTCGTCATGGCAATGGGTCCAGAGCCGGGACATGCCGGCGGTGTGTGGTTCTCGTGCTCGAAGTTGCGTGTGCTGCTCACGCGTGCCAAGGCGTATGGTGGAGGGGGCATTGGAGACGGCAACTGTTGGGAATTCTGAGATTGAGCATAGAATCGGCTAGATTTACAGATATGCAGGAGCCCCTTACCAGGCAGTAGTTCTGCTCGTTGTCGAAGCCATAGGTGGGCGTGGCATTGTAGCGCCCTGTGAGTACCTTGCCGTTGTGCGCCATTTTGCCAGCGTCTATTTCCTGCATATTTCCTGGCCCGTACTGGGGAGGGTTGGAAATGTGTATGCCCGGCAGTTGGACTGAAGGACGCCCGTCCGCGCTGGTAGCAATGAAAATTAGCTGAGACATCGCACGTCTGGTGTGTGGGGGAGTGTTATTGTTTTGCCACCTTGTAGTCTGGATCGTAGAGAACTATTGTCGAACGGTTCAGTTCAGTAGGCAACCCTGAACTTCTTGCGAATCTATTGACAACTATATCCCTCGCCTGCTCACATGATTGATGCTGGCTTTCACTTTTTCGGCTAGAGCGCATTGACTTCCCCTGCATTTGGCCATCGCTGCCCACGCAGCATGGCACAGCGAATATTCGCCTAAAAATTCTATCTCATTTTGCTTGTGACATATTTGAAATTTATTTTCGGTGCTGATGCTGCCACCCCAATGCTGTTGCTGTTGCTGTTGCAGCTGCATCTGCACCTCCGCCCACGCACTGCATTGACTCGGTTTGAGAGTGAAAATAAAAAAGAACAGTTGGCAAATACTGTATTTATAGAAAATGCAATATGCATGGAATCCGAATGAAATACGGAAACTCATTTGTAAAAAGCTACAATGCCTTGACCGGCTCCACCACCTCTTTTGTTGTTAACCTCCTTTTATTTTTTCCTTTCCTTTTTTTGGTAGTACGAGTCCATATTTATGGTTCGTAAATATGAATGTGGGATTTTTGTCGAGCCATTACCAATTGGACGGCCATTTACGGCAGGCAAAGGCAGAGAGGAAGCAGAATTGTGGTATTTTTATACCCGATACTCAAAATGAGTATCGTATATTAGATTTGTGGTAAAAGTGGATGTGTGTAACGTCCAGAAGGAATCGTTTCCGACCCCATAAAGTATATATATTCTTGATCAGCATCAATAGCCGAGTCGATTGAGCCCTGTCTGTCTGTCCGTCCGTCCGTCTGTCCGTCTGTCCGTCTGTCCGTCCGTCTGTCCGTCCCCTTCAGCGCCTAGTGCTCAAAGACTATAGGAGCTAGAGCAACGATGTTTTGGATCCAGACTTCTGTGATATGTCACTGCTACAAAAATATTTCAAAACTTCGCCGTGCCCACTTCCGCCCCCACAAAGGACGAAAATCTGTGGCATCCACAATTTTAAAGATATGAGAAAACCAAAAACGTAGTATTTTAGAGAATGACCATATCTTTAAGACTGCGAAATCTGAATTGGATCGTATTTCTATTATAGCCAGCATCAAGAAAACAATTTCATTTTTTCTCGCCCTGTCTCTTTCTAACACACACGTAGCATAGGCGGCTTTGCTTAGAGTAAAACATTAGCGCCTAGATCTCAGAGACTACAAAAGCTAGAGCAACCAAATTTGGTATCCACACTCCTAAAATATCGGACCGAGACGAGTTTGTTTCAAAATTTCGCCACACCCCCTTCCGCCTCCGCAAAGGACGAAAATCTGGGGATATTCAAAAATCTCAGAGACTATTAAGGCTAGAGTAACCAAATTTGGTATCCGCACTCCTGTTAGATCTTACTATAAAACGTGTATCTCAAAATTTCGCCCCACCCCCTTCCGCCCACACAAAGAACAAAAATCTGTTGCATCCACAATATTGCACATTCGAGAAAACTAAAAAAGCAGAATCATAGATAATGACCGTATCTATCAGATTGCTGAATCTGGAGCAGATCAGATCATTTTTATAGCCAATAGGAACAAATCAATTTGCAGTGGCTACGCAGCGCCCGACGTCACGCTAAGACTGATTTTCTGTCTCTCACGCACGCACTCTTTGTCGTGTCGTTTAATATTAGCGGCGTCTGCCGGAGGAGAGCCATACTGACTTAGTATCGGGTATAACCGTAGAGTTGCGGTGTCCGTTCCCCCTCGTTCTAGTTTGAATTGCTTGTTGATTATTTGCTTGCCACATTTTAATTAACTGGATTTCGTTTCGCAGAACGAATGTGTAACAGTAAGCTTTTGGCAGCGAGCACTGCTCTGAAATATTCTATCTATGCTCCAAGGGGATTTCATTTCCACTCGGTCGAATGCGAAATGTGGTAAACTATTTTCGTCGACCCAAGAAAACTCATGAAAGTGTCAGTGAACTTTGGCGCAGACAAATCCGGCCGAGACGGACCCAGACGGCCAAGACCCAGACCACACAGGGTGTGGGTGTAGCTGTGGGTGTGAGGAGCATGTGACATTTTCAGAGCTGGGCCAACAAATGGGTTCAGCCTGGGTTTTGGGCAGCTAAACATTTTGGCCTTCGCCATCCATAAATTTCCAGATCGCAACTTTGCTCTTCGGATTGCTTCGAGTTTATTGTACGTACTTTGGCCCCAGCAAATACGAGTATTTGAAGCCTTTGGCACGTACCTCTTTTATCCGAAAGTTGGCCCATTGAAGAGGCCTGGACTGGCACCAGCTGTTCATTTCTGTTAGGCCGTTGCCAAGTGGATTAGCGCAAATATTTTAAATTTCTGTTGGTCGGTCCACCGAAAAGAGTGCTGAGAGGCTTTAATTTGCGGCTTAATTAAACTCAATTATAATCGTGTTGACACTTTTGTTATTCTGTATTCTGTAGTTGTTTTTGTTGGGGCGAAAGCAAATTAAAACTTCAAACATGCTAAATGCCGAGTGCGAACAAAACTTCTGCTCCATTATGGATTGTTTTACCTGAAGATTAGTTGGGAATCTCGATTGCAATTACTCCAACGAATCTCATTGCCGGAGAGTGGTCCAACCACAGGAAATTTAATTGCTTCGAGTGGGTTTCAATTACGCAAATTGCATTAGACATCACCACGCACGGATTCCCAATAAATCCAAACATATAGTACTTTTAGCTGTATATTATTTATGAATCGGATCAAGCTATCGGCCTTGCCAGCTGTACCTAGCCCAAGTTTTGCCCCAATCGGTGTAGGAATTCCCTCTTGCTGCATCGCAAAACATCACCAAATGTCAGAAAAGGGGTCCATTCTTTATCCTCCAAGGCTGCCGTACTTTGACCTGCCTGCTCTACTCAGGTGGAGGCTGATGTGATTGATTTGATTGCTGTCACCGACAGGGATGACAATCCATCCAATTCAATGAGCTACTCACTTTCGCCTCGAGTTTGTCCTGGGTCTTCCAGCTGTCCTTTGAAGTCCTCGTCAGAGGTATCGCTCCCGGGCGAAATGAAAGTCGTTTACATTTTTTATCAACTTTAAGTGGAAGATTATGGAGGGCACTTCGTGCTGGTTTTCGTACAACTTACCCCTGGGAACGTTTTCATAATTTTCTACCTCCAACATTGCCATTCATTTCCCATTAAATGTGCCGTGCCCCAGGACGGCTCCCAGGACCCCCACGGCGGCGGTAGATGTGCATTTATCCATTACCGTTGACGTTGCTGTCGACTCTCCTCTCCGCTCGAATCACCCGGTTAAAATGTAATTATCCTGCCTGGACTCGGCACTCCATGGCGTTGCATTCCACGTCTGAAATTCAGCCATGTCTTAATAGCCGGAAATCGAGTTGACTTGCCCTATGCCCTGGCCAAATGCATGTGGAATGAACTCGTTCGGAGAGTTATGGCTGTGAATTCAAGTTAATTGAATATCTATAGACGTGCATGGTGCCGAAGCAGAGGGGCCTCGCATAATTGTCGGCTCATTAAACGATAATGCAGGAAAATTGATGCCCGGCCTTTTTCCATTCCATTCCCCATTTTTGGGGGAAATTGAATTTCATAAACTTTCCGATGAAAAACAGGGTTGCGGGGGAGCCTCCCCAGGGTAGTTCCCAGCAGCAATGAGTGCGCTCTGTCTCGGGAGTGCCCGGCTTCGGAAGTGGCAGGAGCCCCGAGAAGCGGCAGGAACGTGGCCGAAGTCACCGACGTGCCGTGCCTTGCCGTGCCGTGCGTCAGCTGGGGAAAATCGAAGCCAAAAAGTTTGTTTATGCTTAGAATGCCAGCGGAATTGCTGGCAGGAGGTGGAGTGGGAGCTGGGAGCTGGGAGGCTTGGGGGCTTGGATGATGGCAGGATGCGGCTCTCTCTGATGCCATTGACATCAGCAACACGGCCACGGCTGTTGTCATTCAAGTGTTCTAATCAATTCTGATTTTTGGAGATCAAAGAGGTCTTCCATATCCCGATGTCTCCGAAGATAGGGCTTATCCGAAGTCCCTTCAAAATGGAAGAGCGTAATCCGCTTTTACATTAAATCGGATTTAAATATAAACTCTATAGCGGCAGATATTCAAATTTATTTTCTTGGAAATCCTCGCAGAAATTAAAATGATTAAATTCCAAGTGCTCTTAAAGATGGGAAACCCAACCAAACTGTCGTCTAGGGCCTGAAATTGTCTAACTCCTGATGGCACGTCAGGTGACGGCGTAAACGCCAAGCTCCGCCTGAGAGGGGCCAGGAGGGCCCATGGAGTGGGGCCATAAAACAATTTTTTTGTAAATTTACGATACCCCCGGCCATGTATGACAGAAGGTACATAAATACTCAAACACATAAAGGCACGGGGCAGGAGGCAGTCGACATTTTCTTTCCACCAAGAAATTAGGAAAGGATGGAGGGTAGGAAACGAAACGAGCTCCATTGCTCCACCATTCTTTTGGAGGAATAAATTAATTTATTGAATGAACAGATTGCATAGTATTGATTTTGGGGCACATGAATTTCTCTTTACATGATAGAAAATTTAGGTGTTGGAGATTGACGTAAGGCTAATCCCGGTTTTTCACACTGGGCTTAACTTTGTATTATAATTGGACATCCCATCGTATTTATGTATATATTAAGCCTATGTTTTGTGTTTGTATGGGGGTTTCTTTCATTGTCCTCCTCACAGGACAAGTGTCTTTTAATCAAATTACAATTGGGGTTAATTTAATAAACTCTCACTTTCTACCTTTCACAGGATCTGTTCTATCTTTCATGTGTCCTGTGGCTGTTTTAACTGTGGCTGGCGCTGTGCCAGTTGCAAATAATTCACTTTCTTTTGCCTCTTGTAAAGAGTGTGCGGTGTGTGTGATTATGGGTTACGTGTTCGACTGTCTGTATGCTACGGGTGTGGATGAACATTATTGGATTGCATTGAAAGAACTGGTAGCTTAGAAATAATGTATCGGCACTGGCGTTACGTTGCCTAAACGTAACGCCCAAGAGAACTAGTCCTCTGATCTACTATAATTGTTGAATACACGTTGCTTAATCAGACGCACCAACTGTGCATAATTTTGTAAATTTTTTTTTTGGAGATATTTCTTTAAACTTGTTATACCCGATACTCAAAATGAGTATTGGGGTATATTAGATTTGTGGTAAAAGTGGATGTGTGTAACGTCCAGAAGGAATCGTTTCCGACCCCATAAAGTATATATATTCTTGATCAGCATCAATAGCCGAGTCGATTGAGCCCTGTCTGTCTGTCCGTCCGTCCGTCTGTCCGTCTCTCCGTCCCCTTCAGCGCCTAGTGCTCAAAGACTATAAGAGCTAGAGCAACGATGTTTTGTAACCAGACTTCTGTGATATGTCACTGCTACAAAAATATTTCAAAATTTCGTCCCGCCCACTTCCGCCCCCACAAAGGACGAAAATCTGTGGCATCCACATTTTTAAGGATACGGTAAAGCCAAAAACGCAGAATCGTAGAGGATGACTATATGTTCTATAGTGTATAATCTCAACCAGATCGTATAATTATTATAGCCAGAATCAAGAAAACAATTTCATTCTTTCTCGCTCTGTCTCTCTCTAACACACAGGTTTCATGGTCAGCTTTGCCAATTGCAAAATAAGAGTTCAAGGATCTCAGAACCTATAAGAGCCAGAGCAACCAAATTTGGTATCCACACTCCAAATTTCGCCACACCCCCTTCCGCCCCCGCAAAGGACGAAAATCTGGGGCATCCACAAATCTCAGAGACTATTAAAGCTAGAGTAACCAAATTTGGTACCCGCACTTCTGTTAGATCTTACTATAAAACGTAAATCTCAGAATTTCGCCCCACCCCCTTCCGCCACCACAAAAGACGAAAATCTGTTGCATCCACAATATTGCAGATTCGAGAAAACTAAAAACGCAGAATCATAGATAATGACCATATCTATCAGATTGCTGAGTCTGGATCAGATCGGATCATTTTTATACCAAAAAGGAACAAATCAATTTGCACTGGCTACGCAGCGCCCGACGTCACGCTCAGACTGATTTTCTGTCTCTCTCGCACGCACTCTTTGTCGTGTCGTTTAATATTAGCGGCGTCTGCCGGAGGACAGCCATACTGACTAAGTATCGGGTATAACTGTAGAGTTGCGGTGTCCGCAGCAACTCACAACGTTCCCCCTCGTTTTTCTTGAGTTTTGCCATTTTTAAAGTCTATCAAACAAAATTTAGAACTGAACTGCGTAAAAGAAACAATTTAGAAGAACTGAAAAAGCCGAAATGGAAACGAGTAGAAAAACGCTGTTTCTTTTTTTGAACACCAAACGCTGGCACGGCCCTGTTCGATGCGATTCGGCTCTGATTGGTTCCGCTTCAGCTTGAGATCGGTCTGATTTGGCCAACTGATTTGGGGAAGCAGGTAAGAGCACCCGATTTGCAATAACAACTAGTAATACACGCATATATACGGCATGATATATATGTAGGCAATGGTAAACGAAAGACAACTAGTATTCCCTGGGGGTTGGTGGTGTGGTTGTGTTGCGCCCATGTCGAGCAATCGGAACCCAGATTGGACTGGGCTGAGTTCCTTCGCTGAGGTGTGCGTGTGTAGTGTGGTGTGGTGCTGGTTTTTGTACGAACATATTTGCTTTCTAACTTATTTCCCAAATTGATTTTGATATTCCTAAATTCCGGGATCCTAACTGAATCCCTCTCTCCACGTCAAGGTCCCTCAAGTGTGCTGCTGTAGGTGTCTATGTATGTGTTCCAGGTGAAATGTGTTGACATGTGTGAGTGTGTGCGTGTGGGATGGGCTACCACTGCGCCGTTTCTATCTCCGGACTACGAACGCCGCTCAGTAGACAATGAGCAGGTTGTTCTCATTGAAGCCGGCGGAGTGTCCGGCGTTGCGTACAATGAAACAGGATCCATCGAAGTGCATGCGCTTCTCATTGCGACTACAAAGGACAGAGCAGAACGGAAGTTAGCAGAGCAGGATGACGGGCGAGGGGGAGGGGGAGGGGGAGGGGGAGGTTGAGAGCATCGGTTTGACACTCACCGAACAAACAGATGCGAGGTCTTGCCCAGAGAGGCAGTGCAATGGATGCCAGGTGTGGTCAAAGTGGCCGATCCATTGCCGGGACTGGTGCGAATCAAGCACTGGTTGTCCACACGAGAGGCCTTCACCAGGACATCGGCTGCCTGGGTGATGCGAAATCCGTTTATGTCATAGATCTCAGTGCCATCCTCGGTACAGGTGTAAGCTGAATTAGCAATAACGTCATGGGCTTCAGCCATATAAGAGGGACCATGGCGCGAGTCGCTGCGAGAAGTTCGGGAATTAAATCGAAATTAGCCAAATAAGAAGCGATGCAATTGGCCGGGGGGACTCACTCATAGAACACTGCCAGGGTGTAGTCCTTGGTCAGATCGGTGAAAGTGTCGGTTGTGGTGCGCGTCCCGGCTGTGTCCACCAGGTAGATGAGAGCGCACGCCTCGCTGGTGAAGCTCACACCCTTGTACCACATCTTGGCATAGCGACTGTAATGGGAAGATAATTCAAAGGATTCAAATATTCCACGTTGTGGTAAGGCTGCCCCATGCAAAGAAAGGTATTAACATTAGGGGTCGGTCTTAAAGAAGAGCCAAGGGGCTGGGGGCGTCCACACTCACCGCACGCCATCGCGGAGGCGCAACTGGATGGTGCCGTTCGTCATGGCAATGGGTCCAGAGCCGGGACATGCCGGCGGTGTGTGGTTCTCGAGCTCGAAGTTGCGTGTGCTGCTCACGCGTGCCAAGGCGTATGGTGGAGGGGGCATTGGAGACGGCAACTGTTGGTAATTCTGAGATTGAGCATAGAATCGGCTAGATTTACAGATATGCAGGAGCCCCTTACCAGGCAGTAGTTCTGCTCGTTGTCGAAGCCATAGGTGGGCGTGGCATTGTAGCGCCCTGTGAGTGCCTTGCCGTTGTGCGCCATTTTGCCAGCGTCTATTTCTTGCATATTCCCTGGCCCGTACTGGGGAGGGTTGGAAATGTGTATGCCCGGCAGTTGGTCGTATGGACGGGCCGACTGACTGCCGACGGGGTAATTGGCGCACTCCTTGGAAATGCCGCTGGTGATGGTGTTGGTGCCAACGGTGGCGCTGCTAGCGAGACTGGAGCTGCTGCCGCGATCCATGTGGCCCACGGAGTCCGTGCCGGAGGACCGCGAGATGTTGCTCATGCGTTGGGACAGCTGCCCCCCAGTCATGCCGACACGCAAGCTTGCTTGCTAAGGGAGGGGGGATGAGAAGGCGAGAGGTAGTAGCGGAAGTTAGATCCGGAAGGAAATGAAGAGGTGAGGAAGTGAAAGTGCCAGAAAATAATTGAATACCGGCAGGAGAGAAAACGACAGATACGAGAGAAAGTGTCAGCAGCGCAGAAATCGAATGACTTTGCAACTGTTGCTAACATTCTGTCGACATTCTGTTAACGCATGCATATACATACATACATACATATATGTATTTACATACGTGTGTGCGTTTTTCCTAATTTGCATTTGATTTTTATAGAAATTAACCAAACTATTTTGAATAGTATTAGAAGAGAAGAGAAGAGGGGGGAATAGAGAAGGAAAATTCGAATATTAAAGTCGGAAAGTAAGAGAGCAATGGTGGAAAAGAGTGAGACGGAAAATAAGAAGGTCTGAAATAACAGGAGAGGGCAATGAGGTGATGTGGCAATGCTGCTGTTGCCGAGCTGTTGCGGCGACTGCGGCGGCTGTTAACTCGCTGTTGATACCCTGCTAGCGCGATGATGCGGCAGTTTTGTAAAACAAAATGTCTGAAAATTGAAGAAACTTTCACGTTATTGCTTGGAATTTCACTTACCGGCGATGGGTTGTTGGTGTAGACGGAGCGCTGGCGCACCCCGTTGGGCGGCTTGGTGGGCGAGCGCAAGATGTTGTTGATTTTGTCGTTCATCTGAGCACGCGACAAGAAGTCCTCGGCATTGAAGATCCCCACACGGGCGCCCTTCGGGCTGCTTACTTGCGAGACCGGCTCCTGCTGGGAAGTCTCGCAGTCCGATGACGGGCACTGCGCCTCCTTGGTGCTGACCTTGGGCTCAACGGACTTCGGCTCGGTGACCATTTTGATTTGGCAACTTTTTTCTTCTCGCTCTTTCTTTTCGTCAAGTGAGTTCACAAAACCGGCGTTTGTGTGTGCGTGCGTGTGTTCGTGTGTGCGGCAAATGCGAAATTTTTCACTTTAAATATGTGTGAACTTACTTGAGAACACGGATTTTCACACTGAAAGTCGTCGCCTGCTCAAACCGGAATTCAAAGTGAAAAGCAGAGCTGTCTCCCGATTATAATCGGAGCGATATTCAGGGCTGCATTTCAATGTTGTATGGATGTAGATCAGATACTAATTACTGTACATTTTCGTATTATGAATGGTACTCCGTGGCTTGAGTCTTGAGCTTCACAAAAAAATGGTTTACCAAATTACCAAATGGTTAAATGGTAAAATGTTTAATTCGTACAGTGCTCATTTTCACCTTGTTCGATCCTTTCGGATTCCTGTAAAGAAAATTTACCATATACAATTCGTTCACAGACTTGCATTAAGGCGCCGCACTGACGCTGATCTATCCACAAGCCTGGAAAAAAGTATTGACCCGACATCGTTTTGGCCCAAAGTAGCTTCATTCTGGTCATGGCTATTTGTGGAATACTTCTGGCAGTCTTAATTTAATTTGGATCTCTTCCATAAACTGCGTGCAACTCAACTCTCTCTTCCCTAACTCCTCTCAAATCTGATTTCCTATAGATTATTAATTGGTACTTTGTATCGTTGCCCAACTAGAAATGGATTTAAGTCAGCTTGAATGCATTTCCGTCGGCCTAATCCTATTTCACGCTTTTAGAGTCGGACAAATGAAGTTTGCCAGCATCAAAGTCAAGCAAAATCGAATTAAGCAATAGGCGCCGCTCCCAACAGCATCAAGCAGAAGCTTTAAAGCATATTAGAAAATTGAAAAGTCAGCCAAAAGAGTTGCACTTGGCCATGTAAAAGTACTGTGCTGTGTGCTCGATGGTGGCATAAAACTGAAAGTTTCAATTTTCTGAAGTGCTCGCCTTGGCTCGAGAAGGTTGCGAAATGCCAAGTGTCAGTGCCAAAGGAGGCGGCTAAGCACGGAGGAGCCTCATCTTGGTGGGCTACTGCTGATGCAGTGTATCGCATATCTGCTTCGTCAGTTGGAATTTCTGGCATCATCTTTACGTAAGGGTACACACTTGTGTCCTGGAATTTGCATGCAAAATATAATAGTGCTAGGTGCCCATTTATGTATGTACAAGCTAAGCTCTCTATAGCGGACACATGGTTCCAGTAATTCAATCCGTACTATCCATATAGTGTAAGTAGCGAATGTGTACAGCTTTTGTTAGATGTTTGGTTCTACCCAAATTGTCGGATATGTGCGGATAATGCTGGGGGGCTGTTGACAAAATAGCCAAAATTTAGAATTAGGCAGGCCCTGAAGGACGCCCGTCCGCGCTTGTAGCAATGAAAATTAGCTGAGACATCGCACGTCTGGTGTGTGGGGGAGTGTTATTGTTTTGCCACCTTGTAGTCTGGATCGTAGAGAACTATTGTCGAACGGTTCAGTTCAGTAGGCAACCCTGAACTTCTTGCGAATCGATTGACAACTATATCCCCTCGCCTGCTCACATGATTGATGCTGGCTTTCACTTTTTCGGCTAGAGCGCATTGACTTCCCCTGCATTTGGCCATCGCTGCCCACGCAGCATGGCACAGCGAATATTCGCCTAAAAATTCTATCTCATTTTGCTTGTGACATATTTGAAATTTATTTTCGGTGCTGATGCTGCCACCCCGATGCTGTTGCTGTTGCTGTTGAAGCTGCATCTGCACCTCCGCCCACGCACTGCATTGACTCAGTTTGAGAGTGAAAATAAAAAAGAACAGTTGGCAAATACTGTATTTATAGAATATGCAATATGCATGGAATCCGAATGAAATACGGAAACTCATTTGTAAAAAGCTACAATGCCTTGACCGGCTCCACCACCTCTTTTGTTGTCACTTACAGCAGCCGCAAGCGAACAAATTGGTTAACCTCCTTTTATTTTTTTCCTTTCCTTTTTTTGGTAGTACGAGTCCATATTTATGGTTCGTAAATATGAATGTGGGATTTTTGTCGAGCCATTACCAATTGGACGGCCATTTACGGCAGGAAAACGCAGAGAGGAAGCAGAATTGTGGTCTTTTTCTAGTTTGAATTGCTTGTTGATTATTTGCTTGCCACATTTTAATTAACTGGATTTCGTTTCGCAGAACGAATGTGTAACAGTAAGCTTTTGGCAGCGAGCACTGCTCTGAAATATTCTATCTATGCTCCAAGGGGATGTCATTTCCACTCGGTCGAATCCGAAATGTGGAAAAACTATTTTCGTCGACCCAAGAAAACTCATGAAAGTGTCAGTGAACTTTGGCGCAGACAAATCCGGCCGAGACGGGATGCACTGGCTGCACAGCTGAAGAGTGTTGCAATCGTTGACGTCATAGCAGTTGGAACAGAGGCGTCATCAGGCGGCAGAAGTAGAAGAGGCACGCAGCCAGATTGATGGGGAACTTGTGGCATAATTTAAATGGTTTTAAAAATCCATTCTTAATATGTTTCGCCTTCGCTATTAAATCCTTTTCCATTTGCATTAAAAACAATTAGCGCCCGCGACGCCACTTTCCTTTGTCGACAGCGGTAGATGGAGCGGGGGGAGCGGGGGAGCCTTGCCTCCGGTTTGGGAGGTGAGGCAGCGGCAACAAATAAATGTGTCTGGTCATTCAGCAGGCGATATTTGTTGCCACACACTCGCATATAGAGTAGATAATGCCGCGTCGTCTGTCAGCTATGAAATTACATTCACACATATCCGTGTACACACACACACGTACAAGAAGGACAAGAGTGAAGTGAGAAAGTGCGGTCGCGTTTTCCTGGTGCTCCCGCGCGGAAGGCTATTTAGCCAAGTCTCTGCAGGAAAAAAGTGAAACCGGTGAATAGACAGACCCACACGTGTGGCCGGTACATACCGAGGAGATTTGCAAGGCAGGCGAGGCCGCATGTCCAATTCCAGACGGCAGGAAGGCGAAATGCGTCCCCCCTTGGTCCACCTGGCCAAGGGGGGGGTGGTGAGTTTGCCCTCCTTTGTTGTTCTCCCTGCTCTTTCAGCACTCGATATTCTTTGTTGTTTTAATTGTAACTTTTCACTCTTCGGCCCGGCCGTCTTGCTCTTGTTCTTCACTGCAAGTGTTACTCGTCAGGCCAGCTGATCGATATATCAGCTGCCGACCAGTGCACTGCAGCGGAACCAATGAGCCACCGGCAGAGGGCGTGCTCATGCTGATCTAGGATTATCTACTCCTACATCTGCTACACCTACATGTAGCATAGATTATGTTCCCCCACCAGAGGCCGCCACCGAATTAAGGTGGCTACACAGTGCCAAAATTAAGTTTTTGGACTCTGTACTATTGGGGAAATGGGACGTACTAGGAAGCAGTCGGACTAAAGGTAGTGGAACCTAATAAAAGTAACCACCACGGCGAGCCGCTGCCTGTCGCAGGAGGCGACAAAACACGGCATCAAGGCCGAGTCCAGTACAGCCTTGATTATAAAACTGGAAACACCGGCACGGAAAGACGTTTTTGGGCTGACGGCGTCAGTATTCTAGAACTTCAGTAAGCGGAGTGAAATCCTGCTGAAATAGCTTCTAGGCTAATGCTGAGGCCGCCCCCGTCCCGTTAAAAACTGGCAGTTCTCCTAGGTACGCTTCCTGATTCGTCGCCATTAAGTTGGTGGTGCAGGCTCGGTTGAGCAACGCTCCCGACTAGCGCGGATCCGGCTCTGAACTCTTGATCCCGTGAAGGCAAGAGTCAACCCTAGCATGGCCTCACTGCTTGCATAGACAACCATGGGATTAATATCGCGACTGCGCAAGCGAACAGGAACAACGACCCGGGAGTTGGGACCCATTAGAATGGAAACACCACAATCACAACCAAAAATTACAGAGGACGAAAACGCATTCACGAGGAGTGCAAGGATGGCAAGATCACCGGTGGAGGTGAGACCTGCGGGAGAAGCAGCAGCAGCAGTCCAGGAGCGGACTCAAAAAGATCGGAACAAAAAGGAGCTACAACAGAAGGAGCAGACCCAGATGGAGCAGACCCAGATAGGGCAGACCCAGAAGGGGCAGAGCAGCACGGCGCTACGCGATCTCGGGCAGGAAATTGCAAAGCTGGTGGAGATGCTGGAAGACGGGAAGAGGCGCTCCATCCAGCAGCCGATGAGGGACTCCATTGAAAGCATCCGAGCGCTCTACGAGCTGGTGGCCATCCAGCTTCATGACGATAGGGCAAAGGCGGTGATCCGTACCCACCAGTCCTCCCAAACTTCGCCGTTGTTTAGGACAGCGGTGGAGGCAAAAAGGAAGCAGGAAAATGGGAAAGCACCGAAAAACAAGAGGAGCAAAGGGGTGGACACCCAGACGAAAACCTGCGCGGTTGGAGTGGATGCGAAAACTCCAACTCCAGGAGATAACGACACAGGGGAGACACCGACGGCGCCTCCGAACAGGGAGTGGAGGAAAGTTGAAAGAAGGCCGAGAGTAAGGAAGCCGAAGCCTTCTAGGGTGATGACGGAGAAGGCACGCCCGGATGCCATCATCATAGCGGCGAAAGACCCGAGCAGCTACGCAGAGATTCTGCGAAAGGTAAAAGGAGACGAGAAGCTACAAGGGCTAGGAGAGGCGGTGGCAAGAATCCGCCGCACCCAAAAGGGGGAACTCCTGCTCCAGCTCAGCAAATCAGGAGAGGAAACCTCGTCCTTCCAGAGTCTGGTCGGCGAGTCGCTAGGTGACGCAGCAGAGGTCCGCGCCCTCCAACAGCGAGTCATCGTTGAATGCAGCGACTTGGACGAGGTGACCACCAAGGAGGAGATAAGGGACGCCCTCATGTCCCAGGTCCAGTTGGCAAACGTGGCACTGGCCGACATATCAATAAGGAGAGGGGACGGACAGACGCAGATTGCAACTGTCCGACTTCCGACAGAGGACGCCCGCAGGGCACTCAAAATAGGAGGACTGAAGGTCGGCTGGGTAAGAGGCAGACTTAGGGAAAGGGTCAGCGTCACCAAATGCTTCCGCTGCATGGAGTTCGGCCACATGGCCAGACAGTGTAGGAGCGATGTAGATCGTTCTAAGCTGTGCCGGAGATGCGGGAAGGAGGACCACCTTGCAAAAGACTGCGACAAGGACCCCCAGTGCATGTTCTGCAAGGGAAAGAAGGAAGATTGGAGGCATATCGCAGGAAGCGGCAGGTGCCCCCTCTTTAGACAGGCACTTGCAAAGAGGATAGGATGAGGTGCATGCAGCTGAACCTTAACCACTGCAAGGCGGCACAGGCACTACTGAGCCAAGACGCCAGGGAGAGGAAACCGGACGTGGTCATCGTATGCGAACCATACAAACCGGTGCCAGGCAGCGGTTGGGCACAAAGTAAGTGCAGGAAGGCCGCGATCTGGGGCGTCGAGACCCCGCCGCTCGATGTGGATTCGTCAGAGGAGGGCTTTGTAAGAGCTAGACTCAAGGGTGTAACTTTCTACAGTTGTTACGCACCGCCGAGTTGGGACGTGTCGCTTTTCCAAACTATGTTGGAACACATTGCGGAAGACACTCGTGGGAGGACACCCTTCGTCATCGCAGGGGACTTTAATGCATGGGCCGTCGAATGGGGCAGCAAAGAGACCAACGCAAGAGGGTACTGCCTACTGGAGCAGTTCTCGTCTCTCGACGTCGGACTGGCAAACGACGGGAAAAAGATGACCTTCTACAGGGCGGGAAGATCCTCAATAATAGATCTGACCTTTCTGAGCAGTTCGCTATGAAGACATTCCACCTGGAGAGTGGGTGACGAATTCACATTTAGCGACCACCAGGCGATACACTTTGAGCTCGGACAGCGCAACAGAGTCCCCAGGAAGCCAAAAACAACGGGTCCAAAGTGGAAGGATAGTCTACTGGACGTCGCAGCCTTCTCGGACTCCTTCAGGCAACACGAGTGGAACCTAGCTGGTATCTCAGCGGAGGAAGCGGCACGGGAACTGATGCAGAGGATAGCCGACGCATGCGACCAGGAGGAAGCCGTCCCTACGAGGAAGACCTTGCTACTGGTGGACGCAGGAAATAGGCGAGCTTAGAAGGGCTTGTCTCCGAGCGCGGCGGCGTGCCCAAAGAGCGAGAGGCCGCTACGCCTTCGAAACCAGGCAAGAGAAATTTCGCACGGCAAAACACGGGCTGAAGGTGGCCATCAAGAAGAGTAAGAGCGACTGCTTCCGCCACATATGCGACGAAGCGGAGGTAGACCACTGGGGTACTGCTTATAAAGTAGTCACCAAAAGGATCAGAGGAATAAGCACTCCTACCCCGACGTGCCCGCAACTGCTGCATAGGATTGTGACAGCGCTGTTCCCCAGGCACCCGCAGAAGGAAGAAACTAACCTGTACCAGGAGGAACCACCATACGAGCCAGTATCTACACTGGAGGTCATAGAAGCAACCAGGAGTGTTGGCGCCCGGAAGGCACCAGGGCCGGATGGAATACCCAACAAGGCCCTAAAGCTCGCGGTGGCCACCCGACCGGAACCCTTTGCGGAGACTTTCAACAGTTGCCTCAGGGAGGGAACATTCCCAAAACGATGGAAGAGGCAGCGTCTAATTCTGCTGCCCAAAGGCAACAAGCCAGCAGACGATCCATCGGCGTACAGACCAATCTGCCTGTTGGACACGGTGGGCAAGCTGCTTGAAAGAGTGCTGTACAACAGACTTCTAGAGTTCGTGGAGGAAACAGAAGCACTCTCAGAGGCGCAATATGGATTCCGGAAATCCCGCTCGACCGTGGACGCCATCATGGCGGTAGTTAGCATCGCAGCGAAGGCCATTGAAGAAACAAGATGGAGGTGGGGCACCAAGGAGTACTGTGCCATCGTGACGCTGGACATCCGAAACGCTTTCAACTCGGCCAACTGGTCAAGGATCGAGACGGCGTTGTACCGAATCGGGGTACCGGTATACCTTCTGAGGATGATCTCCAGTTCCTTCTCGGACAGGGTGCTGGGCTACGAGACGGACCAAGGAGAGATAGCGTACGAGGTTACGGCAGGAGTCCCGCAAGGATCAGTCTTGGGGCCGCTCCTGTGGAACCTCATGTACGACAGCGTGCTTAGACTGCAGCTACCCCCAGGTTGCCAGCTAATCGGTTTCGCTGACGACCTGGCCCTAGTCGTTGTAGCTAAGGAGGTCCAGAAAGTCGAATTGGTAGCCAATACAGCTATTGATCTAATTTCTGGATGGATGCGGGAAGCCGGTCTGGATCTGGCTGGCCACAAGACGGAAGCAGTCCTCATCACGAGCAGGGAGAAGACGGAGTACGCCACAGTGCGAGTAGGAGCAGACTTGATAAAATCGCAAGACTCCATCAAGTATTTGGGAGTGATGTTGGACAACCGCCTAACCTTCCGCTCGCATGTGGAGTATGCTAGCCAGAAGGCAGCGAGGATGCAAGGAGCTCTCTCCCGCATGCTTCCAAATGTTGGTGGACCAAAGACTGGATGCCGAAGACTGATGGCAAGCGTAGTGTCCTCCATCCTTCTCTACGCAGCGCCAATCTGGGCGGCAGCGGTCATAAACAACCAAAGACTGCGAAGGAAGTTAGCTGCTCCATACAGGCTAGCCGCGCTGAGGGTCATCTCGGCTTACAGGACTGTGTCCGAGGACGCAGCACTAGTCCTAGCGGGTATGATACCCGTGGACATACTGGCCAGGGAGATGAAAATAGTGTACGAAAAGAGTACGGCGCAGGGAACCATAGGCGGCACCATAGGCCTGTCCGCAATCCAGCGCGACAGGCCTCCATCGAAACATGGCAGGAACGGTGGAATCAGAGCGTCAAAGGGAGGTGGACGCATAAATTGATCAATAGCGCGAAGGAGTGGATCGGAAGGAGCAGAGGCAATGCGGACTACCACATAACGCTATTCCTAACCGCGCATGGGGGCTATCGTAGCTACAAGTGTACATGGAGCTTCACACACAGCAGCTGATCGCGCCGCCAGACAGGTGATCGCGTAGAGTTGCCACACGGTCGGTGTTGCCAGACTTTCCCGATCGACCCAGGGCTGCCAGAGTGTTGGAGAGAGCTGGAGTTGCCGTTGTCCCTCCCAACGGAGGGAGATTTTAATTTCGAAATTCAAATTCTAAAGTAAACAATAGGAATGGAGGAGGATGAAAAGCTCGCCTTCAGGAAGGATAGCATGCTCGCCCGATCGCCGGCACCCGAGCCATCTCCATCTCCAGCAGCAGCGGCGCAGAGTCGGGACCTTGACTCTAGGGAGACCCCCTAGAGGGTTCGGGACCCAGCCAGCCCGGGAAGTTCCCAGAGGCAAACGCCTCTGGGCGAGCAAGAAGAGCAAGGCCCACCAGGAGGCTACCTGCCTTGAGAACCTCTCGGAGCTGGGAAAAATCCTTGATGAGGTTCAGACCAGGATGATGGACAAAAATACGCGCCACATCAACATGGCCCCCAGAGCACTGTTCGTGCGCATGAAGGAGCTGCACTCGAACATCATCGAATCGAGCCAAGAGGCTGCAGCGGGTAGAAGCGCGCTACAGGAAGGCTCCGACGCCCAAGGCCTGTGCCCGAAATGCTCACAGAGCACGCCCGCGCTCGCCCAGACGCGGTCATAGTTCAGGCCCCCGGGAAGTCGTACAGCGAGGTTCTGGCAATGGTCACCAGACGACACGACAACTAGTTTTCCGACCTGGGAAGCTGCGTCTCCAAGGTACGCCGCACCATAAACGGCAACCTTCTGCTGGAGGTGGCAAAAGACAGCGTGGAGAGTGCTGAGGGCATGAAAGCCAGCATCGCACGTGTCCTCGGCGATGGAGCGTCTGTGCGCGCAATGACGGAAGACTCGAAGGTGGTCATATTGGGGATACGGGACATCGACTCATTCGCGACGGAGCAGGAGATCTGTGCCGCCCTACCTCGCCAATTCAACATTGACGAGGGTCGAGTAAGAGTCCGCAGTCTGCGCCGCGGATACGCCGAGTCCCAGCTGGCGGTGGTCAGCTTGCCCTTCTCCCTGGGCCAAGCGGTCCTGAAAGGCGGCAAGGTGAGGATCGGCTGGACCATATGTAGGATCCGGGAAAGAGATGGACTCCCAAGGTGCTACCGATGCCTGGAACCTGGGCATATCGCACGGAACTGCAAGAGTACAGTGGACAGGAGTGGCTGTATCAAATGCGGGGAGAAAGGGCACAAAGTTGCCGAATGCAAAAAAGAGCCTGCGTGCTTCATCTGCTCAGCAGCTGGAAAGAAGGAGGTCTCGCACCAGGCAGGCACTAAAAACTGCCCAGCCACGCGAAGCGGGGTCGGCAAAACCAGGACGACATGCAGTTGATTCAACTCAACCTGAATCACTGCAGGGCCGCACAGGATCTCCTGACGCAGACGGTGCGCGAGCTTGGCTCTGAGGTGGCACTCCTCAGCGAACCACATAAGGTGGGCAGCAGCAGCGATTGGGCCACGGACCTTACTGGCAAAGCGGCCCTGTGGCTCTGTGGCGTCGACGCGCCGCAATTGCGCGACACCAAGTCGGCAGACGGGTTCGTCCGAGGGTATGTAGGCGGCATATGGTTCTACAGCTGCTACCTGGCACCCAGCCTCTCACTGGAGACTTTCAGCCGCATTATGGACGAGCTGAGCTGCGATCTGCGAGGACGGAACAACGTCGTAGTCGGAGGCGACTTCAACGCCTGGGCCCTGGAATGGGGGTCCTCCAGTACAAACGCCAGAGGACGCACGGTGTTGGAGGCTTTGGCCTCTCTGGACGTCGCCCTTCTGAACGAAGGGTCCCAACAAACTTTCAGCAGGGCAGGGTAGGGTCGATCATCGATCTCACCTATGCCAGCAGCACGCTGGCCCGGCACGCCCGATGGAGGATCAGCGACGTATACACTGCCAGCGACCACGAGGCCATACTATGCACCCTGGGCACCCTTGCCCGATCGAGAGGTACCCCGTTCCGGCATGGGAAGGCGTACCGCCAGGACACGCTGAGGGCACAAGCCTTCGCAAGCGCCCTTGAGAGCTACTCTGCAAACGATGCAGACGGAGCCAACGATATGGCGACCAAATTGGCGGACGCACTTGAAGGCGCCTGCGACCAGAGCATGCTACCGAGAGGGACGTTCCGGAAGCACAAGGATCCAGTTTTCTGGTGGAGCGAAGCGATTGCGGTTCTCCGTAGAACCTGCCACCGGGCCAAAAGGCTGCTCCAGCGAGCCAGAGGCACACCGCGCTTGGCCCGATGCAGCGAGACCTACAAAGCGGCGAGGAAGGATCTGAAGACCGCCATAAGGAACAGCAAGAGGGAATGCTTCCTTAAGCTGTGTGATGCCGCCGAAGAGGACCCCTGGGGAGGCGCGTACAGGATGGTGGTGAAGAGGCTGAACGCGGGCAGCAAAGCTCCAACAGATCCAGAGGCACTGGAGGGTATAGTCAGGGCACTGTTTCCTCGAGGACGGCAGATTCCTAGCTCCCTGCGGTTCGAGCATAGCCCGAGCGACATCTGCGAGGTTACGGAAGCCGAGGTGTTGCAGGCAGGCAGAAACCTGATACCTAGGAAGGCTCCGGGTCCGGATGCGATCCCCAACAGCGCGTTGAAGCTGGCACTTCTTCTACTCCCGAGGGAAGTTGCGGGCCTTTTCAACAAATGCCTCCAGGAGGGGACGTTCCCCGAGAGGTGGAAAAGGCAACGGCTGCTACTATTAACCAAGCCGGGCAAGCCGCCAGGGCTGGCCTCTTCCTACAGGCCCATCTGCCTTCTGGACTCCATGGGAAAAGTCTTCGAAAGGGTGATCGGTGCGAGGCTGAGCGCAGCCATCGAAGCAGCAGGCGGTCTCTCCCAGAACCAATACGGGTTCAGGAAAGGGAGGTCGACGCTGGACGCCATCTTGAGGGTCGTACAAACGGCGGAGGAAGCCATTGCTGGGACTAGGTGGAGAGGCGGAACCAAGTCCTATTGTCTGGTGGTGACACTGGACATAAGGAACGCCTTCAACTCGGCCGACTGGACCCGGACGCTGGAGGCACTGAGGTCCTTCAACATCCCGGGCTACCTACTGAATATAGCGCGCAGCTATTTCAGCAATAGGGTGCTGACAATGGACACATGTCAGGGTTCTAGGGCATACGAAGTCTCAGCCGGAGTCCCGCAGGACTCCGTTTTGGGACCTCTGCTCTGGAACGCCATGTACGACGGGGTCCTACGGCTCCCGATGCCAGCCAACATTAACCTGGTGGGTTTCGCTGACGATGTCGCAATAGTGCCGGTAGCGAAGGAACTTGCCGCAGTGGAGGAGCTTGCCAACGTCGCCATACAAGCCGTCGAGGCGTGGCTAGCCGCCGCGGGGCTGGAGCTGGCGGCCCAAAAAACGGAGGCGGTCCTGATATCCAGCCGTAAAGTGGTCGAGACCGCCAGAGTGCAGGTTGGTGGGACCGCGATGGAATCGCAGAGGTCCATCAAGTACCTTGGAGTCCTCATCGACACGCGCCTGTCCTTCAAAGAGCATCTAGAATACGTCCACACGAAGGCCGGTGGGACCGCGGGAGCGCTATCCAGGATGCTGCTAAACACCAGAGGGCCAAAGCAGGCAACGAGGAAACTGCTGACGAGCGTCGTGACGTCGAAGATGCTCTACGCCGCACCGGTGTGGGAAGAAGCCGCGAAGGTGAGGAGCTACATGCGAGGAGTGGAGGCAACGTACTGACTGTGCGCCATTAGGATCGCGTGCTCGTTCCGGACCATCTCAGACGAAGCCGCGTTTGTCATTGCCGGGCAAGTTCCGCTCAGGGAGCTGATAAGGGAGAGGAAGGAGATCCATGATGCCATGACGGACAGTGCAGTCGAGGTACGCTCCAAAGCAGATACGCCGCCAGAAGGACCAGCATAGACAGATGGCAGACTCAATGGGATGGTGCCCCGAGTGTGGCACAGGCATAGAGGAGGACGCTCGCCACGTCCTCTTCGACTGCCACAGGTTTGACCTCGAGCGTCAGACATTGGAGACAGCAGCAGGGTCTAGGGTCAGCACCGAGACTCTGGTGCCGCTGATGCTGGCAGACCCGAAGGTGTGGGAAGCGGCCGCGGAGTTCGCCTCTAGCGTGATGCGAACGCTTAGGTCCTTGGAGAGAAGGCGGAAGAAGCAGACGGAGTAGGTGTCCACGCCACTGCGAAGCAATGCTTTGCGGCAGTACCGCAGTCCGCGGGGCCCCTAGTCCCAACATACTCTTGTCCGTTAAATTAAGTTAAATATAAATTGTATAGTATATATTATAGAGCAAATAAATAAGTATATGAATTGGTCTGCGGTCTATGTCTGCCGTGCCGGCCTCTTGACGTCATCTGCCGTCTCGGTACTTGCCAAAAACCCCATCCAACCGGCCCTTTCCCCGCGCTGAGGTGTGCTAATCACTCGGCCAGAGGGTGTACGTGGGGGGAGCTGATGCAAAACTTTCACGCTTCATTTGCCAGCGACGGGCAAACCAAACGGACAGAGGGACGGACGGATGCCGGCGGTGACGTTGTCGTGTCGGGTTTGATTTTGATAAAATAGGCCAAAGTGCTCATCAATAATCATTTCTGTAAAAATCCGTGAGCAAAGCAATTATTTTTACAAAATGAACGACCGCTCCATACACCATTCAGGGCAATCCATTTTCTGTGTGTGTGTGCATCCTTCACACATCAAAAATAATAATAATTTGTGGGTAGAAACGTATGTACATATGTATATGTATTTACATCGGATGTAAGAATGTATGAAGTATATGTATCCATATCGAACTCTATTCGTGGCTATCTTTTCGAAGAATTTCCCTGAATTTAATTACTTTCCTTATTTAATTCAATGCTTCAATTATTTAATTACCATTTCCTCCGTCGAAATGAGACCAGGAATTTGATTTTATATTTTATTCATTGATAAAGTGCGGCACAACACGAAAATTCAAGTGCAAATTTTGCAAAAATGCCTATGAAAATTATTCAAAACCATTCCCATTCGCGACTGGTCCCCGTCTCCAACTCAACCCTGCTTTGCATCTTTTGTTATACGCTCTCCTTCGACTAGGCGACAACTCTGGTCCCAGTGAGCCGCTATTCAGTTCACTGGAATCGTCCACCACTCCACTGCTCTCGTCACAGCGGCGCCAAGCGGCGGGTCATCTATCCAGGTGGAGAGTGGTGGATGTGACATATTTAAGAAACGGTCGAGTTTCGGGCGGAAGTAATTTTTATTTTTACTCTACAAATATTGACTTGATCCCAATTGCGAGTCACCCAAAGAAATGTTGAAAGCATTGCTCCAGTCGGCGGTCCCGCTGAGGTGCCACGATGTGGGTGGGGTGGGGCGTGTAGGTGCAGGCGATGCTCACTTGACAGTTGGCCACCACAGCGGGCCATAAACAACGGAGGCCCCCAGAAATGGGTGGCCACGGCTGTGGTTCACTTTGTTCTTATTTACCGCCAGCCAGCTCCCTTTGCGCGCTCAGGGAATTTCTTCAAAGAAAACCAGAAAGAAAGACTACCTCCTGAACACCCTTTGACATTCATATGGTGTGTGAAAAGAGTTTTCTTGGATTACCATACAAGATATTGTATCTGGATTTGCATTGTGGATTTGTATCCAGCAAAAGGCGACATTTAATGAAGCAGACTCTGCCCTTGATTCTCATTCGTTGAAAAACAACGAAACGAAAGCGAAAGGCATAGCAGCGTCATGACCTCGTTCAATATTCTCTATGTCTCTCTCTCTCTCACTCTCTCTCTCCCTCTCTTGCAGCACTCGAATGCTATGTTTGCACCTATTATGACGGCTACAGTGATGACTCCTGTGTAAGGAACGTCAAGGTTCTCAACTGTCACAAGAAGAAGCTGTTATAGGCGCCCCTGAGGCTGAGGTGGCGGGGCGCGCTGGACTGCTGTCGCGAAAAATGGGGGAGCCGGGCACATAGCGGTCAGGCTGCAAACGACACGAAACAAGAGAAACGTTTTCCCATAATTACAGTTCAAATCGAGTTGCATTCAGAGGAAGGGAAACAAGAGTTCTTTATCGGAAACCCGATAAGATACGTTCTATACGTGTGTGTGTAAGGTGGCATCATTTGCGTGATGCTCGCATTCAACTGCGGCGGGTCGTGTACTGCTAGAGGGGTGGCTGCCCGACCTTGACCGGCCAGGTTCCACTCGGCTCAAAGGGGCGAGTCCCATTCGTTCCCGCGAGCCAGTGGGTGTCGGTTCCCTTCGTCCTGCAGCGTGGACGCCAGGCTTTGAGCGTCGCGTATTATCGTCTCGTGCTCGTCGGTGTCCGTGGTCGCGTTGTCGTCGTCGATGGCAGCCCCATAACTCCCGAACCAACGGCGATTCAGGACGGCGACGTCGTGATTGGGCGCCGAGCGGACACCTGCGGTTGCGAAGCGGCCATCGGGCTCTACTTCCTCTTCGGCGTCGGTCCCCGGGCCCTGGGTTTGTTGGTCGATCCACCCTTGGATGGCTGCCGCGCGCCGGCACCATGGCATCCTGTCCTGTTGTCGAAGTGTCGCCTCTCCGACCCGCCTCAGCTGGGCTTGACGGGAGGCGGATGGCCCATTGGGGTCGACGATCCAGCCGCGAGTCCGGTGTGTCGTTGGTTCGTCGGCAGGTGCCGGGACTTCAGGCTGCTGGTCTCCGCTAGGGTGTCCCGTCGTATCACCATTTGCCTCTAGGGGCCGAGCTTGCCTTCCGTCTCTTAGACGCTTCATGTCTTCAGTCGATTCTAGGGAGAAAATGCCTGTCGGTTAGAACCTGCCTGTCTTAACTAGAAGTACTAATACCCTCCCCCTATCCTGCTTGAGCGGTGCGAGTAAGAAGATGTTTACATTGGGTGTAGTACTTATCTAATCCCATAAGGGGATGTATACGCAGCTTACGGTTTCGTGGGTCGCGCCCCTTACGGGGCGAGTACGTGACGGTAGCGCGCTACCGCAAGTGGCCCTTGCGAAGTCGGCAGGTCATTCAGGTCTCTCCAACGTCGTTGGGTTCTCCTCGGGGTGGTCCACTCCGTGGAACGCTTTTAAGTCGGCTAAACTCGCAGTTTTCCTTCGTTTGCCTTGATGAACCTGTAGTCGAGGTTCACGGTAACTGGGTTAGTCGAGTCTGATCTTCGAAAAGGGTTGCGTTGTCGACCGGCCGCGGCATCGGCTAACGGGGCGAGTTGATAATTCGTTGGGGGGGGAGGTGCGAGTTGGGCTACCTTGACCCGCCCATGTCCTTCGGGGCCGTGGTCTTCCAGGCGTAGCGGGTCGTGGTGTAGAGCGATGCTTGTTTCCCGTGGGGTCGTTCGCTCTGATTGATCCGCACTGCTGTGCATTTCTGATTTGGCTCGCGTCGATCGTGTTATAATTTTAGCGCCGCCGGGTCCGTCTCGGTCGGGGCTTAGATGCGTTGTCCTTGTATTGCTGCTGAGTCTGGCGTGGTCGAAACTAAGAAACGTTGTCCTGAGGTTACTGCTGGTTCTGGCGTGGTCGTGGCTTAGCTCCGTTGTCTTGGTAGGGATACTCTGGGTGGTTTTCGAGGCAGACGGACTGGCCCTGGGTGTGTCCAGCGGTGTCGCAGTCGTCTCCGTCGAATCTTCGTTGCTTTGGGTGTTCTTCGAGGCGGACGGACTGGCCCTGGGTGTGTCCAGCGGTGTCGCAGTCGTCTCCGTCGAATCTTCGTTGATGGTTCTGGCGCGGTCGTATCGAATCGTGGGTTGGGTTCGGGTGGCGTTGCTGGGTCTGGCGTGTTCGAGATCCTGATGCGTTGTCGTGGGTCCATTGCTCGGTCTAGCGTGGATGGGACTCGGGTGCGTTGTCACTGGTACATTGCTGGGTCTGGCGTGGTTGGGATTCTGGTGCGCTGTCACTGGTACGTTGCTGGGTCTGCCGTGGTTGGGATTCTGGTGCGTTGTCTTCGTCTGGTGGGTCGCCGTTGGATTGGTCGAGTGGGTAGGACCAGTGGGTAGTGGGTAGGATGCAGTCGCGGGACTTTCGTCACTAAAAGTAACCATGCGGGGCCGAGTCGAGGATGATGTGGGGATCGGGTTGGTTTCCCGGATCGCCCGCTGGGTCAACTGCAAGTACGCTCGTCCGCATTGTATTATGGCCTGGACGCCGCAAAGGAAATCGAGCCCCAGTATGATGTCGTCCACTACCATGGGTAGGACTAATAGAATAACCAGCGTTTCCTGTTGATCCAGACGTACCTTGACCGAAACTGCTTGCGTCACCCCCTTTGCTGTACCGTCCGCCAGGCGGACGGTAGTCCTTATATTCCGTGCGTTCCCTCCGGTACTTACTTCATGAGCGATGCGATGACTGACGAACGACCGCGTTGCTCCCGTGTCGAGGGTAGCTGTGAGCGGTACTCCTTCGATGGTTACTAGCGCGGCGATCCTGCCTCCTTCCAAACTTAAGGGATGAGTTACTCCTGGGTGCCCTGGAGGTATGTCTCCGATCGGTTCCCTGACGAGCGGAGACTCGGCCCGTTTCCCGACTCGGATAGCCTACAGCAGTCGATCGTCCGGATGACGCGGCGGCCACACTCCCAACAGAATAGCACTCGCCGATTCCTGCATGAACTGCTGAAATGACCTTCCGGTCTCCATCCTGGGTCACTACGCGGCTTGCCGTCTCGGCGCTCCGGGAGGGCCCGGTGTCGTCTGGAGGAGCATGCTGTGGGGTGGATAATCCGGGTCCTTGGTATGATGGCGTTCTGGCTTTCGTATTTGGGCGGTCGTTAGCTGGGTGGGTTTGTTCGCGGTCCCGCGTTGTCTCGTACGCTACTATCAGTTGGGTCAGTTCTCGCAACGTCTCGAACTCATGTGTACGGGTGAACAGTTGGTATTCCGGCCGAAGGTTCTCGTAGATCCTGTCCAGCTCCCTGTCTGGAGTATACTGAGCTCGTTGCATCATGAGTCGGAGGTCAATAAAGTAGTCCTGAAAGGCTTCTCGGGATCGTTGGCGACGGGAGCGGATCGTATCTTCCAAGCGCTGAAAGTATCGCGGGGGTAGGAAGAACTCCAAGAACTCCTTCCGGAACTCGGTCCATGGCTTGCCTTGCATCTGGAACGTCCTAAACCATCCTTCTGCCTTGCCAGTTAGTAGGCCGGAGATGGCTCGCAGCAGTTGTGCTGGGCTTCCGCCATATGAGTCGACCCTTTCTTCCAACCGTTCGATGAAAGCCAGCGCATCCGAGTGTCCGTCGAACTTCAGACCCCAATTGCGCAGCTTATCGGCCAGGGCGGCGAAGGAAATTTTTTCAATTCCGGGTCGCAAAGTTCGGGCTTCCTCGGGGAAGCGGTGCTGGTGGTGATTGTCACCATGTCGCCGGTCAGTCGTGGTTTCAAGCCGGCCAGAGTCGCCGTGAGCTGCGCGCGTGAACTCGGGAATTATGATAGATAGAGGCTGCTCCGCACAGATCCCTTCCTTCCGCTCTCGCTGACTCGGTCCCGGCGACGTGGCCGTGTTCCTCGGGCTTCTCGGGCTGGGCGCGCTGTCGAAGACCATTCCGAGCTCTTTGATCCGTTTTTCGATCCCAGTCGGATGCTCACCGCGCGAGATAAAGGCCGAGATCCGGCTGCGCAGTTCGTCCACTGTCCCGGTTTCACCGAGGCCGAATTTGGCGGCGATGGCCTGCAATTCGTCCTTGCGCCGATACGAAATCCACTGTACCCCCATGTCGAAGCACGGTGGTCGAACTGGCACTTCGAGGTCTTTCGCGTTTCCGACGGTAGTATCACGTATTGAGCCTCCGGTAGAATCTTCTCTTAGGTCACGCACTGAATACCGGAGTCCTTGGGGCTAGTCACGGAAGCACGGCGTATGTACGGTTAACACGGTTGTCCTGCTTGGGGTCCTGGTCGATAGTCCTTGCTATCGTTGTCCTTGGAATTGTCCTTGTGGTCCTGGTCGTGCTGGGTTCGTTGATTTAAGCGTTGGATCTCGTCCCGTGTTGATGGCTGAACGCTGACTGATCACTTTTAAGGCCGGGCGTTTACTCTCCGCTATCGTTTTGTAGGCCGGGCCTTGAATGATCGCGCTGAAGACCGGGCGTTGACTGCTCGCGCTGAGGGCCGGGCATTGACTCTTCTCGCTGAGGGCCGGGCGTTGACTATCGGCTATTGTTTTGTAGGCCGGGCATTGAATGATCGCGCTGAAGACCGGGCATCGAATGACTGCTCTGAAGACCGGGCGTTGACTGCTCGCGCTGAGGGCCGGGCATTGACTCTTCTCGCTGAGGGCCGGGCGTTGACTATCCTCTTCTGGGTCTGAGTACGAAATATATAGCCGGGCTGGTTGGTCTTCGGGAGGATTCCGACGCTCGCTCGGCCTCTACCGCCCACGACGCGCTACTCGCTGCGTACATGTCGCTCTCTCTCTAGCGATTTCCGCTCAGCTTCGGCTCGGTTCTCTTTCTCTGCCGCCTCGCCGCGGCGCTCTCCTCCTCATGTGGGCGCAGCGGCCACGTGCTGACGCTATTGCTAGGGAGGTTAGGGAAGCCAGCCTCGGCTGTACGTGAATAATGGGCGACCTCACGTGCGGTTTTTTTACAGAGATATACAGCTATTCTTGTCCTAATGATTCCGACTGGCCGTGCTTGCGCATGGTACAGTCCCGATTCCCCCTGCTACTCTTTCTTCTGATCGACTGTTCCACTTAGCGCCCCAAAACATAACGGAATCCCGGAGTCCCTGCTCGGGCGCCATCTGTAAGGAAGCGATCCTGGGCTGGGGTACATATCTCAGTCTACTCCAGGGTCGAAATTACAGTAATATTTATAATTTGCCGGGACTCCGTATTTCGGAGCGATGATAGTGGACGGGGCAGCAGTCCCGCGGACGGGAGCGATCGTAGCGTGGGACGTGGGACCAATAGCGCCTTCAGGACCCCACCGAACTCAGAATCAATACGGAGGTCTTTACTATGCGATAATACCGACAGGTGTCGCCGAGAGTACCTAGGCTACCGCCGGACAGTACTTACGGGACCCTGCCGGCCTGAGAGTTACTACGAAGCGGGAAGGGGGACTTTGCTATGCGGGAATACCGACAAGTATCGCCGAGAGTACCTAGGCTATCGCCGGACGGTACTTACGGGACCCGGTCGGCCTATGAATTACTACGACGCGGAAGGGGGACTTTGATATGCGGAAATACTGGCAAGTATCGCCGAGAGTGCCTAGGCTATCGCCGGACGGCACTTACGGGACCCTGTCGGCCTAAGAATTACTACGACGCGGAAAGGGGAACTTTGCTATGCGGAAATACCGACAAGTATCACCGAGAGTACCTAGGCTATCGCCGGACGGTACTTACGGGACCCTGTCGGCCTAAGAATTACTACGACGCGGAAAGGGGGTTTTCGCTATGCGGAAATACCAACAAGTGTCGCCGAGGGTACCTAGGCTATCGCCGGACGGTACTTAAGGGAGCCTGTCGGCCTAAGAATTACTACGAGGGTCAGGGATATCGACGAGCATCACCGAGAGTGCCTAGGCAATCGCCGGATAGCACTTACGGGACACTGTCGAACTAAGAATTACTACGGGGGTCAGGGATATCGACAGGCATCGCCGAGAGTGCCTAGGAAATCGCCGGATAGCACTTACGGGACACCGCCGAACTAAGAATTACTACGAGTACGAGAATACCGACGTGTATCGCCGAGAGTGCTTAGGCAATCGCCGGATAGCACTCACGGGACACTATCGGGCTAAACATTACTGCGAAAGTCTTTATCATACAGGGCAGGTATCGCCAAGAGGGCCTAGGCAATCGCCGGACAGCCCCTTCGGAACCCAGGGAACTACGGGGATCAGGCGAGACAGCAACAGGCGTCACCGGGGACGCTTAGACGATCGTCGGATAGCGGCCTCGGGACCCTGCGAGGTCACAAACTACGGGAGGGAATCATGCCGAGGGAACGCCGACAGGTGTCACCGAGAACGCCTAGGCAATCGCCGGACAGCGGCCTCAGAATCCTGTCGGGCTACGAACTACTGGATGGTAGCACGCAGGCTCGGGCAAGAGGCGGAAGGAAGGGCAGAGAAGATGAAGCCCCGGGCCTCCAGGTTCCCTAGTGTATAGATAGTTGGTGGTCGGGCTATGTTTCTGTTATATTCGTTACATTTCACTTTATTCTCTCTTGGTTCCCTACCTATCGCACCGCTCAGCAGCCCGTATACACGTCTAGAGACTAGCTTACCCCTGAGCTCCCACGCTTGTACTCGTCGAAAGCCTCCTCTTCCCCGTGGGTGCAGCGTAGATGCAGGATCTCTTCTCCGTAAGTGTAGTATCGATGCAGAGTCTTCTCCCCGTAAGCGCAGCGTCGATGCCGGATCTTCCCCGTGTCCCTGATAGCGTTGGCGTGGATCCGGGCCGCGAACACGTCCGACTCCTACGACTGCTCGCAATCGAATTTTTCTCACCCACGTTTTTCTTCTCCAGCCTCAGAACTCTCCCGATCCAGCGCCAGCGTGGGCGGCCAGCGTCGTCATTCTCGCGGCGGCAGAGGGCTGGCGCCGTCGCCAGCGCGGCGTCTACGCTGCGCCGGTGACTTTTGCCTCTCCTTTTCGCTGCTGGCGCGTCGTTACTTCGCTTTAGTTTTCCGCGTTTCTCTTCTGCCGTTGCTGCTGTGGGCATACTGTTTCGGCGCTTCGTTGCTGCGTCGACGCTGGCGGCTTATCTTTTCGGCGCTTCTCGTCTTCGGCCGTCGCTGAATTGATGCTGTTGGCTACCGTTTCGGCTCTTGGTGCATCTCTCTCTCTCTTTGGCTTCCGCTGCGTTGTTGTTGTTGGGTTTTGTTTCTTGGTGTATTCCTCCCCGTTTCTGTGTCGGTGCCGTTGGATTTCGATTCTTGGTGTATTCCTCCCCGTTGCTGTGTCGGTGCCGTTGGATTTCGATACTTGGGGTATTCCTCTCCCTCTTTGGCTGCTGCTGCGTCGTTGTCGTTGGGTTTGTGCTTTCTCGGTGTATTCCTCGCCGTTGCTGCGTCGATGCCGTTGGTTTTCGGTTCTTGGTGTATTCCCCTCTCTCTTTGGCTGCTGCTGCGTCGTTGTTGTTGGGTTTGGTTCTGAAAAGCCAGTGGCGTCCGCCGTGATCGCGACTTGCCCCCCCCCCCCCCCCTTTAAAGAAGATAATAAGCTACGTGGGGCTTAGAGACCCCTCGGTCCGTATAATATATAAAATTAATACGATGTAGCCTTCGTGGCCTTCCCCCTTCCCCCTTAACATAAAGCTGAAAAGTCAATGCTTAAACCTAGAAAACGAAGAAAAGTCAAAATCTTAATTCAAATAACGTAGGTCCGGGTCCCTCCAATGGGAAAATGCCGGCGAGTTGATGGGCGGAAAAATGTGGGTGGAGCGTACGCTCCCTCACAGGGCGGAAGTGGGCGGGGCAAAGTTTTGAAATATACTTGTAGCAGTGACATATCACAGAAGTCCGGATATAAAATGTCGTTGCTCTAGCTTTTATAGTCTTTGAGCACTAGGCGCTGATAGGGACGGACAGACGGACGGACGGACAGACGGACGGACGGAAAAACAGACAGGGCTCAATCGACTCGGCTATTGATGCTGATCAAGAATATATATACTTTATGGGGTCGGAAACTATTCGTTCTGGACGTTACACACATCCACTTTTACCACAAATCTAAAATACCCCAATACTTATTTTGAGTATCGGGTATAAAAATGAAAAGCGATTTCTTGAGTTGGAGAGCAGCTACGTGTTTTTCTTAGAACAATTTCCTTTCATGGTAAGCGGATTCTCTATTTTATTGGAACAGCGGGAAAGCAGCTCCATAATACCGGGAAAGAATTATGACTTACGTTTCTTTGCGCTACTTTAGGGGTTTGCGTTTTTAGAGCATTTTAGTTGAATGTCAATTCAAAAGCATTTGACTGTAGGATAAATTAATTACAGAGATATGGGGCGGTGTAATTTGAGCACTTCAGAAATTAAGACCGTTCTTTATAGCCCCTTTCGAAGTCAGAGAGATTGAGCACCCAGTAATATCAACTCCCTAACTCCTTCGATCCAGCTGTCGAGTTAACAACCCAATCATGGGGTCCCTGCACACCGACATTAGACAATTTCAAGCTTGATTAAACCCAAGCGGAAAATATAGCCCGGAGCCAAAGACACTCTGAACAAACACAATGTGGAAATGTAACCAGAGTGTAGGGACAGGAACAGGGACAGAGATAGAGATAGAGACAGAGACGAGCCAAAGCCATTGCCATCCCCCCAGCCAACCCCAATGACAGCACAGACATTGACTTATTCATGTTCCTGTTGCACAGTAGCATTGTCCCGGCCAATGACTTCTGTACTTGGCCAGCCACAGCAATGCAATGCACTCTTGCGTCGCCTGCCTCGAGCAGCAGCCACAAACTGTATTCCGTTTGGCATGCAACAGCAGTAAAGCGCGTAACGGCGTCCTACCCCAGACATTGTTCTCCGCCCCGGGGGCGACAGACTGAACATAAATAAATACGTATACGCGGTCAATATTTTAAGGGGATTCTCATTAAGAGGGACACCAGACCATTTGGTATTTACCCACACAGAGAGATACAGATTGAATGGGTCTTTGAGGACTTCTCTAACCTGTTGTCCAGGTAACCTTCTGGCGGGCCGGGTCAAGCATTCCATATGTAGGTTAAGCCGTTCTGGATTGTTTCCTCGAATGGCTGGGAAATGTGGAAACGCCCCGCAAGGCTGTGGATAATAATGCTCGTCTCTCCTTGACTGACAGATTCATTCAATGCGGCTTACTCTGCCCCCGTTCTGTTGCTGGGGCAACGAAATTCGCTTTTCCTGGGCGAGATCCAGTCATTCTCCCGATGATGTGGCTTACCAACTGTCTAATAAAGAAATTTCTATGAATCAATTCGAAGTTCGCCGGAATTTATGCATCGAGCTCTAAACCACTTTGGGAGGGAGGGACCAATATCTTAGCCGGCCCATCCCTACCACGAGGATTCCTTTCTGTGTGGGGTACTGTTACGGGGGAGTGTGCCTGTGACTGCGTTATCTGCTGCCGATATGTTGGCCCATTCATTGAACTGGAACTCATTCGCACAAACAACGCTTCGCCTTTACCGAATGCGTTTGATGTTGAATGAGTGGGACTTTGACTCGGGCGAGGGGAGGCCCTGGCCCTGGCCCTTGGATTGGCACTGCCACTGGTCCTGCTACTATTGTGGCTCACTAGTCTGTTTTGTTTCAGCACTTGGCTCGGTTTATCCCTTAGAAAACGCTACCCTCTTGTCGAACAAATAAAGTTACTTTGCCCCCGAACAGAGCCGGCATAGCTTGGCCTATATACTGTTAATTAAGTGGCTATTACTGGGTTGGGGGGGGCCGAGCCCCAGCTGTCATCAAAGTTCAGTTTCAAGTTGAAAAGGGCCGCCACCAGCTCCACCCCTCGGCTTGAGGGTGGTCTCTTGGAATCCTTTTAGGGCCCCACATATATTTTTTATGAGCTTTTGCTGAATTTAATTATTCTTGCCAATTCGAGTGTACCCAGTACTTGCAGAGGAATTGTAGATGTTGTACTCGGATGAATATAAATATGCAACAGTTCGAAGAAATTGTTTCTCTCATTGTTAAAGTTTTTGTGGTGCTGTTGGTGGATAGCTCGCATCCTTTCCCATGGCACGCTTCCAATTTATTAGCGGAAAACCAATCGCGAACATGCCCTGATTTTAATTGCCTGATACGGCGAAATCAAAGCTACATTTTCATTCGAATCCATAGGAGGCAGGCTTCTATAATGTACAACATAAAAAACGGCATTCAATTGGATAACTGCAGGCCACTCAATCGCATTTTCCATTAAATTATTCAGCCATGAACACAAATAATGCTTCCGTTCCACCGGAACTCTTGAAAATGGCATCCCCATGAAAACTTCGATTTTGATTTATTAGCTGGCCAGGTACGGTGGCTTTGTTTTCGCCGCATTATAAATTAGTGGCTTCATCATAATTATAATCATTATCGGTCTGCGGAAGCAGACATCAATCAAAACCAATGGGAAATAATCGATGATCCACATGTGGGCGGAAGCTGGGGAGAATCCGTGGAGCTGTGGGGGGTAATTGCAAGGCTGCTCATAACGATGATGACCATTTTGATTGTGATTGTGATTATTTACCTGTCAGCGGTCGTGTTGAGGGTTTACAGGGCTGCCAGGGGCAACACTGCGTATGAGTGATGGAGTGCAAATGGAGAGTAGAAATCAATTACAGGTGATTTAAGTGCTACATGTATTTCTGGAGTCTAAATAAAGCTGGGCGCGCAATTTGCGATGGCTTCTGCAGCTGGTCTCTCGCTTCTGTTTGAGTTTTAATAAGAAACGGCAGCAGCGTAATGGAAAGCGGTTGTTTGTCTTCTAATAAAAGAACAAATCTGTTAGCAGCGCATTGGGCACGCGTTGCGTATACGTAATATGAGAAAATAATTGCTTCTATGGCTGGCTGGCAAATTGCTTTCGAAGCGGACCAAAGCACACCAGGCCACACGCCACACGCCACGCTCCACACTCCACACACCACACACATATCCTCGTCCAACAATGATGAATCTGCAAAAAAGTTTTTTAAATAGCAAAGCCAGAAAATGATTTCGCTTACAATGGCTTCCCCACATTCATTCTTTCGTTCCTACATTTCCCTGATCTGATGAAAAGCCAAGGGTGCTGGAGTGGGTGTTTTTATGGCCGTGTTTATTGGCCTCTTTTCTGGTTTGACCAAAGCATTCGTTCCATGCCAACAGGACGTTCCTGCCTCGAGTCGACTGCTGTCATTGGCCTGCCACCTCGCTACTCATTTCCCATAAATCATGATTATCAGCTGTTTCAGCTTTTGTTTGCGGTCCTTAAAGTTTATTTTATTTCTTTGCTCTTTTATTGAGGAGCAGCGAGTGGAAGGGCATTAAAATGAATGCTCGGTATATGGCCACCCCTGGGCATTCGCAACCTTAGTGGTGGTAAAGTGTGTTGTTTGGAGGGTAAAGGGATAATTCTATCGAAATAAGTTGAGTTTCCGCTGAAAAGAGAGGGCAGTGGCCTGTGATATGATGAGCTGAATGTCCATAGTGACCTTGGTATCCGATCTATCCTCCTCTCGACTGCTCTTTCTGCAACTCTTGGACGCAGATTGGAATCAGTAGAGGTCACTGGTGCGTTGTCAATTTCCCCATAAAGAGCCAGCAGTCAGTGGAGTTCAAAGGAAATGCAGTGTCTGAATGGAATTTCAGTGTATCTAATATGATAAGCCGTTGCTAGGCATTTAGCTGGCAGCCAGCAAACTGTTCTGGTATTCAAGCGTTTATCAAAGTCTCCACCTGTTGGGAGGTAGATGTATCTCATGGCTCGGTCGTGTGCCCTCGCCACATTTGTCAGATGGCTGTCGGCAGCTGTTCCAGGAAAAAGCATTTATGTAGAGAATACCTGGCAGAATTTTGCTGCATTAAATAGTCCTTTCACTCAGGGCATGGCTACTCGGAGGCCATTTAAATTCCATTGTGTGTTTCCTCTTCTTTCTGCGGCCGCACCCTCCCACCATCAGCCTTGGGGCGCACATGCACAGTTAAAATGGCAACAACATACGCCACAAGAGCAGCCGCAGGAGCGGAGACAGGAGCTGCGACGGGGACAGAGTCAAGCAGCCTGTGGCTGGAATGTGAGGCATTGTCAGAGGGCCAAGGGGACACAGCCATTGGGACATGATTTTAATTGTGAGTCGGAAATTATGTTTCACTTTCAGCGTCCTCAACCTTTTTTTCCCCCCAGGAGGGCTCCTCAACTGAAGTACGCCCTCATTCTGGACATCCATGCAGACCCAGCCGAAAGCCAAAACTTTACCCCCAACGTTTGGCCTTTGACTTGTTTTCGACTTTCCTGTGTACTTTCGGCTCCCTCCTTGGGGACAAATTTAATGGACATTTGCTGCCAAAAGTTGTCGTTTTACAATCACATGGATTCTCCCAGTAAGGCGTAGGGTCATCCCTGGTCCGGGAATGAAATCTGACCCAATGCTGTGAGAGCAATAAAGACAGCTAGAAAATCTCTGGAATTTCAGAAACAGAAAAGCGTTCTTTTCCCCCTAAAAGTTTATAATATTGGAATACCATTTGGATGATATTTCAATTACCTTTTCCATCTAATCATCTTTCTAACCATCATTTACGTAGTTTTTATTCTTTTCCTCAACTATATTATTAATAAACATTAAATATGGTATATTAAATTTGTAGGAAATAAAAATTTAAATATAATATATTATATATAATATTTAACTGTTAAATGTATTTTATTTAACTATGAAATATATTTAATTAAAATATGAAATGCACTTCTTTTATTTTATTTTAATTTCTCTGACATTTCTCTGGACGTTAATAAATAAAGCTTGAAGAAACCCACTGTTCCGATCAGCACAATTTAGAATTTGGCACAATCGTCGATTAATTTGCATTCTTTTCTTGCAGCCACTCTCCGACCTGCTTATTTTTCCGGAGAAAACTGTCGGGCTCTGTCTGCAGCTACTACCTTCCAGTACAGTCGCTTCTGGAACATTTTAATTAGCTTTAAAGTGCCATAAGGTCTAGGCGCACACTCACACACAGGCCTTACGTGCTGAGACGAGACACAAAAGTTGGAATTAGTTTTCTGAATTGGCCCAGACCGCTGCACTTGTGGCTGGGGTTTCCAGAGATGAGTCCAAAACTTTGAGGCTAGCCGTAACCATTTTCTACATTTGCACGAACGAGTCGAGTTCCATCCAAGAGGCAAACACACCTGAGAGTCGAACGTGGCAGGGCAGCTGAAGTGAGGCCGAGGCGGAGGCTGGGAGAGTGCTGTGCGGATGCATTTCATTTGGAAGGGGCCCCGACAAAGACAATACGGAGGGTTTAAGGAGTGCCTTGGCCCGTTTACGCAACAGAACGGGCCCCTCAGTTCCACAACAACCCACACCGCCAACCTCTCCCCTGCCTACCTCCAACTCCAGATACACCAATCCCTACCAGCATCCAGCCGCCAATTCCTTGTCATCGCCCACATCTGCTGCTGTCTTGCCGCATTCTAACGCGGTCTTATCATTAAAGCCAACGGAAGCGGCATCGGCATCGGCAGCGTCAGCGGCAACGGCCACTGGACGGGGAAGGGGACGAGAAAGGGCTGCTGCTGGTGCTGAAACTGAAACCGCTGGAAGCGCAGGAACTAGAACAGGGGCAGCTCGCATCACAGGAGCCAGGACAGGAGCTGCTGATGCAGATGGTTACCGCATCAATGGCCTCGTCCAGAACGTGAGTACCATAAAATCATCATACAGCAGTACCACAAAAGCCCGCTTCCCCGCATACTATATGGCTATATGTATAGTGTATTCGTAGCATATATGTACCTGTATATTCTTGGACGTTGACATGCAATGACTGCATCTTTCAAGAGGCGATGCAGTTACTGCACAGTCAAGTGGCCCGTGTGAAACCAGCAGAAGGCTGTTACGCGCGGATCCCAAGCAAAACGCAGCCCTCCTCCCGCCCAACCGACCGAGGGGCGCTGCCGCATGACGAACGGTGCGTAGTCGAACCGAACGCGAACATGCAAGAAAGATAGCTATTAGACTAACATTCGAGGAAAATTAGCACTAAACTTACAAAGAAACTAAGCATGCAATCAAAATACAAATACCACTAAAATTACTAATTACTAGAAAGGTGTGTAAGGATTAGTAATATAATAAGAAGAAGAGAATTAGTGGTGGATATAATATGGTAGAGGGAATTATAATCCGAGCATAAGACCCTAAACGGTTCATGCAAGGAATAATTCGATCTACAAAGTGGAAGGAACAACGGTATAAAATTTCTAGTCAGTCTAATAGGAATCGTGAAGTTTATGCGGCTCAACAGATCAGGGCTGTCTATGTCACCCCTGATCAAGTTGTGCATAAATATCACACCAAGCATTTTTCTACGGATAACTAAGGATGGGAGGTTTACTAATAGTAGTCTACTAGAGTAAGATGGGAGTCTTACACCCGCATCCCAGTTAAGGCCCCGCAGAGCAAAGAGTAAAAAGTTTTTCTGCACTGATTCTATACGGTCCTGGTGTACTTTGTACTGAGGGCACCATACACAGGAGCCGTATTCTAAGATCGGACGAACAAGCGAGGTATAGAGAGCCTTTGTTCCTTTGACCACCTCTTTATAAACCCAAGCTCGCCCATGGCCTTATTTACCATGGTAGAAATGTGTTCGGAAAACTTTAACTTGGGGTCCAACATAACACCCAGATCATCCACCAGGGTAATTCTCTCAAGAGAACCACCAAATAGGGTATAGGGAGCCAACAAAGGGCTAGAACGATGAAATGTCATAACTTTGCATTTCGAGGCATTAAGGTGTAACAAGTTTGCACAACACCATGACTGAAAGCTATTGAGATCGGATTGCAAGCGAGAATGAAATGAGATGTCCTTGTACTGGACACAGAGTTTAACATCATCCGCATACATAGGTACTCGAGAGTATGTTAATACTGAAGGCAAGTCATTAATAAAGAGTGTGAAGAGTAAGGGGCCTAGATGGCTGCCCTGTGGTACTCCCGAAGAAACCTTTACTGGTAAAGAGAGGGAGTTTTTGAAGAGGACTCTTTGAGACCTGGAACAAAGATAGCTAGAAATCCATCTCAGGAGGTTGGCGGAAACCCTAAAAGGTCAAGTTTTTGCGCTAAAAGGGAATGGTTTACAGAGTCGAATGCTTTACTAAAGTCGGTGTAAATAACATCCGTCCGTAAGTTACCTTGAAAGCCTATAATAATTAAAGAGGTAAACTCTAACAAGTTCGTGGTGGTAGATCGCCGCCTTATAAATCCATGCTGAGTTGGAGATATAAGTGACTTGCAGAGATGTTGCAAGTGCGGAGTTAAAACCTTCTCAAACATTTTAGGAATAGCGGATAACTTTGCTATACCTCTATAATTTTTTGCATCAGACTTGCTACCTTTTTTATGGAGAGGGGGGAAGCAAGAAGAATCAATGGACAGGGTGAATAGTTTAAGCAAAGGTCCACACAGAGCCTCGGCGCAGTACCTGAGTACACAACCTGGAACCCCGTCTGGACCCGGGGAAAACACCGGCTTAACTAGTCGAAGATCATGAAGTAGGGAACATTCATTTAACAAGGGACTGAAAATGCCGTTCGACCTCGGTAAACCGTATGCGTACGGATGACCAGAGTAGCTTTCCTCAGAATAGGTGGTTTGGAAAAATTGGGCAAAAAGATCGGCAATTGCCTGATCATTATTTGCCGACGTATTACAAAATGATAGCGAGGATGGGTGTGCGGACGTTCTACGCTTACTGTTTACGAAGCAGTAAAACTGTTTAGGGTCCTGAGAAAAACGTATCCTGCATCGAGATAGGTAGTTCTTATAGCATTGAGCATTAAGAACTGAAAAGTTTGTCCGAGCTATTACATAGCGAGAGTGAGAAGTAGGAGAACCCACTTCTTGAAATTCGGCTTTACGAAAGCAGCGGACACGTTCGGATAGCCTACTCGACCGATCCAATACAGTTGGTCCTATATCTAGCGACACCTTGAAAGTAGGGTGGTAGGCGTCTTCAGGTATAGTGATCGGAAGGGCTCGGGTTAACAACACTATGGTCGGATCCGATACAAAGCACAGATCAAGCAATCGACCCAAGGAATTTTTAACATGGTTGACTTGAGACAGGGACAGGTCAAGCAAGCCGTCAGCAAAGTCATGTCGTGACATGGGCACTAGGATACTAGACTCGTTTACCGAAGACCAAACAGTTCCTGGCAAGTTGAAGTCACCAAGAACTATCATACGATCTTTATCAGATAGCGAGGAAGAAACAGCGGTTAAAGCGGACAAGTGCTGCTCATAAATTGAAATATCCGAAGAAGGTGGGATATACGAGCAAGTAATAAATATAGCGAAAGCGGGAAGAATCAGTTTTACACACAGGAATTCCAGTTCCTGTTGAACTAGGACTGTGAATTGTTCCGACGTGAAGGAAGAGTCCAGTGCAATTAGAACCCCCCTGCACGTCGAGACGAACGGTCCTTTCTAAAAGTTGTGTACCGACCTGCCAAAACCTCGGAACAAAGAATGTCCGGCTTTAACCAGTTTTCAGTAAACACAATAACGTGGGAAGCAAATGCAACACTATCCCGGAAAAAAATGCTGAGCTTACTACGCAAGCCTCTTACATTCTGATAGGTTATTAAAAGAGAAGTTAGTTTTTTGGAAAAGTGGTAGCAAGACGGGAAGTTGAGGAAGAGGAAGTTGAGGTTGAGGGTGGCACACTGGAAAGATTTGTAAGGGATTTGGGGGGCCTATTCTTCTTCTTAGCCTTAAACTCCTTCACCACCAAATGCTCCGGCCAAAATTTGGCGGAGCAAATGGTGTCAAATTGAGTTGGGGAGATGCTTATCTTAAACGAGGCTATCTCCCTGGCATAAGAGAAGTTGAATTTCTCCACCTTTAAACCCACGGCTTTTATTTTACTTTGAATGAAAGCAATTACATCATTAGATGTGAGGTCAGGGGCCAGCCGTGAGAGAAAAACTTGTCGTTTTGGTGGGACTCCCACCAGTGGTTTGGGCACCACAGGCCTAGTACCTGTGGTGGCAATATCCGGAGGTCCGGAAGGTCTATTTACTGGTGGGATCGGGATGGACGGGACAACTAGCGAACTTGCGGACACCACGGACACGGACGCTGCAGACGTACTTGGCTGCACATTCTCCGAGGCGATGAATTCGGCTACCGAATCTGCATCGCCAGCAGCTGTCGTTGCCCTTGGAGTGGCAAACGAGATCAACTGCTGCACCCTTGGAGTGGTCGGAGTCAGTTTTTCGGCGGCGCACGGCTGAGTGACGGTTGGCACTTGCAGATCCCGCGGAGTGACCTTTTTACGCCACGGAGACTCATTCAGCAGTTGCAGACTGCCAAATTGAGACTCCATGGCTAGTAGCCGATCGTATTGCTTTTTAAAGCCAACGGTCAGCTCCTTAAAGCCCTTCCGCGTCTGCCTCATGAAAGCCACCATGTCTTTCTCCACCGCATGGCATGCCTCGCAACTGTAGTGCAAACCATTACGTTTTGAAATGGCATCACTCACAAGGCCAGAAAATCCAGCGCATTTTTCGTGCACTACGCAGTCGCAGAGCCAGCAGGGGATAATCGGCTGATCGTGGGTGATCTGCTTATTGCATGATTTTTTGGCACATACAACAGAAAACTCCATAGTAAGAAATTTGAACAAAATTAGAATCAAATAATATTTTAAAACAAATGGCTATCACACCTGTCTGCCAGACAAACGCTAATAGAACAGTTGAACAGGAGAACAGTTGCAGCAGCAGCTAATGAGAGAGAGAGAGAGCTACTGAACAGAAAGTTACGAGAGCGAGAGAGAAAGAACAGTTATTTAAGTTTAGGTGATAGGGAGAGAGTGATAACACAACAAAAGCTACCAGACGAGAGCGGACTGCAATGCAATGTAATGCGTACTCACTCACTGCAACAACACACACACGACAAGCCGACGCCGAAAAATAAAAAGTTAAATAATGTTTTAACAAAAAGCAAAAGGCATGCACTCGCGGGGAAGAGATAACTTCCAGATTGTTGGCTGGTTAGGAAGTTAATTAAAGTTTATTTAGGAAAACACCGGCTGTTTATTCAAAACAAAAGCAAACGAGGGGGAACGTTGTGAGTTGCTGCGGACACCGCAACTCTACAGTTATACCCGATACTAAGTCAGTATGGCTCTCCTCCGGCAGACGTCGCTACAGATTTTCGTCCTTTGTGGGGGCGGAAGAGGGTGGGGAGAAATTTTGAGATATACGTTTTAAAGTGAGATCTAACAGGAGTGCGAATACCAAATTTGGTTACTCTAGCCTTAATAGTCTCTGAGATTTGTGAATACCCCCAGATTTTCGTCCTTTGCGGGGGAGGAAGGGGGTGTGGCGAAATTTTGAAAGAAACTCGTCTCGGTCCGATATCTTAGGAGTGTGGATACCAAATTTGGTTGCTCTAGCTTTTATAGTCTCTGAGATCTAGGCGCTAATGTTTTACTCTAAGCAAAGCCGCCTATGCTACGTGTGTGTTAGAGAGAGACAGGGCGAGAAAAAATGAAATTGTTTTCTTGATGCTGGCTATAATAATTATACGATCTTATTCAAATTCTACAGTCTAAAAGATATGGTCATTCTCTACGATTCTGCGCTTTTGGTTTTCTCGTATCTTTAAAATTGTGGATGCCACAGATTTTTGTCTTTTGTGGGGTTGGAAGTGGGCGAGGCGAAGTTTAGAAATATTTTTGTGGCAGTGACATATCACAGAAGTCTCGATCCAAAACATCGTTGCTCTAGCTTTTATAGTCTTTGAGCACTAGGCGCTAATAGGGACGGACAGACGGACAGACGGACGGACGGACAGACGGACAGACAGACATAGCTCAATCGACTCGGCTATTGATGCTGATCAAGAATATATATACTTTATGGGGTCGGAAACGATTCCTTCTGGACGTTACACACATCCACTTTTACCACAAATCTAATATACCCCAATACTCATTTTGAGTATCGGGTATAAAAATGCGTAGCGCAAAACAAAAACGCGTCTGATCACTACGAAAGAGAACGAACGAACGTATACCTGTATATGAATCTGTATCTGCTTGAGTCAACACAAAGCCGCAAAAGTGGATAGCTAGCTGGTATGCCACACAACACCACACTTTAATTGCAGTACACCGAAAGCTTGAAATTGAGCCACATTCCAGATTCCAGCTTTGCTTGAGTTGGCCAACAAGGTTACCAAGGATGATTATACCAATTACACAATAGAACGAGGGGGAACGTTGCGAGTTGGTGCGGAGACCGCAACTCTACATTTATACCCGATACTTAGTCAGTAAGGCTCTCCTCCGGCAGACGCCGCTAATATTGAACGACACGACAAAGAGTGCGTGCGAGAGAGACAGAAAATCAGTCTGAGCGTGACGTCGGGCGCTGCGTAGCCAGTGCAAATTTATTTGTTCCTTTTGGCTATAAAAATTATCTGATCTGATCCAGATTCAGCAACCTGATAGATATGATCATTATCTATGATTCTGGAACAACGGTATAAAATTTCTAGTCAGGCTAATAGGAATCGTGAAGTTTATGCGGCTCAACAGATCAGGGCTGTCTATGTCACCCCTGATCAAGTTGTGCATAAATATCACACCAAGCATTTTTCTACGGATAACTAAGGATGGGAGGTTTACTAATAGTAGTCTACTAGAGTAAGATGGGAGTCTTACACCCGCATCCCAGTTAAGGCCCCGCAGAGCAAAGAGTAAAAAGTTTTTCTGTACTGATTCTATACGGTCCTGGTGTACTTTGTACTGAGGGCACCATACACAGGAGCCGTATTCTAAGATCGGACGAACAAGCGAGGTATAGAGAGCCTTTGTTATATAGGGGTCGTCAAATTCCTTTGACCACCTCTTTATAAACCCAAGCTCGCCCATGGCCTTATTTACCATGGTAGAAATGTGTTCGGAAAACTTTAACTTGGGGTCCAACATAACACCCAGATCATCCACCAGGGTAATTCTCTCAAGAGAACCACCAAATAGGGTATAGGGAGCCAACAAAGGGCTAGAACGATGAAATGTCATAACTTTGCATTTCGAGGCATTAAGGTGTAACAAGTTTGCACAACACCATGACTGAAAGTTATTGAGATCGGATTGCAAGCGAGAATGAAATGAGATGTCCTTGTACTGGACACAGAGTTTAACATCATCCGCATACATAAGTACTCGAGAGTATGTTAATACTGAAGGCAAGTCATTAATAAAGAGTGTGAAGAGTAAGGGGCCTAGATGGCTGCCCTGTGGTACTCCCGAAGAAACCTTTACTGGTAAAGAGAGGGAGTTTTTGAAGAGGACTCTTTGAGACCTGGAACAAAGATAGCTAGAAATCCATCTCAGGAGGTTGGCAGAAACCCTAAAAGGTCAAGTTTTTGCGCTAAAAGGGAATGGTTTACAGAGTCGAATGCTTTACTAAAGTCGGTGTAAATAACATCCGTCCGTAAGTTACCTTGAAAGCCTTTAATAATGAAAGAGGTAAACTCTAACAAGTTCGTGGTGGTAGATCGCCGCCTTATAAATCCATGCTGAGTTGGAGATATAAGTGACTTGCAGAGATGTTGCAAGTGCGGAGTTAAAACCTTCTCAAACATTTTAGGAATAGCGGATAACTTTGCTATACCTCTATAATTTTTTGCATCAGACTTGCTACCTTTTTTATGGAGAGGGGGGAAGCAAGAAGAATCAATGGACAGGGTGAATAGTTTAAGCAAAGGTCCACACAGAGCCTCGGCGCAGTACCTGAGTACACAACCTGGAACCCCGTCTGGACCCGGTGAAAACACCGGCTTAACTAGTCGAAGATCATGAAGTAGGGAACATTCATTTAACAAGGGACTGAAAATGCCGTTCGACCTCGGTAAACCGTATGGGTACGGATGACCAGAGTAGCTTTCCTCAGAATAGGTGGTTTGGAAAAATTGTGCAAAAAGATCGGCAATTGCCTGATCATTATTTGCCGACGTATTACAAAATGATAGCGAGGATGGGTGTGCGGACGTTCTACGCTTACTGTTTACGAAGCAGTAAAACTGTTTAGGGTCCTGAGAAAAACTTATCCTGCATCGAGATAGGTAGTTCTTATAGCATTGAGCATTAAGAACTGAAAAGTTTGTCCGAGCTATTACATAGCGAGAGTGAGAAGTAGGAGAACCCACTTCTTGAAATTCGGCTTTACGAAAGCAGCGGACACGTTCGGATAGCCTACTCGACCGATCCAATACAGTTGGTCCTATATCTAGCGACACCTTGAAAGTGGTAGGCGTCTTCAGGTATAGTGAGCGGAAGGGCTCGGGTTAACAACACTATGGTCGGATCCGATACAAAGCACAGATCAAGCAATCGACCCAAGGAATTTTTCACATGGTTGACTTGAGACAGGGACAGGTCAAGCAAGCCGTCAGCAAAGTCATGTCGTGACATGGGCACTAGGATACTAGACTCGTTTACCGAAGACCAAACAGTTCCTGGCAAGTTGAAGTCACCAAGAACTATCATACGATCTTTATTAGATAGCGAGGAAGAAACAGCGGTTAAAGCGGACAAGTGCTGCTCATAAATTGAAATATCCGAAGAAGGTGGGATATACGAGCAAGTAATAAATATAGCGAAAGCGGGAAGAATCAGTTTTACACACAGGAATTCCAGTTCCTGTTGAACTAGGACTGTGAATTGTTCCGACGTGAAGTAAGAGTCCACTGCAATTAGAACCCCCCCTGCACGTCGAGACGAACTGTCCTTTCTAAAAGTTGTGTACCGACCTGCCAAAACCTCGGAACAAAGAATGTCCGGCTTTAACCAGTTTTCAGTAAACACAATAACGTGGGAAGCAAATTCAGCACCATCCCGGAAAAGAATGCTGAGCTTACTACGCAAGCCTCTTACATTCTGATAGGTTATTAAAAGAGAAGTTAGTTTTTTGGAAAAGTGGTAGCAAGACGGGAAGTTGAGGAAGAGGAAGTTGAGGTTGAGGGTGGCACACTGGAAAGATTTGTAAGGGATTTGGGGGGCCTATTCTTCTTCTTAGCCTTAAACTCCTTCACCACCAAATGCTCCGGCCAAAATTTGGCGGAGCAAATGGTGTCAAATTGAGTTGGGGAGATGCTTATCTTAAACGAGGCTATCTCCCTGGCATAAGAGAAGTTGAATTTCTCCACCTTTAAACCCACGGCTTTTATTTTACTTTGAATGAAAGCAATTACATCATTAGATGTGAGGTCAGGGGCCAGCCGTGAGAGAAAAACTTGTCGTTTTGGTGGGACTCCCACCAGTGGTTTGGGCACCACAGGCCTAGTACCTGTGGTGGCAATATCCGGAGGTCCGGAAGGTCTATTTACTGGTGGGATCGGGATGGACGGGACAACTAGCGAACTTGCGGACACCACGGACACGGACGCTGCAGACGTACTTGGCTGCACATTCTCCGAGGCGATGAATTCGGCTACCGAATCTGCATCGCCAGCAGCTGTCGTTGCCCTTGGAGTGGCAAACGAGATCAACTGCTGCACCCTTGGAGTGGTCGGAGTCAGTTTTTCGACGGCGCACGGCTGAGTGACGGTTGGCACTTGCAGATCCCGCGGAGTGACCTTTTTACGCCACGGAGACTCATTCAGCAGTTGCAGACTGCCAAATTGAGACTCCATGGCTAGTAGCCGATCGTATTGCTTTTTAAAGCCAACGGTCAGCTCCTTAAAGCCCTTCCGCGTCTGCCTCATGAAAGCCACCATGTCTTTCTCCACCGCATGGCATGCCTCGCAACTGTAGTGCAAACCATTACGTTTTGAAATGGCATCACTCACAAGGCCAGAAAATCCAGCGCATTTTTCGTGCACTACGCAGTCGCAGAGCCAGCAGGGGATAATCGGCTGATCGTGGGTGATCTGCTTATTGCATGATTTTTTGGCACATACAACAGAAAACTCCATAGTATGAAATTTGAACAAAATTAGAATCAAATAATATTTTAAAACAAATGGCTATCACACCTGTCTGCCAGACAAACGCTAATAGAACAGTTGAACAGGAGAACAGTTGCAGCAGCAGCTAATGAGAGAGAGAGAGCTACTGAACAGAAAGTTACGAGAGCGAGAGAGAAAGAACAGTTATTTAAGTTTAGGTGATAGGGAGAGAGTGATAACACAACAAAAGCTACCAGACGAGAGCGGACTGCAATGCAATGTAATGCGTACTCACTCACTGCAACAACACACACACGACAAGCCGACGCCGAAAAATAAAAAGTTAAATAATGTTTTAACACAAAGCAAAAGGCATGCACTCGCGGGATAGAATAGGTTTCCAGATTGTTGGCTGGTTAGGAAGTTAATTAAAGTTTATTTAGGAAAACACCGGCTGTTTATTCAAAACAAAAGCAAACGAGGGGGAACGTTGTGAGTTGCTGCGGACACCGCAACTCTACAGTTATACCCGATACTAAGTCAGTATGGCTCTCCTCCGGCAGACGTCGCTACAGATTTTCGTCCTTTGTGGGGGCGGAAGAGGGTGGGGAGAAATTTTGAGATATACGTTTTAAAGTGAGATCTAACAGGAGTGCGAATACCAAATTTGGTTACTCTAGCCTTAATAGTCTCTGAGATTTGTGAATACCCCCAGATTTTCGTCCTTTGCGGGGGAGGAAGGGGGTGTGGCGAAATTTTGAAAGAAACTCGTCTCGGTCCGATATCTTAGGAGTGTGGATACCAAATTTGGTTGCTCTAGCTTTTATAGTCTCTGAGATCTAGGCGCTAATGTTTTACTCATTCTCATGTCATTCTCTACGATTCTGCGCTTTTGGTTTTCTCGTATCTTTAAAATTGTGGATGCCACAGATTTTTGTCTTTTGTGGGGTTGGAAGTGGGCGAGGCGAAGTTTAGAAATATTTTTGTAGCAGTGACATATCACAGAAGTCTGGATCCAAAACATCGTTGCTCTAGCTTTTATAGTCTTTGAGCACTAGGCGCTAATAGGGACGGACAGACGGACAGACGGACGGACGGACAGACGGACAGACAGACATAGCTCAATCGACTCGGCTATTGATGCTGATCAAGAATATATATACTTTATGGGGTCGGAAACGATTCCTTCTGGACGTTACACACATCCACTTTTACCACAAATCTAATATACCCCAATACTCATTTTGAGTATCGGGTATAAAAATGCGTAGCGCAAAACAAAAACGCGTCTGATCACTACGAAAGAGAACGAACGAACGTATACCTGTATATGAATCTGTATCTGCTTGAGTCAACACAAAGCCGCAAAAGTGGATAGCTAGCTGGTATGCCACACAACACCACACTTTAATTGCAGTACACCGAAAGCTTGAAATTGAGCCACATTCCAGATTCCAGCTTTGCTTGAGTTGGCCAACAAGGTTACCAAGGATGATTATACCAATTATACAATAGAGCGAGGGGGAACGTTGTGAGTTGGTGCGGAGACCGCAACTCTACATTTATACCCGATACTTAGTCAGTAAGGCTCTCCTCCGGCAGACGCCGCTAATATTGAACGACACGACAAAGAGTACGTGCGAGAGAGACAGAAAATCAGTCTGAGCGTGACGTCGGGCGCTGCGTAGCCAGTGCAAATTGATTTGTTCCTTTTGGCTATAAAAATTATCTGATCTGATCCAGATTCAGCAACCTGATAGATATGATCATTATCTATGATTCTGCGTTTTTAGTTTTCTCGTATCTCCAAAATTGTGGATGCCACAGATTTTCGTCTTTTGGGGGGGGGAAGGGGGTGGGGCGAAATTAAGAGATATACGTTTTATAGTGAAATCTAACAGGAGTGCGGATACCAAATTTGGTTACTCTAGCGTTAATAGTCTCTGAGATTTGTGAATATCCCCAGATTTTCGTCCTTTGCGGGGGCGGAAGGGGGTGTGGCGAAATTTTGAAACAAACTCGTCTCGGTCCGGTATCTTAGGATTGTGGATACCAAATTTGGTTGCTCTAGCTTTTATAGTCTCTGAGATCTAGGCGCTAATGTTTTACTCTAAGCAAAGCCGCCTATGCTACGTGTGTGTTAGAGAGAGACAGGGCGAGAAAAAATGAAATTGTTTTCTTGATGCTGGCTATAATAATACTACGATCCAATTCAGATTCTGCAGTCTAAAAAACATAGTCATTCTCTACGATTCTGCTTTTTTGGTTTTCTCATATCTTTAAAATTGTGGATGCCACAGATTTTCGTTCTTTGTGGGGGCGGAAGTAAGCAGGGCGAAGTTTTGAAATATTTTTGTAGCAGTGACATATCACAGAAGTCTGGATCCAAAACATCGTTGCTCTAGCTTTTATAGTCTTTGAGCACTAGGCGCTAATAGGGACGGACAGACGGACAGACGGACGGACGGACGGACGGACAGACGGACAGACAGAAAGGGCTCAATCGACTCGGCTATTGATGCTGATCAAGAATATATATACTTTATGGGGTCGGAAACGATTCCTTCTGGACGTTACACACATCCATTTTCACCACAAATCTAATATACCCCAATACTCATTTGGAGTAACGTGGATAAAAAGCTATAGAGAGCGTTTTCTAAGAATCCGTCACTAGGTGATAGGTTTCTTAAAGCATTCTTTAGGAGGTCTCGCGAAACATAACTACATTTTAGAAGCAATATATTTCCACTGCCGGGAACAGCGGATGTGGGTGATGAATTTTTCCTGACTTCTTGCTCAATGAATTTATATCTGACGTTGCAGGTCAGGAAATGAAAAAATCCCTGCTCAAACTGCATTTTATGGCACATGACGCAATTGCAAAACGCATCTGGCGACCTTTTTCCTTTTTCTAAATCAAATTTCCAACGACTGGCTAGTGATTGCCACATCCTGCTTTCAGCATTAGCGGGAGTCCCCGGAATCGAAAAGGAGATAATAATGGGATTGGAGCTAGTCTACATCTAGTCTTTAATCTCCTACGCGTTGCATAAAGTTATTCAAAACCAAATCCTGATTGCTACAGTAACTGAACGAAGAGGAGATACAAATTGGATTGGTCAGCTTTTGATCATACAAAACCTGTGGCATTGGACTTCCACATATACATATGTATATACTAATTTATACTAATTTATATATACTAATTTTTTCGCTCCACAATAGGGTACACAATAGGGTACGTATGCAGCGCTTTTTGGCCTTCGCCTCGTTTGAAATTCGATTTACATACACCTCTGGCCAGGAAAATGGCCTTACCAAGGTTGGGGGAGCGCGAAAAATACGGAAAATTAAGAGCTACATAAGCATGATAATTGCTTGACACCATTTTACCATTAGACTTAATTAAATTGTCAATTGAAATGAAATCGTTAACTGAAAAATGTGGACTGGGCGACGGTGGCTGCTGGAAGTTGCAGGAGAACGAGAACCCACTTCAATGGAAGGCTGCAGATAACGTGGTAATGACTTTAAATAGGAAATAATGAGACTTTCAGCTTAAGCGCAGCGCATCGAAGAGATTTCGTACAACACGGTGGCATCAACTTAATTAAGTCGGGAATAGCATCCTTTGAAAACCTGTACCGACACCAACTGGCATCAATGACAGACAATGGCCAGACCCAGACCCAGACCAAGACCAGACACAGGGTGTGGGTGTAGCTGTGGGTGTGAGGAGCATGTGACATTTTCAGAGCTGGGCCAACAAATGGGTTCAGCCTGGGCCTGGGCCTACATCAAAACATTTTGGCCTTCGCCATCCATAAATTTCCAGATCGCAACTTTGCTCTTTGGATTGCTTCGAATTTATTGTACGTACTTTGGCCCCAGCAAATACGAGTATTTGAAGCCTTTGGCACGTACCTCTTTTATCCGAAAGTTGGCCCATTGAAGAGGCCTGGACTGGCACCAGTTGTTCATTTCTGTTAGGCCGTTGCCAAGTGGATTAGCGCAAATATTTTCAATTTCTGTTGGTCGGTCCACAGACAAAAGTGCTGAGAGGCTTTACTTTGCGGCTTAATTAACCTCAATTATAATCGTGTTGACACTTTTGTTATTCTGTATTCTGTAGTTGTTTTTGTTGGGGCGAAAGCAAATTAAAACTTCAAACATGATAAATGCCGAGTGCGAACAAAACTTCTGCTCCATTATGGATTGTTTTACCTGAAGATTAGTTGGGAATCTCGATTGCAATTACTCCAACGAATCTCATTGCCGGAGAGTGGTCCAACCACAGGAAATTTAATTGCTTTCGAGTGGGTTTCAATTACGCAAATTGCATTAGACATCACCACGCACGGATTCCCAATGAATCCAAACATATAGTACTCTTAGCTGTATATTATTTATGAATCGGATCAAGCTATCGGCCTTGCCAGCTGTACCTAGCCCAAGTTTTGCCCCAATCGGTGTAGGAATTCCCTCTTGCTGCATCGCAAAACATCACCAAATGTCAGAAAAGGGGTCCATTCTTTATCCTCCAAGGCTGCCGCACTTTGACCTGCCTGCTCTACTCAGGTGGAGGCTGATGTGATTGATTTGATTGCTGTCACCGACTGGGATGACAATCCATCCAATTCAATGAGCTACTCACTTTCGCCTCGAGTTTGTCCTGGGTCTTCCAGCTGTCCTTTGAAGTCCTCGTCAGAGGTATCGCTCCCGGGCGAAATGAAAGTCGTTTACATTTTTTATCAACTTTAAGGGGAAGATTATGGAGGGCACTTCGTGCTGGTTTTCGTACAACTTACCCCTGGGAACGTTTTCATAATTTTCTACCTCCAACATTGCCATTCATTTCCCATTAAATGTGCCGTGCCCCAGGACGGCTCCCAGGACCCCCAGGGCGGCGGAAGATGTGCATTTATCCATTACCGTTGACGTTGCTGTCTACTCTCCTCTCCGCTCGACTCACCCGGTTAAAATGTAATTATCCTGCCTGGACTCGGCACTCCATGGCGTTGCATTCCACGTCTGAAATTCAGCCATGTCTTAATAGCCGGAAATCGAGTTGACTTGCCCTATGCCCTGGCCAAATGCATGTGGAATGAACTCGTTCGGAGAGTTATGGCTGTGAATTCAAGTTAATTGAATATCTATAGACGTGCGTGGTGCCGAAGCAGAGGGGCCTCGCATAATTGTCGGCTCATTAAACGATAATGCAGGAAAATTGATGCCCGGCCTATTTCCATTCCATTCCCCATTTTTGGGGGAAATTGAATTTCATAAACTTTCCGATGAAAAACAGGGTTGCGGGGTAGCCTCCCCAGGTAAGTTCCCAGCAGCAATTAGTGCGCTCTGTCTCGGGAGTGCCCGGCTTCGGAAGTGGCAGGAAGTGGCCCCGAGAAGCGGCAGGAACGTGGCCGAAGTCACCGACGTGCCGTGCCTTGCCGTGCCGTGCGTCAGCTGGGGAAAATCGAAACCAAAAAGTTTGTTTATGCTTAGAATGCCAGCGGAATTGCTGGCAGGAGGTGGAGTGGGAGCTGGGAGCTGGGAGGCTTGGGGGCTTGGATGCTGGCAGGATGCGGCTCTCTCTGATGCCATTGACATCAGCAACACGGCCACGGCTGTTGTCATTCAAGTGTTCTAATCAATTCTGATTTAATTTTACGCCCAATTAAGTGTGAAAAGCTTTTGATGTTAGGCACACGTGTGCGAGCGGCAAATGGATGCAGACAAGGACTCGCAGGGGCGCAGTCACACAAGCGTGAGCATTGAATATGCCACAGATACATATGTGGGGTCGGTCCTTTGCTCGCACGAGTCCCAGTTAGGCTCTCACACTTGAAAAAAGCCATTCCAGACATCAATATTTTGATCCTTCCCTGGTTGGGCTATTTGTACTTACCGCTGCTTCTGTATCCACGCTGTGGCTTCTGCACCCGCTCTCACTGCTCCACGCTTTCACACACTTTCCGTATGCATCTCTCTTTCTCTCTCTTTGTGTATCTCTAACCATGGAACAACTTTCTTCTTATGACAGAGACAGACGTGGCAGATAGTTCCGCCAAGACATTATCCAATAATCTTTATCAACAGCCACAGCCAGCGCTGTAGCATCCGCGCCGCGTGCCTACCTCCACCTCCAGCTCCAGGTTAAGTTTGTTGGAAACTTTAGTCTGCATGACAGTCGATCCGATATCCCTGTGCATTTGGATTTGTTTGCAGGTAACGACAAGGCTCAAGACATTTTACTAATTAAATATCAATGTACTTTTCCTTCCATTTGGCTAATTTACCGCTGTTAACAGCAAGACAAACAATATTGTAGTCCAAAAGAGTGTACACACTGGCCGCCCAGGGCTGTCACGCCACGATAAAATAAAAACAGCTGTGTCGTAAATGTGCGATTAAAAATTCAACGAAATATTTTTATCCCCGCGAAGCTTGGTTTTTGGAGATCAAAAAGGTCTTCCATATCCCGATGTCTCCGAAGATAGGGCTTATCCGAAGTCCCTTCAAAATGGAAGAGCGTAATCCGCTTTTACATTAAATCGGATTTAAATATAAACTCTATAGCGGCAGATATTCAAATTTATTTTCTTGGAAATCCTCACAGAAATTTAAATGATTAAATTCCAAGTGCTCTTTAAGATGGGAAACCGAACCAAACTGTCGTCTTGGGCCTGAAATTGTCCAACTCCTGATGGCACTTCAGGTGACGGCGTAAACACCAAGCTCCGCCTGAGGGGGGCCAGGAGGGCCCTTGAAGTGGGGCCATAAAACAATTTTGTTGTAAATTTACGATACCCCCGGCCATGTATGACAGAAGGTACATAAATACTCGAACACATAAAGGCACGGGGCAGGAGGCAGTCGACATTTTCTTTCCACCAAGAAATTAGCAAAGGATGGAGGGTAGGAAACGAAATGAGCTCCATTGCTCCACCATTCTTTTGGAGGAATAAATTAATTTATTGAATGAACAGATTGCATTTTAAATTCATTATACTTCCATAGTATTGATTTTGGGGCACATGAATTTCTCTTTACATGATAGAAAATTTAGGTGTTGGAGATTGACGTAAAGCTAATCCCGGCTTTTCACACTGGGCTTAACTTTGTGTTATAATTGGACATCCCATCGTATTTATGTATATATTAAGCCTATGTTTTGTGTTTGTATGGGGGTTTCTTTCATTGTCCTCCTCACAGGACAAGTGTCTTTTAATCAAATTACAATAGGGGTTAATTTAATAAACTCTCACTTTCTACCTTTTTACAGGATCTGTTCTATCTTTCATGTGTGTCCTGTGGCTGTTTTAAATGTGGCTGGCGCTGTGCCTCTTGCAAATAATTCACTTTCTTTTGCCTCTTGTAAAGAGTGTGCGGTGTGTGTGATTATGGGTTACGTGTTCGAGTGTCTGTATGCAACGGGTGTGGATGAACATTATTGGATTGCATTGAAAGAACTGGTAGCTTAGAAATAATGTATCGGCACTGGCGTTACGTTGCCTAAACGTAACGCCCAAGAGAACTAGTCCTCTGATCTACTATAATTGTTGAATACACGTTGCTTAATCAGACGCACCAACTGTGCATAATTTTGTAAATTTTTTTTTGGGAGATATTTCTTTAAACTTTTTTTTCTTGAGTTTTGCCATTTTTAAAGTCTATCAAACAAAATTTAGAACTGAACTGCGTAAAAGAAACAATTTAAAAGAACTGAAAAAGCCGAAATGGAAACGAGTAGAAAAACGATGTTTCTTTTTTTGAACACCAAACGCTGGCACGGCCCTGTTCGATGCGATTCGGCTCTGATTGGTTCCGCTTCAGCTTGAGATCGGTCTGATTTGGCCAACTGATTTGGGAAAGCAGGAAAGCGCTCCCGATTTGCAATAACAACTAGTAATACACGCATATATACGGCATGATATATATGTAGGCAATGGTAAACGAAAGACAACTAGTATTCCCTGGGGGTTGGTAGTGTGGTTGTATTGCGCCCATGTCGAGCAATCGGAACCCAGATAGGACTGGGCTGAGTTCCTTCGCTGAGGTGTGTGTGTGTGGTGTGGTGTGGTGCTGGTTTTTGTACGAACATATTTGCTTTCTAACTTACTTCCCAAAGTGATTTTGATATTCCTAAATTCCGGGATCCTAACTGAATCCCTCTCTCCACGTCAAGGTCCCTCAAGTGTGCTGCTGTAGGTGTCTATGTATGTGTTCCAGGTGAAATGTGTTGACATGTGTGAGTGTGTGCGTGTGGGATGGGCTACCACTGCACCGTTTCTATCTCCGGACTACGAACGCCGCTCAGTAGACAATGAGCAGGTTGTTTTCATTGAAGCCGGCGGAGTGTCCGGCGTTGCGTACAATGAAACAGGATCCATCGAAGTGCATGCGCTTCTCATTGCGACTACAAAGGACAGAACAGAACGGAAGTTAGCAGAGCAGGATGACGGGCGAGGGGGAGGGGGGAGGGGAGGGGTAGGTTGAGAGCATCGGTTTGACACTCACCGAACAAACAGATGCGAGGTCTTGCCCAGAGAGGCACTGCAATGGATGCCAGGTGTGGTCAAAGTGGCCGATCCATTGCCGTGACTGGTGCGAATCAAGCACTTGTTGTCCACACGAGTGACCTTCACTAGGCCATCGGCTGCCTGGGTGATGCGAAATCCGCTTATGTCATAGATCTCAGTGCCATCCTCGGTACAGGTGTAAGCTGAATTGGCAATCACGTCATGGGCTTCAGCCATATAAGAGGAACCATGCCGCTAGTCGCTGCGAGAAGTTCGGGAATTAAATCGAAATTAGCCAAATAAGAAGCGATGCAATTGGCCGGGGGGACTCACTCATAGAACACTGCCAGGGTGTAGTCCTTGGTCAGATCGGTGAAAGTGTCGGTTGTGGTGCGCGTCCCGGCTGTGTCCACCAGGTAGATGAGAGCGCACGCCTCGCTGGTGAAGCTCACACCCTTGTACCACATCTTGGCATAGCGACTGTAATGGGAAGATAATTCAAAGGATTCAAATATTCCACGTTGGGGTAAGGGCCATTCCCACTCACACAAAGTTATTGCCCTTCATGCCGTCGTAGGTGACTATTTCGACTTTAGCGCCGCTCTGCAAGATGCGTCCATTGGGGTGGATCAAAGCCGAGTTGCTGCAGTTGCGGGATAGAGCAACTGCCACCATGCTGCGCTGATTGAGCACGCGCACCGCCTTGTCCAGAGTCATGTCAATGCTGCCCCATGCAAAGAAAGGTATTAACATTAGGGGTCGGTCTTAAAGAAGAGCCAAGGGGCTGGGGGCGTCCACACTCACCGCACGCCATCGCGGAGGCGCAACTGGATGGTGCCGTTCGTCATGGCAATGGGTCCAGAGCCGGGACATGCCGGCGGTGTGTGGTTCTCGAGCTCGAAGTTGCGTGTGCTGCTCACGCGTGCCAAGGCGTATGGTGGAGGGGGCATTGGAGACGGCAACTGTTGGGAATTCTGAGATTGAGCATAGAATCGGCTAGATTTACAGATATGCAGAAGCCCCTTACCAGGCAGTAGTTCTGCTCGTTGTCGAAGCCATAGGTGGGCGTGGCATTGTAGCGCCCTGTGAGTGCCTTGCCGTTGTGCGCCATTTTGCCAGCGTCTATTTCCTGCATATTCCCTGGCCCGTACTGGGGAGGGTTGGAAATGTGTATGCCCGGCAGTTGGACGTATGGACGGGCCGACTGACTGCCGACGGGGTAATTGGCGCACTCCTTGGAAATGCCGCTGGTGATGGTGTTGGTGCCAACGGTGTCGCTGCTAGCGAGACTGGAGCTGCTGCCGCGATCCATGTGGCCCACGGAGTCCGTGCCGGAGGACAGCGAGATGTTGCTCATGCGTTTGGACAGCTGCCCCCCAGTCATGCCGACACGCAAGCTTGCTTGCTAAGGGAGGGGGGATGAGAAGGCGAGAGGAAGTAGCGGAAGTTAGATCAGGAAGGAAATGAAGAGGTGAGGAAGTGAAAGTGCCAGAAAATAATTGAATACCGGCAGGAGAGAAAACGACAGATACGAGAGAAAGTGTCAGCAGCGCAGAAATCGAATGACTTTGCAACTGTTGCTAACATTCTGTCGACATTCTGTTAACGCATGCAAGTTAACGTACCCAATTCTATTGAGCTCTTATACGAGTTGTAAACAATCTTTGGCTTTCCAAAACGAAAACAATTTCAATCTTGGGCCTCCGCCTAATTGATTTCTAAGATGTACAATCTCAAGGGCTCCCGCCGCAATCCCAATCTTTGACACTCGCCTAAATGGAAAACCAATGTTTGCCCACACCCGGCTTCTCATAAACAATCTCACTCGCGGCTTTCTGCAGATCCTGCACTGTAGGCATTTTACAGTTCTCTCTTTGGATGACGAAATCCAATACTCGGATGGCGAAATCAATTGAAATGTTTATAGAAAAAATATTCCCGAAAGGGATAAACGATGCAAAGATCAGAAAGTTCAAGTCAGTCTTGATCCAGAAGCGACACCGCAAAGTCGAGCTAAAAATTAAGATCGCGCAAACCCTTTGCCCGGAATCCTTTGTGACCCTCTACTTAAATCTATATCAGTGAAGTTAGAAGTAAAATAAAAACTTTTTAAAAACACAATCCGCTACCGCAGTTATTTAATTTGCCTATACATACATACATACATATATGTATTTACATACGTGTGTGCGTTTTTCCCAATTTGCATTTGATTTTTATAGAAATTAACCAAACTATTTTGAATAGTACTAGAAGAGAAGAGAAGAGGGGGGGAATAGAGAAGGAAAATTCGAATATTAAAGTCGGAAAGTAAGAGAGCAATGGTGGAAAAGAGCGAGACGGAAAATAAGGTCTGAAATAACAGGAGAGGGCAATGAGGTGATGTGGCAATGCTGCTGTTGCCGAGCTGTTAAGACTGCGGCGGCTGTTAACTCGCTGTTGATACCCTGCTAGCGCGATGATGCGGCAGTTTTGTAAAACAAAATGTCTGAAAATTGAAGAAACTTTCACGTTATTGCTTGGAATTTCACTTACCGGCGATGGGTTGTTGGTGTAGACGGAGCGCTGGCGCACCCCGTTGGGCGGCTTGGTGGGCGGGCGCAAGATGTTGTTGATTTTGTCGTTCATCTGAGCACGCGACAAGAAGTCCTCGGCATTGAAGATCCCCACACGGGCGCCCTTCGGGCTGCTTACTTGCGAGACCGGCTCTTGCTGGGAAGTCTCGCAGTCCGATTACTGGCACTGCGCCTCCTTGGTGCTGACCTTGGGCTCAACGGACTTCGGCTCGGTGACCATTTTGATTTGGCAACTTTTTTCTTCTCGCTCTTTCTTTTCGTCAAGTGAGTTCACAAAACCGGCGTTTGTGTGTGCGTGCGTGTGTTCGTGTGTGCGGCAAATGCGAAATTTTTCACTTTAAATATGTGTGAACTTACTTGAGAACACGGATTTTCACACTGAAAGTCGTCGCCTGCTCAAACCGGAATTCAAAGTGAAAAGCAGAGCTGTCTCCCGATTATAATCGGAGCGATATTTAGGGCTGCATTTCAATGTTGTATGGATGTAGATCAGATACTAATTACTGTACATTTTCGTATTATTAATGGTACTCCGTGGCTTGAGTCTTGAGCTTCACAAAAAAATGGTTTACCAAATTACCAAATGGTTAAATGGTAAAATGTTTAATTCGTACACTGCTCATTTTCACCTTGTTCGATCCTTTCGGATTCCTGTAAAGAAAATTTACCAAATACAATTCGTTCACAGACTTGCATTAAGGCGCCGCACTGACGCTGATCTATCCACAAGCCTGGAAAAAAGTATTGACCCGTCATCGTTTTGGCCCAAAGTAACTTCATTCTGGTCATGGCTATTTGTGGAATACTTCTGGCAGTCTTAATTTAATTTGGATCTCTTCCATAAACTGCGTGCACTGCAACTCTCTCTTCCCTAACTCCTCTCAAATCTGATTTCCTATAGATTATTAATTGGTACTTTGTATCGTTGCCCAACTAGAAATGGATTTAAGTCAGCTTGAATGCATTTCCGTCGGCCTAATCCTATTTCACGCTTTTAGAGTCGGACAAATGAAGTTTGCCAGCATCAAAGTCAAGCAAAATCGAATTAAGCAATAGTCGCCGCTCCCAACAGCATGAAGCAGAAGCTTTAAAGCATATTAGAAAATTGAAAAGTCAGCCAAAAGAGTTTCACTTGGCCATGTAAAAGTACTGTGCTGTGTGCTCGATGGTGGCATAAAACTGATAGTTTCAATTTTCTGAAGTGCTCGCCTTGGCTCGAGAAGGTTGCGAAATGCCAAGTGTCAGTGCCAAAGGAGGCGGCTAAGCACGGAGGAGCCTCATCTTGGTGGGTTACTGCTGATGCAGTGTATCGCATATCTGCTTCGTCAGTTGGAATTTCTGGCATCATCTTTACGTGAGGGTACACACTTGTGTCCTGGAATTTGCATGCAAAATATAATAGTGCTAGGTGCCCATTTATGTATGTACAAGCTAAGCTCTCTATAGCGGACACATGGTTCCAGTAATTCAATCCGTACTATCCATATAGTGTAAGTAGCGAATGTGTACAGCTTTTGTTAGATGTTTGGTTCTACCCAAATTGTCGGATATGTGCGGATAATGCTGGGGGGCTGTTGACAAATTAGCCAAAATTTAGAATTTGGCAGGCCCTGAAGGACGCCCGTCCGCGCTTGTGGCAATGAAAATTAGCTGAGACATCGCACGTCTGGTGTGTGGGGGAGTGTTATTGTTTTGCCACCTTGTAGTCTGGATCGTAGAGAACTATTGTCGAACGGTTCAGTTCAGTAGGAAACCCTGAACTTCTTGCGAATCGATTGACAACTATATCCCCTCGCCTGCTCACATGATTGATGCTGGCTTTCACTTTTTCGGCTAGAGCGCATTGACTTCCCCTGCATTTGGCCATCGCTGCCCACGCAGCATGGCACATCGAATATTCGCCTAAAAATTCTATCTCATTTTGCTTGTGACATATTTGAAATTTATTTTCGGTGCTGATGCTGATGCCCCGATGCTGTTGCTGTTGCTGTTGCAGCTGCATCTGCACCTCCGCCCACGCACTGCATTGACTCAGTTTGAGAGTGAAAATAAAAAAGAACAGTTGGCAAATACTGTATTTATAGAAAATGCAATATGCATGGAATCCGAATGAAATACGGAAACTCATTTGTAAAAAGCTACAATGCCTTGACCGGCTCCACCACCTCTTTTGTTGTCACTTACAGCAGCCGCAAGCGAACAAATTGGTTAACCTCCTTTTATTTTTTTCCTTTCCTTTTTTTGGTAGTACGAGTCCATATTTATGGTTCGTAAATATGAATGTGGGATTTTTGTCGAGCCATTACCAATTGGACGGCCATTTACGGCAGGCAAAGGCAGAGAGGAAGCAGAATTGTGGTCTTTTTCTAGTTTGAATTGCTTGTTGATTATTTGCTTGCCACATTTTAATTAACTGGATTTCGTTTCGCAGAACGAATGTGTAACAGTAAGCTTTTGGCAGCGAGCACTGCTCTGAAAAATTCTATCTATGCTCCAAGGGGATTTCATTTCCACTCGGTCGAATGCGAAATGTGGAAAAACTATTTTCGTCGACCCAAGAAAACTCATGAAAGTGTCAGTGAACTTTGGCGCAGACAAATCCGGCCGAGACGGACCCAGACGGCCAAGACCCAGACCACACAGGGTGTGGGTGTAGCTGTGGGTGTGAGGAGCATGTGACATTTTCAGAGCTGGGCCAACAAATGGGTTCAGCCTGGGTTTTGGGCAGCAAAACATTTTGGCCTTCGCCATCCATAAATTTCCAGATCGCAACTTTGCTCTTCGGATTGCTTCGAGTTTATTGTACGTACTTTGGCCCCAGCAAATACGAGTATTTGAAGCCTTTGGCACGTACCTCTTTTTTCCGAAAGTTGGCCCATTGAAGAGGCCTGGACTGGCACCAGCTGTTCATTTCTGTTAGGCCGTTGCCAAGTGGATTAGCGCAAATATTTTCAATTTCTGTTGGTCGGTCCACAGACAAAAGTGCTGAGAGGCTTTACTTTGCGGCTTAATTAAACTCAATTATAATCGTGTTGACACTTTTGTTATTCTGTATTCTGTAGTTGTTTTTGTTGGGGCGAAAGCAAACTAAAACTTCAAACTTGATAAATGCCGAGTGCGAACAAAACTTCTGCTCCATTCTGGATTGTTTTACCTGAAGATTAGTTGGGAATCTTGATTGCAATTACTCCAACGAATCTCATTGCCGGAGAGTGGTCCAACCACAGGAAATTTAATTGCTTTCGAGTGGGTTTCAATTACGCAAATTGCATTAGACATCACCACGCACGGATTCCCAATGAATCCAAACATATAGTACTCTTAGCTGTATATTATTTATGAATCGGATCAAGCTATCGGCCTTGCCAGCTGTACCTAGCCCAAGTTTTGCCCCAATCGGTGTAGGAATTCTCTCTTGCTGCATCGCAAAACATCACCAAATGTCAGAAAAGGGGTCCATTCTTTATCCTCCAAGGCTGCCGCACTTTGACCTGCCTGCTCTACTCAGGTGGAGGCTGGTGTGATTGATTTGATTGCTGTCACCGACTGGGATGACAATCCATCCAATTCAATGAGCTACTCACTTTCGCCTCGAGTTTGTCCTGGGTCTTCCAGCTGTCCTTTGAAGTCCTCGTCAGAGGTATCGCTCCCGGGCGAAATGAAAGTCGTTTACATTTTTTATCAACTTTAAGTGGAAGATTATGGAGGGCACTTCGTGCTGGTTTTCGTACAACTTACCCCTGGGAACGTTTTCATAATTTTCTACCTCCAACATTGCCATTCATTTCCCATTAAATGTTCCGTGCCCCAGGACGGCTCCCAGGACCCCCAGGGCGGCGGAAGATGTGCATTTATCCATTACCGTTGACGTTGCTGTCGACTCTCCTCTCCGCTCGAATCACCGGGTTAAAATGTAATTATCCTGCCTGGACTCGGCACTCCATGGCGTTGCATTCCACGTCTGAAATTCAGCCATGTCTTAATAGCCGGAAATCGAGTTGACTTGCCCTATGCCCTGGCCAAATGCATGTGGAATGAACTCGTTCGGAGAGTTATGGCTGTGAATTCAAGTTAATTGAATATCTATAGACGTGCGTGGTGCCGAAGCAGAGGGGCCTCGCATAATTGTCGGCTCATTAAACGATAATGCAGGAAAATTGATGCCCGGCCTTTTTCCATTCCATTCCCCATTTTTGGGGGAAATTGAATTTCATAAACTTTCCGATGAAAAACAGGGTTGCGGGGGAGCCTCCCCAGCTAAGTTCCCAGCAGCAATTAGTGCGCTCTGTCTCGGGAGTGCCCGGCTTCGGAAGTGGCAAGAGCCCCGAGAAGCGGCAGGAACGTGGCCGAAGTCACCGACGTGCCGTGCCTTGCCGTGCCGTGCGTCAGCTGGGGAAAATCGAAACCAAAAAGTTTGTTTATGCTTAGAATGCCAGCGGAATTGCTGGCAGGAGGTGGAGTGGGAGCTGGGAGGCTTGGGGGCTTGGATGCTGGCAGGATGCGGCTCTCTCTGATGCCATTGACATCAGCAACACGGCCACGGCTGTTGTCATTCAAGTGTTCTAATCAATTCTGATTTAATTTTACGCCCAATTAAGTGTTAAAAGCTTTTGATGTTAGGCACACGTGTGCGAGCGGCAAATGGATGCAGACAAGGACTCGCAGTGGCGCAGTCACACAAGCGTGAGCATTGAATATGCCACAGATACATATGTGGGGTCGGTCCTTTGCTCGCACGAGTCCCAGCTAGGCTCTCACACTTGAATAAAGCCATTCCAGACATCAATATTTTGATCCTTCCCTGGTTGGGCAATTTGTACTTACCGCTGCTTCTGTATCCACGCTGTGGCTTCCGCACCCGCTCTCACTGCTCCACGCTTTCACACACTTTCCGTATGCATCTCTCTTTCTCTCTCTTTGTGTATCTCTAACCATGGAACAACTTTCTTCTTATGACAGAGACAGACGTGGCAGATAGTTCCGCCAAGACATTATCCAATAATCTTTATCAACAGCCACAGCCAGCGCTGTAGCATCCGCGCCGCGTGCCTACCTCCACCTCCAGCTCCAGGTTAAGTTTGTTGGAAACTTTAGTCTGCATGGCAGTCGATCCGATATCCCTGTGCATTTGGATTTGTTTGCAGGTAACGACAAGGCTCAAGACATTTTACTAATTAAATATCAATGTACTTTTCCTTCCATTTGCCTAATTTACCTCTGTTAACAGCAAGACAAACAATATTGTAGTCCAAAAGAGTGTACACACTGGCCGCCCAGGGCTGTCACGCTACGATAAAATAAAAACAGCTGTGTCGTAAATGTGCGATTAAAAATTCAACGAAATATTTGTATCCCCGCGAAGCTTGGTTTTTGGAGATCAAAAAGGTCTTCCATATCCCGATGTCTCCGAAGATAGGGCTTATCCGAAGTCCCTTCAAAATGGAAGAGCGTAATCCGCTTTTACATTAAATCGGATTTAAATATAAACTCAATAGCGGCAGATATTCAAATTTATTTTCTTGGAAATCCTCACAGAAATTTAAATGATTAAATTCCAAGTGCTCTTAAAGATGGGACACCCAACCAAACTGTCGTCTAGGGCCTGAAATTGTCCAACTCCTGATGGCACTTCAGGTGACGGCGTAAAAGCCAAGCTCCGCCTGAGGGGGCCAGGAGGGCCCATGAAGTGGGGCCATAAAACAATTTTGTTGTAAATTTACGAGCTCCATTGCTCCACCATTCTTTTGGAGGAATAAATTAATTTATTGAATAAACAGATTGCATTTTAAATTCATTATACTTCCATAGTATTGATTTTGGGGCACATGAATTTCTCTTTACATGATAGAAAATTTAGGTGTTGGAGATTGACGTAAGGCTAATCCCGGTTTTTCACACTGGGCTTAACTTTGTATTATAATTGGACATCCCATCGTATTTATGTATATATTAAGCCTATGTTTTGTGTTTGTATGGGGGTTTCTTTCATTGTCCTCCTCACAGGACAAGTGTCTTTTAATCAAATTACAATAGGGGTTAATTTAATAAACTCTCACTTTCTACCTTTCACAGGATCTGTTTTATCTTTCATGTGTGTCCTGTGGCTGTTTTAAACGTGGCTGGCGCTGTGCCTCTTGCAAATAATTCATTTTCTTTTGCCTCTTGTAAAGAGTGTGCGGTGTGTGTGATTATGGGTTACGTGTTCGAGTGTCTGTATGCAACGGGTGTGGATGAACATTATTGGATTGCATTGAAAGAACTGGTAGCTTAGAAATAATGTATCGGCACTGGCGTTACGTTGCCTAAACGTAACGCCCAAGAGAACTAGTCCTCTGATCTACAATAATTGTTGAATACACGTTGCTTAATCAGACGCACCAACTGTGCATAATTTTGTAAATTTTTTTTTGGGAGATATTTCTTTAAACTTTTTTTTTCTTGAGTTTTGACGTCGTAGGTGACTATTTCGACTTTAGCGCCGCTCTGCAAGATGCGTCCATTGGGGTGGATCAAAGCCGAGTTGCTGCAGTTGCGTGATAGAGCAACTGCCACCATGCTGCGCTGATTGAGCACGCGCACCGCCTTGTCCAGAGTCATGTCAATGCTGCCCCATGCAAAGAAAGGTATTAACATTAGGGGTCGGTCTTAAAGAAGAGCCAAGGGGCTGGGGGCGTCCACACTCACCGCACGCCATCGCGGAGGCGCAACTGGATGGTGCCGTTCGTCATGGCAATGGGTCCAGAGCCGGGACATTCCGGCGGTGTGTGGTTCTCGAGCTCGAAGTTGCGTGTGCTGCTCACGCGTGCCAAGGCGTATGGTGGAGGGGGCATTGGAGACGGCAACTGTTGGGAATTCTGAGATTGAGCATAGAATCGGCTAGATTTACAGATATGCAGGAGCCCCTTACCAGGCAGTAGTTCTGCTCGTTGTCGAAGCCATAGGTGGGCGTGGCATTGTAGCGCCCTGTGAGTGCCTTGCCGTTGTGCGCCATTTTGCCAGCGTCTATTTCCTGCATATTCCCTGGCCCGTACTGGGGAGGGTTGGAAATGTGTATGCCCGGCAGTTGGACGTATGGACGGGCCGACTGACTGCCGACGGGGTAATTGGCGCACTCCTTGGAAATGCCGCTGGTGATGGTGTTGGTGCCAACGGTGGCGCTGCTAGCGAGACTGGAGCTGCTGCCGCGATCCATGTGGCCCACGGAGTCCGTGCCGGAGGACAGCGAGATGTTGCTCATGCGTTGGGTCAGCTGCCCCCCAGTCATGCCGACACGCAAGCTTGCTTGCTAAGGGAGGGGGGATGAGAAGGCGAGAGGTAATAGCGGAAGTTAGATCCGGAAGGAAATGAAGAGGTAAGGAAGTGAAAGTGCCAGAAAATAATTGAATACCGGCAGGAGAGAAAACGACAGATACGAGAGAAAGTGTCAGCAGCGCAGAAATCGAATGACTTTGCAACTGTTGCTAACATTCTGTCGACATTCTGTTAACGCATGCATATACATACATACATACATATATGTATTTACATACGTGTGAGCGTTTTTCCCAATTTGCATTTGATTTTTATAGAAATTAACCAAACTATTTTGAATAGTATTAGAAGAGAAGAGAAGAGGGGGGAATAGAGAAGGAAAATTTGAATATTAAAGTCGGAAAGTAAGAGAGCAATGGTGGAAAAGAGCGAGACGGAAAATAAGAAGGTCTGAAATAACAGGAGAGGGCAAAGAGGTGATGTGGCAATGCTGCTGTTGCCGAGCTGTTAAGACTGCGGAGGCTGTTAACTCGCTGTTGATACCCTGCTAGCGCGATGATGCGGCAGTTTTGTAAAACAAAATGTCTGAAAATTGAAGAAACTTTCACGAGCGCAAGATGTTGTTGATTTTGTCGTTCATCTGAGCACGCGACAAGAAGTCCTCGGCATTGAAGATCCCCACACGGGCGCCCTTCGGGCTGCTTACTTGCGAGACCGGCTCCTGCTGGGAAGTCTCGCAGTCCGATGACTGGCACTGCGCCTCCTTGGTGCTGACCTTGGGCTCAACGGACTTCGGCTCGGTGACCATTTTGATTTGGCAACTTTTTTCTTCTCGCTCTTTCTTTTCGTCAAGTGAGTTCACTAAACCGGCGTTTGTGTGTGCGTGCGCGTGTTCGTGTGTGCGGCAAATGCGAAATTTTTCACTTTAAATATGTGTGAACTTACTTGAGAACACGCGCGTGCTAAATACAGTTTTAGAATATTTTGTTCGACACTTCTCACTACGACTCTGAGAGGAATTTTAATTTTTATATTTAATTTTCCACTTTACATGAGCTCCGCTCGCTGGCACAATTTTAGAAAGGATGACTGTTCGGATTTTCACACTGAAAGTCGTCGCCTGCTCAAACCGGAATTCAAAGTGAAAGGCAGAGCTGTCTCCCGATTATAATCGGAGCGATATTCAGGGCTGCATTTCAATGTTGTATGGATGTAGATCAGATACTAATTACTGTACATTTTCGTATTATTAATGGTACTCCGTGGCTTGAGTCTTGAGCTTCACAAAAAAATGGTTTACCAAATTACCAAATGGTTAAATGGTAAAATGTTTAATTCGTACACTGCTCATTTTCACCTTGTTCGATCCTTTCGGATTCCTGTAAAGAAAATTTACCAAATACAATTCGTTCACAGACTTGCATTAAGGCGCCGCACTGACGCTGATCTATCCACAAGCCTGGAAAAAAGTATTGACCCGTCATCGTTTTGGCCCAAAGTAACTTCATTCTGGTCATGGCTATTTGTGGAATACTTCTGGCAGTCTTAATTTAATTTGGATCTCTTCCATAAGCTGCGTGCACTGCAACTCTTTCTTCCCTAACTCCTCTCAAATCTGATTTCCTATAGATTATTAATTGGTACTTTGTATCGTTGCCCAACTAGAAATGGATTTAAGTCAGCTTGAATGCATTTCCGTCGGCCTAATCCTATTTCACGCTTTTAGAGTCGGACAAATGAAGTTTGCCAGCATCAAAGTCAAGCAAAATCGAATTAAGCAATAGGCGCCGCTCCCAACAGCATCAAGCAGAAGCTTTAAAGCATATTAGAAAATTGATAAGTCAGCCAAAAGAGTTGCACTTGGCCATGTGCTGTGTGCTCGATGGTGGCATAAAACTGAAAGTTTCAATTTTCTGAAGTGCTCGCCTTGGCTCGAGAAGGTTGCGAAATGCCAAGTGTCAGTGCCAAAGGAGGCGGCTAAGCACGGAGGAGCCTCATCTAGGTGGGTTACTGCTGATGCAGTGTATCGCATATCTGCTTCGTCAGCTGGAATTTCTGGCATCATCTTTACGTGAGGGTACACACTTGTGTCCTGGAATTTGCATGCAAAATATAATAGTGCTTGGTGCCCATTTATGTATGTACAAGCTAAGCTCTCTATAGCGGACACATGGTTCCAGTAATTCAATCCGTACTATCCATATAGTGTAAGTAGCGAATGTGTACAGCTTTTGTTAGATGTTTGGTTCTACCCAAATTGTCGGATATGTGCGGATAATGCTGGGGGGCTGTTGACAAATTAGCCAAAATTTAGAATTTGGCAGGCCCTGAAGGACGCCCGTCCGCGCTTGTGGCAATGAAAATTAGCTGAGACATCGCAGGTCTTGTGTGTGGGGGAGTGTTATTGTTTTGCCACCTTGTAGTCTGGATCGTAGAGAACTATTGTCGAACGGTTCAGTTCAGTAGGAAACCCTGAACTTCTTGCGAATCGATTGACAACTATATCCCCTCGCCTGCTCACATGATTGATGCTGGCTTTCACTTTTTCGGCTAGAGCGCATTGACTTCCCCTGCATTTGGCCATCGCTGCCCACGCAGCATGGCACATCGAATATTCGCCTAAAAATTCTATCTCATTTTGCTTGTGACATATTTGAAATTTATTTTCGGTGCTGATGCTGATGCCCCGATGCTGTTGCTGTTGCTGTTGCAGCTGCATCTGCACCTCCGCCCACGCACTGCATTGACTCAGTTTGAGAGTGAAAATAAAAAAGAACAGTTGGCAAATACTGTATTTATAGAAAATGCAATATGCATGGAATCCGAATGAAATACGGAAACTCATTTGTAAAAAGCTACAATGCCTTGACCGGCTCCACCACCTCTTTTGTTGGCACTTACAGCAGCCGCAAGCGAACAAATTGGTTAACCTCCTTTTATTTTTTTCCTTTCCTTTTTTTGGTAGTACGAGTCCATATTTATGGTTCGAAAATATGAATGTGGGATTTTTGTCGAGCCATTACCAATTGGACGGCCATTTACGGCAGGCAAACGCAGAGAGGAAGAAGAATTGTGGTCTTTTTCTAGTTTGAATTGCTTGTTGATTATTTGCTTGCCACATTTTAATTAACTGGATTTCGGTTCGCAGAACGAATGTGTAACAGTAAGCTTTTGGCAGCGAGCACTGCTCTGAAATATTCTATCTATGCTCCAAGGGGATTTCATTTCCACTCGGTCGAATGCGAAATGTGGAAAAACTATTTTCGTCGACCCAAGAAAACTCATGAAAGTGTCAGTGAACTTTGGCGCAGACAAATCCGGCCGAGACGGACCCAGACGGCCAAGACCCAGACCACACAGGGTGTGGGTGTAGCTGTGGGTGTGAGGAGCATGTGACATTTTCAGAGCTGGGCCAACAAATGGGTTCAGCCTGGGTTTTGGGCAGCAAAACATTTTGGCCTTCGCCATCCATAAATTTCCAGATCGCAACTTTGCTCTTCGGATTGCTTCGAGTTTATTGTACGTACTTTGGCCCCAGCAAATACGAGTATTTGAAGCCTTTGGCACGTACCTCTTTTATCCGAAAGTTTGCCCATTGAAGAGGCATGGACTGGCACCAGCTGTTCATTTCTGTTAGGCCGTTGCCAAGTGGATTAGCGCAAATATTTTAAATTTCTGTTGGTCGGTCCACAGACAAGAGTGCTGAGAGGCTTTACTTTGCGGCTTAATTAAACTCAATTATAATCGTGTTGACACTTTTGTTATTCTGTATTCTGTAGTTGTTTTTGTTGGGGCGAAAGCAAATTAAAACTTCAAACTTGATAAATGCCGAGTGCGAACAAAACTTCTGCTCCATTATGGATTGTTTTAGCTGAAGATTAGTTGGGAATCTCGATTGCAATTACTTTAACGAATCTCATTGCCGGAGAGTCCAACCACAGGAAATTTAATTGCTTTCGAGTGGGTTTCAATTACGGAAATTGCATTAGACATCACCACGCACGGATTCCCAATGAATCCAAACATATAGTACTCTTAGCTGTATATTATTTATGAATCGGATCAAGCTATCGGCCTTGCCAGCTGTAGCTAGCCCAATTTTTGCCCCAATCGGTGTAGGAATTCCCTCTTGCTGCATCGCAAAACATCACCAAATGTCAGAAAGGGGGTCCATTCTTTATCCTCCAATGCTGCCGCACTTTGACCTGCATGCTCTACTCAGGTGGAGGCTGGTGTGATTGATTTGATTGCTGTCACCGACTGGGATGACAATCCATCCAATTCAATGAGCTACTCACTTTCGCCTCGAGTTTGTCCTGGGTCTTCCAGCTGTCCTTTGAAGTCCTCGTCAGAGGTATCGCTCCCGGGCGAAATGAAAGTCGTTTACATTTTTTATCAACTTTAAGGGGAAGATTATGGAGGGCACTTCGTGCTGGTTTTCGTACAACTTACCCCTGGGAACGTTTTCATAATTTTCTACCTCCAACATTGCCATTCATTTCCCATTAAATGTGCCGTGCCCCAGGACGGCTCCCAAGACCCCCAGGGCGGCGGAAGATGTGCATTTATCCATTACCGTTGACGTTGCTGTCGACTCTCCTCTCCGCTCGAATCACCCGGTTAAAATGTAATTATCCTGCCCGGACTCGGCACTCCATGGCGTTGCATTCCACGTCTGAAATTCAGCCATGTCTTAATAGCCGGAAATCGAGTTGACTTGCCCTATGCCCTGGCCAAATGCATGTGGAATGAACTCGTTCGGAGAGTTATGGCTGTGAATTCAAGTTAATTGAATATCTATAGACGTGCGTGGTGCCGAAGCAGAGGGGCCTCGCATAATTGTCGGCTCATTAAACGATAATGCAGGAAAATTGATGCCCGGCCTTTTTACATTCCATTCCCCATTTTTGGGGGAAATTGAATTTCATAAACTTTCCGATGAAAAACAGGGTTGCGGGGGAGCCTCCCCAGCTAAGTTCCCAGCAGCAATTAGTGCGCTCTGTCTCGGGAGTGCCCGGCTTCGGAAGTGGCAAGAGCACCGAGAAGCGGCAGGAACGTGGCCGAAGTCACCGACGTGCCGTGCCTTGCCGTGCCGTGCGTCAGCTGGGGAAAATCGAAACCAAAAATTTTGTTTATGCTTAGAATGCCAGCGGAATTGCTGGCAGGAGGTGGAGTGGGAGCTGGGAGCTGGGAGGCTTGGGGGCTTGGATGCTGGCAGGATGCGGCTCTCTCTGATGCCATTGACATCAGCAACACGGCCACGGCTGTAGTCATTCAAGTGTTCTAATCAATTCTGATTTAATTTTACGCCCAATTAAGTGTGAAAAGCTTTTGATGTTGGGCACACGGGTGCGAGCGGCAAATGGACGCAGACAAGGACTCGCAGGGGCGCAGTCACACAAGCGTGAGCATTGAATATGCCACAGATACTGTGAAGGCATAAGCCTCCACAGCACTAACCACGACACCATCCCCTGGAGGGACCGCCCCGACGGTTGGTTATCTAATTTCATTATTTCATTATCACTTTTTATCCGATTCTTATTACTTCTATTATAATTAGTATTACTTAGACAACAAACAATGAATCCTTAGTTTCACGGATTAAAATAAGAAATAGGCTAAGAAAACCCCTAAAATAGTGAGGCGTTTACTTATTAGCAGCGAAGAGACAACACGAAAGAGAGACGCCTACTCCGGCCACGCAGCAAAGAGAGCCGACATGGAAGAGAAGGAAACGAAGAGACTCGCCGGTCGCTCTTACGCACACGCAGCCAAAGCAAGAGAGAGAACGGCCGAAGGCAAAGGAACAGCATGCAAGAGAGCGAAGCGGCAGAGAAGCCGCCGATCGCCCACGCAGCCGAGGCCGACATCCGAAAGCTGCGCAGCCACGAAGCGGCGGAGAAGCTGCAAAAGGTAAAGCAGAGGCCTGGCACGGTCCAGCGCGGGCGAGGCTCGAGAGTGATCTCGGAGGGCTGAGCCAGACCGGTTGTGCGGCGGAAGCCAAAATAGAGTTAAAAACTAGCCGTGACCGCGCCGTGTACGCAATAAGCCGGACGCGGTGAATAAAAACCAGCTGTGACCGCGGTGTGCAAAGGAAGCCACCGACGTGACGAGGACCGGCCGCCGGACCCAAGGAAGGGAAAGCAAGGGTGAGCCACCTCACGTATGTGTGCTCTGGGGGGGGGGGGGATAGATCGGTGCAGTAGGCAGGGTGTACGCACAGAACCAGGAGTTTTCCCGAAAATGTTGTAAATTTTTGTCATTTATTCCCCCCACAATAAAGACACCCACCTCAACCCACCGGTTTCAGAACTTTCGCCCGTAGGAGTCCCTCAGCCCCACCCCCTCTCTTCCCTATTCCCTGGGGTCCCGGCGAAGGGGATGTGAGTCGTGGATCATGCGGCATCCCCCAAGCTGGGCTTCCCTTCCCCATACCTGTCTCCCCTGGGGACCCGGCGATGCTGGATGTGAGTCGTGGATTCACGCGGCATCCGCAAAGCTGGGTTCCCTCTCCTACACCCTCGCCCTGGGGGACCCGGCGATGCTGGATGTGAGTCGTGGATTCACGCGGCATCCGCAAAGCTGGGTTCCCTCTCCTACACCCTCGCCCTGGGGACCCGGCGACGCAGATGTGAGTCGTGGATCATGCGGCATCTGCTAAGCTGGGCTCCCCTCTCCCCTTCCGACCCTTCCGACCCCTGACCCAAACCCCCTCCTCCCGCCTCGTATGACCCCCAACACACGTCTCGGCAGCTCCCCAAGCACGGGTTCACCCGCGCCTCGATCCACCCCACGGGTGCGCTTTCGCTGCGAACGGCTCTCCCCTTAGGTCCTCACACAACAAATTTTGCTGTGGGGAAGGACCGGGCCCTGGACAGACTGAGAAGCTGTACCTTGGCCTGAGAACTTCCTTACAGATGGCGCCCGAGCAGGGGCACGAGGGGAGAGTCGGTGAGCATAGGGAATAAGTGAAAAGCAGTTAGAAGTGAAAAGGGAACCAAGCAGCAGCCAACAATTAAAAGGCAAGACCCACAAAAGCAAAACGGCAAACGATGTTTAGGAGCCACGGATCAGGAAAAGCAGCAGGAGAAAAGGAGGGAAAACTTAAAATCAGTGATCAGCAGCCAAAAATCAGAGTCCCGGCAAATAGCCAGCACCAATCGTTGATCCCTCGACTTATGTACAGCTGAGACTGGTTTCTCTAATACCCCCCAAGCAACAGCCGCCGGCACGTGTCCCAGACGCGACGGCGAAAACCACGCAGCCAGCCACCTACGCGCCAGAAAGAGACGGGGAGAGACGCGAAAAACCACGCAGACAGCCACCTACGCGCCAGAAAGAGACGGGGAGAGACGCCGAAGACACAGCACCGCGTGCCGGGAGAAAATGGCCGCAGACGGCGCCTAAAACTTTGGCACGCGACGGCGACAAAGCGGCACCAACGACAGAGTAGCAAAGCAGCAGCAGCGGCGCAGCGGCAGAGCAGGAAAGCAGCGACGACAGAGCAACGAGGCAGCGGCAGAGCGGAGAAGCAGCAGCGACAGAGCAACGTGGCAGCGGCAGAGCGGAGAAGCAGCAGCGACAGAGCAACGTGGCAGCGGCAGAGCGGAGAAGCAGCAGCGACAGAGCAACGTGGCAGCGGCAGAGCGGAGAAGGCGCAGCGACAGAGCAGCGAGGCAGTGACAGAGCAGCCAAGCAGTGACAGAGCAGCCAAGCAGCGAAGCAGCGGTAGAACAACGGAGCAGCGGGGGACAGAGGGCGATCGCAGAGGAGCAGCTACATGGCAGAGGAGCCCTCGGCCACAAAGCCATGGCCACGCCACGGCCAATATAAGGCGGAGCAGGAACACCGGTCGAGACAGTCATTACCGAGCAGTCGGACAGTTGTTACCGAGCAATCAGACAGTTGTTACCGAGCAGTCAGACAGTCATTACCGGGCAGTCAGGTAGTTGTTACCGAGCAGTCACACAGTTACCACCGAGCAGTCAGACAGAACCTTTTTCGAGTACCGTGCCACGTGCCCTTCGAACAGGATCCCTCACCCAGTGCTGTGTATCCTAGTACAGGATCACCGATCCAGTACCGTGCCGCGTGTCCTTCGAACAGGACTCTCCACCCAGTGCCGCGTATCCTAGTACAGAAGCCCCAGACCCAGTACCGTTCTGATAAGGACTCGTACCGGTGCCCCGATTAGTGTACCAGGATCGGGATGAACATCCGCTGGATAGCGTCCCGCAGGAAGGACGAGCTGCAGAGCCTAGCTAAGGAGTTTGGACTAGGAGAAACTGGGACTGAAGAGGACCTACGGAGCCGGATCACCGCATTCATCGCACGCCCTGGGCACCCCGAAGCCGTGCAGGCAAGGCTGGACGAATTGGCTACGCACTTTGGGAACATACCGAGCCCCAGGGACCACCGGAGTCCAGCCACGTCACCCGGGCCAGAGAGCCAGACGAAGATGAAAGACAGCAAGGAGGGACTAAAACTGCGATTAATTGTACCCGAGCTGCCCAGCACGAGCCAAGGATCCACCCACGGATACCGCGAGTCAGCAACCGAGACACCGGCCGCCCACGACGAGCAACCACAACGAGCTGCCCAAGGACCACTCCAAGGAACCAGACCACAGGCGTCCAGCAAGAACCACGCGCCAGGACCCACTACCGCTGGACCCCTGGCCACGCCTAGCCACCAGACAACCACGGAAGGAGAACATGCACGTCTTACTCAGGGACATCGGGTCTCACGCCCCGGAGGGGGTGAGATCTCGTACTCGTTACTGGCGGACAAACTCCGGAAATGGGGATTTACTTTCGACGGCCACGCGGACCCACTGGCGTTCATCGAAAGGCTCGAGGAGCGAGTGGAATCATACGGCGGGAGCCCAGAGCAGTTGCCGCGAGCCATCTCCGGTCTCCTTACAGGTAAGGCAGAAGGATGGTTCCGAACTTTTCAGATGCAGGGAAAGAATCGGAAAGACTTTCGGAAAGAATTCCTAGAATTCTTCCTGCCCCCCAGATACTTCCAGCGGCTGGAAGACACCATACGAAGTCGGGAACAGAAGCCCGAGGAATCCTTCCGGGATTACCTTATCGAGTTGCGTCTGATGATGCAACGAGCCCAGTATACTCGGGAACAGGAACTCGAGCGGATCTACGAAAATCTCCGTCCGGAGTATCAAGTGTACACGCGCAGACAAGATTTCCTATACCGGCAATGGAACCAACCCACAACGAGGCAACACACACGAGACACCCGGGAAAACCGAGATCGCCAAACGAGGAATCGGCCAGGAGCAAGAGCAGGCGATCGATGTACAACGAGCCTGCCGGAACTGCGGGGAAAACGGCCGTTTCAGTGGTGCGTGCACAAACCGACAGAAGCTGCTCTGTTGGGAATGTGGTGTAATGTCTCCTCTTCCAGGCTGAGGTAAGCTCAGTCCTGTCCAGGGGTCTTCCTACAAGAAATTTGTAGTTCGCTGGAACTCCGAAAGGGGGGGTCGGCTCGTCTTACTTGGTGGACGTGAGGGTCGAGAAGAAAGGCGCGGAGCGAGGCACACCTGCGTGGGTCGAGAGAGAGGCGGGCGCAGGGCGAGGCACACCTGCGTGGGTCGGGAAAGAGGGGTCACAGGGCGAGTCACACCTGAGGGGGTCGAGAGAGGGGCGCAGGGCGTGTCACACCTGCGTGAGGGGGGGGTTTCGAGGATTGATCGGGGGTTAGTGGAGGTGAGTGTGGCTCGCTGGCTAGTAGTTGTTGGTGACCGGGGAGGGGTTTGGATCCCCAAAAATGACTTACACGGGGTTGGTTCTCGTTACAATAATGATTTATTTGCTTGCTAGTTACACAGGTAATTTGTTACATTGAATATTTTTTTTGTTGTTTCGTCACGTTGCCGGAAGGATTCTTAACTAGTTGTCACGCGGGACAACGTCTTTACTCGGCCCGGGTCTCCGCGTAAGTGAAGTCTGCTCGGCGCTTGCGCGCTCGGGAAAACTTCGCTGCCGCCGATCTCTAACTTATCAGTATCTACGTGTCTTCGTCTTCGTCGGCTTCGGATTGGCTGCCGCTTCGCTGAGCGTCCCGAAGCCGCGAAGGGAAGGGGCGGGGGGTCTTATCGGCTAGTCTGTGCTTCGGGAGCTTAAGTTTAGAGGTGGGGGTAATGTGTTGGCCCGGTGGGGAGTTGTCACCGGCTAACGGTTCGTGTCTCGGGTGCTTATGGCTAAACGCGGGGTAATGTGTTGGTGTGGGGGGCGTTCTTACCGGCTAATTATCAGTGCTTCGGGAGCTTTTCGTTAGAGGTGGGGGTAATGTGTTGGTACGAGAATGTGGGATTGGCTGTCGTGAAACGGTAGGCGAAACGATATGGGGAATGAGTTTCTTTATTGGTGGTACATTTATTGTATGCATTCTCTGTTCTTAAGGCTAACGATATATTTAAGGGAAACTGGAGATATAAAAAGGGGAAAAATGAGGCGGTGACGATCCCGCGATGTAGCGCGCTGTGACGAACCTTCTTAAGGTTCGTTACACCCCCCCCTTTCTTCCGGGAGGAGGTCGACGCAGACAGGCGCGGCCCGGGATCGCTTGTGGACCCGGTAGCACTGATCCCAGGACCAGCTTCGGAAACGGAGCCTCTCCACTTCCAGCAGCCGCTGGTGTATCTCCTCGATGAGGCCCGCCGGTAGGGCCCGGCCTGGGATGTTCACCTGCCAATCTGCCACCGCGATTACCCACTGGGTGGGCTGGTTCAGCTCTTCGATCAGGGAGAAGTCCGCTGGACTTTGCCCCTCCCGCGTAGATTCGTCTTGAAGAAATCGTAGTATTTCATCCAAGTCGCAGTCCACCAGCAACTCGTCTTGTCCTTCCTACTCCCCAGTTTGGGGGGTCGGCGCCGTCTCCTCCGCAACGGGTTGTTTTACCCTCCGTAGGGTCATGGTGGGGTACCCGCTGTCCGGCCCCGTTTCCCACTGCTCCTCCGGTTCGGTCAACTCCGCTTGTCGAACCGGAGCGGCGTTTCCCTCTTCTGTAGCCCCGGTGGGCCATTCAGTGGGAGGGCCTTGCGCTGCCTCCGCGTGGGGCGCTTCGGCGTGCGTTGGTGTGGTCGCCGCTGACCCTTCTGGAGGATTGGGGCATCGGGGAGGATCCGATGCGGGCGTTGGCGGTCGCGCTTCGGCGTGCGGGGGCGTGGCCGCCGCTGACTCTTCGGGAGGATTGGGGCATCGGGGAGGATCCGATGCGGGCGTTTGCGGTCGCGCTTCGGCGTGCGGGGGCGTGGCCGCCGCTGACTCTTCGGGAGGATTGGGGCATCGGGGAGGATCCGATGCGGGCGTTGGTGGTCGCGCTTCGGCGTGCGGGGGGCTTGCCCTGGCTGGGGCGGCCGGTTCGGAGCGGTAGTCGATTGGTTCCGCGGCTTCTCGGAATGTCCTGAAGAACGCGTTGACATTCCGGCCGGGAGGGACAAAGACGTCTACGGACATCTGGTGGTTACGCGTGACGCGTAACCCCCATGGCGTGACCGTGTGGTGAAAGGTCTCTGTTTCGGCTATGAATTGCCGACCGTAGGGTTCCTCCTCTTCGCTTTTTCCGTCGTCGTATTACGCGTTGTATGGTTTTGGTATGTAACGCTCCAGCCCCCTCTCGGGGCGGTAAATGCCACGGCCGGTTCGGGGATCGCGGCGCTGGTGATAACCGGCGTCTTCAAACTCCTGTTCGAACATCGGCGCGTATGATGGCGTCACTGGTTCCGGGAAGCTGTGCTGGCTAGAACCGGCATCTTCGAACTCCTCTTCGAATGACGGTGACCCTGGCTCCGGGGAGCAGGGCGCGGCTCGTCGTTTATTAAAATCGCCTTGCTCGCTCGGAGTTCGGAATCTGACTTATTTCTTGTATTTCTAACGTCATGCATTTCCCTCCGCTGACAGCGCGACTCACGGGAGCCGGCGTCAGCGGGCTTGCAATTCTGTAATCTAAGCTATGGTAAATGGATCCGTGGGACGATTATGGACGTTTGGGGCATGGGTTTATGAATGTGTGTAATGAGTGTAATGCATGAATCTGCCGAATTGACAGTTATATATTTTTTTTCGTTCTTTCTTTATTTTCTTTTTTTTTTCTTTGGATATTTCATTTTCGTCGTCTTTTCCCTTCGTAACTTTCGTTTTACGGGCAGCGCAGCTATGCGTCGCACGCGGGCTCCGATCGGATTTCGGGCGCCGATGGGCCAGGTGTAGGGCCAGCTCTTATCGCTGGGCTCGGCCGGCCTCTGGGCATGTATCGCCGCGGGAAGGCTATGCGACAGTACCGTGCGCCGTCTCTGTTGTTCTGGCCGGTTCGTCATTGGCCGGGGGTAACGGGGGGCGGCCTCCACGTCTCGTGCTGTATGCTCGTTCCGAACGCCTTGGGATTTGAGGCGGCGGTATAGCACCCAGATGATGGCGCAGAGAGGGATGGCGACGACGAGGGTGAACAAATAGGAGGCGGCGCTCCTTATCGTCACCGTCTCGTTCAGGTCGTCGATGTAGTTTGAATTTTGTAGGCTTAACTCCCGTGGGAACGGCAAGCTTAGCTTTTCCTTGTGTGCCGTTACGTTTATTCGAGTCATCGCCGGTACCACTGCCTTTCTTTTGGAGTCGCCGAGGTGATTCACGTACCAGGTCCCGTTAAACGAGACCCGGTGGGAATACGTAACTAGGTACGATCCCGAGATTGCTTGGGTGGTCCCCGCCTCATCTACAACGGTGAACCTTGCGTCGTTGACGATGATGGTGCCGTGGTCCACCACGACGATCGGATCCAAGTGACCGGGCGAAGTCGCGCCATGCGCGACGGACCCGGTCACCATCTGCTGAGCGCAGGTGATCCCCTCGCGTTCTCTGCAAAACGTAGCGCCGAGGGTGGCTTCGCAATCCCCGATGCTGAGGGTTTGGGGCCCGCATTCTGCCACGATGTCTCCCTCGCTGAAATCCAGTATCTTGTTCTGATGTTGGATCGGGAAAATAAGCATTTTCCTACAGACCAGCTTCGGTTGGGGAAACTTGATGAGAAAGTGGAGTAGGTCTGCGCTCTGGAAGACGCAAATGTTTGACACTTCTAGTAGCTCCACTAGGCTGATGTTAGCGAGGTGTTGCTCGCCCAATTCCTTAATGTCAGCGCCGTCCAGAAGGGCGGGGCTGATCACGTTGATCTTGGCAAGGGTTAAGGCCAGGATGAGGTCTTCCAGATCCGTTATAATGATCCTGTTCCGGGCTATTATGGCTTCGGCCCGGTCGGCGTTGTCCTCCTTGGCGATGTGGTTCACGAGGCGGGTCAGCTCGTTGATCCGGGTTTGAATCCTGGAGTTGATTTCGTTTTGGCCACGGCTGGACTCCGCCAGCTGCTTTTGTTGGAATTTGACCTGCTCCCAGTCGTCGTAGTCGGGCGTTCCGGCCACTACCTTCAATTCTGTTCCGAGCAGGTTTATACTCCTTGTTCCCCGATGGTGGACCCTTAGCGTGGCCACCAGGTTCTTGATGTGGTCCAGGTCGGCTGCTATCACTTGCGCCATCCGGTCTAGGCTAAACAGCTCCGCGGCTTGTTCCGTTTCGGCGACGTAATCTTCGTATGAAGTCACGTTCGTAGTGTGGTGCAGGTATCCGTGGTTGGCCCAAATGATGGCGTCCCCGTCCGCTATTGGGATATAGTCCGCGTTAGTGTAGTCATTCAACTTGACCAGCGCGCGCGTCGAGGTTAGCAGAGTGAGGAAAATCAGTAGGTCCTTCATGTTGTGTGGGTTTTGCGTTATCTTCGGATGCGTTTGGGTTGGGATCGATTCGACCGTTCGGCTGTGGTGGCGGAATGGCACTGATCGGTGATGGTGGGGTCTCGGCCTGCCGGAGACGCTTGTCGCGGGCTACGCCCTCGGTCGACCTAGTGTCGGTACTTTTCGGGATCCGGGCAGTCGTCGCTTGCCTCGCTCGGGTTTTCCCCGGCACGGGCGCCTCTTCCCCCCCTTTTCGTTTCGTTTCAGCCGGTACCTGTGCCCCTGTCGTGGTCCGGCGCTTGTTCGGCGGTACCTGGGTCGTCCGCCTCCCCGGCACGTTCGTCGGGTTCGCGGTCGTGGAATTCTCTCAGATCGTTGATGTTGGCGACCTTCCGTTTCCGGCTGCTCGGGTGCTGCAGCTGAACGATGTTTGGCGACGGGAAACCCTTCACGCGATAGGGGCCGTCAAATTTAGGGGCCAGTTTTGCCGCGAAGCCTTCGGCGACGTTTGAGAGGTGATGCTGCCGTAGAAGTACTAGCGAACCGATCGCGGGACGCCACTGTCGTCGGCGAAGGTTGTAGTGCCTCCCTTGTTCTTGGCTGGCCCTTTGAATGTTGTTTCTGACGATGGCGAACACTTCTTTTAGCCTGGCGGCCTTACCCCTAGGAGTTTCCTGGGCGCTTCCCGTCCCCGGCGTGACCTCGTCGTATAAGGCGCCAGGCAGTCGGGGCTCTCTTCCGTGTACGAGGAATGCCGGGCTGAAACCGGTAGTCTCCGAGACGCTCGAGTTGATCGCCAGCGTCATTTCTGGCAAGAGTTCGTCCCACGTGTTTTGGTGATCGTCCACGAATTGGGCGATCATCGTCTTCACGGTCCGGTTTGCCCTTTCCGTCGGGTTCTCTTGCGGACAATAGGGCGCGGTGTGTTGGATTTCCACGCCGGCGGTGTGCAGGAAGGTCTTGAACGACCGACTGGTGAACTGGGAGCCGTTGTCACAGACAAACAACTTCGGAACACCGAAGCTACTCAGTATGCGTTCCCTGAAGCTCGTTCGAGGCTAGCCGTCGTTGCCTTCTTAAGGGGCACCAGTTCGATCCATTTGGAGAAGGTGTCAAAGAAAACTAGCAGGATGGCGTTCCCCCGTTTGGATCGGGGTAACGGTCCGACGAAGTCGGCGCACAGGGTGGCGAAGGGTTCCTCGGCCTTGCGAGTGAGCATCCTGCCCACTGGCTTGCGTTGGGTAGCCTTGAACTTCTGGCAGCTCACGCAACCGCGGATATATCGCCTCACGTCGCGATAAAATCCCGGCCAATAATACCTCTGGGATATCCTCGTGATAGTTTTTCGTACGCCGAGGTGGCCTGCCGTCGGTTGGTCGGGGCACTCGCGGAGGACTCTCGCTCGGCAGTCCTTGGGCACACGGAGCTTCCACGGCACGTGGTCGTCATCGTCGGCTCCGTGCCCCAGGTTTCGGTAAAGCTGCCCGCTTTCGTACGTGTAGTCCGGGTATTTTTGGGGCTCGTCGTAAACTTGTTGGATCCTTCTTCTGAGCGACGGGCAGGTCGTGCCCTCTTCTTCGACGCGTGAAAGGGATTCCAAAGGTTGCCTGGAGAGCGCGTCGGCGACCACGTTCTGGTTGCCGGCCCGATAAAGTACGTCGTATTGGTACTGCTGCAGCTCCAGCGCCCATCTCGCCACTCTCCCGTAAGGGCTCTCAAAGGTGTTTAGCCATTTCAGCGCGAGATGGTCGGTCACCACGTCGAACCGGTATCCTTCCAAGTAACAGCGCAATTTCCGGATTGCCCATATGACGGCCAGGCATTCCTTGTCGGTGGCCGAATAATTCTCCTCTGCCTTGAAGGCGCCGGCTGACGTAGGCGATGACGCGTTCCTTCCCTTCGATCTCTTGGGTGAGGACCGCGCCCACACCCACGTTGCTCGCGTCGGTCTGCAGGGAGATTTTGACGTTGAAGTCCGGGCAGGCGAGCACCGGGGCGGTGGTGAGTCGCACTTTGAGTTCGTCGAAGGAGTCCTGTTGTTCCTGTCCCCATGCCCATGCTCTCCCCTTCTTTAGTAGCAATGACATCGGTTGCACTATGGTGGCGAAATTGGCCATGCCTATGCATTGCCGCAATTCCTTCAGGTTAGTGGGCGGTCTCAGGTCTTTGACGGCCGCTATCTTGTCAGGGTCGGTATGAATGCCTTCCTCGCTGACCATGTGACCCAGGTATTTTATGCGGCGCTGGAAAAATACGCATTTGTCTGCGTTGATCCGCAGATTGGCCCGGCGCAGTCGCGAGAAGACTCTCTTGACGTTGCGCAAATGTTCCGCTAAATCCTTGCCGACGATGACGATGTCGTCCAGATACGCGAAAGCGAAGGGTTCCATGTCTGCGCCGATGACCGTGTCGAGGGTACGCTGGAACGTGGCTCCCGCGGAATGTAACCCGAAAGGCATTACCTTCCACTGATAGAGGCCTCTTCCGGGCACCGTGAGCGCCGTGGCCTCCTTACTGTCATAAGCCATCGGTATCTGCCAGTATCCATTCTTCAGATCCAGCGTGATGATGAACCGCGCGTTTCGGAGTCTTTCCAGTATATAGTTGATCCTCGGCAACGGGTATGCGTCCGGGATCGAATGTTCGTTTATTTGTCGAAAGTCCACACACATGCGCCACCTCCCGTCCTTTTTGCGGACGAGGGCAATGGGGCGCTGTGGGGACTTCGCGAGGGCTCGATCAGGCCTTCTGCTATCAGCTGGTCGACCTGTTCGTCGATGATCCGACTCATAGCCGGGTTTTTTGGGTAGTACCGTTGCTTTATGGGACGCTGGTCCCTCATAACTATCGTGTGCTCCGTGAGGTCCGTGGTCCCTCGGAGGCCTGCGAGCTTCGGCAGCTCTTCGTCCAGGAATTCCTGGATTTGCGGCGCCACGTCTGGAGGCCAGGGGTCGGGGACTCTTTCTGGCTCCTCTTCGCTTAGCCGGCTGGTTCCGGGAGCGGGGGTCTGGTCTCGGCCCTCGGGGAGTATGGTCATGTCGAACGCGCTTGGCGGTTCGATCCCACGAGGGTACTCCCTCATATTAGCGTCCACCGGGGTAGTTTCGGGTGTAGGCAGGGCATTTTCGGGACTCCGGCTGAATACATGGGTCGTGTCGTATTCGGCGTGATGCACGAACATGCGGGTCTCGATGACGCCGCTAGTACTAGACCAGTGGCTCGTTCGGGTGACGCAGATTTCCGCTCTGGTGCCTGCTATTGTGAAACCTTCGGCGACGCGGGGAGGGTGGCTCCGGCAGCGCCCCGTGGCGTTGGCGCTGATGAGTTGATCTCCGGCCACGGGCGCGTCGGGGCTCCGGTCGGTGTCTCGAGTGGCCGTTGCTCCTATTCCCGGTTCTCGGCTGGGAAAACTTCGGGAAGTAAGGACGATTTCGGATGTGGGAGTTTCCGTTATCGAAAGGGCTGCGTTACCGCGCTCGCTCGCCGGGGCGGCTAACGTGGTCGTTGTATTCAGCGCTGGGCCGCTGGACGATCGTCGCCGCCGTGGGGGTTCGATCGTTGCTCCGGGCTCTCCACCACTCGTCGAGGACGTTGGATCGGGGGTCCTGGTGGGTCTGTTCGCGTCCCTCGTTGCCTTACCCGAGATTTTGCCCTGGTTGGATGACCTGGGGTCAGGGCGTTCCGTCGGGGTCCTGGGCTTCGTGTTCCTGATTCCTTGTTTGCGTGGCGTATCGTTCGTCGCCTTGGGTTTCGTAGGCGCGTGTTCCGGGGTGTGCACCTGGCTGGCGGTAACTATCGGTGTATTTGTCGCGAGGCGACTGTCGCGGAGTTGGAGGAGGGTGGTGCCACACTGTATCGTTGTTTCGATGGCGCAGAGGAAGTCCATCCCCACGATGACCTGCTCTAGCATGTTTGGTAACACTAGGAGCGGTATCTGTACCTCGCGCTTGTCCAGTTTAACGAACGCCAACAGAATTTGCGTTACTTCGCGTACCGACCCGTCTGCCACGCTTCCCTGAGGCCGGCGTCGTTGCCGAGCTGCTGGGCGAGGTTGGCGCTGACGAAACTCCGGGACGCCCCGGTATCCACAGTGGCCTCTGTGGCCCGTCCTCCTATCGTCACCCTCGCCACTGTCCGGCCGTCCTGTATCTGTAGTGGGTGGCTTAGTTCTGGGTTTGGGGGGGCGTCGTTCCCGGCTGTTCCCGTGCCAGTCGGGGACGCTGGTCGTTTCTCGACGAGTCTTGGCGGCAGCAATCGATGGTCCTTACGCCTCGCTTACCGCATTCCCAACAGAACAGGATAGAGGGGTTGGTGCAAGGCATGGCCGGCTTCGCCGCAGCGGCGACAGGCCATCTGTGGTTGGCGATGGGGGTGGTGACCATGCGGTGAGCGACTTCCGGCGCTGGAGTGTCGGGTCGGTTTGACGATGGTCTACTTGCCGGTCCTGCCGTGTCCCATTGGGGCTTCCGAAAGGAGGTCCGGTTTGCTTCGACCTCGTTTTGCGTCTGGTGCGTCGTCGGTCTAGTGTATCTTGGGCCGGGCCGAGGGGCAGTGGGAGCGGTGGGGTTATTCCGCTCTTGGATGGATTCGAACTCCGTAGCCAACATCGTTAGTTGGCCAAACTTCGCAGTTCGTGTCTTCGCACGTACAGTTGATATGCCGGCAGAGTATTATCATAAATCCTGTTGAGCTCTTGGGCATCATCGTACCCGGCGTGGTGCATGAGCAACCTGAGCTCGATTATGAAGTCCTTGAATGACTCGCCCGTCGCTTGCTTGCGGGCTCGGATCTGATCCTCTAACTGTTCGAAATACCGCGGCGGGAGGAAAAAGGCCAAAAATTTTTTCCGGAAGTTGACCCACGAGGCGCCTTGCAGCCTGCTGGTGCGGAACCAGCGGTTGGCTCGGTCGATAAGGATTTCCGCCATAGCTCGAGGCAAGTGGTTGGTGTCTATCCCGTACGAAAGCGCGCGTTCTTCCAACAGCTCGATGAAAGACAACGGATCATCCTGTCCGTCGAATTGGATCCCCCACCTCCTAATCCGTTCCGCCATCTGGGCAGCTTGACTGTATCGATGGGCTTCCAACGCGTCGTTACCTCCCCGGGGTCTATCGCTTTCAGGGAGGAGCCTCCTCATGAGTGAGAGGCGGACCTCTGGGGACAGGGGTCTTGGGGGGCGGCTGCGGTCACCACGATGGGTCACTTCAATTCGTCCCCGTCGTACTCACCTGATTGTTCCCCCGTATAGGGCTCCATGCTTCTCTTGGTCGTTGCGTCGCTGTTCCTACGGTCTGGTTGAGCGTCCGGGATCTTGAGGTACTGTGTTCTCTTTTCTTTTCACTGTCACTTAGTACACGTACGTAGACTCGTTCGCGATCCTCACCGTTAGAATTGTGGGGATTTGAGCACGGTTACGCGCCGCGGTAGTGGGGTGGGTTTTTTTCTGCGGTCGAGCGATCGGCCGCGTATGCACGTAGGCATACACGCGGGGGGTTATCTTTCCCCCTTTTTTTTTTTTGTCTGTCTCTTGCACTCCTGACTGCCGTGAGTTTTCAATCCACGAACCCCTCGTTAGAGTTTCCTTCGGGTCCCTGCTCGGGCGCCACTTGTAATGTCTCCTCTTCCAGGCTGAGGTAAGCTCAGTCCTGTCCAGGGGTCTTCCTACAAGAAATTTGTAGTTCGCAGGAACTCCGAAAGGGGGGGTCGGCTCGTCTTACTGGGCCGACGTGAGGGTCGAGAAGAAAGGCGCGGAGCGAGGCACACCCGCGTGGGTCGAGAGAGAGGCGGGCGCAGGGCGAGGCACACCTGCGTGGGTCGGGAAAGAGGGGTCACAGGGCGAGTCACACCTGTGGGGGTCGAGAGAGGGGCGCTGGGCGTGTCACACCTGCGTGAGGGGGGGGTTTCGAGGATTGATCGGGGGTTAGTGGTGGTGAGTGTGGCTCGCTGGCTAGTAGTTGTTGGTGACCGGGGAGGGGTTTGGATCCCCCAAAATGACTTACACGGGGTTGGTTCTCGTTACAATAATGATTTATTTGCTTGCTAGTTACACAGGTAATTTGTTACATTGAATATTTTTTTTTTTGTTTCGTCACGTTCCTGGAAGGATTCTTAACTAGTTGTCACGCGGGACAACGTCTATACTCGGCCCGGGTCTCCGCGTAAGTGAAGTCTGCTCGGCGCTTGCGCGCTCGGGAAAACTTCGCTGCCGCCGATCTCTAACTTATCAGTATCTACGTGTCTTCGTCTTCGTCGGCTTCGGATTGGATGCCGCTTCGCGGAGCGTCCCGAAGCCGCGAAGGGAAGGGGCGGGGGTTCTTATCGGCTAGTCTGTGCTTCGGGAGCTTAAGTTTAGAGGTGGGGGTAATGTGTTGGCCCGGTGGGGAGTTGTCACCGGCTAACGGTTGGTGTCTCGGGAGCTTATGGCTAAACGCGGGGTAATGTGTTGGTGTGGGGGGCGTTCTTACCGGCTAATTGTCAGTGCTTCGGGAGCTTTTCGTTAGAGGTGGGGGTAATGTGTTGGTACGAGAATGTGGGATTGGCTGTCGTGAAACGGTAGGCGAAACGATATGGGGAATGAGTTTCTTTATTGGTGGTACATTTATTGTATGCATTCTCTGTTCTTAAGGCTAAGTAACGCTGCCCTGGTGGACATCAATGGGAGAGCATTTGCGGCCACCCTCGACACGGGAGCCACACGATCCTTCATCAGTGAGCGGCTGGCGAAGGAGATAGGGACGACCGAGAACAGGCGAGAGGTGAGGACCAGAATCCGCCTGGCAGATGGAACCAGGAAGGAGATCAACCAAGCGAAAGTAGTCACAGTGCGCCTGGATCAGCAAGAAACACAGGTATCTCTTCTTATACTCCCCACGGTATTAGACGACTTCATCTTGGGGCTCGACTTCCTCTGTGGCATCCGCGCAAGGATCCACTGCGGACGGGCATATCTGCAGCTGAAGTTGCAGCAGAAACCCGCCGGGACGATACCACCGCCCAGCCACGCCCACGGTCTGTCACGTTTGCGGACTCCACTGCCATCCGAGACCAGCCGCAGACCAACACCCCACAGCCAACCACGAACCATCCAACCGCAGTGACAGCAAAGCCCTACCAGACAAGATCACGCAACAACCCCAGGACTACGCCACCACAACAGGACACGAAGGAAGCTACGACGGAAAGAACTGCGACACCGATGGAACCAACCATGGCCAGTTCCCCAGCACGAACCCCGACACCAACAGGACAACGCAACAAAACGAAGACTTTGGCAGAGACAGCTACGGCTCCACTGGATCAATCCAGGGCCAGCTCGTCGAACCAGGAGTCACCAACAGGACACAGCAGGAAAAAAAGGACTTGGGCAGAGACAGCTACGGCTCCACTGGATCAATCCAGGGCCAGCTCGTCGAACCAGGAGTCACCAACAGGACACAGCAGGAAACAAAGGACTTGGGCAGAGACAGCTACGGCTCCACTGGATCAATCCAGGGCCAGCTCGTCGAACCAGGAGTCACCAACAGGACACCGCAGGAAACAAAGGACTTGGGCAGAGACAGCTACGGCTCCACTGGATCAATCCAGGGCCAGCTCGTCGACTGACAACTGCCAGAAGAACACTCCAGCCAACATCGCGGTTGACGTGGCACCTTGGACCACCTGGAAGGACGCCGAGAGGACCCTGCAACTGCTGCTCGCCCATCCACGGCCCATCACCCCACCCGGGCCCGAGAGGGAGATCATCCCCGCGTCGGACAACGACACAACAAGCGACGACGAGGTACAGCTCCTAGGAGAGGACGACACCACTCCGCTACGGATCCGCGACGGCAGTCTGGGCGATGCGCTGCCTCGACGGCTCCGGAACCTCGGCCTTCAGGATGAACACGAGCCACCCAGACACGTAACCGGCAATGAGCTGCCCCAACTGCTCCAGGAACTCGGCCTGGGGGACGGACCCGTGTCCCCGATACCCAGGGATGACGGAGACGAGGAGGTAGTCTGGATCCTGGGACGGCAGGAGAACCCAAAAGGCCCGATCCCGGACACCAGCTGTGTGGGTGGCACGCCAGACTGCAGGAGTGGGACGCGCAGGAGGAGGCGGCAGCCCCGGAAAGAAGGGAGAATCCCGATTGGCAGCCGCTGGACCACGCACCAATGAAAAGCAAAGCCTGTTGGAAGGCGCCAGCGCTCAGGCAAACGCGGCGCGTCACGGGCGCAGCCGGATCCGCAGCTTAGAACACCACGACGGCCAACGCTTCCGCGTATGCATCAGCGGGAATTTGGTGCGCATTTCACCGCGCCCCACCCCGAAGTAGGAAGGGAGTGTGAAGGCATAAGCCTCCACAGCACTAACCACGACACCATCCCCTGGAGGGACCGCCCCGACGGCTGGTTATCTAATTTCATTATTTCATTATCACTTTTTATCCGATTCTTATTACTTCTATTATAATTAGTATTACTTAGACAACGAACAATTAATCCTTAGTTTCCCCAATTAAAATAAGAAATAGGCTAAGAAAACCCCTAAAATAGTGAGGCGTTTACTTATTAGCAGCGAAGAGACAACACGAAAGAGAGACGCCTACTCCGGCCGACATGGAAGAGAAGGAAACGAAGAGACTCGCCGGTCGCTCTTACGCCCACGCAGCCAAAGCAAGAGAGAGAACGGCCGAAGGCAAAGGAACAGCATGCAAGAGAGCGAAGCGGCAGAGAAGCCGCCGATCGCCCACGCAGCCGAGGCCGACAGCCGAAAGCTGCGCAGCCACGAAGCGGCGGAGAAGCTGCAAAAGGTAAAGCAGAGGCCTGGCACGGTCCAGCGCGGGCGAGGCTCGAGAGTGATCTCGGAGGGCTGAGTCGTGGATCATGCGGCATCTGCTAAGCTGGGCTCCCCTCTCCCCTACCCTTCCGACCCGTGGTCCAAACCCCCTCCTCCCGCCACGCATGACCCCCAACACACGTCTCGGCAGCTCCCCAAGCACGGGTTCACCCGCGCCTCGATCCACCCCACGGGTGCGCTTTCGCTGCGAACGGCTCTCCCCTTAGGTCCTCACACAACAAATTTTGCTGTGGGGAAGCACCGGGCCCTGGACAGACTGAGAAGCTGTACCTCGGCCTGAGAACTTCCTTACAATACATATGTGGGGTCGGTCCTTTGCTCGCACGAGTCCCAGTTAGGCTCTCACACTTGAATAAAGCCATTCCAGACTCCTTCCCTGGTTGGGCTATTTGTTCGTTCCTTTGCTTCTGTATCCACGCTGTGGCTTCCGCACCCGCTCTCACTGCTCCACGCTTTTACACACTTTCCGTATGCATCTCTCTTTCTCTCTCTTTGTGTATCTCTAACCATGGAACAACTTTCTTCTTATGACAGAGACAGACGTGGCAGATAGTTCCGCCAAGACATTATCCAATAATCTTTATCAACAGCCACAGCCAGCGCTGTAGCATCCGCGCCGCGTGCCTACCTCCACCTCCAGCTCCAGGTTAAGTTTGTTGGAAACTTTAGTCTGCATGACAGTCGATCCGATATCCCTGTGCATTTGGATTTGTTTGCAGGTAACGACAAGGCTCAAGACATTTTACTAATTAAATATCAATGTACTTTTCCTTCCATTTGCCTAATTTACCGCTGTCAACAGCAAGACAAACAATATTGTAGTCCAAAAGAGTGTACACACTGGCCGCGCAGGGTTGTCACGCTACGATAAAATAAAAACAGCTGTGTCGTAAATATTTGTATCCCCGCGAAGCTTGCTTTTTGGAGATCAAAAAGGTCTTCCATATCCCGATGTCTCCGAAGATAGGGCTTATCCGAAGTCCCTTCAAAATGGAAGAGCGTAATGCGCTTTTACATTAAATCGGATTTAAATATAAACTCTATAGCGGCAGATATTCAAATTTATTTTCTTGGGAATCCTCACAGAAATTTAAATGATTAAATTCCAAGTGCTCTTAAAGATGGGAAACCGAATCAAACTGTCGTCTAGGGCCTGAAATTGTCCAACTCCTGATGGCACTTGAGGTGACGGCGTAAACGCCAAGCTCCGCCTGAGGGGGGCCAGGAGGGCCCATGGAGTGGGGCCATAAAACAATTTTGTTGTAAATTTACGATACCCCCGGCCATGTATGACAGAAGGTACATAAATACTCGAACACATAAAGGCACGGGGCAGGAGGCAGTCGACATTTTCTTTCCACCAAGAAATTAGGAAAGGATGGAGGGTAGGAAACGAAACGAGCTCCATTGCTCAACCATTCTTTTGGAGGAATAAATTAATTTATTGAATGAACAGATTGCATTTTAAATTTATTATACTTCCATAGTATTGATTTTGGGGCACATGAATTTCTCTTTACATGATAGAAAATTTAGGTGTTGGAGATTGACGTAAGGCTAATCCCGGTTTTTCACACTGGGCTTAACTTTGTATTATAATTGGACATACCATCGTATTTATGTATATACACATTTTTCGATTCTTGTGTCCCGCTTTCTTGTCCGACTAGATCCGGAAAACCCCCTTGGTTTACCAAAGAGTTATCCAGTCTAAAAAACTTAAAATCAAGACTTTATAAAAAATTTCAAGAATTGGGTTCTCCTACTTCTCACTCTCGCTATGTATTAGCTCGGTCAAACTTTTCAGTTCTTAATGCTCAATGCTATAAGAACTACCTATCTCGATGCAGGATACGTTTTTCTCAGGACCCTAAACAGTTTTACAGCTTCGTAAACAGTAAGCATAAAACGTCCGCACACCCATCCTCGCTATCATTTTGTAATACGTCGGCAAATAATGATCAGGCAATTGCCGATCTTTTTGCCCAATTCTTCCAAACCACCTATTCTGAGGAAAGCTACTCTGGTCATCCGTACCCATACGGTTTACCGAGGTCGAACGGCATTTTCAGTCCCTTGTTAAATGAATGTTCCCTACTTCATGATCTTCGACTAGTTAAGCCGGTGTTTTCACCGGGTCCAGACGGGGTTCCAGGTTGTGTACTCAGGTACTGCGCCGAGGCTCTGTGTGGACCTTTGCTTAAACTATTCACCCTATCCATTGATTCTTCTTGCTTCCCCCCGATCTGGAAGGAATCGTTTATAATTCCTCTCCATAAAAAAGGTAGCAAGTCTGATGCAAAAAATTATAGAGGTATAGCAAAGTTATCCGCTATTCCTAAAATGTTTGAGAGGGTTTTAACTCCGCACTTGCAACATCTCTGCAAGTCACTTATATCTCCAACTCAGCATGGATTTATAAGGCGGCGATCAACCACCACGAACTTGTTAGAGTTTACCTCTTTCATTATTAAAGGCTTTCAAGGTAACTTACAGACGGATGTTATTTACACCGACTTTAGTAAAGCATTCGACTCTGTAAACCATTCCCTTTTAGCGCATAAACTTGACCTTTTAGGGTTTCCGCCCAACCTCCTGAGATGGATTTCTAGCTATCTTTGTTCTAGGTCTCAAAGAGTCCTCTTCAAAAACTCCCTCTCTTTCCCAGTAAAGGTTTCTTCGGGAGTACCACAAGGCAGCCATCTAGGCCCCTTACTCTTCACACTCTTTATTAATGACTTACCTTCAGTATTAACATACTCTCGAGTACTTATGTATGCGGATGATGTTAAACTCTGTGTCCAGTACAAGGACATTTCATTTCATTCTCGCTTGCAATCCGATCTCAATAACTTTCAGTCATGGTGTTGTGCAAACTTGTTACACCTTAATGCCTCGAAATGCAAAGTTATGACATTTCATCGTTCTAGCCCTTTGTTGGCTCCTTACACCCTATTTGGTGGTTCTCTTGAGAGAATTACCCTGGTGGATGATCTGGGTGTTATGTTAGACCCCAAGTTAAAGTTTTCCGAACACATTTCTACCATGGTAAATAAGGCCATGAGCGTGCTTGGGTTTATAAAGAGGTGGTCAAAGGAATTTGATGACCCCTATATAACAAAGACTCTCTATACCTCGCTTGTTCGTCCGATCTTAGAATACGGCTCCTGTGTATGGTGCCCTCAGTACAAAGTACACCAGGACCGTATAGAATCAGTACAGAAAAACTTTTTACTCTTTGCTCTGCGGGGCCTTAACTGGGATGCGGGTGTAAGACTCCCATCTTACTCTAGTAGACTACTATTAGTAAACCTCCCATCCTTAGTTAACCGTAGAAAAATGCTTGGTGTGATATTTATGCACAACTTGATCAGGGGTGACATAGACAGCCCTGATCTGTTGAGCCGCATAAACTTCACGATTCCTATTAGACTGACTAGAAATTTTATACCGTTGTTCCTTCCACTTTGTAGATCGAATTATTCCTTGCATGAACCGTTTAGGGTCTTATGCTCGGATTATAATTCCCTCTACCATATTATATCCACCACTAATTCTCTTCCTCTTATTAAATTATTAATCCTTACACACCTTTCTATTAATTAGTAACTGTAGTGGCATGCTTAGTTTCTTAGTAAGTTTAGTACTAATTTTCCTCGAATGTTAGTCTAATAGCTATCTTTCTTGCATGTTCGCGTTTGGTTCGGCTACGCACCGCGCGTCATGCGGCAGCGCCCCTCGGTCGGTTGGGCGGGAGGAGGGCTGCGTTTTACCTGGGATCCGCGCGTAACAGCCTTCTGCTGGTGTCACACGGGCCACTTGACGGTGCAGTAGCTGCATCGCCTCTTGAAAGATGCAGTCATTGCATGTCAACGTCCACAAATATTAAGCCTATGTTTTGTGTTTGTATGGGGCTTTCTTTCATTGTCCTCCTCACAGGACAAGTGTCTTTTAATCAAATTACAATTGGGGTTAATTTAATAAACTCTCACTTTCTACCTTTCACAGGATCTGTTCTATCTTTCATGTGTGTCCTGTGGCTGTTTTAACTGTGGCTGGCGCTGTGCCACTTGCAAATAATTCACTTTCTTTTGCCTCTTGTAAAGAGTGTGCGGTGTGTGTGATTATGGGTTACGTGTTCGAGTGTCTGTATGCTACGGGTGTGGATGAACATTATTGGATTGCATTGAAAGAACTGGTAGCTTAGAAATAATGTATCGGCACTGGCGTTACGTTGCCTAAGCGTAACGCCCAAGAGAACTAGTCCTCTGATCTACTATATTTGTTGAATACACGTTGCTTAATCAGACGCACCAACTGTGCATAATTTTGTAAATTTTTTCTTGGGAGATATTTCCTTAAACTTTTTTTTCTTGAGTTTTGCCATTTTTAAAGTCTATCAAACAAAATTTAGAACTGAACTGCGTAAAAGAAACAGTTTAGAAGAACTGAAAAAGCCGAAATGGAAACGAGTAAAAAAACGATGTATCTTTTTTTGAACACCAAACGCTGGCACGGCCCTGTTCGATGCGATTCGGCTCTGATTGGTTCCGCTTCAGCTTGAGATCGGTCTGATTTGGCCAACAGATTTGGGGAAGCAGGAAAGCGCACCCGATTTACAATAACAACTAGTTATATACGCATATATACGGCATGATATATATGTAGGCAATGGTAAACGAAAGACAACTAGTATTCCCTGGGGGTTGGTGGTGTGGTTGTGTTGCGCCCATGTCGAGCAATCGGAACCCAGATAGGACTGGGCTGAGTTCCTTCGCTGAGGTGTGTGTGTGTGGTGTGGTGTGGTGCTGGTTTTTGTACGAACATATTTGCTTTCTAACTTATTTCCCAAATTGATTTTGATATTCCTAAATTCCGGGATCCTAACTGAATCCCTCTCTCCACGTCAAGGTCCCTCAAGTGTGCTGCTGTAGTTGTCTATGTATGTGTTCCAGGTGAAATGTGTTGACATGTGTGAGTGTGTGCGTGTGGGATGGGCTACCACTGCGCCGTTTCTATCTCCGGACTACGAACGCCGCTCAGTAGACAATGAGCAGGTTGTTCTCATTGAAGCCGGCGGATTGTCCGGCGTTGCGTACAATGAAACAGGATCCATCGAAGTGCATGCGCTTCTCATTGCGACTACAAAGGACAGAACAGAACGGAAGTTAGCAGAGCAGGATGTCGGGCGAGGGGGAGGGGGAGGGGGAGGTTGAGAGCATCGGTTTGACACTCACCGAACAAACAGATGCGAGGTCTTGCCCAGAGAGGCAGTGCAATGGATGCCAGGTGTGGTCAAAGTGGCCGATCCATTGCCGGGACTGGTGCGAATCAAGCACTTGTTGTCCACACGAGTGACCTTCACCAGGCCATCGGCTGCCTGGGTGATGCGAAATCCGTTTATGTCATAGATCTCAGTGCCATCCTCGGTACAGGTGTAAGCTGAATTGGCAATCACGTCATGGGCTTCAGCCATATAAGAGGGACCATGCCGCGAGTCGCTGCGAGAAGTTCGGGAATTAAATCGAAATTAGCCAAATAAGAAGCGATGCAATTGGCCGGGAGGACTCAATCATAGAACACTGCCAGGGTGTAGTCCTTGGTCAGATCGGTGTAAGTGTCGGTTGTGGTGCGCGTCCCGGCTGTGTCCACCAGGTAGATGAGAGCGCACGCCTCGCTGGTGAAGCTCACACCCTTGTACCACATCTTGGCATAGCGACTGTAATGGGAAGATAATTCAAAGGATTCAAAAGATGCCACGTTGGGGTAAGGGCCATTCCCACTCACACAAAGTTATTGCCCTTCATGCCGTCGTAGGTGACTATTTCGACTTTAGCGCCGCTCTGCAAGATGCGTCCATTGGGGTGGATCAAAGCCGAGTTGCTGCAGTTGCGTGATAGAGCAACTGCCACCATGCTGCGCTGATTGAGCACGCGCACCGCCTTGTCCAGAGTCATGTCAATGCTGCCCCATGCAAAGAAAGGTATTAACATTAGGGGTCGGTCTTAAAGAAGAGCCAAGGGGCTGGGGGCCTCCACACTCACCGCACGCCATCGCGGAGGCGCAACTGGATGGTGCCGTTCGTCATGGCAATGGGTCCAGAGCCGGGACATGCCGGCGGTGTGTGGTTCTCGAGCTCGAAGTTGCGTGTGCTGCTCACGCGTGCCAAGGCGTATGGTGGAGGGGGCATTGGAGACGGCAACTGTTGGGAATTCTGAGATTGAGCATAGAATCGGCTAGATTTACAGATATGCAGGAGCCCCTTACCAGGCCGTAGTTCTGCTCGTTGTCGAAGCCATAGGTGGGCGTGGCATTGTAGCGCCCTGTGAGTGCCTTGCCGTTGTGCGCCATTTTGCCAGCGTCTATTTCCTGCATATTCCCTGGCCCGTACTGGGGAGGGTTGGAATTGTGTATGCCCGGCAGTTGGACGTACGGACGGGCCGACTGACTGCCGACATGGTAATTGGCGCACTCCTTGGAAATGCCGCTGGTGATGGTGTAGGTGCCAACTGTGGCGCTGCTAGCGAGACTGGAGCTGCTGCCGCGATCCATGTGGCCTACGGAGTCCGTGCCGGAGGACAGCGAGATGTTGCTCATGCGTTGGGACGGCTGCCCCCCAGTCATGCCGACACGCAAGCTTGCTTGCTAAGGGAGGGGGGATGAGAAGGCGACGGAATTTCCGGACGGAAATGAAGAGGTGAGGAAGTGAAAGTGCCAGAAAATAATTGAATACCGGCAGGAGAGAAAACGACAGATACGAGAGAAAGTGTCAGCAGCGCAGAAATCGAATGACTTTGCAACTGTTGCTAACATTCTGTCGACATTCTGTTAACGCATGCATATACATACAAACATACATATATGTATTTACATACGTGTGTGCGTTTTTCCCAATTTGCATTTGATTTTTATAGAAATTAACCAAACTATTTTGATCAGTATTAGAAGAGAAGAGAAGAGGGGGTGAATAGAGAAGGAAAATTCGAATATTAAAGTCGGAAAGTAAGAGAGCAATGGTGGAAAAGAGCGAGACGGAAAATAAGAAGGTCTGAAATAACAGGAGAGGGCAATGAGGTGATGTGGCAATGCTGCTGTTGCCGAGCTGATGATGCGGCAGTTTTGTAAAACAAAATGTCTGAAAATTGAATAAACTTTCACGTTATTGCTTGGAATTTCACTTACCGGCGATGGGTTGTTGGTGTAGACGGAGCGCTGGCGCACCCCGTTGGGCGGCTTGGTGGGCGAGCGCAAGATGTTGTTGATTTTGTCGTTCATCTGAGCACGCGACAAGAAGTCCTCGGCATTGAAGATCCCCACACGGGCGCCCTTCGGGCTGCTTACTTGCGAGACCGGCTCCTGCTGGGAAGTCTCGCAGTCCGATGACTGGCACTGCGCCTCCTTGGTGCTGACCTTGGGCTCAACGGACTTCGGCTCGGTGACCATTTTGATTTGGCAACTTTTTTCTTCTCGCTCTTTCTTTTCGTCAAGTGAGTTCACAAAACCGGCGTTTGTGTGTGCGTGCGTGTGTTCGTGTGTGCGGAAAATGCGAAATTTTTCACTTTAAATATGTGTGAACTTACTTGAGAACACGCGCGTGCTAAATACAGTTTTAGAATATTTTGTTCGACACTTCTCACTACGACTCTGAGAGGAATTTTAAGTTTTATATTTAGCTCATTAAGCTGTCTCCCGATTATAATCGGAGCGATATTCAGGGCTGCATTTCAATGTTGTATGGATGTAGATCAGATACTAATTACTGTACATTTTCGTATTATTAATGGTACTCCGTGGCTTGAGTCTTAAGCTTCACAAAAAAATGGTTTACCAAATTACCAAATGGTTAAATGGTAAAATGTTTAATTCGTACACTGCTCATTTTCACCTTGTTCGATCCTTTCGGATTCCTGTAAAGAAAATTTACCAAATACAATTCGTTCACAGACTTGCATTAAGGCGCCGCACTGACGCTGATCTATCCACAAGCCTGGAAAAAAGTATTGACCCGTCATCGTTTTGGCCCAAAGTAACTTCATTCTGGTCATGGCTATTTGTGGAATACTTCTGGCAGTCTTAATTTAATTTGGATCTCTTCCATAAACTGCGTGCACTGCAACTCTCTCTTCCCTAACTCCTCTCAAATCTGATTTCCTATAGGGTTCAGTTCAGTAGGCAACCCTGAACTTCTTGCGAATCGATTGACAACTATATCGCCTGCTCACATGATTGATGCTGGCTTTCACTTTTTCGGCTAGAGCGCATTGACTTCCCCTGCATTTGGACATCGCTGCCCACGCAGCATGGCACAGCGAATATTCGCCTAAAAATGCTATCTCATTTTGCTTGTGACATATTTGAAATTTATTTTCGGTGCTGATGCTGCCACCCCGATGCTGTTGCTGTTGCTGTTGCAGCTGCATCTGCACCTCCGCCCACGCACTGCATTGACTCAGTTTGAGAGTGAAAATAAAAAAGAACAGTTGGCAAATACTGTATTTATAGAAAATGCAATATGCATGGAATCCGAATGAAATACGGAAACTCATTTGTAAAAAGCTACAATGCCTTGACCGGCTCCACCACCTCTTTTGTTGTCACTTACAGCAGCCGCAAGCGAACAAATTGGTTAACCTCCTTTTATTTTTTTCCTTTCCTTTTTTTGGTAGTACGAGTCCATATTTATGGTTCGTAAATATGAATGTGGGATTTTTGTCGAGCCATTACCAATTGGACGGCCATTTACGGCAGGAAAACGCAGAGAGGAAGCAGAATTGTGGTCTTTTTCTAGTTTGAATTGCTTGTTGATTATTTGCTTGCCACATTTTAATTAACTGGATTTCGTTTCGCAGAACGAATGTGTAACAGTAAGCTTTTGGCAGCGAGCACTGCTCTGAAATATTCTATCTATGCTCCAAGGGGATTTCATTTCCACTCGGTCGAATGCGAAATGTGGAAAAACTATTTTCGTCGACCCAAGAAAACTCATGAAAGTGTCAGTGAACTTTGGCGCAGACAAATCCGGCCGAGACGGACCCAGACGGCCAAGACCCAGACCACACAGGGTGTGGGTGTAGCTGTGGGTGTGAGGAGCATGTGACATTTTCAGAGCTGGGCCAACAAATGGGTTCAGCCTGGGCCTGGGCCTACAGCAAAACATTTTGGCCTTCGCCATCCATAAATTTCCAGATCGCAACTTTGCTTCGGATTGCTTCGAGTTTATTGTACGTACTTTGGCCCCAGCAAATACGAGTATTTGAAGCCTTTGGCACGTACCTCTTTTATCCGAAAGTTGGCCCATTGAAAAGGCCTGGACTGGCACCAGCTGTTCATTTCTGTTAGGCCGTTGCCAAGTGGATTAGCGCAAATATTTTAAATTTCTGTTGGTCGGTCCACAGACAAGAGTGCTGAGAGGCTTTACTTTGCGGCTTAATTAAACTCAATTAAAATCGTGTTGACACTCTTGTTATTCTGTATTCTGTAGTTGTTTTTGTTGGGGCGAAAGCAAATTAAAACTTCAAACTTGATAAATGCCGAGTGCGAACAAAACTTCTGCTCCATTATGGATTGTTTTACCTGAAGATTAGTTGGGCATCTCGATTGCAATTACTCCAACGAATCTCATTGCCGGAGAGTGGTCCTACCACAGGAAATTTAATTGCTTTCGAGTGGGTTTCAATTACGCAAATTGCATTAGACATCACCACGCACGGATTCCCAATGAATCCAAACATATAGTACTCTTAGCTGTATATTATTTATGAATCGGATCAAGCTATCGGCCTTGCCAGCTGTACCTAGCCCAAGTTTTGCCCCAATCGGTGTAGGAATTCCCTCTTGCTGCATCGCAAAACATCACCAAATGTCATAAAAGGGGTCCATTCTTTATCCTCCAAGGCTGCCGCACTTTGACCTGCCTGCTCTACTCAGGTGGAGGCTGGTGTGATTGATTTGATTGCTGTCACCGACTGGGATGACAATCCATCCAATTCAATGAGCTACTCACTTTCGCCTCGAGTTTGTCCTGGGTCTTCCAGCTGTCCTTTGAAGTCCTCGTCAGAGGTATCGCTCCCGGGCGAAATGAAAGTCGTTTACATTTTTTATCAACTTTAAGTGGAAGATTATGGAGGGCACTTCGTGCTGGTTTTCGTACAACTTACCCCTGGGAACGTTTTCATAATTTTCTACCTCCAACTTTGCCATTCATTTCCCATTAAATGTGCCGTGCCCCAGGACGGCTCCCAAGACCCCCAGGGCGGCGGAAGATGTGCATTTATCCATTACCGTTGACGTTGCTGTCGACTCTCCTCTCCGCTCGAATCACCCGGTTAAAATGTAATTATCCTGCCTGGACTCGGCACTCCATGGCGTTGCATTCCACGTCTGAAATTCAGCCATGTCTTAATAGCCGGAAATCGAGTTGACTTGCCCTATGCCCTGGCCAAATGCATGTGGAATGAACTCGTTCGGAGAGTTATGGCTGTGAATTCAAGTTAATTGAATATCTATAGACGTGCATGGTGCCGAAGCAGAGGGGCCTCGCATAATTGTCGGTTCATTAAACGATAATGCAGGAAAATGAATGCCCGGCCTTTTTCCATTCTATTCCCCATTTTTGGGGGAAATTGAATTTCATAAACTTTTCGATGAAAAACAGGGTTGCGGGGGAGCCTCCCCAGCTAAGTTCCCAGCAGCAATTAGTGCGCTCTGTCTCGGGAGTGCCCGGCTTCGGAAGTGGCAGGAGCCCCGAGAAGCGGCAGGAACGTGGCCGAAGTCACCGACGTGCCGTTCCTTGCCGTGCCGTGCGTCAGCTGGGGAAAATCGAAACCAAAGTTTGTTTATGCTCAGAATGCCAGCGGAATTGCTGGCAGGAGGTGGAGTGGGAGCTGGGAGCTGGGAGGCTTGGGGGCTTGGGGGCTTGGATGCTGGCAGGATGCGGCTCTCTCTGATGCCATTGACAGCAGCAACACGGCCACGGCTGTTGTCATTCAAGTGTTCTAATCAATTCTGATACAATTTTACGCCCAATTAAGTGTGAAAAGCTTTTGATGTTGGGCACACGGGTGCGAGCGGCAAATGGATGCAGATAAGGACTCGCAGGGGCGCAGTCACACAAGCGTGAGCATTGAATATGCCACAGATACATAAGTGGGGTCGGTCCTTTGCTCGCACGAGTCCCAGTTAGGCTCTCACACTTGAATAAAGCCATTCCAGACATCAATATTTTGATCCTTCCCTGGTTGGGCTATTTGTACTTACCGCTGCTTCTGTATCCACGCTGTGGCTTCCGCACCCGCTCTCACTGCTCCACGCTTTTACACACTTTCCGTATGCATCTCTCTTTCTCTCTCTTTGTGTATCTCTAACCATGGAACAACTTTCTTCTTATGACAGAGACAGACGTGGCAGATAGTTCCGCCAAGACATTATCCAATAATCTTTATCAACAGCCACAGCCAGCGCTGTAGCATCCGCGCCGCGTGCCTACCTCCACCTCCAGCTCCAGGTTAAGTTTGTTGGAAACTTTAGTCTGCATGACAGTCGATCCGATATCCCTGTGCATTTGGATTTGTTTGCAGGTAACGACAAGGCTAAAGACATTTTACTAATTAAATATCAATGTACTTTTCCTTCCATTTGCCTAATTTACCGCTGTCAACAGCAAGACAAACAATATTGTAGTCCAAAAGAGTGTACACACTGGCCGCCCAGGGTTGTCACGGTACGATAAAATAAAAACAGCTTTGTCGTAAATGTGCGATTAAAAATTCAATGAAATATTTGTATCCCCGCGAAGCTTGGTTTTTGGAGATCAAAAAGGTCTTCCATATCCCGATGTCTCCGAAGATAGGGCTTATCCGAAGTCCCTTCAAAATGGAAGAGCGTAATCCGCTTTTAAATTAAATCGGATTTAAATATAAACTCTATAGCGGCAGATATTCAAATTTATTTTCTTGGATTCCTCACAGAAATTTAAATGATTAAAATCCAAGTGCTCTTAAAGATGGGAAACCGAACCAAACTGTCGTCTAGGGCCTGAAATTGTCCAACTCCTGATGGCACTTCAGGTGACGGCGTAAACGCCAAGCTCCGCCTGAGGGGGCCAGGAGGGCCCATGGATTGGGGCCATAAAACAATTTTGTTGTAAATTTACGATACCCCCGGCCATGTATGACAGAAGGTACATAAATACTCGAACACATAAAGGCACGGGGCAGGAGGCAGTCGACATTTTCTTTCCACCAAGAAATTAGCAAAGGATGGAGGGTAGGAAACGAAACGAGCTCCATTGCTCCACCATTCTTTTGGAGGAATAAATTAATTTATTGAATGAACAGATTGCATTTTAAATTTATTATACTTCCCTAGTATTGATTTTGGGGCACATGAATTTCTCTTTACATGATAGAAAATTTAGGTGTTGGAGATTGACGTAAGGCTAATCCCGGTTTTTCACACTGGGCTTAACTTTGTATTATAATTGGACATCCCATCGTATTTATGTATATATTAAGCCTATGTTTTGTGTTTGTATGGGGGTTTCTTTCATTGTCCTCCTCACAGGACAAGTGTCTTTTAATCAAATTACAAAAGGGGTTAATTTAATAAACTCTCACTTTCTACCTTTCACAGGATCTGTTCTATCTTTCATAATTCACTTTCTTTTGCCTCTTGTAAAGAGTGTGCGGTGTGTGTGATTATGGGTTACGTGTTTGAGTGTCTGTATGCTACGGGTGTGGATGAACATTATTGGATTGCATTGAAAGAACTGGTAGCTTAGAAATAATGTATCGGCACTGGCGTTACGTTGCCTAAACGTAACGCCCAAGAGAACTAGTCCTCTGATCTACTATAATTGTTGAATACACGTTGCTTAATCAGACGCACCAACTGTGCATAATTTTGTAAATTTTTTTTTGGGAGATATTTCTTTAAACTTTTTTTTCTTGAGTTTTGCCATTTTTAAAGTCTATCAAACAAAATTTAGAACTGAACTGCGTAAAAGAAACAATTTAGAAGAACTGAAAAAGCCGAAATGGAAACGAGTAGAAAAACGATGTTTCTTTTTTTGAACACCAAACGCTGGCACGGCCCTGTTCGATGCGATTCGGCTCTGATTGGTTCCGCTTCAGCTTGAGATCGGTCTGATTTGGCCAACTGGTTTGGGGAAGCAGGAAAGCGCTCCCGATTTGCAATAACTAGTATTACACGCATATATACGGCATGATATATATGTAGGCAATGGTAAACGAAAGACAACTAGTATTCCCTGGGGGTTGGTGGTGTGGTTGTGTTGCGCCCATGTCGAGCAATCGGAACCCAGATAGGACTGGGCTGAGTTCCTTCGCTGAGGTGTGTGTGTGTGGTGTGGTGCTGGTTTTTGTACGAGCATATTTGCTTTCTAACTTATTTCCCAAATTGATTTTGATATTCCTAAATTCCGGGATCCTAACTGAATCCCTCTCTCCACGTCAAGGTCCCTCAAGTGTGCTGCTGTAGGTGTCTATTTATGTGTTTCAGGTGAAATGTGTTGACATGTGTGAGTGTGTGCGTGTGGGATGGGCTACCACTGCGCCGTTTCTATCTCCGGACTACGAACGCCGCTCAGTAGACAATGAGCAGGTTGTTCTCATTGAAGCCGGCGGAGTGTCCGGCGTTGCGTACAATGAAACAGGATCCATCGAAGTGCATGCGCTTCTCATTGCGACTACAAAGGACAGAACAGAACGGAAGTTAGCAGAGCAGGATGTCGGGCGAGGGGGAGGGGGAGGGGAGGTTGAGAGCATCGGTTTGACACTTACCGAACAAACAGATGCGAGGTCTTGCCCAGAGAGGCAGTGCAATGGATGCCAGGTGTGGTCAAAGTGGCCGATCCATTGCCGGGACTGGTGCGAATCAAGCACTTGTTGTCCACACGAGTGACCTTCACAAGGCCATCGGCTGCCTGGGTGATGCGAAATCCGTTTATGTCATAGATCTCAGTGCCATCCTCGGTACAGGTGTAAGCTGAATTGGCCATCACGTCATGGGCTTCAGCCATATAAGAGGGACCATGGCGCGAGTCGCTGCGAGAAGTTCGGGAATTAAATCGAAATTAGCCAAATAAGAAGCGATGCAATTGGCCGGGGGGACTCACTCATAGAACACTGCCAGGGTGTAGTCCTTGGTCAGATCGGTGAAAGTGTCGGTTGTGGTGCGCGTCCCGGCTGTGTCCACCAGGTAGATGAGAGCGCACGCCTCGCTGGTGAAGCTCACACCCTTGTACCACATCTTGGCATAGCGACTGTAATGGGAAGATAATTCAAAGGATTCAAAAGATGCCACGTTGGGGTAAGGGCCATTCCCACTCACACTTATTGCCCTTCATGCCGTCGTAGGTGACTATTTCGACTTTAGCGCCGCTCTGCAAGATGCGTCCATTGGGGTGGATCAAAGCCGAGTTGCTGCAGTTGCGTGATAGAGCAACTGCCACCATGCTGCGCTGATTGAGCACGCGCACCGCCTTGTCCAGAGTCATGTCAATGCTGCCCCATGCAAAGAAAGGTATTAACATTAGGGGTCGGTCTTAAAGAAGAGCCAAGGGGCTGGGGCCGTCCACACTCACCGCACGCCATCGCGGAGGCGCAACTGGATGGTGCCGTTCGTCATGGCAATGGGTCCAGAGCCGGGACATGCCGGCGGTGTGTGGTTCTCGAGCTCGAAGTTGCGTGTGCTGCTCACGCGTGCCAAGGCGTATGGTGGAGGGGGCATAGGAGACGGCAACTGTTGGGAATTCTGAGATTGAGCATAGAATCGGCTAGATTTACAGATATGCAGGAGCCCCTTACCAGGCAGTAGTTCTGCTCGTTGTCGAAGCCATAGGTGGGCGTGGCATTGTAGCGCCCTGTGAGTGCCTTGCCGTTGTGCGCCATTTTGCCAGCGTCTATTTCCTGGGCCGTCAGCCATTGGGTGCTACAGGGGGACAAACGGATGACGGGTCGGCTCGCCCAACTGTGAACTCGGCGCAGGCGCAGCCGCTCCGGTTAGTAATACCCGGTGCGGTCTGCGTCTTACACCCCCCCTAGGACACAGAGGGTTGCGAGCGAACCGTCACCCGCCGTAACTGTGCACACCGGTGGAAGTGCGACTATACTCTCCCCGTGAGGGCGGCTGAAAACAGGTCCTAGCACGGTCATGTCTCTGCTAGTATGCTGGCGAATGGTAGTCGGGCGGAGAGAAGAAAACTCTCAGTGAAATTACCCCAATCCAAGGTGACACTGTTATATGCCGAGGGATGCATGGCCGGGGGGGTGCCCGGTCGCTAATATGCGGACTCTGGATACCTGCCGACCTCCAGTTTAAATCAGGCTTCCCGGGGCAAGCGGGCTATGCCTCGGGTGACCAACCCCTTCCCGCCTACTCGTGGGAACAAAAATGCCAAACATATCAAAAATACCAAATAAAAACACCGCAAAGGAGCTCGGTACTCCTCTTAAAGAACCGGAGGGACAAGCCAATCCCTCTGCCCCAGCGCCTGGGAACCCGGGTCCAAAGAAGACGGGGAAGGAGACTGAGTCGGTCCACCGTCTTCAGGCAGCAGCCGCAGCGAGGGGGGCCCGAAAAGCCAATCGGGTCCTTCCAAGTCGGGTGGCTCCAAGGGCGAAGCGGATACCGGGGTGGCTGCCAAGCAGAGCGTAATCGCGGCTGGTAAGCGCACCGGGACCGAAGAACCCATGGGAGCCCCGGCGGGCAGCGTCTCTGCACCACGGGGTGGAAAGCCGTCGTACCAGGACAGGAGACGAGCGGCTTTCATCCTGTCCAACGAAGACCCGAACTTCAAGGCGTCAGCCGAAGGAAAGGAGCAGAGGCTGTGGGCCTGCTCAATCCTTCCACTGTTCCAGCCAGCCAAAGCCGGAAAGGGCGCAGCCAAGGCCGCCAACAAGCGGCAACGCTCAGCGGAGGACCCCGCAAATCAGCCAGGCCAAGCCCAGCAAGCCAAGCGGGTGAAGACCCACCTCACGAACCGGTCGTTCGCTGAGGTGGCGAGGGGCAGGACCCTGATCGGTGTCCTGGACAGGGGCGCCGAGGACGGCCATGTCCCTCGCGATAAGTGGCACCTGGTGGAGAACGAGCTCCAGGACCGGTTCCTACTGGAACTGGAGGAGAACGGCGGACCACCGCCAAAGTGTGAGGACGCAGGGTGGCATCAAGGCAAGGTGAAAGCCATCGCCTGCCAAGACGCTCGCTCTGCGGCTCTCTACATGAAGGCGGTGGCGGCCCTAAAAGAGGTCTATCCAGGGGCGAAACTGGAGGCCGTGAAGTGGGAAGATGTCCCTAGTCGCCCGAGAGCCAGAGCGTGGGTCTCGGCTAAGCCTGCAGAGCCTGAGAAGATCCTCAGGTTACTGCAGGTCTGCAACCCCCACCTTCCTACAGCCGATTGGAAGGTGGCAAAGGTGGAGGATATCCAAGGGCAGAGGCGCCAGATTATCCTCGTCCTAAATGAGGAATCCATTGATCTCCTCGCAAAGTCGGACGGTGTAGTGGATTATGGCTACAAGAAGGTCACCATATCCACTTACAAGTCCGATCGCAAGGGCAGGCAAGCGGAGGTCGAGCCAGACCCGGAGCTGCCGGAGATCCCAAAAGAGGAGGCCTCGTGCGAGGAAGACAACCCGGCGTCGGATGCGGCGTCCATGATGTCGGACGATATCTTGGACGACTACGCGTTCGACGAGAGCGACCTAGCCAGAGGTCTCAGCCACATCGTTGTCGGGGAGGAGCCGGAGTCCCCTGACAGCGATCTAGAAGTAACAATGGTGGAGGCGAGCCTCAGGAATGTCGTTGACGCTCCTGCAGATAAACCTCCACCATTGTAAGGCAGCATGCGCTGCTCTACTGCTCCACCTGGCCAAGGGTGGAGCCGACATAGTCCTCATTCAGGAGCCCTGGATCCTCGGAAACAGGGTCTCCGGTCTGAGGACTTCTGACTACAAGCTATATGTAGCTGAAACCGCAGGTAAAATTCGTACCTGCATTCTTGCAAAAAGAGAGTTGCACCTATTTTTGCTCCCAAATTTCAGCAATGAAGACCACACCGCAGTGAGCCTCGAAGGCCAGGAGCGCTCACTGAGGATCTGCTCCGCATACATGGGGCATGAACAACCAGACCCCCCTCCACACGCGCCTCTCCGGGCTCTAATCGCAGACTGCTCGGCCAAGGACATCGGCCTAATTGTGGGGTGCGATGCCAATGCACATCACTGTCAGTGGGGAAGCACTGACACAAACGAAAGGGGTGAGTACCTTTTCAGTTACTTACTAAACCGGGGTAGTGATCCCACCTTTATCATTAAAAACCGCAAGGAGGTCCTGGACCTCACGCTTGCCTCTCATGAGATACAGCGTAACATTGTATCCTGGAGGGTCCTGGAAGAGCACTCCTTCTCGGACCACAGGTACGTGGAAACTGTCTTCTCCTTCTCAGTACCGAAGCCAGTCCGATTCCGAAACATCAGGCGGACAAACTGGACTCGGTACTCTGATTACCTCTGTCGTGTTCTCCCTGAGCCCCCATCTGAGGAGGAGTTCTCCACGGAGGCCACGACTCGTCTTCTTAAGATCTTTACCGACGCCTGCAATAAGGCGCTCGACAAAGCATGCCCCTCTGGCAAGAACAGAGGCCGGAAGAAACCTGAATGGTGGAATCCGAAACTGGGTGAACTCCGGAAAGCCTCCCGGAGACTCTTCAATAAAGCTAAGGCTGAAAACGTTGAGCAAAACTGGGCCGAATACAAGGCCAGTCTGTCAACCTACAACAAAGAACTTAGAAAAGCCAAACGCGCCTCCTGGCGTAAGTTCTGCAGCGAAATCGAGAGTAACTCAGAAGCCTCACGCTTGCGCAGAGTTCTCTCGAAGACAACACCCACCCTGGGCTACTTGAAGAACACCGACCAGTCGTGGACTACGTCCAGCGAGGAGTCGCTAAATCTTCTCCTAAATACCCATTTCCCTGGCTGCGATGAAAACAGACCCAACTACCTCGCGCCTCCTTCTGTCGCCTCAAATGCCATCTTGGGACTGCTAAGCCAGGAGAACATTTCCTGGGCGATCAGAAGCTTTAAACCCTACAAGTCCACGGGGCCAGACGGCATTTTCCCTGCCCAACTGATTCACGCGGGACATAAAGCCATTAACTGGCTCAAAATAATTTACGAGGGAATCTTCTCCCACGGGTGCATTCCTGACACCTGGCTTCAGACCAAAGTCGTATTCATACCCAAGGCAGGCAAGCCATCGCACACTGCCCCAAAGGATTTCAGACCCATAAGTCTATCGTCTTTTCTTCCAAAGGCGATGGAGCGGCTCCTGGGGCTGCATCTAACGGCGTGCATTCCGTCCAGTCTGATCTCAGACTCCCAGCATGCCTATCGGAAGGGAAGATCCACCGAAACGGCCCTACACTCGATCACATCGATCATCGAAGCATCCCTTAATTTTAAGGAGTACACCCTAGTAGCCTTCCTCGACATAGAAGGCGCCTTTAACAACATCCTTCCGACCGCCATCACGGGCGCACTGACGGATCTGGGCGTTGACTCCAGGACGGTGAGCCTGATCGATCAGATGCTACAATGCAGGACGGTTGAGGTATCACTGGGGACGTCAACGTGTACCAGATTTGTCAGCAGAGGCACACCGCAGGGCGGAGTCCTCTCGCCCCTCCTATGGAACGTGGCAGTGAACACACTGCTGCGGGAGATAGAGGGGGGTGGCTGCCGTGTGGTGGCGTACGCGGACGATGTTGCCATAGCATTCTCCGGAAAATTTCCGCAGACATTGTGTGAGTGCATGACAAGCACTCTCACGAAAATGTCGAAATGGGCAGACAAATGCGGGTTAGGCGTCAACCCGTCTAAAACGGAACTGGTGCTTTTCACTAGGAAGTACAAAGTTCCGGTACTGATTCCCCCAAGACTATGTGGGGAAACGCTAGTCTTCAGCAACAACGCCAAGTATCTTGGCCTAATCCTCGATAGAAAGCTCGATTGGAAATTGAGCATAGAGGATAGAGTAAAGAAGGCCACAGTGGCCCTCTATACTTGCAGGAAAGCCATCGGACTAAAATGGGGAATGACCCCCTATATAGTTCGGTGGCTCTACACCGCCATCATACGACCAATCATGCTCTATGGAGTGGTGGTATGGTGGCCAGCCTTGGACAGAAGGACATGCCTCAATAAACTCAGCAGAGTTCAACGCATGGCAGAGCTATGCATAACCGGCGGGCTACGCACTACTCCAGGGGAAGCCCTGGATACTGTGCTGGACCTCCTCCCTGTGGATCTCATGGGAAAGAAGGTGGCAACACTTTCTGCCCTCAGAATGAGAGAAGCCAGACTGTGGAAAGCATCCGCGGTTGGGCACTCGGGAATCCTGATGAGACTCCCGCAATTACCAGAGAGGACAGATTACTGTATCCCCAGTGATCACCTCTCGACGCCCTTCCAGGTATCAATCCCATCTAGGGAGGACTGGGAGATGGGCGAACCAGGACCTGCAAATGCGGTCCACTTCTACACTGATGGCTCAAAGCTAGACGGCCGCGTGGGAGGCGGAGTCTACTGCAGCGAGCTGAACATCAGTCATTGCTTCAGGCTCCCGGATCACTGTAGTGTGTTCCAAGCGGAGGTTGAAGCCATCAAGGAGGCCATTTCGATCGTCTCCAAATTACTTCTAGATACGCACTTAGTGTGCGTCTTCTCGGACAGCCAAGCAGCTATCAAAGCTCTAGGCTCAATATCGTCGAACTCAGCGACTGTAAATGACTGCCGCAGGTCTCTGCACGAGATCGCAGAGCAGTTAGATCTCTTCCTTATATGGGTCCCCGGCCACAGGGACATCGAGGGGAATGACGCCGCCGACGAGCTAGCCAGGCAGGGTACTACGATTCCTCTCCTACCGGAGAGGGAGCAAGTAGCGATGCCCTTGGCTACGTGCAGGCTCCTAACGCACGAATTGTTCGAGCAAAATGCCAATAGGAGATGGCAGCAAACCGTTTCCTGTAAAGTCTCAAGATTGATATGGCCATATCGATCGAAGAAGCGCTCAGCAGAGCTGTATAAACTCAGCAGAGCACAGTGCTCTGCAGTTACTAGAGCCATTACGGGACACTGGCAGATCGGCACTCACGCCTCTAGACTGTCAATCCCTCATAACGACTTCTGCAGGAGTTGTCGCGACGAGGAGGAGGAGGAATCGGTCCCCCACTTCTTCTGCCACTGCCCAGCCCTTGGAAATCGTCGTCTTCGAATTCTCGGGGCCGCTTTCCTCACGGACATTTCGGACCTGTCCGTAATCAAACCAGGGACCTTGTCCAAATACATCCAAGCCACCGGATGGGACTGCCCTTAACCTGCAGTAGTATGCTCTCACGGTTCGGGCAACGCGAAGGGGCACATGCCCATGCGGCAACACAACGGACCTTTTATAGGTCCAAGTGAGCTTGGGGGCGGGAGGCTCTTATCCCCCCCTCCCGGCTACCGCCTTAACCTAACCTAACCTAACCTATTTCCTGCATATTCCCTGGCCCGTACTGGGGAGGGTTGGAAATGTGTATGCCCGGCAGTTGGACGTATGGACGGGCCGACTGACTGCCGACGGGGTAATTGGCGCACTCCTTGGAAATGCCGCTGGTGATGGTGTTGGTGCCAACGGTGGCGCTGCTAGCGAGACTGGAGCTGCTGCCGCGATCCATGTGGCCCACGGAGTCCGTGCCGGAGGACAGCGAGATGTTGCTCATGCGTTGGGTCAGCTGCCCCCCAGTCATGCCGACACGCAAGCTTGCTTGCTAAGGGAGGGGGGATGAGAAGGCGAGAGGTAGTAGCGGAAGTTAGATCCGGAAGGAAATGAAGAGGTGAGGAAGTGAAAGTGCCAGAAAATAATTGAATACCGGCAGGAGAGAAAACGACAGATACGAGAGAAAGTGTCAGCAGCGCAGAAATCGAATGACTTTGCAACTGTTGCTAACATTCTGTCGACATTCTGTTAACGCATGCATATACATACATACATACATATATGTATTTACATACGTGTGTGCGTTTTTCCCAATTTGCATTTGATTTTTATAGAAATTAACCAAACTATTTTGAATAGTATTAGAAGAGAAGAGAAGAGAAGAGAAGAGGGGGGGAATAGAGAAGGAAAATTCGAATATTAAAGTCGGAAAGTAAGAGAGCAATGGTGGAAAAGAGCGAGACGGAAAATAAGAAGGTCTGAAATAACAGGAGAGGGCAATGAGGTGATGTGGCAATGCTGCTGTTGCCGAGCTGTTAAGACTGCGGCGGCTGTTAACTCGCTGTTGATACCCTGCTAGCGCGATGATGCGGCAGTTTTGTAAAACAAAAAATCTGAAAATTGAAGAAACTTTCACGTTATTGCTTGGAATTTCACTTACCGGCGATGGGTTGTTGGTGTAGACGGAGCGCTGGCGCACCCCGTTGGGCGGCCTGGTGGGCGAGCGCAAGATGTTGTTGATTTTGTCGTTCATCTGAGCACGCGAGAAGAAGTCCTCGGCATTGAAGATCCCCACACGGGCGCCCTTCGGGCTGCTTACTTGCGAGACCGGCTCCTGCTGGGAAGTCTCGCAGTCCGATGACTGGCACTGCGCCTCCTTGGTGCTGACCTTGGGCTCAACGGACTTCGGCTCGGTGACCATTTTGATTTGGCAACTTTTTTCTTCTCGCTCTTTCTTTTCGTCAAGTGAGTTCACAAAACCGGCGTTTGTGTGTGCGTGCGTGTGTGCGGCAAATGCGAAATCTTTCACTTTAAATATGTGTGAACTTACTTGAGAACACGCGCGTGCTAAATACAGTTTTAGAATATTTTGTTCGACACTTCTCACTACGACTTTGAGAGGAATTTTAATTTTTATATTTAATTTTCCACTTTACATGAGCTCCGCTCGCTGGCACAATTTTCGAAAGGATGACTGTTCGGATTTTCACACTGAAAGTCGTCGCCTGCTCAAACCGGAATTCAAAGTGAAAGGCAGAGCTGTCTCCCGATTATAATCGGAGCGATATTCAGGGCTGCATTTCAATGTTGTATGGATGTAGATCAGATACTAATTACTGTACATTTTCGTATTATTAATGGTACTCCGTGGCTTGAGTCTTGAGCTTCACAAAAAAATGGTTTACCAAATTACCAAATGGTTAAATGGTAAAATGTTTAATTCGTACACTGCTCATTTTCACCTTGTTCGATCCTTTCGGATTCCTGTAAAGAAAATTTACCAAATACAATTCGTTCACAGACTTGCATTAAGGTGCCGCACTGACGCTGATATATCCACAAGCCTGGAAAAAAGTATTGACCCGTCATCGTTTTGGCCCAAAGTAGCTTCATTCTGGTCATGGCTATTTGTGGAATACTTCTGGCAGTCTTAATTTAATTTGGATCTCTTCCATAAACTGCGTGCACTGCAACTCTCTCTTTCCTAACTCCTCTCAAATCTGATTTCTTATAGATTATTTATTGGTACTTTGTATCGTTGCCCAACTAGAAATAGATTTAAGTCAGCTTGAATGCTTTTCCGTCGGCCTAATCCTATTTCACGCGTTTAGAGTCGGACAAATGAAGTTTGCCAGCATCAAAGTCAAGCAAAATCGAATTAAGCAATAGGCGCCGCTCCCAACAGCATGAAGCAGAAGCTTTAAAGCATATTAGAAAATTGAAAAGTCAGCCAAAAGAGTTTCACTTGGCCATGTAAAAGTACTGTGCTGTGTGCTCGATGGTGGCATAAAACTGATAGTTTCAATTTTCTGAAGTGCTCGCCTTGGCTCGAGAAGGTTGCGAAATGCCAAGTGTCAGTGCCAAAGGAGGCGGCTAAGCACGGAGGAGCCTCATCTTGGTGGGTTACTGCTGATGCAGTGTATCGCATATCTGCTTCGTCAGTTGGAATTTCTGGCATCATCTTTACGTGAGGGTACACACTTGTGTCCTGGAATTTGCATGCAAAATATAATAGTGCTAGGTGCCCATTTATGTATGTACAAGCTAAGCTCTCTATAGCGGACACATGGTTCCAGTAATTCAATCCGTACTATCCATATAGTGTAAGTAGCGAATGTGTACAGCTTTTGTTAGATGTTTGGTTCTACCCAAATTGTCGGATATGTGCGGATAATGCTGGGGGGCTGTTGACAAATTAGCCAAAATTTAGAATTTGGCAGGCCCTGAAGGACGCCCGTCCGCGTGGTGGGGGAGTGTTATTGTTTTGCCACTTTGTAGTCTGGATCGTAGAGAACTATTGTCGAACGGTTCAGTTCAGTAGGCAACCCTGAACTTCTTGCGAATCGATTGACAACTATATCCCCTGATTGATGCTGGCCTTCACTTTTTCGGCTAGAGCGCATTGACTTCCCCTGCATTTGGCCATCGCTGCCCACGCAGCATGGCACAGCGAATATTCGCCTAAAAATTCTATCTCATTTTGCTTGTGACATATTTGAAATTTATTTTCGGTGCTGATGCTGCCACCCCGATGCTGTTGCTGTTGCTGTTGCAGCTGCATCTGCACCTCCGCCCACGCACTGCATTGACTCAGTTTGAGAGTGAATATAAAAAAGAACAGTTGGCAAATACTGTTTTTATAGAAAATGCAATATGCATGGAATCCGAATGAAATACGGAAACTCATTTGTAAAAAGCTACAATGCCTTGACCGGCTCCACCACCTCTTTTGTTGTCACTTACAGCAGCCGCAAGCGAACAAATTGGTTAGCCTCCTTTTATTTTTTTTCTTTCCTTTTTTTGGTAGTACGAGTCCATATTTATGGTTCGTAAATATGAATGTGGGATTTTTGTCGAGCCATTACCAATTGGACGGCCATTTACGGCAGGCAAAGGCAGAGAGGAAGCAGAATTGTGGTCTTTTTCTAGTTTGAATTGCTTGTTGATTATTTGCTTGCCACATTTTAATTAACTGGATTTCGTTTCGCAGAACGAATGTGTAACAGTAAGCTTTTGGCAGCGAGCACTGCTCTGAAATATTCTATCTATGCTCCAAGGGGTCGAATGCGAAATGTGGAAAAACTATTTTCGTCGACCCAAGAAAACTCATGAAAGTGTCAGTGAACTTTGGCGCAGACAAATCCGGCCGAGACGGGATGTACTGGCTGCACAGCTGAAGAGTGTTGCAATCGTTGTCGTCATAGCAGTTGGAACAGAGGCGTCATCAGGCGGCAGAAGTAGAAGAGGCACGCAGCTAGATTGATGGGGAACTTGTGGCATAATTTAAATGGTTTTAAAAATCCATTCTTAACATGTTTCGCCTTCGCTATTAAATCCTTTTCCATTTGCATTAAAAACAATTAGCGCCCGCGACGCCACTTTCCTTTGTCGACAGCGGTAGATGGAGCGGGGGGAGCGGGGGAGCCTTGCCTCCGGTTTGGGAGGGGGAAAATTAATTGATTGTCAAGATGAGGCAGCGGCAACAAATAAATGTGTCTGGTCATTCAGCAGGCGATATTTGTTCCCACACACTCGCATATAGAGTAGATAATGCCGCGTCGTCTGTCAGCTATGAAATTACATTCACACATATCCGTGTACACACACACACGTACAACCCCGTGTGGTGAGCGGGCAGTAGAATACCACCACAGCATGTCACAGCTTGTCGTATGAGGCGACTAAGAAGACACGGGTATGTTCTGCTCCCTCTAAAGAGCACTAAAGCAACTCGTAACCGCCGGCACATGCCAGGTATCCCCCGGATAGGTCTAAAACACTTGTGAAACACCTAGCTAATACGAGAAGGCGACTAAGACGGAGACCAGTAAATCTTAGGATAGGAACTGGACCCCCCTTTTTTGGATTGATGACCCCAGGGCTGACGGAAGCCAGCATTCTAGCACTTTAGTACGCGGAATGAAACCCCGCCGAAATGGCTGCTAGGTTAATGCTGCTTCTGCCCCGTCCCGTGAAAAATTGGCAAATCTCTAAGCACGCTCCTTGTTCCGTAGCCATTAAATTGGACGTACAGGCTTAGTTGAGTCACTCCTGACTAGCGCGAATCCGGCTCTAGTTATGATCCCGCCCTTATGGGGTCGGGAGTCAACCCTCGCATGGCCTCCCTGCTTGCATAGACAACCATGGGATCATAACGCGACTGTACAACAGACAAGGACAACGGCTTACGAGTTAGGACCCAACAAAATGAGTAAAAATATCACACCCACAACGACGAACGACTCAGAAGGCTTCAATAAAAGCAAAAAAATGGCGAGAACGCCAACTGGTGAGCGGACCGACGCCCCGCTGCCGGCCCTCCCTGGCCCGGAGCAGCACCAAAAAGCTCAGGGCAGCACAGCGCTGCGCGATCTAGGACGAGAGATCACGCAGCTAGTGGAGATGCTCGAGGATGGCAAGAGGCGATCCATACACCAACCCATGCGGGACTCGAACGAGAGCATAAGGGTGCTGTATGAGCTGGTTGCTATCCAGCAGCACGACGAAGGAGCTAAGGCGGTGATCAGGACCCACCAGTCCTCTCAGACGTCACCGATTTTCAGACCTCTCCCGGAGCCTAAGAGGAATCAGGCGGCAGGTGCACCAACACCCCGGACAAAGAGGACCAAGGCAGCGGTCGAGGTCCAGACCACACCAGGAGTAGCAGTTGAAAAGGACGCCCACGCTGAAAGGGAGAGAAAGGAGCCGGAGGAGACCCCATTTCTGACGGTGACCAACCGGCGCAGAAGGAAGAGGCCGCAAAAGCCGACTGGAGTGCTCGCGGACAAGACGCGACCAGACGCCATCGTCATTGCCACCAAAGGTGAAAAGACCTATGCAGAGATACTGCGCAGGGTTAGGACGGACGAAACCCTGCGTGGACTCGGTGATGCGGTCGCCAGGATCAGGAGGACCCAAAAAGGAGAGCTACTTCTACAGCTCAACAAGTCGGGAGAGGAGACGGAGACGTTTAAAAGCCTGGTAGCCAATACTCTGAAGGAGCACGCAGAAGTCCGTAGCCTGTCGCACCGGGTGACCGTAGAGTGCAAGGACCTGGAAGAAATAACCACCACGGAGGATATATGCGAAGCTCTGAGAAGCCAGGTGGAATTGGCGGAGCTGTCTGCGGATGACATCCAGCTGAGAAAGGCATACGGCGGAACCCAGACGGCCACAATCAGGCTGCCAGCGGAGAGCGCTCAAAAGGCTCTGAAAATAGGAGTCCTAAAAGTAGGCTGGGTAAGATGCAGACTGCGTGAGCGAATCAGCGTCACCAAATGCTTCAGATGTCTCGAGTTTGGGCATATGGCACGACAGTGCAGTAGGAAAGTAGATAGGTCCAAGCTGTGTAGAAGATGTGGAAAGGAGAACCACCTGGCAAAGGACTGTAGCCTGGAACCACAGTGCATGCTCTGCAAGGGAACGAGCGCAGACTGGAAGCACGTGGCCGGCAGCGGTAGATGCCCCCAGTTTAGGAACGCCCTGACTAAAAGATCAGCATGAGGTGTACTCAGCTGAACTTAAACCATTGCGAAGCTGCTCAGTCTCTCCTGAGACAAGCAGTCAGGGAGAGGAAGACCGAAGTCGTGCTCATCTGCGAGCCATTCAGGGCGATACCAGGAAGCGGTTGGACCAGCAGCAGTTGCGGCAAGGCGGCCATCTGGGCCTTACAAATCCACCCCCAGGAGATATGCGCAGCCAACGAAGGATTTGTTAGAGCGAGGCTTAAAGAGGTAACCTTCTATAGCTGCTATGCCCCGCCGAGCTGGGACCTAGCGCGCTTCCAAAGTATGCTAGCGCATATAGCGGAAGACGCGCGCGGAAGAGCCCCCGTGGTAATAGCGGGAGACTTTAATGCGTGGTCCGTAGAGTGGGGCAGTAAGGAAACCAACGCCAGAGGCACGTATCTGCTCGAGGAATTTGCGTCCTTGGACGTAATACTCGTAAACGATGGCAGGAAGCTAACCTACTTCAAGGCGGGTCGAGGGTCCATTATCGACCTAACCTTCATGAGCGTCTCACTCCATAGGGGATCTACGTGGAGAGTAAGCGAGGAGTTTACGTTCAGCGACCACCAGGCGATCCACTTCGAATGCGGAGCAGCAACGAAAAGACAGCTAGCCAAAATTACCGGACCTAAATGGAAGGGCGACCACCTGGATGTGGAAACCTTCACGGAATATCTGCGCAACGCCAGCTGGAGCCCTGCGCGAGAAACGGCAGATGGCCTGGCTCAGAAACTGGCGAAGCTCATGGAGGAGGTATGTGATGTGGCAATGCCATGAAGGAAGCCTTGCAAAAGAGGAGCGCCCTGTTACTGGTGGAATGCGGAGGTTAACCAGCTAAGGAAAGCCTGCCTACGAGCAAGATGGTGCTACCAGAGAGCACGAGGTCGGCCTGAGTTCGAAACCAGGGGAGAGGAACTCCGATCAGCGAAAAGAGCCCTTAAACGTGCCATAAAGGAGAGCAAGTCAGCCTGCTTCAGGCAGATATGCGAGGAGGCGGACGTCAACCCTTGGGGGACGGCATATAAGGTCGTCACCAAGAGGATAAGGAGCCAGTCAACACCGGAAGTGACCTGCACGATCCTGCTTCGTAGCATCGTGGAGGCCCTATTCCCACAGCACCCGTATAGAGAGGAGAGCGTCTCGAGCCAAGACTCCGAGCTGTGGCAACAGATTTCTGTTGAGGAGGTGATAGCGGCTACCAGGAGAATTGGGGATAAAAAGGCACCAGGACCGGACGGTATCCCAAACAAGGCATTGAAGCTTGGAGCAACCACCAGACCAGAAGTATTTGTTGACACGTTCAACAAATGCCTACGGGAAGGAGTGTTTCCAGAGCAGTGGAAAGTGCAGCGGCTAATACTTCTACCCAAAGGAAATAAGTCCCCGGAGGAACCATCAGGATACCGCCCAATATGTTTGCTGGATACGGTCGGCAAAACCCTGGAGAGAATCGTCTACAACCGACTGCAAGTTGTGATCCAGGAGAGGAGGCCTTATCGGAGTCCCAGTACGGATTTCGGAAGGCCAAATCAATGGTCGACGCCATCAAGGCAGTCACCGACATTGCATCCAGAGCGATCGAGGGAATAAGATGGAGATTTGGCACAAAGGAGTACTGCGCGGTGGTGACCCTGGATATCCGTAACGCGTTTAACTCAGCGAACTGGTCTCGGATAAACGAGGCGCTCGGAAGAATTGGAGTTCCCACCTACCTGCTTCGGATAATAGCCAGCTACCTGTCGGGTAGGGTACTGAGGTACGAGACGGAGGAGGGACCAAAGCTCTACAGGGTGACAGCCGGAGTTCCACAGGGATCAGTCTTAGGCCCTCTACTGTGGAACATAATGTACGACGACGTCCTGAGACTCCAGCTCCCGCAGGGATGCACGCTTGTCGGTTTCGCTGACGATCTCGCCCTGGTCGTGGTAGCCAAAGAGCTCCGAGATGTCGAGGCGACGGCCAACGAGGCAATCCGGATCGTATCCAACTGGATGGAAAACGCGGGATTGGACCTGGCTGGCCACAAAACGGAGGCTGTACTCATCACGAGTCGGAAGAAGGTGGAGTACGCGACGTTTCGCGTGGGTAATGCGACTATTAAGTCGCAGGAGTCAATCCGGTACCTAGGCGTGATGCTGGATAACCGATTGAACTACCGGGCCCACATCGAGTACGTGAGTCAAAAAGCCTCCCGGACGCAGGCAGCACTCGCAAGGATGCTCCCCAATATTGGTGGACCCAAGGCAGGTCGACGCTTACTCCTGGCGAGAGAAGTGGCCTCGATCCTACTGTACGCTGCGCCGGTGTGGTCTTCAACCCTATCCGGCAACATGAGTCTAAGAAGAAAGATGTCTGTGCCATATCGGCTCTGCGCTCTTCGAGTAGTGTCTGGATATAGGACGGTGTCGGATAACGCAGCCCTGGTCCTCGCGGCCATGATACCGGTGGATATACTAGCGCTCGAGATGACGCATGGATATGAAGCGCGCGCAGGGATGCGAACTAATGCATCGCTAGAGACCATCCGTGCGTCGGAAAGGCGTCGATAGAAAAATGGCAGGCAAGATGGGACACGGCCACAAATGGACCCATAGACTAATCCCGAACATTGAGTCATGGATAGGGCGGAGAAGCGGAGAGATGAACTACCACCTCACCCAATTCCTGACGGGTCACGGAGGATACAGGAAGTATCTGCATAGGTTCAAACACGAGGATACTCCCGAGTGTCCTGAGTGTTCGAATGAGAGCGAGGATCCGGAGCATGTGATCTACCACTGCACGAGGTACCGCTCAAGTGCAGAGTATTTCCCACGACCAGAGGAGCTAATGGCGTTCATGACGGAGTCCGACGAGAACTGGCAGCGCGTTAGCAACACCCTAATAGCCATCCAGAGCGATCTGAGAAGATGCGAAAGGGAGCGACGCGTAGAGGAGAGTGCCTAACGTAGGCAACCCATCCCCGCGAAGTAATACTTTGCGGAGATCCCGCGGGGAATGAGGTGTGCAGCTGTGCGTGGTGGTGAGTTTAGCTGGGAAGCCCCGAAGGGGTAGTCCAGTTCGTTGACTGGTACGGGCCGGTCGCGTCTCTTAGAGCTTCTCACCCACCGTGGCGTATCCATGGAAAAAAAAAAAACACACACACACGTACAAGTGTACATGGAGCTCCACACACAGCAGCTGATCGCGCCGCCAGACAGGTGATCGCGTAGAGTTGCCACACGGACGGTGTTGCCAGACAGCCCCGATCGACCCAGGGCTGCCAGAGTGTTGGAGAGAGCTGGAGTTGCGCGCCAACGGAGGGAGATTTTAATTTCGAAATTCAAACTCTAAAGTAAACAATAGGAATGGAGGAGGATGAAAAGCTCGCCTTCAGGAAGGGTAGCATGCTCGCCCGATCGCCGGCACCCGAGCCATCTCCATCTCCAGCAGCAGCGGCGCAGAGTCGGGACCTTGACTCTAGGGAGACCCCCAAGAGGGTTCGGGACCCAGGAAGGAGCTGCACTCGAACATCATCGAATCGAGCTAAGAGGCTGCAGCGGGTAGAGCGCGCTGCAAGAAGGCTCCGACGCCCAAGGCCTGTGCCCGAAATGCTCACAGAGCACGCGGAGCGCAGACAAGGAGCAGCAGACAACGACCGTCTGGAGGAAAGATGCCGCAGCGCAAACCGAACCGTGGCGTAGACTTAGCCAGCCATCCGTGGCCGAAGGTCCAATGGGGGAGCCGGGAACCCCACCTACGCGCCCAAGGCAGCGAAAAGGAGCTATCGCAACCAAGAGGACCCTTAAAAAGGCCCCGTTACGGCCACACGGAGACGTGGCGACGACCAGCGCCATGAGGCAGCCCAAGAGCCCCGGAATCCCGGACAGCGAATGGAGCGTGGTGGCCAAGAGGCCGAAAGCAGCACGCCGCGCTCGCCCAGACGCGGTCATAGTTCAGGCCCCCGGGAAGTCGTACAGCGACGTTCTGGCAATGGTCACCAGACGACACGACAACCAGCTTTCCGACATGGGAAGCTGCGTCTCCAAGGTACGCCGCACCATAAACGGCAACCTTCTGCTGGAGGTGGCAAAAGACAGCGTGCAGAGTGCTGAGGGCATGAAAGCCAGCATCGCACGTGTCCTCGGCGATGGAGCGTCTGTGCGCGCAATGACGGAAGCCTCGAAGGTGGTCATATTGGAGATACGGGACATCGACTCCCTCGCGACGGAGCAGGAGATCTGTGCCGCTCTAACTCGCCAATTCAACATTGACGAGGGTCGAGTAAGAGTCCGCAGTCTGCGCCGCGGATACGCGGAGTCCCAGCTGGCGGTGGTCAGCTTGCCCTTCTCCCTGGGCCAAGCGGTCCTGAAAGGCGGCAAGGTGAGGATCGGCTGGACCATATGTAGGATCCGGGAAAGAGATGGACTCCCAAGGTGCTACCGATGCCTGGAACCCGGGCATATTGCACGGAACTGCAAGAGTACAGTGGACAGGAGTGGCTGCTGCATCAAATGCGGGGAGAAAGGGCACAAAGTTGCCGAATGCAAAAAAGAGCCTTCGTGCTTCATCTGGAAAGCAGCTGGAAAGAAGGAGGTCACGCACCAGGCAGGCACTAAAAACTGCCCAGCCACGCGAAGCGGGGTCGGCAAAACCAGGACGACATGCAGTTGATTCAACTCAACCTGACGCTGACGGTGCGCGAGCTTGGCTCTGAGGTGGCACTCCTCAGCGAACCACATAAGGTGGGCAGCAGCAGCGATTGGGCCACGGACCTTACTGGCAAAGCGGCCCTGTGGCTCTGTGGCGTCGACGCGCCGCAATTGCGCGACACCAAGTCGGCAGACGGGTTCGTCCGAGGGTATGTAGGCGGCATATGGTTCTACAGCTGCTACCTGGCACCCAGCCTCTCACTGGAGACTTTCAGCCGCATTATGGACGAGCTGAGCTGCGATCTGCGAGGACGGAACAACGTCCGTCAGCGACGTATACACTGCCAGCGACCACGAGGCCATACTATGCACCCTGGGCACCCTGGTTCTCCGTAGAACCTGCCACCGGGCCAGAAGGCTGCTCCAGCGAGCCAGAGGCACACCGCGCTTGGCCCGATGCAGCGAGACCTACAAAGCGGCGAGGAAGGATCTGAAGACCGCCATAAGGAACAGCAAGAGGGAATTCTTCCTTAAGCTGTGTGATGCCGCCGAAGAGGACCCCTGGGGAGGCGCGTACAGGATGGTGGTGAAGAGGCTGAACGCGGGCAGCAAAGCTCCAACAGATCCAGAGTCACTGGAGGGTATAGTCAGGGCTCTGTTTCCTCGAGGACGGCAGATCCCTAGCTCCCAGCGGTTCGAGCATAGCCCGAGCGACATCTGCGAGGTTACGGAAGCCGAGGTGTTGCAGGCAGGCAGAAACCTGATACCTAGGAAGGCTCCGGGTCCGGATGCGATCCCCAACAGCGCGTTGAAGCTGGCACTTCTTCTACTCCCGAGGGAAGTTGCGGGCCTTTTCAACAAATGCCTCCAGGAGGGGACGTTCCCCGAGAGGTGGAAAAGGCAACGGCTGCTACTATTAACCAAGCCGGGCAAGCCGCCAGGGGTGGCCTCTTCCTACAGGCCCATCTGCCTTCTAGACTCCATGGGAAAAGTCTTCGAAAGGGTGATCGGTGCGAGGCTGAGCGCAGCCACCGAAGCAGCAGGCGGTCTCTCCCAGAACCAATACGGGTTCAGGAAAGGGAGGTCGACGCTGGACGCCATCTTGAGGGTCGTACAAACGGCGGAGGAAGCCATTGCTGGGACTAGGTGGAGAGGCGGAACCAAGTCCTATTGTCTGGTGGTAACACTGGATATAAGGAACGCCTTCAACTCGGCCGACTGTACCCGGACGCTGGAGGCACTGAGGTCCTTCAACATCCCAGGCTACCTACTGAACATAGCGCGCAGCTATTTCAGCAATAGGGTGCTGACAATGGACACATGTCGTCTAATGTTTTCTAATCTGTTAAATCTGTTTTCTCATCTGAGTTATTCCCATTCAATAACATTCATGGAATTGAATTTGTTGCAGTCAAAGTTCGTGTTGGCTCCGCATTTTTCTATTTAACCTGCTCTTACATTCCTCCCAGGTCTGATGCTGAGCTTTACTTACACCACCTCTCAGCAATTAATAATGTTGTTTCTGCATTAGGGTGCAATGATCGAATTATTGTCATGGGGGACTTTAACCTCCCATTTCTTTCTTGGCTGCCTTGTAATGACGCTAACCTGTTGTTTCCCAATTGCCATAATGACTTTATCAATGGTCTAACGGATATTTCCCTTGTCCAAATTAATGCCGTTAAAAACATTAGGGACAGACTTCTTGACCTCGTTTTTGTTAACGATGGTTCTCTTGCTACGGTATCTAGAGCAAGCCCAATATCTCTCCCTGAAGATCCTTACCATCCAACTCTGTTGATATCACTGGAGTGTACACAATCTGGAGGTGCTGACAGTTCCGTGGCTCCTTGTCACATAAAGTGTTTTCGCAAAACAAACTTTATCGATTTAGATCTACATCTCTCGCGTGTTGGTTGGTCGTTTCTTTATTCATTACCGAAGATAGATACAACTGTTAACTCGTTTTATAGTTCTATTTACTCCGCCTTTAATACGTTTGTTCCAGATATCACTGTACCTGTATCGTCCAAGCCTCCCTGGTTCTCCAAGTATTTGTCATACTTAAAAAATAATAAATCCCGGCTCTATAAAAAGTACCAGAAGTCAGGCTCCACGTTGGCCTTAGCTCTATACTCCTCCGCTCGCTCTCTGTTCCTTGCCGTCAATAGTCAGTGTTATAATCATTACCTTTCACAATGTAGTAGTAACTTTCCTAGTGATCCTAAAAAATTCTATTCGTTCGTTAACTCTAAGCGCAAGTCAAACGTTTTTCCTCCGTCCCTTCATTACCAGAACAAAACAGAAGCTTCTGCTATTCGCTAACTTTTTTCAAACAACGTACTCGTCTCATATTTACAACGCATCTACTCCGTATCCGTACCAGCTACCTCAAGCTAACAGCATTTTTCTGCCCTTTTTCGAGGAAAGCGTTGTTCTGGAAGGTTTGTCATCTATGGACATATCGTTTTCTGCGGGTCCAGATAAGGTACCAAGTTGCATCTTAAAACACTGTGCCCAGTCCGTTTGCAAACCCTTGACCTTTCTCTTCAACCTCTCCTCGGAACAGTCTTGTCTCCCAGTAATTTGGAATGAGTCCTACATCATTCCGCTTCACAAAAAAGGTTCAAGATCAAACCTTGAAAACTATCGTGGTATCGCAAAGCTTTCCGCCATCCCGAAGCTTCTTGAGTTCCTGGTCACCCGGCAACTGCAACATCTTTGTTGCAGCTTGATATCACCGTCGCAACACGGTTTTTTCAGACATCGTTCGACATCGACTAACCTTCTTGAGTTTTCTTACCTAATCCACCGTGGTTTTCAAATTGGTTTGCAGACGGATGCAGTTTTTACGGACTTCAGCAAGGCATTCGATTCTGTGAACCATGCTCTGCTTATTCAAAAGCTCTCTTTATTAGGGTTCCCAACGAATCTTCTAGGTTGGATTTTGTCCTATCTCTCTAACCGTACTCAACGTGTTTTGTTTTCTAACGTGTTGTCAAATACTGTTAATGTTACTTCAGGGGTGCCACAGGGAAGTCATCTGGGCCCGCTTTTGTTTATTTTATTTATGAACGACCTTCCTCAAGTTATAACATACTCTACTACACTAATGTATGCTGATGATGTCAAAATCTGTCTTTCTTACTCTGATTGGTATTTGCACACACGCCTTCAACTTGATCTAAGTGAACTACTATTGTGGTGTTCAACTAATCTTCTTTTTCTGAACCTTTCCAAATGCAAACTTATGACATTTTACCGTCGCGCTCCTCATTTTGTCTCATATGTTCTAGGAAATCATGTCCTTGAGCGAATTTCGAGTTCAAATGACCTCGGAGTCTTTTTTGATCATAAGATGTGTTTCAACACCCATATAGCTGCAACTGTAAATAAAGGTAAGGGTGTCAGGGCTCTGGGGCATACGAAGTCTCAGCCGGAGTCCCGCAGGGCTCCGTTTTGGGACCTCTGCTCTTGAACGCCATGTACGACGGGGTCCTACGGCTCCCGATGCCAGCCAACACTAACCTGGTGGGTTTCGCTGACGACGTCGCAATAGTGGCGGTAGCGAAGGAACTTGCCGCAGTGGAGGAGCTTGCCAACGTCGCCATACAAGCCGTCGAGGCGTGGCTAGCCGCCGCGGGGCTGGAGCTGGCGGCCCAAAAAACGGAGGCAGTCCTGATATCCAGCCGTAAAGTGGTCGAGACCGCCAGAGTGCAGGTTGGTGGGACCGCGATCGAATCGCAGAGGTCCATCAAGTACCTTGGAGTCCTCATCGACACGCGCCTGTCCTTCCAAGAGCATCTAGAATACGTCCACACGAAGGCCGGTGGGACCGCGAGAGCGCTATCCAGGATGCTGCTAAACACCAGAGGGCCAAAGCAGGCAACGAGGAAACTGCTGACGAGCGTCGTGACGTCGCAGGTGCTCTACGCCGCACCGGTGTGGGCAGAAGCCGCGAAGGTGAGGAGCTACATGCGAGGAGTGGAGGCAACGTACACACTGTGCGCCATTAGGATCGCGTGCTCGTTCCGGACCATCTCAGACGAAGCCGCGTTAGTCATTGCCGGGCAAGTTCCGCTCAGGGAGCTGATAAGGGAGAGGAAGGAGATCCATGATGCCATGACGGACAGTGCAGCCGAGGTACGCTCCAACGCAGAAATTAAGGACGCCGCCAGAAGGACCAGCATAGAAAGATGGCAGACTCGATGGGACCACTCACCCAAAGGCCGATGGACCCACACCCTCATCCCAAGCATAGCATGCTGGGTTGAAAGGAAGCACGGCCAGGTGGATGGACTGAGCGGACATGGCTGCTTCCGCGGCTACCTCAAGCGCTTCGGCCACGAGACAGAGGACTGGTGCCCCGAGTGTGGCACAGGCATAGAGGAGGACGCTCGCCACGTCCTCTTCGACTGCCACAGGTTTGACCTCGAGCGTCAGACATTGGAGACAGCAGCAGGGTCTAGGGTCAGCACCGAGACTCTGGTGCCGCTGATGCTGGCAGACCCGAAGGTGTGGGAAGCGGCCGCGGAGTTCGCCTCTAGCGTGAGAGAAGGCGGAAGGAGCAGACGGAGTAGGTGTCCACGCCACTGCGAAGCAATGCTTTGCGGCAGTACCGCAGTCCGCGGGGCCCCTAGTCCCAACATACTCATGTCCGTTAAATTAAGTTTAATATAAATTGTATAGTATATATTATAGAGCAAATAAATAAGTATATGAATATAAAAAAAAAAAAAAAAAAAAAGTGTACATGGAGAAGATCTTGCGGATTGGCACGCGTCGCCTGGCTTAAAGCCTCGGCTTGACTTCCATCAATATTTTGGCATTCCTGGCATTTTCACCATTCCTCATCGAATCATCGCGCAGGGCTCGTGAAATTTGAGTGACTGTGTTGTTTACACATCTCAAGTAAATCCGAGCCCGCGGCGACATCATCCTCGAGTGAATCATGGGGATTTCCTGGAAGCAATTGTCGCCTCCGCTGTGGCTTACCTAAGAGGAACACACAGTCCGAGGGGGATCTATGGCTGGTCGGATGGTTAGTCGGATTGGTCTGCGGTCTATGTCTGCCGTGCCGGCCTCTTGACGTCATCTGTCGTCTCGGTACTTGCCAAAAACCCCATCCAACCGGCCCTTTCCCCGCGCTGAGGTGTGCTTAGCACTCGGCCAGCGGGTGTACGTGGGGGGAGCTGATGCAAAACTTTCGAAAGATTTAATGTATGCTGGCGCGGTGCCCGCGGTGTCGGGCCACATTTCACGCTTCATTTGCCAGCGACGGGCAAACCAAACGGACAGAGGGACGGACGGATGCCGGCGGTGACGTTGTCGTGTCGGGTTTGATTTTGATAAAATAGGCCAAAGTGCTCATCAATAATCATTTCTGTAAAAATCCGTGAGCAAAGCAATTATTTTTACAAAATGAACGCCCGCTCCACACACCATTCAGGGCAATCCATTTTCTGTGTGTGTGTGCATCCTTCACACATCAAAAATAATAATAATTTGTGGGTAGTATGTACATATGTATATGTATTTACATCGGATGTACGAATGTATGAAGTATATGTATCCATATCGAACTCTATTCGTGGCTATCTTTTCGAAGAATTTCCCTGAATTTAATTACTTTCCTTATTTAATTCAATGCTTCAATTATTTAATTACCATTTCCTCCGTCGAAATGAGACCAGGAATTTGATTTCATATTTTATTCATTGATAAAGTGCGGCACAACACGAAAATTCAAGTGCAAATTTTGCAAAAATGCCTATGAAAATTATTCAAAACCATTCCCATTCGCGACTGGTCCCCGTCTCCAACTCAACCCTGCTTTGCATCTTTTGTTATACGCTCTCCTTCGACTAGGCGACAACTCTGGTCCCAGTGAGCCGCTATTCAGTTCACTGGAATCGTCCGCCACTCCACTGCTCTCGTCACAGCGGCGCCAAGCGGCGGGTCATCCATCCAGGTGGAGAGTGGTGGATGTGACATACTTAAGAAGCGCTCGAGTTTCGGGCGGAAGTAATTTTTATTTTTACTCTGCAAATATTGACTTGATCCCAATTGCGAGTCACCCAAAGAAATGTTGAAAGCATTCCTCCAGTCGGCGGTCCCGCTGAGGTGCCACGATGTGGGTGGGGTGGGGCGTGTAGGTGCAGGCGATGCTCACTTGACAGTTGGCCACCACAGCGGGCCATAAACAACGGAGGCCCCCAGAAATGGGTGGCCACGGCTGTGGTTCACTTTGTTTTTATTTACCGCCAGCCAGCTCCCTTTGCGCGCTCAGGGAATTTCTTGAAAGAAAACCAAAAAGACTACCTCCTGAACACACTTTGACATTCATATGGTGAGTGAAAAGAGTTTTCTTGGATTACCATACAAGATATTTGCGGTGTGGATTTGTATCCAGCAAAAGGCGACATTTAATGAAGCAGACTCTGCCCTTGATGCTCATTCGTTGAAAAACAACGAAACGAAAGCGAAAGGCATAGCAGCATCATGACCTCGTTCAATATTCTCTATGTCTCTCTCTCTCTCACTCTCTCTCTCCCTCTCTTGCAGCACTCGAATGCTATGTTTGCACCTATTAGGACGGCTACAGTGATGACTCCTGTGTAAGGAACGCCAGTGCCGTCAAGGTTCTCAGCTGTCACAAGAAGAAGCTGTTATAGGCGCCCCTGAGGCTGAGGTGGCGGGGCGCGCTGGACTGCTGTCGCGAAAAATGGGGGAGCCGGGCACATAGCGGTCAGGCTGCAAACGACACGAAACAAGAGAAACGTTTTCCCATAATTACAGTTCAAATCGAGTTGCATTCAGAGGAAGGGAAACAAGAGTTCTTTATCGGAAACCCGATAAGATACGTTCTATACGTGTGTGTGTGTAAGGTGGCATCATTCGCGTGATGCTCGCATTCAACTGCGGCGGGTCGTGTACTGCTAGAGGGGTGGCTGCCCGACCTTGACCGGCCAGGTTCCACTCGGCCCAAAGGGGCGAGTCCCATTCGTTCCCGCGAGCCAGTGGGTGTCGGTTCCCTTCGTCCTGCAGCGTGGACGCCAGGCTTTGAGCGTCGCGTATTATCGTCTCGTGCTCGTCGGTGTCCGTGGTCGCTTTGTCGTCGTCGATGGCAGCCCCATAACTCCCGAACCAACGGCGATTCAGGGCGGCGACGTCGTGATTGGGCGCCGAGCGGACACCTGCGGTTGCGAAGCGGCCATCGGGCTCTACTTCCTCTTCGGCGTCGGTCCCCGGGCCCTGGGTTTGTTGGTCGATCCACCCTTGGATGGCTGCCGCGCGCCGGCACCATGGCATCCTGTCCTGTTGTCGAAGTGTCGCCTCTCCGACCCGCCTCAGCTGGGCTTGACGGGAGGCGGATGGCCCATTGGGGTCGACGATCCAGCCGCGAGTCCGGTGTGTCGTTGGTTCGTCGGCAGGTGCCGGGACTTCAGGCTGCTGGTCTCCGCTAGGGTGTCCCGTCGTATCACCATTTGCCCCTAGGGGCCGAGCTTGCCTTCCGTCTCTTAGACGCTTCATGTCTTCAGTCGATTCTAGGGAGAAAATGCCTGTCGGTTAGAACCTGCCTGTCTTAACTAGAAGTACTAATACCCTCCCCCTATCCTGCTTGAGCGGTGCGAGTAAGAAGATGTTTACATTGGGTGTAGTACTTATCTAATCCCATAAGGGGATGTATACGTAGCTTACGGTTTCGTTGGTCGCGCCCCTTACGGGGCGAGGACGTGACGGTAGCGCGCTACCGCAAGTGGCCCTTGCGAAGTCGGCAGGTCATTCAGGTCTCTCCAACGTCGTTGGGTTCTCCTCGGGGTGGTCCACTCCGTGGAACGCCTTTAAGTCGGCTAAACTCGCAGTTTTCCTTCGTTTTCCTTGATGAACCTGTATGAACCGGTAACTGGGTTAGTCGAGTCTGATCTTCGAAAAGGGTTGCGTTGTCGACCGGCCGCGGCATCGGCTAACGGGGCGAGTTGATAATTCGTTGGGGGTGAGGTGCGAGTTGGTCTACCTTGACCCGCCCATGTCCTTCGGGGCCGTGGTCTTCCAGGCGTAGCGGGTCGTGGTGTAGAGCGATGCTGGTTTCCCGTGGGGTCGTTCGCTCTGATTGAGCCGCACTGCTGTGCATTTCTGATTTGGCTCGCGTCGATCGTGTTATAATTTTACCGCCGCCGGGTCCGTCTCGGTCGGGGCTTAGATGCGTTGTCCTTGTATTGCTGCTGGGTCTGGCGTGGTCGAGGCTTCGATGCGTTGTCCTTGTATTGCTGCTGAGTCTGGCGTGGTCGAAACTTAGAAACGTTGTCCGGAGGTTACTGCTGGTTCTGGCGTGGTAGTGGCTTAGCTCCGTTGTCTTGGTAGGGATACTCTGGGTGGTTTTCGAGGCAGACGGACTGGCCCTGGGTGTGTCCAGCGGTGTCGCAGTCGTCTCCGTCGAATCCTCGTTTCTCTGGGTGTTCTTCGAGGCGGACGGACTGGCCCTGGATGTGTCCAGCGGTGTCGCAGTCGTCTCCGTCGAATCTTCGTTGCTTTGGGTGTTCTTCGAGGCGGACGGACTGGCCCTGGGTGTGTCCAGCGGTGTCGCAGTCGTCTACGTCGAATCTTCGTTGCTTTGGGTGTTCTTCGAGGCGGACGGACTAGCCCTGGGTGTGTCCAGCGGTGTCGCAGTCGTCTCCGTCGAATCTTCGTTGATGGTTCTGGCGCGGTCGTATCGAATCGTGGGTTGGGTTCGGGTGGCGTTGCTGGGTCTGGCGTGTTCGAGATCCTGATGCGTTGCCGTGGGTCCATTGCTGGGTCTGGCGTGGTTGGGATTCGGGTGCGTTGTCACGGGTACATTGCTGGGTCTGGCGTGGTTGGGATTCTGGTGCGTTGTCTTCGTCCGGTGGGTCGCCGTTGGATTGGTCGAGTGGGTAGGACCAGCGGATGCAGTCGCGGGACTTTCGTCACTAAAAGTAACCATGCGGGGCCGAGTCGAGGATGATGTGGGGATCGGGTTGGTTTCCCGGATCGCCCGCTGGGTCAACTGCAAGTACGCTCGTCCGCATTGTATTATGGCCTGGACGCCGCAAAGGAAATCGAGCCCCAGTATGATGTCGTCCACTACCATGGGTAGGACTAATAGAATCACCAGCGTTTCCTGTTGATCCAGATTTACCTTGACCGAAACTGCTTGCGTCACCTCCTTTGCTGTACCGTCCGCCAGGCGGACGGTAGTCCTTATATTCCGTGCGTTCCCTCCGGTACTTACTTCATGAGCGATGCGATGACTGACGAACGACCGCGTTGCTCCCGTGTCGAGGGTAGCTGTGAGCGGTACTCCTACGATGGTTACTAGCGCGGCGATCCTGCCTCCTTCCAAACTTAAGGGATGAGTTACTCCTGGGGGCCCTGGAGGTATGTCTCCGATCGGTTCCCTGACGAGCGGAGACTCGGCCCGTTTCCCGACTCGGATAGCCTACAGCAGTCGATCGTCCGGATGCCGCGGCGGCCACACTCCCAACAGAATAGCACTCGCCGATTCCTGCAGGAACTGCTGAAATGACCTTCCTCCCCGCAATTACGGCGTGTGTTCACCGGCCGGTCTCCATCCTGGGTCACTACGCGGCTTGCCGTCTCGGCGCTCCGGGAGGGCCCGGTGTCGTCTGGAGGAGCATGCTGTGGGGTGGATAATCCGGGTCCTTGGTATGATGGCGTTCTGGCTTTCGTATTTGGGCGGTCGTTAGCTGGGTGGGTTTGTTCGCGGTCCCGCGTTGTCTCGTACGCTACTATCAATTGGGTCAGTTCTCGCAACGTCCCGCACTCATGTCTACGGATGAACAGTCTGGATTCCGGCCGAAGGTTCTCGGAGATCCTGTCCAGCTCCCTGTCTGGAGTATACTGAGCTCGTTGCATCATGAGTCGGAGGTCGAACAAGTAGTCCTGAAAGGCTTCTCGGGGTCGTTGGCGACGGGAGCGGATCGTATCTTCCAAGCGCTGAAATTATCGCGGGGGTAGGAAGAACTCCAAGAACTCCTTCCGGAACTCGGTCCATGGCTTGCCTTGCATCTGGAACGTCCTAAACCATCCTTCTGCCTTGCCAGTTAGTAGCCCGGAGATGGCTCGCGGCAGTTGTGCTGGGCTTCCGCCATATGAGTCGACCCTTTCTTCCAACCGTTCGATGAAAGTCAGCGCATCCGAGTGTCCGTCTAACTTCAGACCCCAATTGCGCAGCTTATCGGCCAGGGCGGCGAAGGAAATTTCTTCCCTTCCGGGTCGCGAAGTTCCGGCTTCCTCGGGGAAGCGGTGCTGGTGGTGATTGTCACCATGTCGCCGGTCAGTCGTGGTTTCAAGCCGGCCAGAGTCGCCGTGAGCTGCGCGCGGGAACTCGGGAATTATGATAGATAGAGGCTGCTCCGCACAGATCCCTTCCTTCCGCTCTCGCTGACTCGGTCCCGGCGACGGGGACGTGTTCCTCGGGCTTCTCGGGCTGGGCGCGCTGTCGAAGACCATTCCGAGCTCTTTGATCCGTTTTTCGATCCCAGTCGGATGCTCACCGCGCGAGATAAAGGCCGAGATCCGGCTGCGCAGTTCGTCCACTGTCCCGGTTTCACCGAGGCCGAATTCGGCGGCGATGGCCTGCAATTCGTCCTTGCGCCGAAACGAAATCCACTGTACCCCCATGTCGAAGCACGGGTCCGAACTGGCACTTTGAGGTCTTTCGCGTTTCCGACGGTAGTATCACGTATTGAGCCTCCGGTAGAATCTTTTCTAAGGTCACGCACTGAATACCGGAGTCCTTGAGGTTAGTCACGGAAGCACGGCGTATGTACGGTTAACACGGTTGTCCAGTGGAGGCGTCCTTGGCGTCCTTGCTGCTTGGGGTCCTGGTCGATAGTCCTTGCTATCGTTGTCCTTGGAATTGTCCTTGTGGTCCTGGTCGTGCTGGGTTCGTTGATTTAAGCGTTGGATCTCGTCCCGTGTTGATGGCTGAACGCTGACTGATCACTTTTAAGGCCGGGCTTTTACTCTCCGCTATCGTTTTGTAGGCCGGGCCTTGAATGATGGCGCTGAAGACCGGGCGTTGACTGCTCGCGCTGAGGGCCGGGCATTGACTCTTCTGGCTGAGGGCCGGGCGTTGACTATCGGCTATTGTTTTGTAGGCCGGGCATTGAATGATCGCGCTGAAGACCGGGCGTTGACTGCTCGCGCTGAGGGCCGGGCATTGACTATCGGCTATTGTTTTGTAGGCCGGGCATTGAATGATCGCGCTGAAGACCGGGCATTGAATGACTGCTCGCGCTGAGGGCCGGGCATTGACTCTTCTCGCTGAGGGCCGGGCGTTGACTATCCTCTTCTGGGTCTGAGTACAAAATATATAGCCGGGCTGGTTGGTCTTCGGGAGGATTCCGACGCTCGCTCGGCCTCTACCGCCCACGACGCGCTGCTCGCCACGTACATGTCGCTCTCTCTCTAGCGATTTCTGCCCAGCTTCGGTTCGGTTCTCTTTCTCTGCCGCCTCGCCGCGGCGCTTTCCTCCTCATGTGGGCGCAGCGGCCACGTGCTGACGCTATTGCTAGGGAGGTTAGGGAAGCCAGCCTCGGCTGTACGTGAATAATGGGCGACCTCACGTGAGGTTTTTTTACAGAGATATACAGCTATTCTTGTCCTAATGATTCCGACTGGCCGTGCTTGCGCATGGTACAGTCCCGATTCCCCCTGCTACTCTTTCTTCTGATCGACTGTTCCACTTAGCGCCCCAAAACATAACGGAATCCCGGAGTCCCTGCTCGGGCGCCATCTGTAAGGAAGCGATCCTGGGCTGGGGTACATATCTCAGTCTACTCCAGGGTCGAAATTACAGTAATATTTATAATTTGCCGGGACTCCGTATTTCGGACCGACGATGGGGGACGCAGCAGTCCCGCGGACGGGAGCGATCGTAGCGTGGGACGTGGCAGTTGGTTTCACCGAGAGCACTCCGGTTATCGCCGAATAGCGCCTTCAGGACCCCACCGAAGTCAGAATCAATACGGAGGACTTTAATATGCGATAATACCGACAGGTGTCGCCGAGAGTACCTAGGCTACCGCCGGACGTTACTTACGGGACCCTGTCGGCCTAAGAATTACTACGAGGGTCAGGGATATCGACGAGCATCACCGAGAGTGCCTAGGCAATCGCCGGATAGCACTTACGGGACACTGTCGAACTAAGAATTACTACGGGGGTCGGTGATATCGACAGGCATCGCCGAGAGTGCCTAGGAAATCGCCGGATAGCACTTACGGGACACCGCCGAACTAAGAATTACTACGAGTACGAGAATACCGACGTGTATCGCCGAGAGTGCTTAGGCAATCGCCGGATAGCACTCACGGGACACTATCGGGCTAAACATTACTGCGAAAGTCTTTATCATACAGGGCAGGTATCGCCGAGGGGCCTAGGCAATCGCCGGACAGCCCCTTCGGAACCCAGGGAACTACGGGGATCAGGCGAGACAGCAACAGGCGTCACCGGGGACGCTTAGACGATCGTCGGATAGCGGCCTCGGGACCCTGCGAGGTCACAAACTACGGGAGGGAATCATGCGGAGGGAACGCCGACAGGTGTCACCGAGAACGCCTAGGCAATCGCCGGACAGCGGCCTCAGGATCCTGTCGGGCTACGAACTACTGGATGGAAGCACGCAGGCTCGGGCAAGAGGCGGGAGGAAGGGCAGAGAAGATGAAGCCCAGGGCCTCCAGGTTCCCTAGTGTATAGATAGTTGGTAGTCGGGCTATGTTTCTGTTATATTCGTTACATTTCACTTTATTCTCTCTTGGTTCTCTACCTATCGCACCGCTCAGCAGCCCGTATACACGTCTAGAGACTAGCTTACCCCTGAACTCCCACGCTTGTACTCGTCGAAAGCCTCCTCTTCCCCGTGGGTGCAGCGTAGATGCAGGATCTCCTCTCCGTAAGTGTAGTATCGATGCAGAGTCTTCTCCCCGTAAGCGCAGCGTCGATGCCGGATCTTCCCCGTGTCACTGATAGCGTTGGCGTGGATCCGGGCCGCCACGTGTTTACTTTTTCCAAGCCACTCGAATTTTTCCGCGAACACGTCCGACTCCTACGACTGCTCCCAAACGAATTTTTCTCATCCACGTTTTTCTTCTCCAGCCTCAGAACTCTCCCGATCCAGCAACAGCGTGGGCGGCCAGCGTCGTCATTCTCGCGGCGGCAGAGGGCTGGCGCCGTCGTTCGGCGTGTACGCTGCGCCGGTGACTTTTGCCTCTCCTTTTCGCTGCTGGCGCGTCGTTACTTCGCCTTAGTTTTCCGCGTTTCTCTTCTGCCGTTGCTGCTGTGGGCATACCGTTTCGGCGCTTCGTTGCTGCGTCGACGCTGGCGGCTTATCTTTTCGGCGCTTCTCGTCTTCGGCCGTCGCTGAATTGATGCTGTTGGCTACCGTTTCGGCTCTTGGTGTATTCCTCTCTCTCTCTTTGGCTTCCGCTGCGTTGTTGTTGTTGGGTTTTGTTTCTTGGTGTATTCCTCCCCGTTTCTGTGTCGGTGCCGTTGGATTTCGATTCTTGGTGTATTCCTCCCCGTTGCTGTGTCGGTGCCGTTGGATTTCGATACTTGGTGTATTCCTCTCCCTCTTTGGCTGCTGCTGCGTCGTTGTCGTTGGGTTTCTGCTTTCTCGGTGTATTCCTCGCCGTTGCTGCGTCGATGCCGTTGGTTTTCGGTTCTTGGTGTATTCCCCTCTCTCTTTGGCTGCTGCTGCGTCGTTGTTGTTGGGTTTGGTTCTGAAAAGCCAGTGGCGTCCGCCGTGATCGCGACTTGTGGGCGGAGCGTACGCTCCCTCACAGGGCGGAAGTGGGCGGGGCAAAGTTTTGAAATATACTTGTAGCAGTGACATATCACAGAAGTCCGGATATAAAATGTCGTTGCTCTAGCTTTTATAGTCTTTGAGCACTAGGCGCTGATAGGGACGGACAGACGGACAGACGGACGGACGGAAAGACAGACAGGGCTCAATCGACTCGGCTATTGATGCTGATCAAGAATATATATACTTTATGGGGTCGGAAACGATACCTTCTGGACGTTACACACATCCACTTTTACCACAAATCTAAAATACCCCAATACTTATTTTGAGTATCGGGTATAAAAATGAAAGGCGATTTCTTGAGTTGGAGAGCAGCTACGTGTTTTTCTTAGAACAATTTCCTTTCATGGTAAGCGGATTCTCTTTATTATTGGAACAGCGGGAAAGCAGCTCCATAATACCGGGAAACAATTATGACTTACGTTTCTTTGCGCTACTTTAGGGGTTTGCGTTTTTAGAGCATTTTAGTTGAATGTCAATTCAAAAGCATTTGACTGTAGGATAAATTAATTACAGAGATATGGGGCGGTGTAATTTGAGCACTTCAGAAATTAAGACCGTTCTTTATAGCCCCTTTCGAAGTCAGAGAGATTGAGCACCCAGTAATATCAACTCCCTAACTCCTTCGATCCAGCTGTCGAGTCAACAACCCAATCATGGGGTCCCTGCACACCGACATTAGACAATTTCAAGCTTGATTAAACCCAAGCGGAAAATATAGCCCGGAGCCAAAGACACTCTGAACAAACACAATGTGGAAATGTAACCAGAGTGTAGGGACAGGAACAGGGACAGAGATAGAGATAGAGACAGAGACGAGCCAAAGCCATTGAATCAATTCGAAGTTCGCCGGAATTTATGCATCGAGCTCTAAACCACTTTGGGAGGGAGGGACCAATATCTTAGCCGGCCCATCCCTACCACGAGGATTCCTTTCTGTGTGGGGTACTGTTACGGGGGAGTGTGCCTGTAAGTGCGGTATCTGCTGCCGATATGTTGGCCCATTCATTGAACTGGAACTCATTCGCACAAACAACGCTTCGCCTTTACCGAATGCGTTTGATGTTGAATGAGTGGGACTTTGACTCGGGCGTGGGAAGGCCCTGGCCCTGGCCCTTGGATTGGCACTGCCACTGGTCCTGCTACTATTGTGGCTCACTGTTTTGTTTCAGCACTTGGCTCGGTTTATCCCTTAGAAACCGCTACCCTCTTGTCGAACAAATAAAGTTACTTTGCCCCCGAACAGAGCCGGCATAGCTTGGTCTGTATACTGCTAATTAAGTGGCTATTACTTGGTGGGGGGAGGGGGGCCGAGCCCCAGCTGTCATCAAAGTTCAGTTTCAAACTGAAAAGAGCCGCCACCAGCTCCACCCCTCGGCTTGAGGGTGGTCTTTTGGAATCCTTTTAGGGCCCCACATATATTTTTTATGAGCTTTTGCTGAATTTAATTATTCTTGCCAATTCGAGTGTACCCAGTACTTGCAGAGGAATTGTAGATGTTGTACTCGGATGAATATAAATATGCAACAGTTCGAAGAAATTGTTTCTCTCATTGTTAAAGTTTTTGTGGTGCTGTTGGTGAATAGCTCGCATCCTTTCCCATGGCACGCTTCCAATTTATTAGCGGAAAACCAATCGCGAACATGCCCTGATTTTAATTGCCTGATACGGCAAAATCAAAGCTACATTTTCATTTGAATCCATAGGATTCAATTGGATAACTGCAGGCCACTCAATCGCATTTTCCATTAAATTATTCAGCCATGAACACAAATAATGCTTCCGTTCCACCGGAACTCTTGAAAATGGCATTCCCATGAAAACTTCGATTTTGATTTATTAGCTGGCCAGGTACGGTGGCTTTGTTTTCGCCGCATTATAAATTAGTGGCTTCATCATAAACATAATCATTATCGGTCTGCGGAAGCAGACATCAATCAAAACCGATGGGAAATAATCGATGATCCACATGTGGGCGGAAGCTGGGGAGAATCCGTGGAGCTGTGGGGGGTAATTGCGAGGCTGCTCATCACGATGATGACCATTTTGATTGTGATTATGATTATTTACCTGTCAGCGGTCGTGTTGAGGGTTTACAGGGCTGCCATGATGGAGTGCGAATGGAGGGTAGAAATCAATTACAGGTGATTTAAGTACTACATGTATTTCTGCACATAATCAGCTTACGACCGAGCAATGTTTAATATGAATGCAAATTCGAGCTGGAGGCGATACTACTGTCCAGGCCGGCAATGCTTTTCGGAACACTTGGCAGGACTCTAGGACTCTTGGACCCACTCTGATGGTTGCCAAGCTGGCCCCAAGCTAAATGGGCGTACAGTTTTCTGGCTTTTAATGAGAATTTTGTTGCGTTTCTTGGGGCCACTATTGTCCCTCAAGAAAAAATTATGTAAATAAAGCTGGGCGCGCAATTTGCGAGGGCTTCTGCAGCTGGTCTCTCGCTTCTGTTTGAGTTTTAATAAGAAACGGCAGCAGCGTAATGGAAAGCGGTTGTTTGTCTTCTAAGTAAGGAATAAATCTGTTAGCAGCGCATTGGGCACGCATTGCGTATACGTAATATGAGAAAATAATTGCTTCTATGGCTGGCTGGCAAATTGCTTTCGAAGCGGACCAAAGCACACCAGGCCACACGCCACACGCCACGCTCCACACTCCACACACCACACACATATCCTCGTCCAACAATGATGAATCTGCAAAAAAGTTTTTTAAATAGCAAAGCCAGAAAATGATTTCGTTTACAATGGCTTCCCCACATTCATTCTTTCGTTCCTACATTTCCCTGATCTGATGAAAAGCCAAGGGTGCTGGAGTGGGTGTTTTTATGGCCGTGTTTATTGGCCTCTTTTCTGGTTTGACCAAAGCATTCGTTCCATGCCAAAAGGACGTTCCTGCCTCGAGTCGATTGCTGTCATTGGCCTGCCACCTCGCTACTCATTTCCCATAATTCATGATTATCAGCTGTTTCAGCTTTTGCTTGCGGTCCTTAAAGTTTATTTTATTTCTTTGCTCTTTTATTGAGGAGCAGCGAGTGGAGGGGCATTAAAATGAATGCTCGGTATATGGCCACCCCTGGGCATTCGCAACCTTAGTGGTGGTAAAGTGTGTTGTGTGGAGGGTAAAGGGATAATTCTATCGAAATAAGTTGAGTTTCCTCTGAAAAGAGAGGGCAGTGGCCTGTGATATGATGAGCTGAATGTCCATAGTGACCTTGGTATCCGTTCTATCCTCCTCTCGACTGTTCTTTCTGCAACTCTTGGACGCAGATTGGAATCAGTAGAGGTCACTGGTTCGTTGTCAATTTCCCCATAAAGAGCCAGCAGTCAGTGGAGTTCAAAGGAAATGCAGTGTCTGAATGGAATTTCAGTGTATCAAATATGATAAGCCGTTGCTAGGCATTTAGCTGGCAGCCAGCAAACTGTTCTGGTATTCAAGCGTTTATCAAAGTTTCCACCTGTTGGGAGGTATAAGTATCTCTGTGTGCCCTCGCCACATTTTTCAGATGGCTGTCGGCAGCTGTTCCAGGAAAAAGCATTTATGTAGAGAATACCTGGCAGAATTTTGCTGCATTAAATAGTCCTTTCACTCAGGGCATGGCTACTCGGAGGCCATTTAAATTTCATTGTGTGTTTCCTCTTCTTTCTGCGGCCGCACCCTCCCACCATCAGCCCTGGGGCGCACATGCACAGTTAAAATGGCAACAACATACGCCACAAGAGCAGCCACAGGAGCGGAGACAGGAGCTGCGACGGGGACAGAGTCAAGCAGCCTGTGGCTGGAATGTGAGGCATTGTCAGAGGGCCAAGGGGACACAGCCATTGGGACATGATTTTAATTGTGTGTCGGAAATTATGTTTCACTTTCAGCGTCCTCAACCTTTTTTCCCCCAGGAGGGCTTCTCAACTGAAGTACGCCCCCATTCTGGGTATCCATGCAGACTCAGCCGAAAGCCAAAACTTTACCCCCAACGTTTGGCCTTTGACTTGTTTTCGACTTTCCTGTGTACTTTCGGCTCCCTCCTTGGGGACAAATTTAATGGACATTTGCTGCCAAAAGTTGTCGTTTTACAATCACATGGATTCTCCCAGTAAGGCGTAGGGTCATCACTGGTCCGGGAATGAAATCTGACCCAATGCTGTGAGAGCAATAAAGACAGCTAGGAAATCTCTGGCATTTCAGAAACAGAAAAGCGTTCTTTTACCCCTAAAAGTTTATAATATTGAAATACCATTTGGATGATATTTCAATTACCTTTTCCATCTAATCATCTTTCTAACCATCATTTACGTAGTTTTTATTCTTTTCCTCAACTATATTATTAATAAACATTTAATGTTGGTATATTAAATTTGTAGGAAATAAAAATTTAAATATAATATTGTTCGGGCCAGCCGCTGAAGAATAACCGTAACTTTAACATTATTATTGTATGAGCAGAGAGAGCCGCCTATGTTGTAAAACGTTGACGTTCTGCAGAGCTGCTGCGCTCTCCCGCTAAAGGGGCTCTCTGCCGCCGCCACTTCGGCAACTACTTTGATCTGCTGCCGCCACTTCGGCAATCACTTTGATCTAACGCCGTCGTCTATAGTTTAGTTCTATGCTAACCCCTCTGCGCATTGGTTGCATATCGATCTCGCAAGCAATCGTCTTCCGCTAAGCCACCAAGATTAAATACGAATTATAAAGTTTAACCCAAAATCTCTTTTCATTTTTGAAACACATAGGTGCCAAAAAAGCTTGGCATCTCAAACAAATATATCATATATATAATATTTAACTGTTAAATGTATTTAATTTAAATATGAAATATATTTAATTAAAATATGAAATGCACTTCTTTTATTTTATTTTAATTTCTCTGACATTTCTCTGGACGTTAATAAAAAAAGCTTGAAGAAACCCACTGTTCCGATCAGCACAATTTAGAATTTGGCACAATCGTCGATTAATTTGCATTCTTTTCTTGCAGCCACTCTCCGAACTGCTTATTTTTCCGGAGAAAACTGTCGGGCTCTGTCTGCAGCTACTACCTTCCAGTACAGTCGCTTCTGGAACATTTTAATTCGCTTAAAAGTGCCATAAGGTCTAGGCGCACACTCACACACAGGCCTTACGTGCTGAGACGAGACACAAAAGTTGGAATTAGTTTTCTGAATTGGCCCAGACCGCTGCACTTGTGGCTGGGGTTTCCAGAGATGAGTCCAAAACTTTGAGGCTAGCCGTAACCATTTTCTACATTTGCACGAACGAGTCGAGTTCCATCCAAGAGGCAAACACACCTGAGAGTCGAACGTGGCAGGGCAGCTGAAGTGAGGCCGAGGCGGAGGCTGGGAGAGTTCTGTGCGGATGCATTTCATTTGGAAGGGGCCCCGACAAAGACAATACGGAGGGTTTAAGGAGTGCCTTGGCCCGTTTACGCAACGGAACGGGCCCCACAGTTCCACAACAACCCACACCGCCAACCTCTCCCCTGCCTACCTCCAACTCCAGATACACCAATCCCTACCAGCATCAAGCCGCCAATTCCTTGTCATCGCCCACATCTGCTGCTGTCTTGCCGCATTCTAACGCGGTCTTATCATTAAAGCCAACGGAAGCGGCATCGGCAACGGCAGCGTCAGCGGCAACGGCCACTGGACGGGGAAGGGGACGAGAAAGGGCTGCTGCTGGTGCTGAAACTGAAACCGCTGGAAGCGCAGAAACTAGAACAGGGGCAGCTCGCATCACAGGAGCCAGGACAGGAGCTGCAGATGCAGATGGGAACCGCATCAATGGCCTCGTCCAGAACGTGAGTACCATAAAATCATCTTACAGCAGTACCACAAGAGCCCGCTTCCCCGCATACTATATGGCTATATGTATAGTGTATTCGTAGCATATATGTACCTGTATATTCTTGGACGTTGACATGCAATGACTGCATCTTTCAAGAGGCGATGCAGTTACTGCACAGTCAAGTGGCCCGTGTGAAACCAGCAGAAGGCTGTTACGCGCGGATCCTAAGCAAAACGCAGCCCTCCTCCCGCCCAACCGACCGAGGGGCGCTGCCGCATGACGAACGGTGCGTAGTCGAACCGAACGCGAACATGCAAGAAAGATAGCTATTAGACTAACATTCGAGAAAAATTAGCACTAAACTTACTAAGAAACTAAGCATGCAATCAAAATACAAATACCACTACAATTACTAATTACTAGAAAGGTGTGTAAGGATTAGTAATTTAATAAGATGAAGAGAATTAGTGGTGGATATAATATGGTAGAGGGAATTATAATCCGAGCATAAGACCCTAAACGGTTCATGCAAGAAATAATTCGATCTACAAAGTGGAAAGAACAACGGTATAAAATTTCTAGTCAGTCTAATAGGAATCGTGAAGTTTATGCGGCTCAACAGATCAGGGCTGTCTATGTCACCCCTAATCAAGTTGTGCATAAATATCACACCAAGCATTTTTCTACGGTTAACTAAGGATGGGAGGTTTACTAATAGTAGTCTACTAGAGTAAGATGGGAGTCTTACACCCGCATCCCAGTTAAGGCCCCGCAGAGCAAAGAGGACAAAGTTTTTCTGTACTGATTCTATACGGTCCTGGTGTACTTTGTACTGAGGGCACCATACACAGGAGCCGTATTCTAAGATCGGACGAACAAGCGAGGTATAGAGAGTCTTTGTTATATAGGGGTCGTCAAATTCCTTTGACCACCTCTTTATAAACCCAAGCTCGCCCATGGCCTTATGTACCATGGTAGAAATGTGTTCGGAAAACTTTAACTTGGGGTCCAACATAACAACCAGATCATCCACCAGGGTAATTCTCTCAAGAGAACCACCAAATAGGGTATAGGGAGCCAACAAAGGGCTAGAACGATGAAATGTCATAACTTTTCATTTCGAGTCATTAAGGTTTAACAAGTTTGCACAACACCATGACTGAAAGCTATTGAGATCCGATTGCAAGCGAGAATGAAATGAGATGTCCTTGTACTGGACACAGAGTTTAACATCATCCGCATACATAAGTACTCGAGAGTATGTTAATACTGAAGGCAAGTCATTAATAAAGAGTGTGAAGAGTAAGGGGCCTAGATGGCTGCCCTGTGGTACTCCCGAAGAAACCTTTACTGGTAAAGATAGGGAGTTTTTGAAGAGGACTCTTTGAGACCTGGAACAAAGATAGCTAGAAATCCATCTCAGTTTTTGCGCTAAAAGGGAATGGTTTACAGAGTCGAATGCTTTACTAAAGTCGGTGTAAATAACATCCGTCTGTAAGTTACCTTGAAAGCCTTTAATAATGAAAGAGGTAAACTCTTACAAGTTCGCGGTGGTAGCCCGCCGCCTTATAAATCCATGCTGAGTTGGAGATATAAGTGACTTGCAGAGATGTTGCAAGTGCGGAGTTAAAACCTTTTCAAACATTTTAGGAATAGCGGATAACTTTGCTATACCTCTATAATTTTTTGCATCAGACTTGCTACTTTTTTTATGGAGAGGGGGAAGCAAGAAGAATCAATGGACAGGGTGAATAGTTTAAGCAAAGGTCCACACAGAGCCTCGGCGCAGTACCTGAGTACACAACCAGGAACCCCGTCTGGACCCGGTGAAAACACCGGCTTAACTAGTCGAATATCATGAAGTAGGGAACATTCATTTAACAAAGGACTGAAAATGCCGTTCGACCTCGGTAAACCGTATGGGTACGGATGACCAGAGTAGCTTTCCTCAGAATAGGTGGTTTGGAAAAATTGGGCAAAAAGATCGGCAATTGCCTGATCATTATTTGCCGACGTATTACAAAATGATAGCGAGGATGGGTGTGCGGACGTTCTACGCTTACTGTTTACGAAGCAGTAAAACTGTTTAGGGTCCTGAGAAAAACGTATCCTGCATCGAGTTAGGTAGTTCTTATAGCATTGAGCATTAAGAACTGAAAAGTTTGTCCGAGCTATTACATAGCGAGAGTGAGAAGTATGAACTCTTGATTTTAAGTTTTTTAGACTGGATAACTCTTTGGTAAACCAAGGGGGTTTTCAAGTCGGACAAGAAAGCGGGACACAAGAATCGAAAAATGTGCCAAGAGCATTGTAAAAAATGTTTGTGCCTTTTATGACATCAGTGCACAAGTACAAAGCGGACCAATCAAAATCCCTAACGAGGTTTTTAAGCTTCGCAAACTCGGCTTTACGAAAGCAGCGGACACGTTCGGATAGCCTACTCGACCGATCCAATATCCTATATATCTAGTCCTATATCTAGCGACACATCGAAAGTAGGGTGGTAGGCGTCTTCAGGTATAGTGAGAGGAAGGGCTCGGGTTAACAACACTATGGTCGGATCCGATACAAAGCACAGATCAAGCAATCGACCCAAGGAATTTTTCACATGGTTGACTTGAGACAGGGACAGGTCAAGCAAGCCGTCAGCAAAGTCATGTCGTGATATGGGCACTAGGATACTAGACTCGTTTACCGAAGACCAAACAGTTCCTGGCAAGTTGAAGTCACCAAGAACTATCATACGATCTTTATCAGATAGCGAGGAAGAAACAGCGGTTAAAGCGGACAAGTAGGCTGCTCATAAATTGAAATATCCGAAGAAGGTGGGATATACGAGCAAGTAATGAATATAGCGAAAGCGGGAAGAATCAGTTTTACACACAGGAATTCCAGTTCCTGTTGAACTAGGACTGTGAGTTGTTCCGACGTGAAGTAAGAGTCCACTGCAATTAGAACCCCCCCTGCACGTCGAGACGAACGGTCCTTTCTAAAAGTTGTGTACCGACCTGCCAAAACCTCGGAACAAAGAATGTCCGGCTTTAACCAGTTTTCAGTAAACACAATAACGTGGGAAGCAAATGCAACACTATCCCGGAAAAGAATGCTGAGCTTACTACGCAAGCCTCTTACATTCTGATAGGTTACTAAAAGAGAAGTTAGTTTTTTGGAAAAGTGGAAGCAAGACGGGAAGTTGAGGAAGAGGAAGTTGAGGTTGAGGGTGGCACACTGGAAAGATTTGTAAGGGATATGGGGGCCTATTCTTCTTCTTAGCCTTAAACTCCTTCACCACCAAATGCTCCGGCCAAAATTTGGCGGAGCAAATGGTGTCAAATGGAGTTGGGGAGATGCTTATCTTAAACGAGGCTATCTCCCTGGCATAAGAGAAGTTGAATTTCTCCACCTTTAAACCCACGGCTTTTATTTTGCTTTGAATGAAAGCAATTACATCATTAGATGTGAGGTCAGGGGCCAGCCGTGAGAGAAAAACTTGTCGTTTTGGTGGGACTCCCGCCAGTGGTTTGGGCACCACAGGCCTAGTACCTGTGGTGGCAATATCCGGAGTCCCGGAAGGTCTATTTACTGGTGGGATCGGGATGGACGGGACAACTAGCGAACTTGCGGACACCACGGACACGGACGCTGCAGACGTACTTGGCTGCACATTCTCCGAGGCGATGAATTCGGCTACCGAATCTGCATCGCCAGCAGCTGTCGTTGCCCTTGGAGTGGCAAACGAGATCAACTGCTGCACCCTTGGAGGGGTCGGAGTCAGTTTTTCGGCGGCGCACGGCTGAGTGACGGTTGGCACTTGCAGATCCCGCGGAGTGACCTTTTTACGCCACGGAGACTCATTCAGCAGTTGCAGACTGCCAAATTGAGACTCCATGGCTAGGAGCCGATCGTATTGCTTTTTAAAGCCAACGGTCAGCTCCTTAAAGCCCTTCCGCGTCTGCCTCATGAAAGCCACCATGTCTTTCTCCACCGCACGGCATGCCTCGCAAACCATTACGTTTTGAAATGGCATCACTCACAAGGCCAGAAAATCCAGCGCATTTTTCGTGCACTACGCTGTCGCAGAGCCAGCAGGGGATAATCGGCTGATCGTGGGTGATCTGCTTATTGCATGATTTTTTGGCACATACAACAGAAAACTCCATAATAAGAAATTTGAACAAAATTAGAATCAAATAATATTTTAAAACAAATGGCTATCAAACCTGTGTGCCAGACAAACGCTAATAGGAGGAGAGGAGAACAGTTGCAGCAGCAGCTAATGAGAGAGAGAGAGCTACTGAACAGAAAGTTACGAGAGCGAGAGAGAAAGAACAGTTATTTAAGTTTAGGTGATAGGGAGAGAGTGATAACACAACAAAAGCTACCAGACGAGAGCGGACTGCAATGCAATGTAATGCGTACTCACTCACTGCAACAACACACACACGACAAGCCGAAGCCGAAAAATAAAAAGTTAAATAATGTTTTAACACAAAGCAAAAGGCATGCACTCGCGGAATAGAATAGGTTTCCAGATTGTTGGCTGGTTAGGAAGTTAATTAAAGTTTATTTAGGAAAACACCGGCTGTTTATTCAAAACAAAAGGAAACGAGGGGGAACGTTGTGAGCTGCAGCGGACACAGCAACTCTACAGTTATACCCGATACTAAGTCAGTATGGCTCTCCTCCGGCAGACGCCGCTAATATTGGACGACACGACAAAGAGTGCGTGCGAGAGAGACAGAAAATCAGTCTGAGCGTGACGTCGGGGGCTGCGTAGCCAGTGCAAATTGATTTGTTCCTTTTGGCTATTAAAATTATCTGATCTGATCCAGATTCAGCAACCTGATAGATATGATCATTATCTATGATTCTGCGTTTTTAGTTTTCTCGTATCCTCAATATTGTGGATGCAACAGATTTTCGTGCTTTGTGGGGGCGGAAGGGGGTAAGGCGAAATTTTAAGATATACGTTTTAAAGTGAGATCTAACAGGAGTGCGGATACCAAATTTGGTTACTCTAGCCCTAATAGTCTCTGAGATTTGTGAATATCCCCAGATTTTCATCCTTTGCGGGGGCGGAAAGGGGTGTGGCTAAATTTTGAAACAAACTCGTCTCGGTCCGATATCTTGGAGTGTGGATACCAAATTTGGTTGCTCTAGCTTTTATAGTCTCTGAGATCTAGGCGCTAATGTTTTACTCTAAGCAAAGCCGCCTCAATCCCATCCCTGCAGTTTCTGTGGCCGTCACTTCTGACGCGGTGAGTGCTCCTAGTGCGGGTGTGCTGGTTGCTGACGACGTCTTGCCAATTCCTGCTCCAATTGCTGCTCCAATTCCTGCTCGAATTCCTACTCCAATTCCTGCTACAGCCATTGCTGCCAATTCCTCTGCCCTTGTACCGAGATCTCTTTTAGGAGTGGCTCCACCATCTCGATCTCGCTCGGGACTTCAACTTAGAGCAGTGGTCCCTCGGAAAGCAGTATTTGTTTCTCGTCTTATTCCTGAGGCTACAACGGAGGATGTTGCCGCTAACATCTTGCCGCTAAACTTAACACTTCGCCTGTTGATATAGTTGTGACTAAATTTACATTTAAACATGAGCGCAACATATCATCCTTTAAAATTCTTCTCCCTGATTCTTTACTATCCTGTTCTCTAGAACCGTCAATATGGCCTGAGCATACAATTGTGCATGAGTTCCTTCTCAAAGATTCGAACTCGAATCCAAGAATTACCGAACATGCTCCAAAAAACTGATGTACTATTTTTTCATGCACTATCAGAACGTTCGCAGTTTGCTGGGAAAATTGCGTCAAATTCATACTAATAGCGCGTCCTTTGATTTCGATGCCATCGCGTTTACCGAAACCTGGCTTAACTCCTCTGTCAATGATCATGAAATTTTCATTGATAGTTACACTATTTATAGAATGGACCGCCCATCTTTTGCAGGTGGGGTTCTGGTTGCAGTTAAATCTGTTTTCTCATCTGAGTTATTCCCATTTAATAACATTCATGGAATTGAATTTGTTGCAGTCAAAGTTCGTGTTAGCTCCGCATTTTTCTATTTAACCTGCTCTTACATTCCTCCCAGGTCTGATGCTGAGCTTTACTTACACCACCTCTCAGCAATTAATAATGTTGTTTCTGCATTAGGGTGCAATGATCGAATTATTGTCATGGGGGACTTTAACCTCCCATTTCTTTCTTGGCTGCCTTGTAATGACGCTAACCTGTTGTTTCCCAATTGCCATAATGACTTTATCAATGGGCTAACGGATATTTCCCTTGTCCAAATTAATGCCGTTAAAAACATTAGGGACAGACTTCTTGACCTCGTTTTTGTTAACGATGGTTCTCTTGCTACGGTATCTAGAGCAAGCCCAATATCTCTCCCTGAAGATCCTTACCATCCAACTTTGTTGATATCACTGGTGTTCGGAGCAGAACCCAGCCAAATAGCTGCTTGCCAAATAGCTTGGCCCTCAGCCGCTTATTTTGTTTGTTACTTATGTCTATGTCACTCATTTGTTTGTTAAAGCTCTGCGCTTGCTTGCCCTGCTAAACGCTCTCTGCCAGCTCGCTCTTCGCTATCTCCGCTTTGCGTCTGCCTAACGACGTCGGCCGAGCGAAGCTGCGCTTAGCGATCGGAGCGGCAATGTAAAGGGCAGGCAAGCCACACTTGCAATTTGGATGTCACGCATTAAAGAACATATCGTAATTTTATTTCTGCGCCGAGTTTTGTTTAATTCGAAATAATTAGTCGGCCGATTGGGGACAAAAAACATTATCTCCACATACAATTTGGTGACCCCGACGTGATCTCTGAGTTGCAGTGTCAATTAATAATCATTCGCGATCGACATTCGTTAGCCCTAGAAAATTTTCGGCGGTTAAGCACAATTCGGTGCTAAAACACACTTACATACACCTACATACACGCATTGCTGGCTATTAATTTCTCTGTCGCGACAATTCGGTCAGTGCAGTGCGGTAGGCAGTGCAGCGAACTCACTAATACACACAAGCGGAGTACAAAGCGGAATCGGACAGCTCGCACAGCAGCACAGCTAAAGGCATTAGCTGTAATCCCTTTGCTTTCGGTTCCCACGTTTATACGTATACAGGGTGTCTTTTTCGGTCGTGCTGAGTGACTCTTTTAAAACCTCAACATGGCAGCACCTGAGCCTACCAATGTCGCGAACGCAGCAATGCCGAGTGATGTAGATTTCTACAAGCACAAGGCCGAGTCCATCGCGCGCCAACTAAAGGCCATGGATCGCTTTCTCAACAAGGAAGAGCTTGCCGAGTTAGATGAGGCAGAACTTCAAGCTCGCTTAGAGCAGATCGAGCGAATGCATGCGGATTTCGATGCCGCTCGGCATACTCTCGAGGGGAATTCGTCGTTGTTCGCCTATAATATTATAGGCCGTTCTCGAATGCCCGAGTTGCAGCTTCCGCGATTCGGCGGGAACTACATGGATTGGCCAGAATTCCACTCGATGTTCTCGACAATGGTGCACAAAGACCATCGTATACCAATCATCGAAAAATTCCAATATCTTCGTGGATGTCTAGATGGTGCTGCGCTGGATACGATTCGTTCCTTGCAACTTTCTGAGTAGAATTACGACAAGGCGTTGAATTTACTAATGTTGCGATTCGATAATAAACTGTTACATTTTCAGGCACACGTCAAGGCTATTTTCGGGCTGCAAGGGGTGGAGAAGAGCTCAGCTATCGGCTTGCGCACGCTCAGCGACAAAATCAATTCGCACTTGCGTGCACTTCAGCCTTGGCGACCCCGCAGGAGATTTCCGATGGGTTGCTGATCTTCATCATAGGCACGAAATTGGACCACAAGACCAAGGAGAAATGGGAAGAGAACTTGCCGACGTCAGGATTGCCTCGGTGGTCAAGCATGGCCTCATTCTTGGAAGCAAGATGTCGGATGCTGGAAAATTTGGGATCGGCTATGGTAACAATTCCTAGCCAGCAGGTGGGAGAAAGTAAACCTAGCCCCCTTATCACCTCCATTAACGATCATAATAGCTCAACATGCAAGTATTGCAAATCCTCCGATCACTACATATCCCGATGCCAGGCATTTATAGATCTCCCTGTTTTTTCTCGATACAAGGAGGTGAAGAAGCGCCATTTATGTCTAAACTGCCTCAACAAAGGCCATTCATTGCAACGCTGCAAGTCAGGGGCATGTAGAAATTGCCAAGCCAAGCATCACACACTGCTCCACATGCAGTCGGGCGCTGACGCTGAGTTACCGTCGCCGAGCACGGAATCGACCCAGCATGATCCTGCAAGTGCCCTAGTAGCAAGCAAATATATTAGCCCTCCCCCCTCGAGTCAAAAATCTCTGCCTAGCCAAAACGTGCTGCTAGCTACTGCAATCGTATATGTCAGGGGCCGTTTTGGATCGCTTATTCCATGTCGTGCCATTTTAGATTCCGCTTCTCAGGTTAACTTTATAACATCGAGACTCGCCAATCAGCTGCAGTTAGATCCTCACCCGTCTCACGTTAAAATCGCCGGTATTGGAGAGTCAATTCTACCATCCAGCAAGGCTGTGGACATCGTCCTGCAATCTCAAGACGAAAGCTATCGCGGTTTCCTCTCTGAATTTATCACTGCCTCAATCACAGGAATGCAGCCTAACTTCGGCATAGACACAAAGGATTGGCCAATGCCAAATAATCTAAAACTGACTGATCCTAATTTCGCCAAGCCCCAGCGTGTCGATCTGTTGATAGGTGCTGGTTTGTTCTTCAAATTAATGTGCGTTGGACATATTCGACTGTCAGACCAATTGCCAACATTGCAGAAGACGAAACTTGGCTGGATAGTGTCAGGAAGTATTAAAAACTCTGAGAAAGCCCGTGCGGCGCTAGCAGCCGTTGAAGATCCCCCTGTCATCTCCGCTTGCGAGACTAATTTGTGCGATATTGTAAGGCGGTTTTGGGAAGTCGATGGAGATTATTCGCCCTCATCAATTTCGGAGGAAGATGTTCATTGCGAACAGCATTTCGTCACAAACTGCATTCGCCTAGAGTCCGGAGCTTACTCCGTGCGTTTGCCAACCAAATTCAGTCTAGAGGAATTAGGAGAATCGTATCAGCAGGCGCTACGTAGATTTCTCAATTTGGAGAGGAAGCTAGCAAAAAATGCACAGCTTAAGGCAAAATATATGTAGATTCTCCAGGAGTATCGTGATTTAGGACACATGTCGCCAGCTTCGCGGCAGTCAGACCTCCCGCAGTACTTCTTGCCTCACCATTGCGTCCACAAGCAGGATAGTACAACCACCAAATTACGCGTAGTGTTCGATGGTTCTGCCAAAACAGCGTCTGGAGTATCACTGAATGATGCGCTAATGGCTGGACCCACCATCCAACCTAAAATTCTGATAACTCTGCTTCGTTTCCGCTTTTTATACCCGATACTCAAAATGAGTATTGGGGTATATTAGATTTGTGGTAAAAGTGGATGTGTGGAACGTCCAGAAGGAATCGTTTCCGACCCCATAAAGCATTTATAGTCTTGATCAGCATCAATAGCCGAGTCGATTGGGCCCTGTCTGTCTGTCTGTCTGTCCGTCTGTCCGTCTGTCCGTCTGTCCGTCCGTCCGTCTGTCCGTCCCCTTCAGCGCCTAGTGCTCAAAGACTATAAGAGCTAGAGCAACGATGTTTTGGATCCAGACTTCTGTGATATGTCACTGCTACAAAAATATTTCAAAACTTCGCCTTGCCCACTTCCGCCCCCACAAAGGACGAAAATCTGTGGCATCCACAATTTTAAAGATATGAGAAAACCAAAAAAGGAGAATTGTAGAGAATGACCATATCTTTAAGACTGCGGAAGCTGAATTGGATCGTATTATTATTATAGCCAAAATCAAGAAAACAATTTCATTTTTTCTCGCCCTGTCTCTCTCTAACACACACGTAGCATAGGCGGCTTTGCTTAGAGTAAAACATTAGCGCCTAGATCTCAGAGACTATAAAAGCTAGAGCAACCAAATTTGGTGTCCACACTCCTAATATATTGGACCGAGACGGGTTTGTTTCAAAATTTCGCCACACTCCCTTCCGCCCCCGCAAAGGACGAAAATCTGGGGATATTCAAAAATCTCAGAGACTATTAAGGCTAGGGTAACCAAATTTGGTATCCGCACTCCTGTTCGATCTTTCTATAAAGCGTGTATCTCAAGATTTCGCCACACCCCCTTCCGCTCCCAAAAAGGACGAAAATCTGTTGCATCCACAATATTGCACATTCGAGAAAACTAAAAACGCAGAATCATAGATAATGACCATATCTATCAGATTGCTGAATCTGGATCAGATCGGATCATTTTTGTAGCCAAAAGGAACAAATCAATTTGCAGTGGCTACGCAGCGCCCGACGTCACGCTCAGACTGATTTTCTGTCTCTCTCGCACGCACTCTTTGTCGTGTCGTTTAATATTAGCTGCGTCTGCCGGAGGAGAGCCGTACTGACTTAGTATCGGGTATAAATTTAGAGTTGCGGTCTCCGCAGCAAAACTCCTCGTTCCCCTCGTTTTTTTTGTATTGACCGCAATCGCTCAAATGTGAAGTACTGGCGACTGAGCCGTGGGCTGGGCGCTGGGACTGAGGGGGCTTATTAGTCACACAAACAAAGAAACTGAAAACGGCCACAGAAATATCGACGAAGCCCACGAATCGAAACCGTTTTAGACTCTGCTGCTGGCAAAGGCCCGTGTGTTTGGCCGGTGCGGTGCGGTGCTCGCAATTAAACGATTTTTAACCTTCACAAAATTAGTTCAGGTCTCCCCACTGCTCCCCCTGAACGCTCTGCACTACACGCTCCCGCTCCGATTGGAAGACCAAGACCGTTGGCCAAATACCGGATTAAGACGAGGAGTTTATGTCATATCTGCCATTGCCTCTGCTGTTGTGGCTATGGCTTTGGCTCTGTACTTGTACATGGCTCATGGCCCATGGCCCAGAGATCTTATCGCTGCTCTCATTGAACCTGCCGATCCGATCCGTTCGAAACCGATCTGCGGTAAGTGCGAAGCAAATCTTTCAATGTCAATGTCAATACTCATAAGGTCCATTCCCATTCCCATTACCACTCCCGGGCAGTTAGCCAGTGGTATGCATATGCTCCTCCGGCATTCTGTCTGTGTGGTTTTTATACCCGATACTCAAAATGAGTATTGGGGTATATTAGATTTGTGTTGAAAGTGGATGTGTGTAACGTCCAGAAGGAATCGTTTCCGACCCCATAAAGTATATATATTCTTGATCAGCATCAATAGCCGAGTCGATTGATCCCTGTCTGTCCGTCTGTCCGTCCGTCCGTCTGTCCCCCCCTTCAGCGCCTAGTGCTCAAAGACTATAAGAGCTAGAGCAACGATGTTTTGGATCCAGACTTCTGTGATATGTCACTGCTACAAGAATATTTCAAAACTTCGCCCCGCCCACTTCCACCCCCACAAAGGACGAAAATCTGTGGCATCCACATTTTTTAAGATACGATAAAACCAAAAACGCAGAATCGTAGAGGATGTCTATATGTTTAAGAATGTAAGATCTCAACCAGATCGTATAATTATTATAGCCAGAATCAAGAAAACAATTTTATTCTTTCTCGCTCTGTCTCTCTCTAACACACAGGTTTCATGGTCGGTGTTCAGGCCAGCCGTAAACAATTTCCGCGCACTGTGCCAACTCCGTGCGCCCCGGTCCCAACTAGCTCTCGCGCGCTCGGAGGGGCGCACGGATCCACAATCCACGATCCACACGGCGCTCACGGCAGAAAAAGCACCATAAGGCATAGAGTTAAGCAGTGACGATTTCACCCCCGCTTCAGACGGCCGATCTACCGCGTGACCGTCCAACCAAATACACACACATAATTATATATATACCACTAAACATAACGGTTTTCATTTCTTATGACGGCTACAGCAATTGCGTTGTGGGAGAGTTGAGCTTCGATCCGCCCCACTACAAACATTGGTCCTTCGAGCCGGATCTTCGCCTTCCCCATAAGGAGAAGCTCACCCCAGCCAGCATCGGCGGATCGCTCCAAGTTCAAGATAAGTACTCTTCGATTGTGCCTAACAACAGTGCAGTGATTTTGTGCGAGTTTTCCATCCCAGTCCGAGTTCCCGTGGCATATGTACATGCATGTGTATGTATTTATTTCTCGCTCTAGCTCCAAATTAAACCATACTTCGTCCTGCCAACGGTTGTGGCTTCCTACTTCTCCAAAGGTTTAATTTGATCCCTGCTAACTCCTGCGTTCAGCTTCCGATCCAGTGTAAATAATATTCTTACCTCTCCAGCTACCAGCTGAGCTTTCGTTGCTAACATACATACATATGTACATACATGTATGTACACATCGCAACGCAATCCAAGCGGCTGGCAACAAACATAAAGGCATATTCTTGCAATTATTTTTGTGGTTTATTCCGTGCATGCTCAACGTTCCATAGTTTGTCGGTTGCCTGCGCCTCCTTATTTAACTAATTATACTACCAACAAAATAACGATCCATACATACTGCACATACATATGTATGTATTTATCTTACATATCTATACGTACGCATTTTAAATTAGCATATTCTTGCACATCTATATAATATACATATTGTATATAAAACGGTTATCCACCGTTTTACCCGTTGTTTGACATCTCTTCAACCCAAGCCGCGGTACATAGCACTTACAGCCATACATACACACATACAAGCAGCAGCAGCGGTGCATTCTTTTCGTTTTTCTTTTCGCTTTCGCTTTTCCACCGTTTGCCTGCGTTGTAGTTGTTGGGAGAATATTTTTCGGTGCCGCGCTTGACTGTAACGGAACGCCAAGTGACGCGCTACCCTGCATTTCGAGAGTATATTGTTTTCAACCGTAGTTCAATCGTAGTATTTATATCTATATATTCCGGCCACGGTGTACTATTTCCATAATTTAAATACTCGCAATAAATTCCACCAAAACCACATATCCACGGCTCGTAGTTCTGAAATTCCACGTCGCCTTTTCCGCTCACCTACCTTTGCGACTCTACTACGCGTTATCGCAGATCCATCAGCAAAACATGCCCACTGTTGAGAATAAATCTCGCAAGAAGTTTAAGCGGTTGAGTTCGCTGAGTTTGATCCATCCACCCAGCTCCAACGGCTCAGCCACTACGCCCACATCTTCCCGTCCGGCCCCAGCTGAGCGAGGTCCGACCACGTCCAGGGCTCACGCACCACATGCCTTCGAGGATTTGTTGCTCCCCTCGGGAGTCCCTCGCACGGCTCCTAGCACTATGGCCGCCAGTTCCGCACAGTCTAAGTTTGCCTTGGCCGCAAGCAGACTGCCCCGCTTCGACCAGAAGCTCAGCGCTCCAGATGCTAGCACACCAACCCGCTCGCTCTCCCAAGTCCATCGAGAACAACTCCGAAGCCTGTGGGCAAAGGTGGACGCGGAGTTGGCGGCCTGTTCGGTGACGATGGCGGAAGAGGATCCAGAGGGTGTAGCTTATGTCCAAGAGATGTACGATGACTGCTACGCGGTCTACGCGCAATGCCTGGCCGAACTGAACGATCAGCTCGAGCCCCCGACTGTCCCTCACACGCCGCAACTGGCGGTTCAAGTGCCGACTTCCGGCGGTTGCCGCCTCCCTCCATGTGACACTGAAGTTTTCAGTGGGGACTACCAGCAGTGGCCCACGTTCCGAGACCTGTTCACCGCCATCTACATAGAAAACCCAAGGTTGGCTCCAGTGGAAAAACTGTTCCACCTCAACAAAAAGACCAGCGGTGAAGCCCACGACATAGTGGCACAGGCTCCACTTACGAACGAGGGTTTCGCGTCCGCATGGAACGCCCTCCGTGAGCGTTTCCAAAACAAGAGGCTGATACTCAAGGCCCAGCTGAAGATCCTTTTCAGTCTGCCCTAAATCCGTACCGAGTCAGCAGCAGCGCTAAAAGAGCTCCAGAGGGCCGTCCACAAGTGCCTCACGACACTCACCCATTCCGAGGTCTCCACAGACAGCGTTTTCGCTGACGGAGTTTTAGTGTACCTCATTTCCGTTAAGCTGCCAAAGACGACCTTAGAGCTTTGGGAGCAATCCGTGACGCACAAGTCCGAAATTCCCACCTGGCACGCCATGGACAAGTTCCTGGCGGAGCGGTACCTGTCTGTCGAAGTGACCGAGGACGACCATCCAGGCATGGAGACTCAGGCCCACTCCAGGGCGAGCATACGCACTGCAGACAATTCGAGAAGCAATCCGTTTCGGTCTCAAGGAAGTCCTTATCCTAGGAGTGCCCACTCGTTCGAGACCACAGTGAATCAAACGAGGAGCACGTGTGATCTCTGCTCCAAAGAGTATCATCCAATCCGGTTATGCCCTTACTTCCTTCAAATGCCCGATGGCGCTCGCTCCGACTACATTAAGCAAAAGCAGCTTTGTTTGAACTGCTTTGCAAGGGGCCACCAGATACGAGCATGCCAAAGCGCCCACAATTGCATAATTTGTGGAGACCGGCACCATACGCTTCTGCACCGTAGCAATCCAGCAAACTCCAGCGAGGCGATTTCCACAACGGCACAAAATTCCTCAGCGTGGCCCGAGCTACATCTACGAGTACCAAGCGTACAAAATCCAAGTTCGTCCGAAGCCCAGCCAAACGTTCAGTCATATTTCGCCTCCGGTACGAGTGCTGTCCTCCTAGGCACGGCCATCGTTAATATTTGCCACCTGGGAAAAACTTTCCACGCCCGCGCTCTGATCGGCTCTGGCTCAGAGGCGACGTTCATTACAGAACGTCTTGTGGACATGATCAAACTGCCATTCCAACGTATCCAGGCACAGGTCTCCGGCCTAAATAATGCCGCATCCGCTCAGTCAAAGAAGCTCTGCAGTTTTTCCATCCGTTCTCCGACTAAGCCGGGCTTACAACTAAATGCCACAGCCTACGTTATTCCGGAATTGGCCGCGAATATTCCATCGCATCCGATCTCGCAAGGGTTCTTGAGAGACCTGCCGAACCTCTCATGGGCGGATCCGACCTTCTATGAGAGTTCACAAATAGATATCCTGATTGGAGCGGATATCCTTCCGTCCATTCAGTTAAGTGGCTCACTGACCAACATCTGTGGCTCTCTCCTCGGGCAGGAGACCATTTTCGGCTGGGTACTCACAGGTCCAGTGCCTCAGGTGATGAATCGAATCTCATCGTTCTCGAGTCAAATTTCCAGACGACCTATCACACTGGTAGAAAACTCGGGGTCTTTTTACGACAGCAATTTTCTTCCAGCTCCCTCCGCAGAAGTTCTCGAACGGTCTCCTGACCGACGGAAATATTTCCAAAATATGCACTGTATGAAAGCTCTACGCTCCGGTCCGAATTCAAGCCTGAACTCGAAGGTGAATCCGTCCTTAGATCAACATAGCCTCACCAGACTATGTAACCGGGCGGCAATTTCCAATGTCTTAAATGTGCCTCTCACCCGTTCCAAGATCGTTACTAATGTGTCTTCGACGCCTTTATTTCAATTTAGTTCTCCGCACCCAGATATGGCCCCACGTCACCGCGCCAACCGCACCAGGGAGAACCGACGTGCTCGGGAAATTGGCTCCTACCGTTGCCGAATCTGCCAAGGAGTCCATCCGCTACGGACCTACCACCAATTTCTTCTCCTGAGCCCCGAAGAGAAACTCCGAGCTGACCTTATCAACCAGTATTGCGGGAACTGCCTGGCTCACCAACACTCCGGCAAAAACAACCACACGCTACTCCACGTACCCACGTCTCGTCGTCCGGCCCGCTCAGCCTCGGGAGCATCGTCGCCATCTAAATCGAACCATGCAAAACGCCGCCCTCGTCGTCCAGCCCGCTCAGCCGCGACTGTACCGTCGCCATCTACATCGGCTCACGACGAACGACACACTCGTCTCCCCGCGAGCCGCCCCGTCGTAGGAACCACGGCGCCATCCACAGATTCCTCAAGAGCAACCCCCGTTTTGCGCATCCTCACGCCTATCCGACCGTGGAGCGACACTGAGTCGACGTCCTTGTCAAGTCCAGAGCGCCTTTTTTGGGATGAATCGGGTCCGGGGCGTACGCCCAGCCATAGGCCACCCCATCCTGCAAGGGGGGGGAGGATGTTCAGGCCAGCCGTAAACAATTTCCGCGCACTGTGCCAACTCCGTGCGCCCCGGTCCCAACTCGCTCTCGCGCGCTCGGAGGGGCGCTCGGATCCACAATCCACGATCCACACGGCGTTCACGGCAGAAAAAGCACCACAAGGCATAGAGTTAAGCAGTAACGGTTTTCATTTCTTATGACGGCTACAGCAATTGCGTTGTGGGAGAGTTGAGCTTCGATCCGCCCCACTACAAACAGTCGGTTTTGCCAATTGCAAAATATGAGCTCAAGGATCTCAGAACCTATAAGAGCCAGAGCAACCAAATTTGGTATCCACGCTCCTGTGATATCGGACCTTGACCGTTTCGTGTCCAAATTTCGCCACACCCCCTTCCGCCCCCGCAAAGGACGAAATTCTGGGGCATCCACAAATCTCAGAGACTAATAAGGCTAGAGTAACCCAATTTGGTATCCGCACTTCTGTTAGATCTCACTATAAAACGTATATCTCAGAATTTCGCCCCACCCCGTTCTGCCCCCACAAAGGACGAAAATCTGTTGCATCCACAATATTGCACACTCGAGAAAACTAAAAACGCAGAATCATAGATAACGACCCTATCTATCAGATTGCTGAATCTGGATCAGATCAGATAATTTTTATAGCCAAAAGGAACAAATCAATTTGCAGTGGCTACGCAGCGCCCGACGTCACGCTCAGACTGAATTTCTGTCTCTCTCGCACGCACTCTTTGTCGTGTCGTTTAATATTAGCAGCGTCTGCCGGAGGAGAGCCATACTGACTTAGTATCGGGTATAACTGTAGAGTGGCGGTGTCCGCAGCAACTCACAACGTTCCCCCTCGTTATACCCGATACTCAAAATGAGTATTGGGGTATATTAGATTTGTGGTAAAAGTGGATGTGTGTAACGTCCAGAAGGAATCGTTTCCGACCCCATAAAGTATATATATTCTTGATCAGCATCAATAGCCGAGTCGATTGAGCCATGTCTGTCTGTCCGTCTGTCCGTCCGTCCGTCTGTCCGTCTGTCCGTCCCTATTAGCGCCTAGTGCTCAAAGACTATAAGAGCTAGAGCAACGATGTTTTGGATCCAGATTTCTGTGATATGTCACTGCTACAAAAATATTTCAAAATTTCGCCCCGCCCACTTCCGCCCCGCCCACTTCCGCCCCGCCCACTTCCGCCCCACAAAGGACGAAAATCTGTGGCATCCACAATTTTAAAGATACAAGAAAACCAGAAACGCAGAATCGTAGAGAATGACCATATCTTTTAGACTGCAGAATCTGAATTGGATCGTATTATTATTATAGCCAGCATCAAGAAAACAATTTCATTTTTTCTCGCCCTGTCTCTCTCGTAGCACACACACGTAGCATAGGCGGCTTTGCTTAGAGTAAAACATTAGCGCCTAGATCTCGCCTACACAAAGGACGAAAATCTGTTGCATGCACAATATTGCAGATTCGAGAAAACTAAAAACGCAAAATCATAGATAACGACCATATCTGTCTGATTGCTGAATCTGGATCAGATCAGATCATTTTTATAGCCAAAAGGAACAAATCAACACGCTCAGACTAATTTTCTGTCTCTTTCGCACGCACTCTTTGTCGTGTCGTTCAATATTAGCGGCGTCTGCCGGTGGAGAGCCATACTGACTTAGTATCGGGTATAACAGTAGAGTTGCGGTGTCCGCTGCAACTCACAACGTTCCCCCTCGTTATACCCGATACTCAAAATGAGTATTGGGGTATATTAGATTTGTGGTAAAAGTGGATGTGTGTAACGTCCAGAAGGAATCGTTTCCGACCCCATAAAGTATATATATTCTTGATCAGCATCAATAGCCGAGTCGATTGAGCACTTTCTGTCTGTCCGTCTGTCCGTCCGTCCGTCCGTCCGTCCGTCCGTCTGTCCGTCTGTCCGTCCCCTTCAGCGCCTAGTGCTCAAAGACTATAAGAGCTAGAGCAACGATGTTTTGGATCCAGACTTCTGTGATATGTCACTGCTACAAAAATATTTCAAAACTTCGCCCCGCCCACTTCCGCCCCCACAAAGGACGAAAATCTGTGGCATCTACATTTTTAAAGATACGATAAAACCAAAAACGCAGAATCGTAGAGAATGACCATATCTCTTAGACTGCAGAATTTGAATAAGATCGTATTATTATTATAGCCAGCATCAAGAAAACAATTTCATTTTTTCTCGCCCTGTCTCTCTCTAACACACACGTAGCATAGCCGGCTTTGCCTAGAGTAAAACATTAGCGCCTAGATCTCAGATACTATAAAAGCTAGAGCAACCAAATTTGGTATCCACACTCCTAATATATCGGACCAAGACAAGTTTGTTTTAAAATTTCGCCACACCCACTTCCGCCCCCGCAAAGGATGAAAGTCTGGGGATATTCACAAATCTCAAAGACTATTAAGGCTAGAGTAACCAAATTTGGTATCCGCACTCCTGTTAGATCTCACTTTAAAACGTATATCTCAAAATTTCGCCCCACCCCTTTCCGTTTCCACAAAGGACGAAAATCTGTTGCATCCACAATATTGGGGATACGAAAAAACTAAAAGCGCAGAATCATAGATAATGATCATATCTATCAGATTTCTGAATCTGGACCAGATCAGATAATTTTTATAGCCAAAAGGAAAAAATCAATTTGCACTGGCTACGCAGCCCCCGACGTCACGCTAAGACTGATTTTCTGTCTCTCTCGCACGCACTCCTTGTCGTGTCGTTTAATATTAGCGGCGTCTGCCGGAGGAGAGCCATACTGACTTAGTATCGGGTATAACTGTTGAGTTGCGGTCTCCGCAGCAACTCACAATGTTCCCCCTCGTTTTTATACCCGATACTCAAAATGAGTATTGGGGTATATTAGATTTGTGGTAAAAGTGGATGTGTGTAATGTCCAGAAGGAATCGTTTCCGACCCCATAAAGTATATATATTCTTGATCAGCATCAATAGCCGAGTCGATTGAGCCCTGTCTGTCTGTCCGTCTGTCCGTCCGTCCGTCCGTCCGTCCGTCCGTCCGTCCGTCCGTCCGTCCGTCCCCTTCAGCGCCTAGTGCTCAAAGGCTATAAGAGCTATAGCAACGATGTTTTGGATCCAGACTTCTGTGATATGTCACTGCTACAAAAATATTTCAAAACTTCGCCCCGCCCACTTCCGCCCCCACAAAGAACGAAAATCTGTGGCATCCACATTTTTAAAGATACGATAAAACCAAAAACGCAGAATCGGTGAGGATGATCATATCTTCTACAGTGCAAAATCTGAACCAGATCGAATAATGATTATAGCCAGAATCAAGAAAACAATTTCATTCTTTCTCGCTCTGTCTCTCTCTAACACACAGGTTTCATGGTCGGTTTTGTCAATTGCAAAATATGAGTTCAAGGCTCTCAGAACCTATAAGAGCCAGAGCAACCAAATTTGGTATCCACACTCCTGTGATATCGGACCTTGACCGTTTCGTGTCCAAATTTCGCCACACCCCCTTCCGCCCCCGCAAAGGACGAAAATCTGGGGCATCCACAAATCTCAGAGACTATTAAGGCTAGAGTAACCAAATTTGGTATCCGCACTTCTGTTAGATTTCACTATAAAACGTATACCTCAGAATTTCGCCCCACCCCCTTCCGCCCCCACAAAGGACGAAAATATGTTGCATCCACAATATTGCACATTCGAGAAAACTAAAAACGCAGAATCATAGATAATGACCATATCTATCAGATGGCTGAATCTGGATCAGATCGGATCATTTTTGTAGCCAAAAGCAAGAAATCAATTTGCAGTGGCCACGCAGCGCCCGACGACAAGCTCAGACTGATTTTCTGTCTCTCTCTTTGTCGTGTCGTTTAATATTAGCGGCGTCTGCCGGAGGAGAGCCATACTGACTTAGTATCGGGTATAACTGTAGAGTTGCGGTCTCCGCAGCAACTCACAACGTTCCCCCTCGTTTGTTTTTGTGTATAATTGTTTGAAGAAGAGTACTGAAATTTGTTTTCAGTCTGCGGTATATGTAGTATGTGTGAAGACAGCGGTTTTATGTGTGGCACATGCAGCATCGCCGGAAATCGGAGTCGGCTCATTATACGCATCGGATTGAATTCCAATTTGCTCTAATCTATGCCTCGGATGGAGTGATTCAATATCTTGGCGAGATTGCGATCAGACGCCACCTGCAGCCTTAAATGCGTGACGTATCTCTCGGAAACTACTGGGAGATCAAGATCAGATGAGATCAGATCAACCTTAGCTTCATTTATCTAAGGGAGCTCGATAGAGGAGTATTCGGTACAGGAGCTAAAGATTGGGCTTAGTTTTGGTTTATTCAGGAAACAAAATCAATTCAAACTCTCTCCGGTCCAACTCCATCTCTGTCCTTCCACACTCAACTCACCGTTGTTTCCGTTGCTCATGTTGAGCATTTCCAGTTTCAGCTGTTGACTGTTTTTGGTGCCTAGCACAGGAACGACGGCGCCGGCGGAAGCCGCTGTCGGGATCGCGGCGGCGGCAGCCTCAACGGCAACGGAAGCTTCATCCGCGGCGCAGGAATCCCCATTTTGATGGCTGCCATTTTGTTCACTGGCTTGGGGCTTCATTTTGTTGGATTGTTTGATTGGAATTGGCTCTGGATAGTAGTAACTAAACGATATATGTAGGTGTGATTTGATTTGGCTTTTTAGCGTATACGGCTAGGATGGATCACAATGATTGTTGGAAAACGAACTAAGAATTGAATTGTTAATTATTTTGATTTATTTATCGGCTAGTGTTCAGTGTCGCGCTCCTTTCCTTAGCATCTACCCGACTAAACGGCCAATGATTTAGTTATAACCTTTTTATTATGAAAAAATAGAAAGTTCTTTTGTCGGAGAGCAAGCGCGTGCGAGAGTGAGCGCGACTGCGAGTGCGAATGCGAATGGAGTGCCATGCCAGTAAGTTTTATCTCACTTTTGCGGTTGTTTTGTATTCAAGCTTCGCTCTGCTCTGCTCTGAGTAATGGCCGTGGCCGTTCGTGTCTGTTTGCAAAAGCTTTCGATTTGATTCTCCCCGACAAGCTCCCAGTACGAAGCGCCCGCCCCCGCCACACGAGGACTTCAGGAAATGAGAGTGTTTCTTTCTTTGCTTTCGGATGGGAAAAGTTTCAGTTTCTGTTTCACGAATTTAAATTCAATTAAAAACAGTTCTGACCTGACAGACAAAAAGACAGAAAAAACACACATACTCATTAAGCAAACGTGCAGTACTGAAATAATGCATTGATAACCTGGAACCCGACTGGAACCGCATTATTAACGACTTACACTGGCAATTATGGATAAATAATGCATAAAATAAACAAAATTTGTTCGGTGATCCCACGCGGTTCAAACTACGGCTGACTCCGATCCCGTCCTTACTTCCTCTAGATGTCCAGTTTGCACAGGTCCGTCGGTCATGCTAGCGACGGCAAATATTTTGTCACAAGATTACCGCGGCAAGGCTGGGCTCACAGCTCCAGAAGAGTTGGACAGGCCGCTACAAGTTGTTCCAGTCAGAGCGGCATCTGTAGCGATCAGCAAACGTAAGAAAGACTAGGTAAACAAAATGAGAGATCGGCTTAAATCAAATTCTGCGGTGTTTGAATATTAAATGTCTTTTATCTGTTTTATAAAGCATATTTGTTAAGCAGTGAGACCGACACGGCCTTACTTACCCGGAGGCAGGTCGGACAAAAACAACTGCAAGGTGAAGTACGTTAATTTATTAACGGGACTCATGGCTTTTTGTGACGAGGTTAGATCCAGGGAAAAATTTCCGGAACCACGGTACGGATGGAAGGCCAGTGGTACTGTCCGAGCTGCACGTGAGTCGTACCGTCGCCCGCGTACCCCGCGCCAAACGATATCAGCATTCTTATTAGGCAGTGGTACTGCCTCCAGTTGTTCCTGTTTCGGCATCACGATCCTGGGCCGATTTCGCAAATTTTCGTTTAAAAACATTTTTCGCGATTCGTCAAGAAATGCTATTACTGTTCAAATGTTCACAGTGTTTCTGAAATTTTGACTTTAGGGTGATTTTATGTACGCATTCATAGAAACTTTCTGTTTTAATTTTATAGCACAGTTTACTGCTCTGCACTATATGTATATTCAATAGAATTTTTCCAACAAAAGTGCAACTTTTATCTTACCTTTAGTCTTTAATTATTCGTCAGATAAAGAACACGGACTTCGTCCGCAAGAAAACTCAATACGTTGAGTTTATTAATATAAAAATGTAACTTGTATAAGTTTATTATATTTTGCTTATTTTTTATTTTCATTTATATGTATGTACATATATCTAACAGATTTAATTTTAGGCGGGGAACATGGATGTGACTTAATTACTTAAAAGTCGACTCAAAGGTCAGATTAATTTTTGACCCCATTTAATATATAATGGCCTCCTCGTGGTGTTCCCTGGGTACCGATCTTCAATCGGGAGCCAATTTGAGCGGCGACTTTAAGTACATATGTATGTATTTACGTATATATATGTAGTTACATATATGAACATTCTTAAGGCATATCCTCTATTTATAGAAAGAAATATATATATTTATGCAAATTTATTTAAGTATATATATATTTTTTCTTATATTGTATATTTAGATACATCATTGTTATAGTTATAATAAACAAAAAAGTCGAGAACCGACGGCGTTTGCATAATTTTTATAATTTATAATAAACCTGTTTAAAATAAGGAAATAAATGTGTAATTATATTATTGTAATATTTTATATTTTGTGGTATAAATCAAACAAATAACAGCTTTTATTTCATTTCCCGCGCCCTAGTGTACCATACCCCCACCCCCTGCCCATTCTTCATTTATTTTGTGGCGGTAGGTCAGTCCATCAACAGACCCAAAACAAGAATCAAACTCAAATTTCATTTCTAGCGGCCAGCAATACTAAACACACACACGCAAAGTACGTGAGAATGCATGTGCACCCATACACTAAAACATGCTGGTGGCAAAACAGATCCAGACCTGAGAGAGTTCAAAAAATCTGAAAAAGCATACAATCACATATTTTTGTCGAAACATATTGCGTGTGTACTAACACATGCAAAGATGTTCTCTCTGCGCTCTCTCTCTCATGATGACGTCACTCTGGGGTACTGAACGCGCTAGCCAGTGTGTGAGGCTTTCGTTGTATGAACTTGCACATCTATATACTGTATGGTTAGTGGTTACATGTTTGAGCTGGCGTATACCGGAAAAGAAGAGCCAAGGGGCTGGGGGCGTCCACACTCACCGCACGCCATCGTGGAGGCGCAACTGAATGGTGCCGTTCGTCATGGCAATGGGACCAGAGCCGGGACATGCCGGCGGTGTGTGGTTCTCGAGCTCGAAGTTGCGTGTGCTGCTCACGCGTGCCAAGGCGTATGGTGGGGGGGGCATTGGAGACGGCAACTGTTGGGAACTCTGAGATTGAGCATAGAATCGGCTAGATTTACAGATATGAAGGAGCCCCTAACCAGGCAGTAGTTCTGCTCGTTGTCGAAGCCATAGGTGGGCGTGGCATTGTAGCGCCCTGTGAGTGCCTGTGTTGTGCGCCATTTTGCCAGCGTCTATTTCCTGCATATTCCCTGGCCCGTACTGGGGAGGGTTGGAAATGTGTATGCCCGGCAGTTGGACGTATGGACGGGCCGACTGACTGCCGACGGGGTAATTGGCGCACTCCTTGGAAATGCCGCTGGTGATGATGTTGGTGGCAACGGAGGCGCTGCTAGCGAGACTGGAGCTGCTGCCGCGATCCATGTGGCCCACGGAGTCCGTGCCGGAGGACAGCGAGATGTTGCTCATGCGTTGGGACAGCTGCCCCCCAGTCATGCCGACACGCAAGCTTGCTTGCTAAGGGAGGAGGATGAGAAGGCGAGAGGTAGTAGCGGAAGTTAGATCCGGAAGGAAATGAAGAGGTGAGGAAGTGAAAGTGCCAGAAAATAATTGAATACCGGCAGGAGAGAAAACGACAGATACGAGAGAAAGTGTCAGCAGCGCAGAAATCGAATGACTTTGCAACTGTTGCTAACATTCTGTCGACATTCTGTTAACGCATGCATATACATACATACATACATACATATATGTATTTACATACGTGTGTGCGTTTTTCCCAATTTGCATTTGATTTTTATAGAAATTAACCAAACTATTTTGAATAGTATTAGAAGAGAAGAGAAGAGGGGGGGAATAGAGAAGGAAAATTCGAATATTAAAGTCGGAAAGTAAGAAAGCAATGGTGGAAAAGAGCGAGACGGAAAATAAGAAGGTCTGAAATAACAGGAGAGGGCAATGAGGTGATGTGGCAATGCTGCTCTTGCCGAGCTGTTAAGACTGCGGCGGCTGTTAACTCGCTGTTGATACCCTGCTAGCGCGATGATGCGGCAGTTTTGTAAAACAAAATGTCTGAAAATTGAAGAAACTTTCACGTTGCTTGGAATTTCACTTACCGGCGATGGGTTGTTGGTGTAGACGGAGCGCTGGCGCACCCCGTTGGGCGGCTTTGTGGGCGAGCGCAAGATGTTGTTGATTTTCTCGTTCATCTGAGCACGCGACAAGAAGTGCTCGGCATTGAAGATCCCCACACGGGCGCCCTTCGTGCTGCTTACTTGCGAGACCGGCTCCTGCTGGGAAGTCTCGCAGTCTGATGACTGGCACTTCGCCTCCTTGGTGCTGACCTTGGGCTCAACGGACTTCGGCTCGGTGACCATTTTGATTTGGCAACTTTTTTCTTCTCGCTTTCTTTTCGTCAAGTGAGTTCACAAAACCGGCGTTTGTGTGTGCGTGCGTGTGTTCGTGTGTGCGGCAAATGCGAAATTTTTCACTTTAAATATGTGTGAACTTACTTGAGAACACGCGCGTGCTAAATACAGTTTTAGAATATTTTGTTCGACACTTCTCACTACGACTCTGAGAGGAATTTTAATTGTTATATTTAATTTTCCACTTTACATGAGCTCCGCTCGCTGGCACAATTTTCGAAAGGATGACTGTTCGGATTTTCATACTGAAAGTCGTCGCCTGCTCAAACCGGAATTCAAAGTGAAAAGCAGAGCTGTCTCCCGATTATAATCGGAGCGATATTCAGGGCTGCATTTCAATGTTGTATGGATGTAGATCAGATACTAATTCCTGTACATTTTCGTATTATTAATGGTACTCCGTGGCTTGAGTCTTGAGCTTCACAAAAAAATGGTTTACCAAATTACCAAATGGTTAAATGGTAAAATGTTTAATTCGTACACTGCTCATTTTCATCTTGTTTGATCCTTTCGGATTGCTGTAAAGAAAATTTACCAAATACAATTCGTTCACAGACTTGCATTAAGGCGCCGCACTGACGCTGATCTATCCACAGGCCCTGAAGGACGCCCGTCCGCGCTTGTGGCAATGAAAATGAGCTGAGACATCGCACGACTGGTGTGTGGGGGAGTGTTATTGTTTTGCCACCTTGTAGTCTGGATCGTAGAGAACTATTGTCGAACGGTTCAGTTCAGTAGGCAACCCTGAACTTCTTGCGAATCGATTGACAACTATATCCCCTCGCCTGCTCACATGATTGATGCTGGCTTTCACTTTTTCGGCTAGAGCGCATTGACTTCCCCTGCATTTGGCCATCGCTGCCCACGCAGCATGGCACAGCGAATATTCGCCTAAAAATTCTATCTCATTTTGCTTGTGACATATTTGAAATTTATTTTCGGTGCTGATACTGCCACCCCGATGCTGTTGCTGTTGCTGTTGCAGCTGCATCTGCACCTCCGCCAACGCACTGCATTGACTCAGTTTGAGAGTGAAAATAAAAAAGAACAGTTGGCAAATACTGTATTTATAGAAAATGCAATATGCATGGAATCCGAATGAAATACGGAAACTCATTTGTAAAAAGCTACAATGCCTTGACCGGCTCCACCACCTCTTTTGTTGTCACTTACAGCAGCCGCAAGCGAACAAATTGGTTAACCTCCTTTTATTTTTTTCCTTTCCTTTTTTTGGTAGTACGAGTCCATATTTATGGTTCGTAAATATGAATGTGGGATTTTTGTCGAGCCATTACCAATTGGACGGCCATTTACGGCAGGCAAAGGCAGAGAGGAAGCAGAATTGTGGTCTTTTTCTAGTTTGAATTGCTTGTTGGTTATTTGCTTGCCACATTTTAATTAACTGGATTTCGTTTCGCAGAACGAATGTGTAACAGTAAGCTTTTGGCAGCGAGCACTGCTCTGAAATATTCTATCTATGCTCCAAGGGGATTTCATTTCCACTCGGTCGAATGCGAAATGTGGAAAAACTATTTTCGTCGACCCAAGAAAACTCATGAAAGTGTCAGTGAACTTTGGCGCAGACAAATCCGGCCGAGACGGACCCAGACGGCCAAGACCCAGACCACACAGGGTGTGGGTGTAGCTGTGGGTGTGAGGAGCATGTGACATTTTCAGAGCTGGGCCAACAAATGGGTTCAGCCTGGGTTTTGGGCAGCAAAACATTTTGGCCTTCGCCATCCATAAATTTCCAGATCGCAACTTTGCTCTTCGGATTGCTTCGAGTTTATTGTACGTACTTTGGCCCCAGCAAATACGAATATTTGAAGCCTTTGGCACGTACCTCTTTTATCCGAAAGTTGGCCCATTGAAGAGGCCTGGACTGGCACCAGCTGTTCATTTCTGTTAGGCCGTTGCCAAGTGGATTAGCGCAAATATTTTAAATTTCTGTTGGTCGGTCCACAGACAAGAGTGCTGAGAGGCTTTACTTTGCGGCTTAATTAAACTCAATTAAAATCGTGTTGACACTTTTGTTATTCTGTATTCTGTAGTTGTTTTTGTTGGGGCGAAAGCAAATTAAAACTTCAAACTTGATAAATGCCGAGTGCGAACAAAACTTCTGCTCCATTATGGATGGTTTTACCTGAAGATTAGTTGGCAATCTCGATTGAAATTACTCCAACGAATCTCATTGCCGGAGAGTGGTCCAACCACAGGAAATTTAATTGCTTTCGAGTGGGTTTCAATTACGCAAATTGCATTAGACATCACCACGCACGGATTCCCAATGAATCCAAACATATAGTACTCTTAGCTGTATATTATTTATGAATCGGATCAAGCTATCGGCCTTGCCAGCTGTACCTAGCCCAAGTTTTGCCCCAATCGGTGTAGGAATTCCCTCTTGCTGCATCGCAAAACATCACCAAATGTCATAAAAGGGGTCCATTCTTTATCCTCCAAGGCTGCCGCACTTTGACCTGCCTGCTCTACTCAGGTGGAGGCTGGTGTGATTGATTTGATTGCTGTCACCGACTGGGATGACAATCCATCCAATTCAATGAGCTACTCACTTTCGCCTCGAGTTTGCCCTGGGTCTTCCAGCTGTCCTTTGAAGTCCTCGTCAGAGGTATCGCTCCCGGGCGAAATGAAAGTCGTTTACATTTTTTATCAACTTTAAGTGGAAGATTATGGAGGGCACTTCGTGCTGGTTTTCGTACAACTTACCCCTGGGAACGTTTTCATAATTTTCTACCTCCAACATTGCCATTCATTTCCCATTAAATGTGCCGTGCCTCAGGACGGCTCCCAGGACCCCCAGGGCGGCGGAAGATGTGCATTTTCCATTACCGTTGACGTTGCTGTCGACTCTCCTCTCCGCTCGAATCACCCGGTTAAAATGTAATTATCCTGCCTGGACTCGGCACTCCATGGCGTTGCATTCCACGTCTGAAATTCAGCCATATCTTAATAGCCGGAAATCGAGTTGACTTGCCCTATGCCCTGGCCAAATGCATGTGGAATGAACTCCTTCGGAGAGTTATGGCTGTGAATTCAAGTTAATTGAATATCTATAGACGTGCATGGTGCCGAAGCAGAGGGGCCTCGCATAATTGTCGGCTCATTAAACGATAATGCAGGAAAATTGATGCCCGGCCTTTTTCCATTCCATTCCCCATTTTTGGGGGAAATTGAATTTCATAAACTTTCGGATGAAAAACAGGGTTGCGGGGGAGCCTCCCCAGGGAAGTTCCCAGCAGCAAATAGTGCGCTCTGTCTCGGGAGTGCCCAGCTTCGGAAGTGGCAGGAGCCCCGAGAAGCGGCAGGAACGTGGCCGAAGTCACCGACGTGCCGTGCCTTGCCGTGCCGTGCGTCAGCTGGGGAAAATCGAAACCAAAAAGTTTGTTTATGCTTAGAATGCCAGCGGAATTGCTGGCAGGAGGAGGAGTGGGAGCTGGGAGCTGGGAGGCTTGGGGGCTTGGATGCTGGCAGGATGCGGCTCTCTCTGATGCCATTGACATCAGCAACACGGCCACGGCTGTTGTCATTCAAGTGTTCTAATCAATTCTGATTTAATTTTACGCCCAATTAAGTGTGAAAAGCTTTTGATGTTGGGCACACGGGTGCGAGCGGCAAATGGATGCAGACAAGGACTCTCAGGGGCGCAGTCACACAAGTGTGAGCATTGAATAAGCCACAGATACATATGTGGGGTCGGTCCTTTGCTCGCACGAGTCCCAGTTAGGCTCTCACACTTGAATAAAGCCATTCCAGACATCAATATTTTGATCCTTTCCTGGTTGGGCTATTTGTACTTACCGCTGCTTCTGTATCCACGCTGTGGCTTCTGCACCCGCTCTCACTGCTCCACGCTTTCACACACTTTCCGTATGCATCTCTCTTTCTCTCTCTTTGTGTATCTCTAACCATGTAACAACTTTCTTCTTATGACAGAGACAGACGTGGCAGATAGTTCCGCCAAGACAGTATCCAATAATCTTTATCAACAGCCACAGCCAGCGCTGTAGCATCCGCGCCGCGTGCCTACCTCCACCTCCAGCTCCAGGTTAAGTTTGTTGGAAACTGTAGTCTGCATGACAGTCGATACGATATCCCTGTGCATTTGGATTTGTTTGCAGGTAACGACAAGGCTCAAGACATTTTACTAATTAAATATCAATGTACTTTTCCTTCCATTTGCCTAATTTACCGCTGTCAACAGCAAGACAAACAATATTGTAGTCCAAAAGAGTATACACACTGGCCGCCCAGGGTTGTCACGCTACGATAAAATAAAAACAGCTGTGTCGTAAATGTGCGATTAAAAATTCAACGAAATATTTGTATCCCCGCGAATCTTGTTTTTTGGAGATCAAAAAGGTCTTCCATATCCCGATGGCTCCGAAGATAGGGCTTATCCGAAGTCCCTTCAAAATGGAAGAGCGTAATCCGCTTTTACATTAAATCGGATTTAAATATAAACTCTATAGCGGCAGATATTCAAATTTATTTCACGTTGCTTGGAATTTCACTTACCGGCGATGGGTTGTTGGTGTAGACGGAGCGCTGGCGCACCCCGTTGGGCGGCTTGGTGGGCGAGCGCAAGATGTTGATTTTCTCGTTCATCTGAGCACGCGACAAGAAGTGCTCGGCATTGAAGATCCCCACACGGGCGCCCTTCGTGCTGCTTACTTGCGAGACCGGCTCCTGCTGGGAAGTCTCGCAGTCTGATGACTGGCACTTCGCCTCCTTGGTGCTGACCTTGGGCTCAACGGACTTCGGCTCGGTGACCATTTTGATTTGGCAACTTTTTTCTTCTCGCTTTCTTTTCGTCAAGTGAGTTCACAAAACCGGCGTTTGTGTGTGCGTGCGTGTGTTCGTGTGTGCGGCAAATGCGAAATTTTTCACTTTAAATATGTGTGAACTTACTTGAGAACACGCGCGTGCTAAATACAGTTTTAGAATATTTTGTTCGACACTTCTCACTACGACTCTGAGAGGAATTTTAATTTTTATATTTAATTTTCCACTTTACATGAGCTCCGCTCGCTGGCACAATTTTCGAAAGGATGACTGTTCGGATTTTCACACTGAAAGTCGTCGCCTGCTCAAACCGGAATTCAAAGGGAAAAGCAGAGCTGTCTCCCGATTATAATCGGAGCGATATTCAGGGCTGCATTTCAATGTTGTATGGATGTAGATCAGATACTAATTACTGTACATTTTCGTATTATTAATGGTACTCCGTGGCTTGAGTCTTGAGCTTCACAAAAAAATGGTTTACCAAATTACCAAATGGTTAAATGGTAAAATGTTTAATTCGTACACTGCTCATTTTCATCTTGTTTGATCCTTTCGGATTGCTGTAAAGAAAATTTACCAAATACAATTCGTTCACAGACTTGCATTAAGGCGCCGCACTGACGCTGATCTATCCACAGGCCCTGAAGGACGCCCGTCCGCGCTTGTGGCAATGAAAATGAGCTGAGACATCGCACGACTGGTGTGTGGGGGAGTGTTATTGTTTTGCCACCTTGTAGTCTGGATCGTAGAGAACTATTGTCGAACGGTTCAGTTCAGTAGGCAACCCTGAACTTCTTGCGAATCGATTGACAACTATATCCCCTCGCCTGCTCACATGATTGATGCTGGCTTTCACTTTTTCGGCTAGAGCGCATTGACTTCCCCTGCATTTGGCCATCGCTGCCCACGCAGCATGGCACAGCGAATATTCGCCTAAAAATTCTATCTCATTTTGCTTGTGACATATTTGAAATTTATTTTCGCTGCTGATGCTGCCACCCCGATGCTGTTGCTGTTGCTGTTGCAGCTGCATCTGCACCTCCGCCAACGCACTGCATTGACTCAGTTTGAGAGTGAAAATAAAAAAGAACAGTTGGCAAATACTGTATTTATAGAAAATGCAATATGCATGGAATCCGAATGAAATACGGAAACTCATTTGTAAAAAGCTACAATGCCTTGACCGGCTCCACCACCTCTTTTGTTGTCACTTACAGCAGCCGCAAGCGAACAAATTGGTTAACCTCCTTTTATTTTTTTCCTTTCCTTTTTTTGGTAGTACGAGTCCATATTTATGGTTCGTAAATATGAATGTGGGATTTTTGTCGAGCCATTACCAATTGGACGGCCATTTACGGCAGGCAAAGGCAGAGAGGAAGCAGAATTGTGGTCTTTTTCTAGTTTGAATTGCTTGTTGGTTATTTGCTTGCCACATTTTAATTAACTGGATTTCGTTTCGCAGAACGAATGTGTAACAGTAAGCTTTTGGCAGCGAGCACTGCTCTGAAATATTCTATCTATGCTCCAAGGGGATTTCATTTCCACTCGGTCGAATGCGAAATGTGGAAAAACTATTTTCGTCGACCCAAGAAAACTCATGAAAGTGTCAGTGAACTTTGGCGCAGACAAATCCGGCCGAGACGGACCCAGACGGCCAAGACCCAGACCACACAGGGTGTGGGTGTAGCTGTGGGTGTGAGGAGCATGTGACATTTTCAGAGCTGGGCCAACAAATGGGTTCAGCCTGGGTTTTGGGCAGCAAAACATTTTGGCCTTCGCCATCCATAAATTTCCAGATCGCAACTTTGCTCTTCGGATTGCTTCGAGTTTATTGTACGTACTTTGGCCCCAGCAAATACGAATATTTGAAGCCTTTGGCACGTACCTCTTTTATCCGAAAGTTGGCCCATTGAAGAGGCCTGGACTGGCACCAGCTGTTCATTTCTGTTAGGCCGTTGCCAAGTGGATTAGCGCAAATATTTTAAATTTCTGTTGGTCGGTCCACAGACAAGAGTGCTGAGAGGCTTTACTTTGCGGCTTAATTAAACTCAATTAAAATCGTGTTGACACTTTTGTTATTCTGTATTCTGTAGTTGTTTTTGTTGGGGCGAAAGCAAATTAAAACTTCAAACTTGATAAATGCCGAGTGCGAACAAAACTTCTGCTCCATTATGGATGGTTTTACCTGAAGATTAGTTGGCAATCTCGATTGAAATTACTCCAACGAATCTCATTGCCGGAGAGTGGTCCAACCACAGGAAATTTAATTGCTTTCGAGTGGGTTTCAATTACGCAAATTGCATTAGACATCACCACGCACGGATTCCCAATGAATCCAAACATATAGTACTCTTAGCTGTATATTATTTATGAATCGGATCAAGCTATCGGCCTTGCCAGCTGTACCTAGCCCAAGTTTTGCCCCAATCGGTGTAGGAATTCCCTCTTGCTGCATCGCAAAACATCACCAAATGTCATAAAAGGGGTCCATTCTTTATCCTCCAAGGCTGCCGCACTTTGACCTGCCTGCTCTACTCAGGTGGAGGCTGGTGTGATTGATTTGATTGCTGTCACCGACTGGGATGACAATCCATCCAATTCAATGAGCTACTCACTTTCGCCTCGAGTTTGCCCTGGGTCTTCCAGCTGTCCTTTGAAGTCCTCGTCAGAGGTATCGCTCCCGGGCGAAATGAAAGTCGTTTACATTTTTTATCAACTTTAAGTGGAAGATTATGGAGGGCACTTCGTGCTGGTTTTCGTACAACTTACCCCTGGGAACGTTTTCATAATTTTCTACCTCCAACATTGCCATTCATTTCCCATTAAATGTGCCGTGCCTCAGGACGGCTCCCAGGACCCCCAGGGCGGCGGAAGATGTGCATTTTCCATTACCGTTGACGTTGCTGTCGACTCTCCTCTCCGCTCGAATCACCCGGTTAAAATGTAATTATCCTGCCTGGACTCGGCACTCCATGGCGTTGCATTCCACGTCTGAAATTCAGCCATATCTTAATAGCCGGAAATCGAGTTGACTTGCCCTATGCCCTGGCCAAATGCATGTGGAATGAACTCCTTCGGAGAGTTATGGCTGTGAATTCAAGTTAATTGAATATCTATAGACGTGCATGGTGCCGAAGCAGAGGGGCCTCGCATAATTGTCGGCTCATTAAACGATAATGCAGGAAAATTGATGCCCGGCCTTTTTCCATTCCATTCCCCATTTTTGGGGGAAATTGAATTTCATAAACTTTCGGATGAAAAACAGGGTTGCGGGGGAGCCTCCCCAGGGAAGTTCCCAGCAGCAAATAGTGCGCTCTGTCTCGGGAGTGCCCAGCTTCGGAAGTGGCAGGAGCCCCGAGAAGCGGCAGGAACGTGGCCGAAGTCACCGACGTGCCGTGCCTTGCCGTGCCGTGCGTCAGCTGGGGAAAATCGAAACCAAAAAGTTTGTTTATGCTTAGAATGCCAGCGGAATTGCTGGCAGGAGGTGGAGTGGGAGCTGGGAGCTGGGAGGCTTGGGGGCTTGGATGCTGGCAGGATGCGGCTCTCTCTGATGCCATTGACATCAGCAACACGGCCACGGATGTTGTCATTCAAGTGTTCTAATCAATTCTGATTTAATTTTACGCCCAATTAAGTGTGAAAAGCTTTTGATGTTGGGCACACGGGTGCGAGCGGCAAATGGATGCAGACAAGGACTCTCAGGGGCGCAGTCACACAAGTGTGAGCATTGAATAAGCCACAGATACATATGTGGGGTCGGTCCTTTGCTCGCACGAGTCCCAGTTAGGCTCTCACACTTGAATAAAGCCATTCCAGACATCAATATTTTGATCCTTTCCTGGTTGGGCTATTTGTACTTACCGCTGCTTCTGTATCCACGCTGTGGCTTCTGCACCCGCTCTCACTGCTCCACGCTTTCACACACTTTCCGTATGCATCTCTCTTTCTCTCTCTTTGTGTATCTCTAACCATGTAACAACTTTCTTCTTATGACAGAGACAGACGTGGCAGATAGTTCCGCCAAGACAGTATCCAATAATCTTTATCAACAGCCACAGCCAGCGCTGTAGCATCCGCGCCGCGTGCCTACCTCCCCCTCCAGCTCCAGGTTAAGTTTGTTGGAAACTGTAGTCTGCATGACAGTCGATCCGATATCCCTGTGCATTTGGATTTGTTTGCAGGTAACGACAAGGCTCAAGACATTTTACTAATTAAATATCAATGTACTTTTCCTTCCATTTTCCTAATTTACCGCTGTCAACAGCAAGACAAACAATATTGTAGTCCAAAAGAGTATACACACTGGCCGCCCAGGGTTGTCACGCTACGATAAAATAAAAACAGCTGTGTCGTAAATGTGCGATTAAAAATTCAACGAAATATTTGTATCCCCGCGAATCTTGGTTTTTGGAGATCAAAAAGGTCTTCCATATCCCGATGTCTCCGAAGATAGGGCTTATCCGAAGTCCCTTCAAAATGGAAGAGCGTAATCCGCTTTTACATTAAATCGGATTTAAATATAAACTCTATAGCGGCAGATATTCAAATTTATTTCACGTTGCTTGGAATTTCACTTACCGGCGATGGGTTGTTGGTGTAGACGGAGCGCTGGCGCACCCCGTTGGGCGGCTTGGTGGGCGAGCGCAAGATGTTGATTTTCTCGTTCATCTGAGCACGCGACAAGAAGTGCTCGGCATTGAAGATCCCCACACGGGCGCCCTTCGTGCTGCTTACTTGCGAGACCGGCTCCTGCTGGGAAGTCTCGCAGTCTGATGACTGGCACTTCGCCTCCTTGGTGCTGACCTTGGGCTCAACGGACTTCGGCTCGGTGACCATTTTGATTTGGCAACTTTTTTCTTCTCGCTTTCTTTTCGTCAAGTGAGTTCACAAAACCGGCGTTTGTGTGTGCATGCGTGTGTTCGTGTGTGCGGCAAATGCGAAATTTTTCACTTTAAATATGTGTGAACTTACTTGAGAACACGCGCGTGCTAAATACAGTTTTAGAATATTTTGTTCGACACTTCTCACTACGACTCTGAGAGGAATTTTAATTTTTATATTTAATTTTCCACTTTACATGAGCTCCGCTCGCTGGCACAATTTTCGAAAGGATGACTGTTCGGATTTTCACACTGAAAGTCGTCGCCTGCTCAAACCGGAATTCAAAGTGAAAAGCAGAGCTGTCTCCCGATTATAATCGGAGCGATATTCAGGGCTGCATTTCAATGTTGTATGGATGTAGATCAGATACTAATTACTGTACATTTTCGTATTATTAATGCTACTCCGTGGCTTGAGTCTTGAGCTTCACAAAAAAATGGTTTACCAAATTACCAAATGGTTAAATGGTAAAATGTTTAATTCGTACACTGCTCATTTTCATCTTGTTCGATCCTTTCGGATTGCTGTAAAGAAAATTTACCAAATACAATTCGTTCACAGACTTGCATTAAGGCGCCGCACTGACGCTGATCTATCCACAAGCCTGAAAAAAAGTATTGACCCGTCATCGTTTTGTCCCAAAGTAACTTCATTCTGGTCATGGCTATTTGTGGAATACTTCTGGCAGTCTTAATTTAATTTGGATCTCTTCCATAAACTGCGTGCACTGCAACTCTCTCTTCCCTAACTCCTCTCAAATCTGATTTCCTATAGATTATTAATTGGTACTTTGTATCGTTGCCCAACTAGAAATGGATTTAAGTCAGCTTGAATGCATTTCCGTCGGCCTAATCCTACTTCACGCTTTTAGAGTCGGACAAATGAAGTTTGCCAGCATCAAAGTCAAGCCAAATCGAATTAAGCAATAGGCGCCGCTCCCAACAGCATCAAGCAGAAGCTTTAAAGCATATTAGAAAATTGAAAAGTCAGCCAAAAGAGTTGCACCTGGCCATGTAAAAGTACTGTGCTGTGTGCTCGATGGTGGCATAAAACTGAAAGTTTCAATTTTCTGAAGTGCTCGCCTTGGCTCGAGAAGGTTGCGAAATGCCAAGTGTCAGTGCCAAAGGAGGCGGCTAAGCACGGAGGAGCCTCATCTTGGTGGGTTACTGCTGATGCAGTGTATCGCATATCTGCTTCGTCAGTTGGAATTTCTGGCATCATCTTTACGTGAGGGTACACACTTGTGACCTGGAATTTGCATGCAAAATATAATAGTGCTAGGTGCCCATTTATGTATGTACAAGCTAAGCTCTCTATAGCGGACACATGGTTCCAGTAATTCAATCCGTACGGATTTTGTACTATCCATATAGTGTAAGTAGCGAATGTGTACAGCTTTTGTTAGATGTTTGGTTCTACCCAAATTGTCGGATATGTGCGGATAATGCTGGGGGGCTGTTGACAAATTAGCCAAAATTTAGAATTTGGCAGGCCCTGCAGGACGCCCGTCCGCGCTTGTGGCAATGAAAATTAGCTGAGACATCGCACGACTGGTGTGTGGGGGAGTGTTATTGTTTTGCCACCTTGTAGTCTGGATCGTAGAGAACTATTGTCGAACGGTTCAGTTCAGTAGGCAACCCTGAACTTCTTGCGAATCGATTGACAACTATATCCCCTCGCCTGCTCACATGATTGATGCTGGCTTTCACTTTTTCGGCTAGAGCGCATTGACTTCCCCTGCATTTGGCCATCGCTGCCCACGCAGCATGGCACAGCGAATATTCGCCTAAAAATTCTATCTCATTTTGCTTGTGACATATTTGAAATTTATTTTCGGTGCTGATGCTGCCACCCCGATGCTGTTGCTGTTGCTGTTGCAGCTGCATCTGCACCTCCGCCAACGCACTGCATTGACTCAGTTTGAGAGTGAAAATAAAAAAGAACAGTTGGCAAATACTGTATTTATAGAAAATGCAATATGCATGGAATCCGAATGAAATACGGAAACTCATTTGTAAAAAGCTACAATGCCTTGACCGGCTCCACCACCTCTTTTGTTGTCACTTACAGCAGCCGCAAGCGAACAAATTGGTTAACCTCCTTTTATTTTTTTCCTTTCCTTTTTTTGGTAGTACGAGTCCATATTTATGGTTCGTAAATATGAATGTGGGATTTTTGTCGAGCCATTACCAATTGGACGGCCATTTACGGCAGGCAAAGGCAGAGAGGAAGCAGAATTGTGGTCTTTTTCTAGTTTGAATTGCTTGTTGGTTATTTGCTTGCCACATTTTAATTAACTGGATTTCGTTTCGCAGAAAGAATGTGTAACAGTAAGCTTTTGGCAGCGAGCACTGCTCTGAAATATTCTATCTATGCTCCAAGGGGATTTCATTTCCACTCGGTCGAATGCGAAATGTGGAAAAACTATTTTCGTCGACCCAAGAAAACTCATGAAAGTGTCAGTGAACTTTGGCGCAGACAAATCCGGCCGAGACGGACCCAGACGGCCAAGACCCAGACCACACAGGGTGTGGGTGTAGCTGTGGGTGTGAGGAGCATGTGACATTTTCAGAGCTGGGCCAACAAATGGGTTCAGCCTGGGTTTTGGGCAGCAAAACATTTTGGCCTTCGCCATCCATAAATTTCCAGATCGCAACTTTGCTCTTCGGATTGCTTCGAGTTTATTGTACGTACTTTGGCCCCAGCAAATACGAATATTTGAAGCCTTTGGCACGTACCTCTTTTATCCGAAAGTTGGCCCATTGAAGAGGCCTGGACTGGCACCAGCTGTTCATTTCTGTTAGGCCGTTGCCAAGTGGATTAGCGCAAATATTTTAAATTTCTGTTGGTCGGTCCACAGACAAGAGTGCTGAGAGGCTTTACTTTGCGGCTTAATTAAACTCAATTAAAATCGTGTTGACACTTTTGTTATTCTGTATTCTGTAGTTGTTTTTGTTGGGGCGAAAGCAAATTAAAACTTCAAACTTGATAAATGCCGAGTGCGAACAAAACTTCTGCTCCATTATGGATGGTTTTACCTGAAGATTAGTTGGCAATCTCGATTGAAATTACTCCAACGAATCTCATTGCCGGAGAGTGGTCCAACCACAGGAAATTTAATTGCTTTCGAGTGGGTTTCAATTACGCAAATTGCATTAGACATCACCACGCACGGATTCCCAATGAATCCAAACATATAGTACTCTTAGCTGTATATTATTTATGAATCGGATCAAGCTATCGGCCTTGCCAGCTGTACCTAGCCCAAGTTTTGCCCCAATCGGTGTAGGAATTCCCTCTTGCTGCATCGCAAAACATCACCAAATGTCATAAAAGGGGTCCATTCTTTATCCTCCAAGGCTGCCGCACTTTGACCTGCCTGCTCTACTCAGGTGGAGGCTGGTGTGATTGATTTGATTGCTGTCACCGACTGGGATGACAATCCATCCAATTCAATGAGCTACTCACTTTCGCCTCGAGTTTGCCCTGGGTCTTCCAGCTGTCCTTTGAAGTCCTCGTCAGAGGTATCGCTCCCGGGCGAAATGAAAGTCGTTTACATTTTTTATCAACTTTAAGTGGAAGATTATGGAGGGCACTTCGTGCTGGTTTTCGTACAACTTACCCCTGGGAACGTTTTCATAATTTTCTACCTCCAACATTGCCATTCATTTCCCATTAAATGTGCCGTGCCTCAGGACGGCTCCCAGGACCCCCAGGGCGGCGGAAGATGTGCATTTTCCATTACCGTTGACGTTGCTGTCGACTCTCCTCTCCGCTCGAATCACCCGGTTAAAATGTAATTATCCTGCCTGGACTCGGCACTCCATGGCGTTGCATTCCACGTCTGAAATTCAGCCATGTCTTAATAGCCGGAAATCGAGTTGACTTGCCCTATGCCCTGGCCAAATGCATGTGGAATGAACTCGTTCGGAGAGTTATGGCTGTGAATTCAAGTTAATTGAATATCTATAGACGTGCATGGTGCCGAAGCAGAGGGGCCTCGCATAATTGTCGGCTCATTAAACGATAATGCAGGAAAATTGATGCCCGGCCTTTTTCCATTCCATTCCCCATTTTTGGGGGAAATTGAATTTCATAAACTTTCGGATGAAAAACAGGGTTGCGGGGGAGCCTCCCCAGGGAAGTTCCCAGCAGTAATTAGTGCGCTCTGTCTCGGGAGTGCCCGGCTTCGGAAGTGGCAGGAGCCCCGAGAAGCGGCAGGAAGGTGGCCGACGTCACCGACGTGCCGTGCCTTGTCGTGCCGTGCGTCAGCTGGGGAAAATCGAAACCAAAAAGTTTGCTTATGCTTAGAATGCCAGCGGAATTGCTGGCAGGAGGTGGAGTGGGAGCTGGGAGCTGGGAGGCTTGGGGGCTTTGATGCTGGCAGGATGCGGCTCTCTCTGATGCCATTGACATCAGCAACACGGCCACGGCTGTTGTCATTCAAGTGTTCTAATCAATTCTGATTTAATTTTACGCCCAATTAAGTGTGAAAAGCTTTTGATTTTGGGCACACGGGTGCGAGCGGCAAATGGATGCAGACAAGGACTCTCAGGGGCGCAGTCACACAAGTGTGAGCATTGAATATGCCACAGATACATATGTGGGGTCGGTCCTTTGCTCGCACGAGTCCCAGTTAGGCTCTCACACTTGAATAAAGCCATTCCAGACATCAATATTTTGATCCTTTCCTGGTTGGGCTATTTGTACTTACCGCTGCTTCTGTATCCACGCTGTGGCTTCTGCACCCGCTCTCACTGCTCCACGCTTTCACACACTTTCCGTATGCATCTCTCTTTCTCTCTCTTTGTGTATCTCTAACCATGTAACAACTTTCTTTTTATGACAGAGACAGACGTGGCAGATAGTTCCGCCAAGACATTATCCAATAATCTTTATCAACAGCCACAGCCAGCGCTGTAGCATCCGCGCCGCGTGCCTACCTCCACCTCCAGCTCCAGGTTAAGTTTGTTGGAAACTTTAGTCGGCATGACAGTCGATCCGATATCCCTGTGCATTTTGATTTGTTTGCAGGTAACGACAAGGCTCAAGACATTTTACTAATTAAATATCAATGTACTTTTCCTTCCATTTGCCTAATTTACCGCTGTCAACAGCAAGACAAACAATATTGTAGTCCAAAAGAGTGTACACACTGGCCGCCCAGGGCTGTCACGCCACGATAAAATAAAAACAGCTGTGTCGTAAATGTGCGATTAAAAATTCAACGAAATATTTGTATCCCCGCGAATCTTGGTTTTTGGAGATCAAAAAGGTCTTCCATATCCCGATGTCTCCGAAGATAGGGCTTATCCGAAGTCCCTTCAAAATGGAAGAGCGTAATCCGCTTTTACATTAAATCGGATTTAAATATAAACTCTATAGCGGCAGATATTCAAATTTATTTTCTTGGAAATCCTCACAGAAATTTAAATGATTCAATTCCAAGTGCTCTTAAAGATGGGAAACCGAACCAAACTGTCGTCTAGGGCCTGAAATTGTCCAACTCCTGATGGCACTTCAGGTGACGGCGTAAACGCCAAGCTCCGCCTGAGGGGGGCCAGGAGGGCCCATGGAGTGGGGCCATAAAACAATTTTGTTGTAAATTTACGATACCCCCGGCCATGTATGACAGAAGGTACATAAATACTCGAACACATAAAGGCACGGGGCAGGAGGCAGTCGACATTTTCTTTCCACCAAGAAATTAGCAAAGGATGGAGGGTAGGAAACGAAACGAGCTCCATTGCTCCACCATTCTTTTGGAGGAATAAATTAATTTATTGAATGAACAGATTGCATTTTAAATTTATTATACTTCATAGTATTGATTTTGGGGCACATGAATTTCTCTTTACATGATAGAAACTTTAGGTGTTGGAGATTGACGTGAGGCTAATCCCGGTTTTTTACACTGGGCTTAACTTTGTATTATAATTGGACATCCCATCGTATTTATGTATATATTAAGCCTATGTTTTGTGTTTGTATGGGGGTTTCTTTCATTGTCCTCCTCACAGGACAAGTGTATATTAATCAAATTACAATTGGGGTTAATTTAATAAACTCTTTCTACCTTTCACAGGATCTGTTCTATTTTTCATGTGTGTCCTGTGGCTGTTTTAACTGTGGCTGGCGCTGTGCCACTTGCAAATAATTCACTTTCTTTTGCCTCTTGTAAAGAGTGTGCGGTGTGTGTGATTATGGGTTACGTGTTCGAGTGTCTGTATGCTACGGGTGTGGATGAACATTATTGGATTGCATTGAAAGAACTGGTAGCTTAGAAATAATGTATCGGCACTGGCGTTGCGTTGCCTAAACGTAACGCCCAAGAGAACTAGTCCTCTGATCTACTATAATTGTTGAAAACACGTTGCTTAGTCAGACGCACCAACTGTGCATAATTTTGTAAATTTTTTTTTGGGAGATATTTCTTTAAACTTTTTTTTCTTGAGTTTTGCCATTTTTAAAGTCTATCAAACAAAATTTAGAACTGAACTGCGTAAAAGAAACAATTTAGAAGAACTGAAAAAGCCGAAATGGAAACGAGTAGAAAAACGATGTTTCTTTTTTTGAACACCAAACGCTGGCACGGCCCTGTTCGATGCGATTCGGCTCTGATTGGTTCCGCTTCAGCTTGAGATCGGTCTGATTTGGCCAACTGATTTGGGGAAGCAGGAAAGCGCTCCCGATTTGCAATAACAACTAGTAATACACGCATATATACGGCATGATATATATGTAGGCAATGGTAAACGAAAGACAACAAGTATTCCCTGGGGGTTGGTGGTGTGGTTGTGTTGCGCCCATGTCGAGCAATCGGAACCCAGATAGGACTGGGCTGAGTTCCTTCGCTGAGGTGTGTGTGTGTGGTGTGGTGTGGTGCTGGTTTTTGTACGAACATATTTGCTTTCTAACTTATTTCCCAAATTGATTTTGATATTCCTAAATTCCGGGATCCTAACTGAATCCCTCTCTCCACGTCAAGGTCCCTCAAGTGTGCTGCTGTAGGTGTCTATGTATGTGTTCCAGGTGAAATGTGTTGACATGTGTGAGTGTGTGCGTGTGAGATGGGCTACGAACGCCGCTCAGTAGACAATGAGCAGGTTGTTCTCATTGAAGCCGGCGGAGTGTCCGGCGTTGCGTACAATGAAACAGGATCCATCGAAGTGCATGCGCTTCTCATTGCGACTACAAAGGACAGAACAGAACGGAAGTTAGCAGAGCAGGATGACGGGCGTGGGGGAGGGGGAGGGGGAGGTTGAGAGCATCGGTTTGACACTCACCGAACAAACAGATGCGAGGTCTTGCCCAGAGAGGCAGTGCAATGGATGCCAGGTGTGGTCAAAGTGGCCGATCCATTGCCGGGACTGGTGCGAATCAAGCACTTGTTGTCCACACGAGTGACCTTCACCAGGCCATCGGCTGCCTGGGTGATGCGAAATCCGTTTATGTCATAGATCTCAGTGCCATCCTCGGTACAGGTGTAAGCTGAATTGGCAGTCACGTCATGGGCTTCAGCCATATAAGAGGGACCATGGCGCGAGTCGCTGCGAGAAGTTCGGGAATTAAATCGAAATTAGCCAAATAAGAAGCGATGCAATTGGCCGGGGGGACTCACTCATAGAACACTGCCAGGGTGTAGTCCTTGGTCAGATCGGTGAAAGTGTCGGTTGTGGTGCGCGTCCCGGCTGTGTCCACCAGGTAGATGAGAGCGCACGCCTCGCTGGTGAAGCTCACACCCTTGTACCACATCTTGGCATAGCGACTGTAATGGGAAGATAATTCAAAGGATTCAAAAGATGCCACGTTGGGGTAAGGGCCATTCCCACTCACACAAAGTTATTGCCCTTCATGCCGTCGTAGGTGACTATTTCGACTTTAGCGCCGCTCTGCAAGATGCGTCCATTGGGGTGGATCAAAGCCGAGTTGCTGCAGTTGCGTGATAGAGCAACTGCCACCATGCTGCGCTGATTGAGCACGCGCACCGCCTTGTCCAGAGTCATGTCAATGCTGCCCCATGCAAAGAAAGGTATTAACATTAGGGGTCGGTCTTAAAGAAGAGCCAAGGGGCTGGGGGCGTCCACACTCACCGCGGAGGCGCAACTGGATGGTGCCGTTCGTCATGGCAATGGGTCCAGAGCCGGGACATGCCGGCGGTGTGTGGTTCTCGAGCTCGAAGTTGCGTGTGCTGCTCACGCGTGCCAAGGCGTATGGTGGAGGGGGCATTGGAGACGGCAACTGTTGGGAATTCTGAGATTGAGCATAGAATCGGCTAGATTAACAGATATGCAGGAGCCTCTTACCAGGCAGTAGTTCTGCTCGTTGTCGAAGCCATAGGTGGGCGTGGCATTGTAGCGCCCTGTGAGTGCCTTGCCGTTGTGCGCCATTTTGCCAGCGTCTATTTCCTGCATATTCCCTGGCCCGTACTGGGGATGGTTGGAAATGTGTATGCCCGGCAGTTGGACGTATGGACGGGCCGACTGACTGCCGACGGGGTAATTGGCGCACTCCTTGGAAATGCCGCTGGTGATGATGTTGGTGCCAACGGTGGCACTGCTAGCGAGACTGGAGCTGCTGCCGCGATCCATGTGGCCCACGGAGTCCGTGGGGGAGGACAGCGAGATGTTGCTCATGCGTTGGGACAGCTGCCCCCCAGTCATGCCGACACGCAAGCTTGCTTGCTAAGGGAGGAGGATGAGAAGGCGAGAGGTAGTAGCGGAAGTTAGATCCGGAAGGAAATGAAGAGGTGAGGAAGTGAAAGTGCCAGAAAATAATTGAATACCGGCAGGAGAGAAAACGACAGATACGAGAGAAAGTGTCAGCAGCGCAGAAATCGAATGACTTTGCAACTGTTGCTAACATTCTGTCGACATCCTGTTAACGCATGCATATACATACATACATACATATATGTATTTACATACGTGTGTGCGTTTTTCCCAATTTGCATTTGATTTTTATAGAAATTAACCAAACTATTTTGAATAGTATTAGAAGAGAAGAGAAGAGGGGGGAATAGAGAAGGAAAATTCGAATATTAAAGTCGAAAAGTAAGAGAGCAATGGTGGAAAAGAGCGAGACGGAAAATAAGAAGGTCTGAAATAACAGGAGAGGGCAATGAGGTGATGTGGCAATGCTGCTCTTGCCGAGCTGTTAAGACTGCGGCGGCTGTTAACTCGCTGTTGATACCCTGCTAGCGCGATGATGCGGCAGTTTTGTAAAACAAAATGTCTGAAAACTGAAGAAACTTTCACGTTGCTTGGAATTTCACTTACCGGCGATGGGTTGTTGGTGCTCATCTGAGCACGCGACAAGAAGTTCTCGGCATTGAAGATCCCCACACGGTCGCCCTTCGGGCTGCTTACTTGCGAGACCGGCTCCTGCTGGGAAGTCTCGCAGTCTGATGACTGGCACTTCGCCTCCTTGGTGCAGCCCTTGGGCTCAACGGACTTCGGCTCGGTGACCATTTTGATTTGGCAACTTTTTTCTTCTCGCTTTCTTTTCGTCAAGTGAGTTCACAAAACCGGCGTTTGTGTGTGCGTGCGTGTGTTCGTGTGTGCGGCAAATGCGAAATTTTTCACTTTAAATATGTGTGAACTTACTTGAGAACACGCGCGTGCTAAATACAGTTTTAGAATATTTTGTTCGACACTTCTCACTACGACTCTGAGAGGAATTTTAATTTTTATATTTAATTTTCCACTTTACATGAGCTCCGCTCGCTGGCACAATTTTCGAAAGGATGACTGTTCGGATTTTCACACTAAAAGTCGTCGCCTGCTCAAACCGGAATTCAAAGTGAAAAGCAGAGCTGACTCCCGATTATAATCGGAGCGATATTCAGGGCTGCATTTCAATGTTGTATGGATGTAGATCAGATACTAATTACTGTACATTTTCGTATTATTAATGGTACTCCGTGTTCGGCTTGAGTCTTGAGCTTCACAAAAAAATGGTTTACCAAATTACCAAATGGTTAAATGGTAAAATGTTTAATTCGTACACTGCTCATTTTCACCTTGTTCGATCCTTTCGGATTGCTGTAAAGAAAATTTACCAAATACAATTCGTGCACAGACTTGCATTAAGGCGCCGCACTGACGCTGATCTATCCACAAGCCTGGAAAAAAGTATTGACCCGTCATCGTTTTGGCCCAAAGTAACTTCATTCTGGTTATGGCTATTTGTGGAATACTTCTGGCAGTCTTAATTTAATTTGGATCTCTTCCATAAGCTGCGTGCACTGCAACTCTCTCTTCCCTAACTCCTCTCAAATCTGATTTCCTATAGATTATTAATTGGTACTTTGTATCGTTGCCCAACTAGAAATGGATTTAAGTCATGAATGCATTTCCGTCGGCCTAATCCTATTTCACGCTTTTAGAGTCGGACAAATGAAGTTTGCCAGCATCAAAGTCAAGCAAAATCGAATTAAGCAATAGGCGCCGCTCCCAACAGCATCAAGCAGAAGCTTTAAAGCATATTAGAAAATTGAAAAGTCAGCCAAAAGAGTTGCACTTGGCCATGTAAAAGTACTGTGCTGTGTGCTCGATGGTGGCATAAAACTGAAAGTTTCAATTTTCTGAAGTGCTCGCCTTGGCTCGAGAAGGTTGCGAAATGCCAAGTGTCAGTGCCAAAGGAGGCGGCTAAGCACGGAGGAGCCTCATCTTGGTAGGTTACTGCTGATGCAGTGTATCGCATATCTGCTTCGTCAGTTGGAATTTCTGGCATCATCTTTTCGTGAGGGTACACACTTGTGTCCTGGAATTTGCATGCAAAATATAATAGTGCTAGGTGCCCATTTATGTATGTACAAGCTAAGCTCTCTATAGCGGACACATGGTTCCAGTAATTCAATCCGTACGGATTTTGTACTATCCATATAGTGTAAGTAGCGAATGTGTACAGCTTTTGTTAGATGTTTGGTTCTACCCAAATTGTCGGATATGTGCGGATAATGCTGGGGGCTGTTGACAAATTAGCCAAAATTTAGAATTTGGCAGGCCCTGAAGGACGCCCGTCCGCGCTTGTGGCAATGAAAATTAGCTGAGACATCGCACGTCTGGTGTGTGGGGGAGTGTTATTGTTTTGCCACCTTGTAGTCTGGATCGTAGATAACTATTGTCGAACGGTTCAGTTCAGTAGGCAACCCTGCACTTCTTGCGAATCGATTGACAACTATATCCCCTCGCCTGCTCACATGATTGATGCTGGCTTTCACTTTTTCGGCTAGAGCGCATTGACTTCCCCTGTATTTGGCCATCGCTGCCCACGCAGCATGGCACAGCGAATATTCGCCTAAAAATTCTATCTCATTTTGCTTGTGACATATTTGAAATTTATTTTCGGTGCTGATGCTGCCACTCCGATGCTGTTGCTGTTGCTGTTGCAGCTGCATCTGCACCTCCGCCCACGCCCTGCATTGACTCAGTTTGAGAGTGAAAATAAAAAAGAACAGTTGGCAAATACTGTATTTATAGAAAACGCAATATGCATGGAATCCGAATGAAATACGGAAACTCATTTGTAAAAAGCTACAATGCCTTGACCGGCTCCACCACCTCTTTTGTTGTCACTTACAGCAGCCGCAAGCGAACAAATTGGTTAACCTCCTTTTATTTTTTTCCTTTCCTTTTTTTGGAAGTACGAGTCCATATTTATGGTTCGTAAATATGAATGTGGGATTTTTGTCGAGCCATTACCAATTGGACGGCCATTTACGGCAGGCAAAGGCAGAGAGGAAGCAGAATTGTGGTCTTTTTCTAGTTTTAATTGCTTGTTGATTATTTGCTTGCCACATTTTAATTAACTGGATTTCGTTTCGCAGAACGAATGTGTAACAGTAAGCTTTTGGCAGCGAGCACTGCTCTGAAATATTCTATCTATGCTCCAAGGGGATTTCATTTCCACTCGGTCGAATGCGAAATGTGGAAAAACTATTTTCGTCGACCCAAGAAAACTCATGAAAGTGTCAGTGAACTTTGGCGCAGACAAATCCGGCCGAGACGGGATGCACTGGCTGCACAGCTGAAGAGTGTTGCAATCGTTGACGTCATAGCAGTTGGAACAGAGGCGTCATCAGGCGGCAGAAGTAGAAGAGGCACGCAGCCAGATTGATGGGGAACTTGTGGCATAATTGAAATGGTTTTAAAAATCCATTCTTTATGTGTTTCGCCTTCGCTATTAAATCCTTTTCCATTTGCATTAAAAAAAATTAGCGCCCGCGACGCCACTTTCCTTTGTCGACAGCGGGAGAGGGAGCGGGGGAGCCTTGCCTCCGGTTTGGGAGGGGGAAAATTAATTGATTGTCAAGATGAGGCAGCGGCAACAAATAAATGTGTCTGGTCATTCAGCAGGCGATATTTGTTGCCACACACTCGCATATAGAGTAGATAATGCCGCGTCGTCTGTCAGCTATGAAATTACATTCACACATATCCGTGTACACACACACACGTACAAGTGTACATGGAGCTTCACACACAGCAGCTGATCGCGCCGCCAGACAGGTGATCGCGTAGAGTTGCCACACGGACGGTGTTGCCAGACAGTCCCGATCGACCCAGGGCTGCCAGAGTGTTGGAGAGAGCTGGAGTTGCGCGCCAACGGAGGGAGATTTCGAAATTCAAATTCTAAAGTAAACAATAGGAATGGAGGAGGATGAAAAGCTCGCCTTCAGGAAGGGTAGCATGCTCGCCCGATCGTCGGCACCCGAGCCATCTCCATCGCCAGCAGCAGCGGCGCAGAGTCGGGACCTTGACTCTAGGGAGACCCCCAAGAGGGTTCCGGACCCAGCCAGCCCGGGAAGTTCCCAGAGGCAAACGCCGCCCAAGAAGAGCAAGGCCCCCCAGGAGGCTACCTGCCTTGAGAACCTCTCGGAGCTGGGAAAAATCCTTGTTGAGGTTCAGACCAGGATGATGGACAAAAATACGCGCCACATCAACATGGCCACCAGAGCACTGTTCGTGCGCATAAAGGAGCTGCACTCGAACATCACCGAATCGAGCCAAGAGGCTGCAGCGGGTAGAAGCGCGCTGCAGGAAGGCTCCGACGCCTAAGGCCTGTGCCCGAAATGCTCACAGAGCACGCGGAGCGCAGACAAGGAGCAGCAGACAACGACCGTCTGGAGGAAAGATGCCGCAGCGCAAACCGAACCGTGGCGTAGACTTAGCCAGCCATCCGTGGCCGAAGGTCCAATGGGGGAGCCGGGAACCCCACCTACGCGCCCAAGGCAGCGAACAGGAGCTATCGCAATCAAGAGGACCCTTAAAAAGGCCCCGTTGCGGCCACACGGAGACGTGGCGACGACCAGCGCCATGAGGCAGCCCAAGAGCCCCGGAATCCCGGACAGCGAATGGAGCGTGGTGGCCAAGAGGCCGAGAGCAGCACGCCGCGCTCGCCCAGACGCGGTCATAGTTCAGGCCCCCGGGAAGTCGTACAGCGAGGTTCTGGCAATGGTCACCAGACGACACGACAACCAGCTTTCCGACCTGGGAAGCTGCGTCTCCAAGGTACGCCGCACCATAAACGGCAACCTTCTGCTGGAGGTGGCAAAAGACAGCGTGGAGAGTGCTGAGGGCATGAAAGCCAGCATCGCACGTGTCCTCGGCGATGGAGCATCTGTGCGCGCAATGACGGAAGACTCGAAGGTGGTCATATTGGAGATACGGGACATCGACTCCCTCGCGACGGAGCAGGAGATCTGTGCCGCTCTAACTCGCCAATTCAACATTGACGAGGGTCGAGTAAGAGTCCGCAGTCTGCGCCGCGGATACGCGGAGTCCCAGCTGGCGGTGGTCAGCTTGCCCTTCTCCCTGGGCCAAGCGGTCCTGAAAGGCGGCAAGGTGAGGATCGGCTGGACCATATGTAGGATCCGGGAAAGAGATGGACTCCCAAGGTGCTACCGATGCCTGGAGCACGGGCATATCGCACGGAACTGCAAGAGTACAGTGGACAGGAGTGGCTGCTGCATCAAATGCGGGGAGAAAGGGCACAAAGTTGCCGAATGCAAAAAAGAGCCTGCGTGCTTCATCTGCTCAGCAGCTGGAAAGAAGTAGGTCACGCACCAGGCAGGCACTAAAAACTGCCCAGCCACGCGAAGCGGGCTCGGCAAACCCAGGACGACATGCAGTTGATTCAACTCAACCTGAATCACTGCAGGCGCCCTTGAGAGCTACTCTGCAAACGATGCAGTCGGAGCCAACGATATGGCGACCAAATTGGCGGACGCACTTGAAGGCGCCTGCGACCAGAGCATGCTACCGAGAGGGACGTTCCGGAACCACAAGGATCCAGTTTTCTGGTGGAGCGAAGCGATTGCGGTTCTCCGTAGAACCTGCCACCGGGCCAGAAGGCTGCTCCAGCGAGCCAGAGGCACACCGCGCTTGGCCCGATGCAGCGAGACCTACAAAGCGGCGAGGAAGGATCTGAAGACCGCCATAAGGAATAGCAAGAGGGAATGCTTCCTTAAGCTGTGTGATGCCGCCGAAGAGGACCCCTGGGGAGGCGCGTACAGGATGGTGGTGAAGAGGCTGAACGCGGGCAGCAAAGCTCCAACAGATCCAGAGGCACTGGAGGGTATAGTCAGGGCACTGTTTCCTCGAGGACGGCAGATCCCTAGCTCCCTGCGGTTCGAGCATAGTGGTGCAGGCAGGCAGAAACCTGATACCTAGGAAGGCTCCGGGTCCGGATGCGATCCCCAACAGCTCGTTGAAGCTGGCACTTCTTCTACTCCCGAGGGAAGTTGCGGGCCTTTTCAACAAATGCCTCCAGGAGAAGACGTTCCCCGAGAGGTGGAAAAGGCAACGGCTGCTACTATTAACCAAGCCGGGCAAGCCGCCAGGGGTGGCCTCTTCCTACAGTCTTCGAAAGGGTGATCGGTGCGAGGCTGAGCGCAGCCATCGAAGCAGCAGGCGGTCTCTCCCAGAACCAATACGGGTTCAGGAAAGGGAGGTCGACGCTGGACGCCATCTTGAGGGTCGTACAAACGGCGGAGGAAGCCATTGCTGGGACTAGGTGGAGAGGCGGAACCAAGTCCTATTGTCTGGTGGTGACACTGGACATAAGGAACGCCTTCAACTCGGCCGACTGGACCCGGACGCTGGAGGCACTGAGGTCCTTCAACATCCCGGGCTACCTACTGAATATAGCGCGCAGCTATTTCAGCAATAGGGTGCTGACAATGGACACATGTCAGGGCTCTAAGGCATACGAAGTCTCAGCCGGAGTCCCCCAGGGCTCCGTTTTGGGACCTCTGCTCTGGAACGCCATGTACGACGGGGTCCTACGGCTCCCGATGCCAGCCAACACTAACCTGGTGGGTTTCGCTGACGACGTCGCAATAGTGGCGGTAGCGAAGGAACTTGCCGCAGTGGAGGAGCTTGCCAACGTCGCTATACAAGCCGTCGAGGCGTGGCTAGCCGCCGCGGGGCTGGAGCTGGCTGCTAAACACCAGAGGGACAAAGCAGGCAACGAGGAAGCTGCTGACGAGCGTCGTGACGTCGCAGATGCTTTACGCCGCACCGGTGTGGGCAGAAGCCGCGAAGGTGAGGAGCTACATGCGAGACGTGGAGGCAACGTACAGACTGTGCGCCATTAGGATCGCGTGCTCGTTCCGGACCATCTCAGACGAAGCCGCGTTAGTCATTGCCGGGCAAGTTCCGCTCAGGGAGCTGATAAGGGAGAGGAAGGAGATCCATGATGCCATGACGGACAGTGCAGCCGAGGTACGCTCCAAGGCAGAAATTAAGGACGCCGCCAGAAGGACCAGCATAGACAGATGGCAGACTCGATGGGACCACTCACCCAAAGGCCGATGGACCCACACCCTCATCCCAAGCATAGCATGCTGGGTTGAAAGGAAGCACGGCCAGGTGGATTTCTACCTTACCCAGGCACTGAGCGGACATGGCTGCTTCCGCGGCTACCTCAAGCGCTTCGGCCACGAGACAGAGGACTGGTGCCCCGAGTGTGGCACAGGCATAGAGGACGCTCGCCACGTCCTCTTCGACTGCCACAGGTTTGACCTCGAGCGTCAGACATTGGAGACAGCAGCAGGGTCTAGGGTCAGCACCGAGACTCTGGTGCCGCTGATGCTGGCAGACCCGAAGGTGTGGGAAGCGGCCGCGGAGTTTGCCTCTAGCGTGATGCGAACGCTTAGGTCCTTGGCGAGAAGGCGGAAGGAGCAGACGGAGTAGGTGTCCACGCCACTGCGAAGCAATGCTTTGCGGCAGAACCGCAGTCCGCGTGGCCCCTAGTCCCAACATACTCTTGTCCGTTAAATTAAGTTAAATATAAATTGTATAGTATATATTATAGAGCAAATAAATAAGTATATGAATATAAAAAAAAAGAAAAAAAAAAAGTGTACATGGGAGAAGATCTTGCGGATTGGCACGCGTCGCCTGGCTAAAAGCCTCGGCTTGACTTCCTGCAAAATTTTGGCTTTCCAGGCATTTTCCTTATTCCTCATCGAATCATCGCGCAGGGCTCGTGAAATTTGAGTGACTGTGTTGTTTACACATCTCAAGTAAATCCGAGCCCGCGGCGACATCATCCTCGAGTGAATCATGGGGATTTCCTGGAAGCAATTGTCGCCTCCGCTGTGGCTTACCCAAGAGGAACACACAGTCCGAGGGGGATCTATGGCTGGTCGGATGGTTAGTCGGATTGGTCTGCGGTCTATGTCTGCCGTGCCGGCCTCTTGACGTCATCTGCCGTCTCGGTACTTACCAAAAACCCCATCCAACCGGCCCTTTCCCCGCGCTGAGGTGTGCTAAGCACTCGGCCAGAGGGTGTACGTGGGGCGGAGCTGATGCAAAACTTTCGAAAGATTTAATGTATGCTGGCGCGGTGCCGCGGTGTCGGGCCACATTTCACGCTTCATTTGCCAGCGACGGGAAAACCAAACGGACAGCGGGACGGACGGATGCCGGCGGTGACGTTGTCGTGTCGGGTTTGATTTTGATAAAATAGGCCAAAGTGCTCATCAATAATCATTTCTGTAAAAATCCGTGAGCAAAGCAATTATTTTTACAAAATGAACGCCCGCTCCACACACCATTCAGGGCAATCCATTTTCTGTGTATGTGAGCATCCTTCACACATCAAAAATAATAATAATTTGTGGGTAGAAACGTATGTACATATGTTCTTTGGACGTTGACATGCAATGACTGCATCTTTCAAGAGGCGATGCAGTTACTGCACCGTCAAGTGGCCCGTGTGACACCAGCAGAAGGCTGTTACGCGCGGATCCCAGGCAAAACGCAGCCCTCCTCCCGCCCAATCGACCGAGGGGCGTTGCCGCATGACGCGCGGTGCGTAGCCGAACCAAACGCGAACATGCAAGAAAGATAGCTATTAGACTAACATTCGAGGAAAATTAGTACTGAACTTACTAAGAAACTAAGCATGCAATCAAAATACAAATACCACTACAGTTACTAATTAATAGAAAGGTGTGTAAGGATTAATAATTTAATAAGAGGAAGAGAATTAGTGGTGGATATAATATGGTAGAGGGAATTATAATCCGAGCATAAGACTCTAAACGGTTCATGCAAGGAATAATTCGATCTACAAAGTGGAAGGAACAACGGTATAAAATTTCTAGTCAGTCTAATAGGAATCGTGAAGTTTATGCGGCTCAACAGATCAGGGCTGTCTATGTCACCCCTGATCAAGTTGTGCATAAATATCACACCAAGCATTTTTCTACGGTTAACTAAGGATGGGAGGTTTACTAATAGTAGTCTACTAGAGTAAGATGGGAGTCTTACACCCGCATCCCAGTTAAGGCCCCGCAGAGCAAAGAGTAAAAAGTTTTTCTGTACTGATTCTATACGGTCCTGGTGTACTTTGTACTGAGGGCACCATACACAGGAGCCGTATTCTAAGATCGGACGAACAAGCGAGGTATAGAGAGCCTTTGTTATATAGGGGTCGTCAAATTCCTTTGACCACCTGACCATGGCCTTATTTACCATGGTAGAAATGTGTTCGGAAAACTTTAACTTGGGGTCTAACATAACACCCAGATCATCCACCAGGGTAATTCTCTCAAGAGAACCACCAAATAGGGTATAGGGAGCCAACAAAGGGCTAGAACGATGAAATGTCATAACTTTGCATTTCGAGGCATTAAGGTGTAACAAGTTTGCACAACACCATGACTGAAAGTTATTGAGATCGGATTGCAAGCGAGAATGAAATGAAATGTCCTTGTACTGGACACAGAGTTTAACATCATCCGCATACATAAGTACTCGAGAGTATGTTAATACTGAAGGTAAGTCATTAATAAAGAGTGTGAAGAGTAAGGGGCCTAGATGGCTGCCTTGTGGTACTCCCGAAGAAACCTTTACTGGTAAAGAGAGGGAGTTTTTGAAGAGGACTCTTTGAGACCTAGAACAAAGATAGCTAGAAATCCATCTCAGGAGGTTGGGCGGAAACCCTAAAAGGTCAAGTTTATGCGCTAAAAGGGAATGGTTTACAGAGTCGAATGCTTTACTAAAGTCGGTGTAAATAACATCCGCCTTTAATAATGAAAGAGGTAAACTCTAACAAGTTCGTGGTGGTTGATCGCCGCCTTATAAATCCATGCTGAGTTGGAGATATAAGTGACTTGCAGAGATGTTGCAAGTGCGAAGTTAAAACCTTCTCAAACATTTTAGGAATAGCGGATAACTTTGCTATACCTCTATAATTTTTTGCATCAGACTTGCTACCTTTTTTATGGAGAGGGGGGAAGCAAGAAGAATCAATAGACAGGGTGAATAGTTTAAGCAAAGGTCCACACAGAGCCGCGGCGCAGTACCTGAGTACACAACCTGGAACCCCGTCTGGACCCGGTGAAAACACCGGCTTAACTAGTCGAAGGTCATGAAGTAGGGAACATTCATTTAACAAGGGACTGAAAATGACGTTCGACCTCGGTAAACCGTATGGGTACGGATGACCAGAGTAGCTTTCCTCAGAATAGGTGGTTTAAAAGAATTGGGCAAAAAGATCGGCAATTGCCTGATCATTATTTGCCGACGTATTACAAAATGATAGCGAGGATGGGTGTGCGGACGTTCTACGCTTACTGTTTACGAAGCTGTAAAACTGTTTAGGGTCCTGAGAAAAACGTATCCTGCATCGAGATAGGTAGTTCTTATAGAATTGAGCATTAAGAACTGAAAAGTTTGACCGAGCTAATACGTAGCGTGAGTGAGAAGTAGGAGAACCCACTTCTTGAAATTTTTTATAAAGTCTTGATTTTAAGTTTTTTAGACTGGATAGCTCTTTGGTAAACCAAGGGGGTTTTCCAGATCTAGTCGGACAACAAAGCGGGACACAAGAATCGAAAAATGTGCCAAGAGCATTGTAAAAAATGTTTGTGCCTTTTATGACATCAGTGCACAAGTACAAAGCGGACCAATCAAAATCCCTAATGAGGTTATTAAGCTTCGCAAACTCGGCTTTACGAAAGCAGCGGACACGTTCGGATAGCCTACTCGACCGATCCAATACAGTTGGTCCTATATCTAGCGACACCTCGAAAGTAGGGTGGTAGGCGTCTTCAGGTATAGTGAGCGGAAGGGCTCGGGTTAACAACACTATGGTCGGATCCGATACAAAGCACAGATCAAGCAATCGACCCAAGGAATTTTTCACATGGTTGACTTGAGACAGGGACAGGTCAAGCAAGCCGTCAGCAAAGTCATGTCGTAACATGGGCACTAGGATACTAGACTCGTATACCGAAGATCAAACAGTTCCTGGCAAGTTGAAGTCACCAAGAACTATCATACGATCTTTATCAGATAGCGAGGAAGAAACAGCGGTTAAAGCGGACAAGTTCTGCTCATAAATTGAAATATCCGAAGAAGGTGGGATATACGAGCAAGTAATGAATATAACGAAAGCGGGAAGAGTCAGTTTTACACACAGGAATTCCAGTTCCTGTTGAACTTGGACTGTGAAGTGTTCCGACGTGAAGTAAGAGTCCACTGCAATTAGAACCCACCCAACCTCGGAACTAAGAATGTCCGGCTTTAACCAGGTTTCAGTAAACACAATAACGTGGGAAGCAAATGCAACACTATCCCGGAAAAGAATGCTGAGCTTACTACGCAAGCCTCTTACATTCTGATAGGTTACTAAAAGAGAAGTTAGTTTTTTGGAAAGGTGGAAGCAAGACGGGAAGTTGAGGAAGAGGAAGTTGAGGTTGAGGGTGGCACACTGGAAAGATTTGGAAGGGATATGGGGGCCTATTCTTCTTCTTAGCCTTAAACTCCTTCACCACCAAATGCTCCGGCCAAAATTTGGCGGAGCAAATGGTGTCAAATTGAGTTGGGGGGATGCTTATCTTAAACGAGGCTATCTCCCTGGCATAAGAGAAGTTAAATTTCTCCACCTTTAAACCCACGGCTTTTATTTTGCTTTGAATAAAAGCAATTACAGCATTAGATGTGAGGTCAGGGGCCAGCCGTGAAACAAAAACTTGTCGTTTTGGGGGTGTATATGTATTTACATCGGATGTACGAATGTATGAAGTATATGTATCCATATCGAACTCTATTCGTGGCTATCTTTTCGAAGAATTTCCCTGAATTTAATTACTTTCCTTATTTAATTCAATGCTTCAATTATTTAATTACCATTTCCTCCGTCGAAATGAGACCAGGAATTTGATTTCATATTTTATTCATTGATAAAGTGCGGCACAACACGAAAATTCAAGTGCAAATTTTGCAAAAATGCCTATGAAAATTATTCAAAACCATTCCCATTCGCGACTGGTCCCCGTCTCCAACTCAACCCTGCTTTGCATCTTTTGTTATACGCTCTCCTTCGACTAGGCGACAACTCTGGTCCCAGTGAGCCGCTATTCAGTTCACTGGAATCGTCCGCCACTCCACTGCTCTCGTCACAGCGGCGCCAAGCGGCGGGTCATCCATCCTGGTGGAGAGTGGTGGATGTGACATACTTAAGAAGCGCTCGAGTTTCGGGCGGAAGTAATTTTTATTTTTACTCTGCAAATATTGACTTGATCCCAATTGCGAGTCACCCAAAGAAATGTTGAAAGCATTCCTCCAGTCGGCGGTCCCGCTGAGGTGCCACGATGTGGGTGGGGTGGGGCGTGTAGGTGCAGGCGATGCTCACTTGACAGTTTGCCACCACAGCGGGCCATAAGCAACAGAGGCCCCCAGAAATGGGTGGCCACGGCTGTGGTTCACTTTGTTCTTATTTACCGCCAGCCAGCTCCCTTTACGCGCTCAGGGAATTTCTTCAAAGAAAACCAGAAAGAAAGACTACCTCCTGAACACCCTTTGACATTCATATGGTGTGTGAAAAGAGTTTTCTTGGATTACCATACAAGATATTTGCGGTGTGGATTTGTATTCAGCAAAAGGCGACATTTAATGAAGCAGAAAAACAACGAAACGAAAGCGAAAGGCATAGCAGCGTCATGACCTCGTTCAATATTCTCTATGTCTCTCTCTCTCTCACTCTCTCTCTCCCTCTCTTGCAGCACTCGAATGCTATGTTTGCACCTATTAGAACGGCTACAGTGATGACTCCTGTGTAAGGAACGCCAGTGCCGTCAAGGTTCTCAACTGTCACAAGAAGAAGCTGTTATAGGCGCCCCTGAGGCTGAGGTGGCGGGGCGCGCTGGACTGCTGTCGCGAAAAATGGGGGAGCCGGGCACATAGCGGTCAGGCTGCAAACGACACGAAACAAGAGAAACATTTTCCCATAATTACTTGGGTTCTCCTCGGGGTGGTCCACTCCGTGGAACGCCTTTAAGTCGGCTAAACTCGCAGTTTTCCTTCGTTTGCCTTGATGAACCTGTAGTCGAGGTTCACGGTAACTGGGTAAGTCGAGTCTGATCTTCGAAAAGGGTTGCGTTGTCGACCGGCCGCGGCATCGGCTAACGGGGCGAGTTGATAATTCGTTGGGGGGTGAGGTGCGAGTTGGTCTACCTTGACCCGCCCATGTCCTTCGGGGCCGTGGTCTTCCAGGCGTAGCGGGTCGTGGTGTAGAGCGATGCTGGTTTCCCGTGGGGTCGTTCGCTCTGATTGAGCCGCACTGCTGCGCATTTCTGATTTGGCTCGCGTCGATCGTGTTATAATTTTAGCGCCGCCGGGTCCGTCTCGGTCGGGGCTTAGATGCGTTGTCCTTGTATTGCTGCTGGGTCTGGCGTGGTCGAGGCTTCGATGCGTTGTCCTTGTATTGCTGCTGAGTCTGGCGTGGTCGAAACTTAGAAACGTTGTCCTGAGGTTACTGCTGGTTCTGGCGTGGTCGTGGCTTAGCTCCGTTGTCTTGGTAGGGATACTCTGGGTGGTTTTCGAGGCAGACGGACTGGCCCTGGGTGTGTCCAGCGGTGTCGCAGTCGTCTCCGTCGAATCCTCGTTTCTCTGGGTGTTCTTCGAGGCGGACGGACTGGCCCTGGATGTGTCCAGCGGTGTCGCAGTCGTCTCCGTCGAATCTTCGTTGCTTTGGGTGTTCTTCGAGGCGGACGGACTGGCCCTGGGTGTGTCCAGCGGTGTCGCAGTCGTCTTCGTTGCTTTGGGTGTTCTTCGAGGCGGACGGACTGGCCCAGGGTGTGTCCAGCGGTGTCGCAGTCGTCTCCGTCGAATCTTCGTTGATGGTTCTGGCGCGGTCGTATCGAATCGTGGGTTGGGTTCGGGTGGCGTTGCTGGGTCTGGCGTGTTCGAGATCCTGATGCGTTGTCGTGGGTCCATTGCTGGGTCTGGCGTGGTTGGGATTCGGGTGCGTTGTCACTGGTACATTGCTGGGTCTGGCGTGGTTGGGATTCTGGTGCGTTGTCACTGGTACGTTGCTGGGTCTGCCGTGGTTGGGATTCTGGTGCGTTGTCTTCGTCCGGTGGGTTGCCGTTGGATTGGTCGAGTGGGTAGGACCAGCGGATGCAGTCGCGGGACTTTCGTCACTAAAAGTAACCATGCGGGGCCGGGTCGAGGATGATGTGGGGATCGGGTTGGTTTCCCGGATCGCCCGCTGGGTCAACTGCAAGTACGCTCGTCGCAAAGGAAATCGAGCCCCAGTATGATGTCGTCCACTACCATGGGTAGGACTAATAGAATCACCAGCGTTTCCTGTTGATCCAGACGTACCTTGACCGAAACTGCTTGCGTCACCTCCTTTGCTGTACCGTCCGCCAGGCGGACGGTAGTCCTTATATTCCGTGCGTTCCCTCCGGTACTTACTTCATGAGCGATGCGATGACTGACGAACGACCGCGTTGCTCCCGTGTCGAGGGTAGCTGTGAGCGGTACTCCTCGATGGTTACTAGCGCGGCGATTCTGCCTCCTTCCAAACTTAAGGGATGAGTTACTCCTGGGGCCCTGGAGGTATGTCTCCGATCGGTTTCCTGACGAGCGGAGACTCGGCCCGTTTCCCGACTCGGATAGCCTACAGCAGTCGATCGTCCGGATGCCGCGGCGGCCACACTCCCAACAGAATAGCACTCGCCGATTCCTGCATGAACTGCTGAAATGACCTTCCTCCCCGCAATTACGGCAGGCCCGGCGTGTGTTCACCGGCCGGTCTCCATCCTGGGTCACTACGCGGCAGAACTTCTCGGCGCTCCGGGAGGGCCCGGTGTCGTCTGGAGGAGCATGCTGTGGGGTGGATAATCCGGGTAATTGGTATGATGGCGTTCTGGCTTTCGTATTTGGGCGGTCGTTAGCTGGGTGGGTTTGTTCGCGGTCCTGCGTTGTCTCGTACGCTACTATCAATTGGGTCAGTTCTCGCAACGTCTCGAACTCATGTCTACGGGTGAACAGTTGGTATTCCGGCCGAAGGTTCTCGTAGATCCTGTCCAGCTCCCTGTCTGGAGTATACTGAGCTCGTTGCATCATGAGTCGGAGGTCGATCAAGTAGTCCTGAATGGCTTCTCGGGGTCGGTGGCGACGGGCGCGGATCGTATCTTCCAAGCGCTGAAAGTATCGCGGGGGTAGGAAGAACTCCAAGAACTCCTTCCGGAACTCGGTCCATGGCTTGCCTTGCATCTGGAACGTCCTAAACCATCCTTCTGCCTTGCCAGTTAGTAGCCCGGAGATGGCTCGCGGCAGTTGTGCTGGGCTTCCGCCATATGAGTCGACCCTTTCTTCCAACCGTTCGATGAAAGCCAGCGCATCCGAGTGTCCGTCGAACTTCAGACCCCAATTGCGCAGCTTATCGGCCAGGGCGGCGAAGGAAATTTCTTCCCTTCCGGGTCGCGAAGTTCCGGCTTCCTCGGGGAAGCGGTGCTGGTGGTGATTGTCACTGATTGCCGATACGAAATCCACTGTACCCCCATGTCGAAGCACGGTGGTCGAACTGGCACTTCGAGGTCTTTCGCGTTTCCGACGGTAGTATCACGTATTGAGCCTCCGGTAGAATCTTTTCTTAGGTCACGCACTGAATACCGGAGTCCTTGGGGCTAGTCACGGAAGCACGGCGTATGTACGGTTAACACGGTTGTCCAGTGGAGGCGTCCTTGGCGTCCTTGCTGCTTGGGGTCCTGGTCGAAAGTCCTTGCTATCGTTGTCCTTGGAATTGTCCTTGTGGTCCTGGTCGTGCTGGGTTCGTTGATTTAAGCGTTGGATCTCGTCCCGTGTTGATGGCTGAACGCTGACTGATCACTTTTAAGGCCGGGCGTTTACTCTCCGCTATCGTTTTGTAGGCCGGGCCTTGAATGATCGCGCTGAAGACTGGGCGTTGACTGCTCGCGCTGAGGGCCGGGCATTGACTCTTCTCGCTGAGGGCCGGGCGTTGACTATCGGCTATTGTTTTGTAGGCCGGGCATTGAATGATCGCGCTGAAGACCGGGCATTGAATGACTGCTCGCGCTGAGGGCCGGGCATTGACTCTTCTCGCTGAGGGCCGGGCGTTGACTATCCTCTTCTGGGTCTGAGTACGAAATATATAGCCGGGCTGGTTGGTCTTCGGGAGGATTCCGACGCTCGCTCGGCCTCTACCGCCCACGACGTGCTGCTCGCCGCGTACATGTCGCTCTCTCTCTAGCGATTTCTGCCCAGCTTCGGCTCGGTTCTCTTTCTCTGCCGCCTCGCCGCGGCGCTCTCCTCCTCATGTGGGCGCAGCGGCCACGTGCTGACGCTATTGCTAGGGAGGTTAGGGAAGCCAGCCTCGGCTGTACGTGAATAATGGGCGACCTAACGTGCGGTTTTTTTACAGAGATATACAGCTATTCTTGTCCTAATGATTCCGACTGGCCGTGCTTGCGCATGGTACAGTCCCGATTCCCCCTGCTACTCTTTCTTCTGATCGACTGTTCCACTTAGCGCCCCAAAACATAACGGAATCCCGGAGTCCCTTCTCGGGCGCCATCTGTAAGGAAGCGATCCTGGGCTGGGGAACATATCTCAGCTGGAGTTGGTCTACTCCAGGGTCGAAATTACAGTAATATTTATAATTTCCCGGGTTAAAAAATATTTTAAAGATGCTTCAGTTGAAGTTAAATTATTATTATCTCTTAGCAGGGGGATAAAAGATAACAAATTAATTTCAAGTCCTATTCAAGCTCCTAACCAAGAATTAGATGTAACTGTAATTATTGTTCCGATAATTATAATTGTTAAAAATAAAATTTTTGAAGAATTATTAAAAATTAAAAAAAAGGATTATAACCTTTATAAATGGGGTATGAACCCAGTAGCTTAATTAGCTTATCTTTTTAAAATTAATATATATATATATATTTTGGTGTATGATGCACAAAAGTTTTTGATACTTTTAGAAATAGTTTAATTCTATTAAATATAAAGTCTTTATAAAAAAAAACAATAAAACCGACCATGGGGGACGGGGCAGCAGTCCCGCGGACGGGAGCGATCGTAGCGTGGGACGTGGCAGTTGGTTTCACTGAGAGCACTCCGGTTATCGCCGAATAGCGCCTTCAGGACCCCACCAAACTCAGAATCAATACGGAGGTCTTTACTATGCGATAATACCGACAAGTATCGCCGAGAGTACCTAGGCTATCGCCGGACGGTACTTACGGGACCCGGTCGGCCTAAGAATTACTACGACGCGGAAGGGGGACTTTACTATGCGGAAATACCGGCAAGTATCGCCGAGAGTGCCTAGGCTATCGCCGGACGGCACTTACGGGACCCTGTCGGCCTAAGAATTACTACGACGCGGAAAAGGGAACTTTGCTATGCGGGAATACCGACAAGTATCGCCGAGACTACCTAGTCAATCGCCGGACGGTACTTGCGGGACCCTGTCGGCCTAAGAATTACTACGACACGGAAAGGGGAACTTTGCTATGCGGAAATACCGACAAGCATCGCCGAGAGTACCTAGGCTATCGCCGGACGGTACTTACGGGACCCTGTCGGCCTAATAATTACTACGACGCGGAAAGGGAACTTTGCTATGCGGAAATACCGACAAGTATCACCGAGAGTACCTAGGCTATCGCCGGACGGTACTTACGGGACCCTGTCGGCCTAAGAATTACTACGACGCGGAAAGGGGGTTTTCGCTATGCGGAAATACAAACAAGTGTCGCCGAGGGTACCTAGGCTATCGCCGGACGGTACTTACGGGACCCTGACGGCCTAAGAATTACTACGAGGGTCAGGGATATCGACGAGCATCACCGAGAGTTCCTAGGCAATCGCCGGATAGCTTTTACGGGACACTGTCGAACTAAGAATTACTACGACGCGGAAAGGGGAACTTTGCTATGCGGAAATACCGACAAGCATCGCCGAGGGTACCTAGGCTATCGCCGGACGGTACTTACGGGACCCTGTCGGCCTAAGAATTACTACGAGGGTCAGGGATATCGACGAGCATCACCGAGAGTGCCTAGGCAATCGCCGGATAGCACTTACGGGACACTGTCGAACTAAGAATTACTACGGGGGTCAGGGATATCGTCAGGCATCGCCGAGAGTGCCTAGGCAATCGCCGGATAGCACTTACGGGACACCGCCGAACTAAGAATTACTACGAGTACGAGAATACCGACGTGTATCGCCGAGAGTGCTTAGGCAATCGCCGAATAGCACTCACGGGACACTATCGGGCTAAACATTACTGCGAAAGTCTTTAGCATACAGGGCAGGTATCGCCGAGAGGGCCTAGGCAATCGCCGGACAGCCCCTTCGGAACCCAGGGAACTACGGGGATCAGGCGAGACAGCAACAGGCGTCACCAGGGACGCTTAGACGATCGTCGGATAGCGGCCTCGGGACACTGCGAGGTCACAAACTACGGGAGGGAATCATGCCGAGGGAACGCCGACAGGTGTAACCGAGAACGCCTAGGCAATCGCCGGACAGCGGCCTCAGGATCCTGTCGGGCTACGAACTACTGGATGGTAGCACGCAGGCTCGGGCAAGAGGCGGAAGGAAGGGTAGAGAAGATGAAGCCCCGGGCCTCCAGGTTCCCTAGTGTATAGATAGTTGGTGGTCGGGCTATGTTTCTGTTATATTCGTTACATTTCACTTTATTCTATATTGGGTCCCTACCTATCGCACCGCTCAGCAGCCCGTATACACGTCTAGAGACTAGCTTACCCCTGAACTCCCACGCTTGTACTCGTCGAAAGCCTCCTCTTCCCCGTGGGTGCAGCGTAGATGCAGGATCTCCTCTCCGTAAGTGTAGTATCGATGCAGAGTCTTCTCCCCGTAAGCGCAGCGTCGATGCCGGATCTTTCCCGTGTCACTGATAGCGTTGGCGTGGATCCGGGCCGCCACGTGTTTTTACTTTTTCCAAGCCACTCGAATTTTTTCGTGAACACGTCCGACTCCTACGACTGCTCCCAATCGAATTTTTCTCATCCACGTTTTTCTTCTCCAGCCTCAGAACTCTCCCGATCCAGCGCCAGCGTGGGCGGCCAGCGTCGTCATTCTTGCGGCGGCAGAGGGCTGGCGCCGTCGTTCGGCGTCTACGCTGCGCCGTGTTTCCGCGTTTCTCTTCTGCCGTTGCTGCTGTGGGCATACCGTTTCGGCGCTTCGTTGCTGCGTCGACGCTGGCGGCTTATCTTTTCGGCGCTTCTCGTCTTCGGCCGTCGCTGAATTGATGCTGTTGGCTACCGTTTCGGCTCTTGGTGTATTCCTCTCTCTCTCTTTGGCTTCCGCTGCGTTGTTGTTGTTGGGCTTTTTTCTTGGTGTATTCCTCCCCGTTTCTGTGTCGGTGCCGTTGGATTTCGATTCTTGGTGTATTCCTCCCCGTTGCTGTGTCGGTGCCGTTGGATTTCGATACTTGGTGTATTCCTCTCCCTCTTTGGCTGCTGCTGCGTCGTTGTCGTTGGGTTTCTGCTTTCTCGGTGTATTCCTCGCCGTTGCTGCGTCGATGCCGTTGGTTTTCGGTTCTTGGTGTATTCCCCTCTCTCTTTGGCTGCTGCTGCGTCGTTGTTGTTGGGTTTGGTTCTGAAAAGCCAGTGGCGTCCGTGGTGATCGCGACTTGCCCCCCCCCCCCCCCACCCCCCCCCCCCGCCCATTAAAGAAGATAATAAGCTACGTGGGGCTTAGAGACCCCTCGGTCCGTATAATATATAAAATTAATACCATGTAGCCTTCGTGGCCTTCCCCTTCCCCACTTAACCTAAAGCTGAAAAGTCAATGCTTAAACCTAGAAAACGAAGAAAAGTCAAAATCTTAATTCAAATAACGTAGGTCCGGGTCCCTCCAATGGGAAAATGCCGGCGAGTTGATGGGCGGAAAAATGTGGGTGTAGCGTACGCTCCCTCACAGGGCGGAAGTGGGCGGGGCAAAGTTTTGAAATATACTTGTAGCAGTGAAATATCACAGAAGTCCGGATATAAAATGTCGTTGCTCTAGCTGTTATAGTCTTTGAGCACTAGGCGCTGAAGGTGACGGACAGACGGACATACGGACGGACGGACAGACAGACAGGGCTCAATCGACTCGGCTATTGATGCTGATCAAGCATATATATACTTTATGGGGTCGGAAACGATTCCTTCTGGACGTTACACACATCCACTTTTACCACAAATCTAATATACCCCAATACTCATTTTGAGTATCGGGTATAAAAATCCCTGCTCAAACTGCATTTTATGGCACATGACGCAATTGCAAAACGCACCCGGCGACCTTTTTCCTTTTTCTAAATCAAATTTCCAACGACTGGCTAGTGATTGCCACATCCTGCTTTCAGCATTAGCGGGAGTCCCCGGAATCGAAAAGGAGATAATAATTGGATTGGAGCTAGTCTACATCTAGTCTTTAATCTCCTACGCGTTGCATAAAGTTATTCAAAACCAAATCCTGATTGCTACAGTAACTGAACGAAGAGGAGATACAAATTGGATTGGTCAGCTTTTTATCATACAAAACCTGTGGCATTGGACTTCCACATATACATATGTATGTATGTATATACTAATTTTTTCGCTCCACAATAAGGTACACAACACGTATGCAGCGCTTTTTGGCCTTCGCCTCGTTTGAAATTCGATTTACATACACCTCTGGCCAGGCAAATGGCCTTGCCAAGGTTGGGGGAGCGCGAAAAATACGGAAAATTAAGAGCTACATAAGCATGATAATTGCTTGACAACATTTTACCATTAGACTTAATTAAATTGTCAATTGAAATGAAATCGTTAACTGAAAAATGGCGACTGGGCGTCGGTGGCTGCTGGAAGTTGCAGGAGAACGAGAATCCACTTCAATTGAAGGCTGCAGATAACGTGGTAATGACTTTAAATAGGAAATAATGAGACTTTCAGCTTTAGCGCAGCGCATCGAAGAGATTTCGTACAACACGGTGGCATCAACTTAATTAAGTCGTGAATAGCATCCTTTGAAAACCTGTACCGACACCAACTGGCATCAATGACAGACAATGGCCAGACCCAGACGCAGACCAAGACCCAGACCACACAGGGTGTGGGTGTAGCTGTGGGTGTGAGGAGCATGTGACATTTTCATAGCTGGGCCAACAAATGGGTTCAGCCTGGGCCTGGGCCTACAGCAAAACATTTTGGCCTTCGCCATCCATAAATTTCCAGATCGCAACTTTGCTCTTCGGATTGCTTCGAGTTTATTGTACGTACCAGCAAATACGAGTATTTGAAGACTTTGGCACGTACCTCTTTTATCTGAAAGTTGGCCCATTGAAGAGGCCTGGACTGGCACCAGCTGTTCATTTCTGTTAGGCCGTTGCCAAGTGGATTAGCGAAAATATTTTAAATTTCTGTTGGTCGGTCCACAGACAAGAGTGCTGAGAGGCTTTACTTTGCGGCTTAATTAAACTCAATTATAATCGTGTTGACACTTTTGTTATTCTGTGTTCTGTAGTTGTTTTTGTTGGGGCGAAAGCAAATTAAAACTTCAAACTTGATAAATGCCGAGTGCGAACAAAACTTCTGCTCCATTATGGATTGTTTTACCTGAAGATTAGTTGGGAATCTCGATTGCAATTACTCCAACGAATCTTATTGCCGGAGAGTGGTCCAACCACAGGAAATTTAATTGCTTTCGAGTGGGTTTCAATTACGCAAATTGCATTAGACATCACCACGCACGGATTCCCAATGAATCCAAACATATAGTACTCTTAGCTGTATATTATTTATGAATCGGATCAAGCTATCGACCTTGCCAGCTGTACCTAGCCCAAGTTTTGCCCCAATCGGTGTAGGAATTCCCTCTTGCTGCATCGCAAAACATCACCAAATGTCAGAAAAGGGGTCCATTCTTTATCCTCCAAGGCTGCCGCACTTTGACCTGCCTGCTCTACTCAGGTGGAGGCTGGTGTGATTGATTTGATTGCTGTCACCGACTGGGATGATAATCCATCCGATTCAATGAGCTACTCACTTTCGCCTCGAGTTTGTCCTGGGTCTTCCAGCTGTCCTTTGAAGTCCTCGTCAGAGGTATCGCTCCCGGGCGAAATAAAAAGACGCTTACATTTTTTATAAACTTTAAGTGGAAGATTATGTAGGGCACTTCGTGCTGGTTTTCGTACAACTTACCCCTGGGAACGTTTTCATAATTTTCTACCGCCAACATTGCCATTCATTTCCCATTAAATGTACCGTGCCCCAGGACGGCTCCCAGGACCCCCAGGGCGGCGGAAGATGTGCATTTATCCATTACCGTTGACGTTGCTGTCGACTCTCCTCTCCGCTCGAATCACCCGGTTAAAATGTAATTATCCTGCCTGGACTCGGCACTCCATGGCGTTGCATTCCACGTCTGAAATTCAGCCATGTCTTAATAGCCGGAAATCGAGTTGACTTGCCCTATGCCCTGGCCAAATGCATGTGGAATGAACTCGTTCGGAGAGTTATGGCTGTGAATTCAAGTTAATTGAATATCTATAGACGTGCCTGGTGCCGAAGCAGAGGGGCCTCGCATAATTGTCGGCTCATTAAACGATAATGCAGGAAAATTGATGCCCGGCCTTTTTCCATTCCATTCCCCATTTTTGGGGGAAATTGAATTTCATAAACTTTCGGATGAAAAACAGGGTTGCGGGGGAGCCTCCCCAGGGAAGTTCCCAGCAGTAATTAGTGCGCTCTGTCTCGGGAGTGCCCGGCTTCGGAAGTGGCAGGAGCCCCGAGAAGCGGCAGGAAGGTGGCCGAAGTCACCGACGTGCCGTGCCTTGTCGTGCCGTGCGTCAGCTGGGGAAAATCGAAACCAAAAAGTTTGCTTATGCTTAGAATGCCAGCGGAATTGCTGGCAGGAGGTGGAGTGGGAGCTGGGAGCTGGGAGGCTTGGGGGCTTTGATGCTGGCAGGATGCGGCTCTCTCTGATGCCATTGACATCAGCAACACGGCCACGGCTGTTGTCATTCAAGTGTTCTAATCAATTCTGATTTAATTTTACGCCCAATTAAGTGTGAAAAGCTTTTGATGTTGGGCACACGTGTGCGAGCGGCAAATGGATGCAGACAAGGACTCGCAGGGGCGCAGTCACACAAGCGTGAGCATTGAATATGACACAGATACATATGTGGGGTCTGTCCTTTGCTCGCACGAGTCCCAGTTAGGCTCTCACACTTGAATTAAGCCATTCCAGACATCAATATTTTGATCCTTCCCTGGTGTACTTACCGCTGCTTCTGTATCCACGCTGTGGCTATCGCACCCGCTCTCACTGCTCCACGCTTTCACACACTTTCCGTATGCATCTCTCTTTCTCTCTCTTTGTGTATCTCTAAACATGGAACAACTTTCTTCTTATGACAGAAACAGACGTGGCAGATAGTTCCAAGACATTATCCAATAATCTTTATCAACAGCCACAGCCAGCGCTGTAGCATCCGCGCCGCGTGCCTACCTCCACCTCCAGCTCCAGGTTAAGTTTGTTGGAAACTTTAGTCTGCATGACAGTCGATCCGATATCCCTGTGCATTTGGATTTGTTTGCAGGTAACGACAAGGCTCAAGACATTTTACTAATTAAGTATCAATGTACTTTTCCTTCCATTTGCCTAATTTACCGCAGTCAACAGCAAGACAAACAATATTGTAGTCCAAAAGAGTGTACACACTGGCCGCCCAGGGTGTCACGTTACGATAAAATAAAAACAGCTGTGTCGTAAACGTGCGATTAAAAATTCAACGAAATATTTGTATCCCCGCGAAGCTTGGTTTTTGGAGATCAAAAAGGTCTTCCATATCCCGATGTCTCCGAAGATAGGGCTTATCCGAAGTCCCTTCAAAATGGAAGAGCGTAATCCGCTTTTACATTAAATCGGATTTAAATATAAACTCTATAGCGGCAGATATTCAAATTTATTTTCTTGGAAATCCTCACAGAAATTTAAATGATTAAATTCCAAGTGCTCTTAAAGATGGGAAACCGAACCAAACTGTCGTCTAGGGCCTGAAATTGTCCAACTCCTGATGGCACTTCAGGTGACGGCGTAAAAGCCAAGCTCCGCCTGAGGGGGGCCAGGAGGGCCCATGGAGTGGGGCCATTAAACAATTTTATTGTAAATTTACGATACCCCCGGCCATGTATGACAGAAGGTACATAAATACTCAAACACATAAAGGCACGGGGCAGGAGGCAGTCGACATTTTCTTTCCACCAAGAAATTAGAAAAGGATGGAGGGTAGGAAACGAAACGAGCTCCATTGCTCCACCATTCTTTTGGAGGAATAAATTAATTTATTGAATGAACAGATTGCATTTTAAATTTATTATACTTCCATAGTATTGATTTTGGGGCACATGAATTTCTCTTTACATGATAGAAAATTTAGGTGTTGGAGATTGACGTAAGGCTAATCCCGCTTTTTCACACTGGGCTTAACTTTGTATTATAATTGGACATCCCATCGTATTTATGTATATATTAAGCCTATGTTTTGTGTTTGTATGGGGGTTTCTTTCATTGTCCTCCTCACAGGACAAGTGTCTTTTAATCAAATTACAATTGGGGTTAATTTAATAAACTCTCACTTTCTACCTTTCACAGGATCTGTTCTATCTTTCATGTGTGTCCTGTGGCTGTTTTAAATGTGGCTGGCGCTGTGCCTCTTGCAAATAATTCACGTTCTTTTGCCTCTTGTAAAGAGTGTGCGGTGTGTGTGATTATGGGTTACGTGTTCGAGTGTCTGTGTGCTACGGGTGTGGATGAACATTATTGGATTGCATTGAAAGAACTGGTAGCTTAGAAATAATGTATCGGCACTGGCGTTACGTTGCCTAAACGTAACGCCCAAGAGAACTAGTCCTCTGATCTACTATAATTGTTGAATACACGTTGCTTAATCAGACGCACCAACTGTGCATAATTTTGTAAATTTTTTTTTGGGAGATATTTCTTTAAACTTTTTTTTCTTGAGTTTTGCCATTTTTAAAGTCTATCAAACAAAATTTAGAACTGAACTGCGTAAAAGAAACAATTTAGAAGAACTGAAAAAGCCGAAATGGAAACGAGTAGAAAAACGATGTTTCTTTTTTTGAACACCAAACGCTGGCACGGCCCTGTTCGATGCGATTCGGCTCTGATTGGTTCCGCTTCAGCTTGAGATCGGTCTGATTTGGCCAACTGATTTGGGGAAGCAGAAAAGCGCTCCCGATTTGCAATAACAACTAGTAATACACGCATATATACGGCATGATATATATGTAGGCGATGGTATACGAAAGACAGGGAATACCCTGGGGGTTGGTGGTGTGGTTGTATTGCGCCCATGTCGAGCAATCGGAACCCAGGTAGGACTGGGCTGAGTTCCTTCGCTGAGGTGTGTGTGTGTGGTGTGGTGTGGTGCTGGTTTTTGTACGAACATATTTGCTTTCTAACTTATTTCCCAAATTGATTTTGATATTCCTAAATTCCGGGATCCTAACTGAATCCCTCTCTCCACGTCAAGGTCCCTCAAGTGTGCTGCTGTAGGTGTCTATGTATGTGTTCCAGGTGAAATGTGTTGACATGTGTTTTTTTTGTTTTTTTATTTTTTTATTGGGAAAACAATTTATATTTATAAAATAACAATTATGGCTGGGAAGGGGGGGGGGGGGGGGGGGGGGGCGGGTCCGCTCCCACGGGACTGCCGCTAGGCATTACTTCGCGGTGCGGGCTGTGGGGTTATCTTTCTGGCTTAGTTTGTCCGGCTTCGCTCCAGCCTGCGCAGCTCCTTGATCACGCTTGCTGCCATGTAGGCGACCGCGTTCCAAGATTGCTCATCGGCTAGCATCTGGTCGGTGAGGGTGTCCACACTCACTTCTGCAAGCGTCTCCCCTAGCCTCGTTCGTTCTTGCGAGAAGCGGGGGCATACAAAGAAGACGTGCTCTGCATCCTCGTCGACTCCAGGCCCGCAGCAGCTTCAATACGGGTCGTCAGCATGCCTAAAGCAATGCAGGTACTGCTTGAAGCAGCCATGCCCCGTCAGCAGTTGGCCCAAATAATGGTCCATTTGGCCGTGCCTTCTTCGCAGCCATGGGCTTAGCTGGGGAAGGAGACGTCTGGTCCACCTCCCTTTTGCCGCTTGGTCCCAGCGCCGTTGCCACTGGGCTATAGTGCGCTCTCGCCGCTCGCTGGCTACCTCCACTCCGCTCTGCCGCTCAGCTGCCAGGTGATCCAGTGGGACCATGCCTGCCACAATAAGTGCGGCGTCTTCAGACACCGTCCGGAAGCAGCATGTAACCCTCAGGGCACAGCGTCGGTATGCGCTTCTGCAGTCTCTGCTGTATGTGGAAACCATCATTGCTGGTGCCCACACTGCTGATCCATATAAGATTATGGAGGTGACCACCCCAGCGATGAGCTGCCTGCTACGCTGCCGTGGTCCCCCTGTATTGGCCATCATCCTGCTTATGGCCAATAAGCAGTCGCTTTTGCGCTGGCGTATTCCAGGTGGGCCTTGAAGTTCCGATCCAGGTCCATCATTACCCCTAGGTACTTTAGCGCAGGCTTGGTCCTGATGATCGTGCTACCGACTCTCACGCATGCCTGCTCGACCTTTTTTCTGCTGCTCATTAGCACAGCCTCCGTCTTCTTCTCCGCCAATGCTAGCCCGTTGGCTGCGAGCCAGGCCACTATCATCCAGACTGCTACGTTGGTTTTCTCCTCTACGTCTCTTACGTGTTTCGACACTGTCACCAGTGCTATGTCGTCGGCGAAGCCCACCAGGGTGCACCCTTCCGGTAATGTAAGCGCAGGATATCGTCATACATCACGTTCCACAGTATCGGCCCTAGGACCGAGCCCTGTGGGACGCCTCCGGTGATTTGGTGATGTTCTGCTCCTTCTTCCGTGTCGTAGATCAGGACGCGGTCCGTGGAATAGCTTCGCAGTCCGTGTGATTTGCTCAGATATACCCCTCCTGGTCAGGGCCTATAGGATGCTCTTCCAGCTGGCAGAGTTGAAGGCGTTTCGTACGTCTAGTGCACATACTAGGCAGTACTTTTTGTCGCCTCCAGCCCATCGCGTTCCTGCCATGGCTTCCCTGGCAAGGTTTGTCACCATCTCGATGGCGTCAATGGTGCTCCTCTGCTTGCGGAACCCGAATTGGAGGTCGGAAAGTCCGCGACGCTCAGCCAGTTCCGCCTCCAGTCGGTTACATACCATCCTCTCGAAAATCTTGCCCATGGTATCCAGCATGCACAGCGGCCGGTATGACGATGGGTCGTTGAGCTCTTTGCCTGGCTTGGATATCAGAACCAGCCTTTGCCGTTTCCATGCTCGTGGGACTGTCCGCTCCGCTAGGCACTGGGTGTACATTGTGGCGAATGCTTCCGGATGGGCTCTAATTATGCATTTTAGTGCTGCATTAGGGACTCCATCTGGACCTGCCGCTTTCCCGATCTTCAGCTTACCCGTGGCCTCCAGTACTTCTCTGGCAGTGATGATGGTGGTGGTGTCCCTCAGGCTAGCTCCTTCTACCCTAGCTTCCTCTTGTAAGGGTGGTTGTCTAGGGAATAGGGTGCCGACTATCTCTCTCATATGCACCGGATCCTTGGGCATAGGCTGTCTGTTTAATCTCCCCATGACTAGTTTGTATGCTCCACCAAAAGGTTCCGCATCGGCCGCATCGCAGAGCTCCTTGAAGCATTTGAGTTTGCTGCTTCTGATGGCCTCCTTCAGCTCTTTTCTTTTGGCCTTGAATGCCGCGCCATTTCTGCCAAATTGGGCGGAGCCTCTTGCTCGCTGGTAGGCACGCCGAGCTGCGCAGCACTCCCTCCTGGCCTTGGCAATGTGCTCATCCAAGCACGGTACTGGCCGGTGCCTGCTTCCTCCGATCTTTCTTTTTTTCATGGCTGCATCACAGGCCGCTTTGACGGTCCTGTAAACGGCAAGCGCGGGTGCTTCAGCATCCCCGGCGGCGCTTAGGTTTTCTGCTGCCGAGAGGAGCGCGGCTCTGCTCAGGCTTTCCTCCTTGTACCCGGCCTGGAGCGCCCGCTGTATCCTTGTTGTGTTCCTGGGTGCAAAGGTTTCCGCCATTACGGCTAAGTGGTCGCTATGGGTTTAAGCACTCAGCACTTGCCACTTCGCGTGGCGTGCGAGCTCTGGGCTTGCAAGGGTGAGGTCTATAATAGACTCCCGCCCTGCTTTGCTGAACGTTGGTGTGGTTCCTGTGTTGAGGAGACAGACGTTCAGGCTTGCAAACTCGTCCAGGAGCGATGTCCCACGGGGTGTGTTCTTGGCGCTGCCCCAAGTAGTGGCCCAGGCGTTAAAGTCGCCCGCTTAGCTCTCACATATCCCCCTCTGGATGCTCTGTGGGTAAGCTGGCCTGGTTGTGGGCCACAGCTCCAGATTGCTGCTCCTCCGTCTGAGCTTTGCTGCCAGACTCCTTCGTGTTTTTTGCCGTACGGCTCGCTGAGTAGCGCTATGTCGATCTTCTGCTCCAGGACTGTTTGCGCCAACAGATCCTGAGCAGCTCGGCAGTGGTTTAGGTTGAGCTGCAGAAGCTTAACCATCAACCAGTTTTGCTAGTGCCTTCTTATACTCAGGGCAGCTGCGGCTGAGGGCCGAGTGGGCTGCTGAGCGGACGTCTCCTGGCTTGCCAGCGCATAGTATGCACATTGGCGGGTTGTTGCACTGGTTGTGCTTGTGCCCCTCCCCACCACATTTGTAGCATGCATTGCTTGACACAGGCCGCTTGGATCTGCACCTGGCTGCAGTGTGTCTATAGGCCATGCACTTGAAGCAGCGGGTTGGCGCAGACAACCCAGCCGATTCGAACTTTTCCGAGCTCCAGGAGCTTCTTTGCGAGTGCGGGCTGAAGGTTCAGCGTAGCTACCTGCGTTGCGCCATATGCTTTCCGCATGTACGGCACTGCTCCTTGTGTTAAGTCGCCGTCGATCGCTGCAGCTATGGCCTCACATACCTCGTCGCCTGTCGTGAGCCCTTCTATGTTGAGTACCTCAACCGCGACTGTCTCCTGCATGGCCTTCACGGCTGCCTTGTCCCCAAGCGCTGCCTGGATGGCCATCTGCAGCTCCTGGGTGGCGGGGTCTAAAGATTGTTGCATCCTTAGAAGCAGCTCGCCCGAGGCTGTCTTCCTGATGCCCTGACCCTTGTTTTTGAGGCTCTGGAGCGTTGGTGCTGCCTTCACCAGTTTGAGGATGTCGGCGTATGATGCCTCCTCGGTGCATTTGACCAGCACTGCGTCTGGTCGGCCTGTCTGCTTGCGTTTCGCACGCCTGCCTCTCACCTCACTCCACTTCTGTGTAGGGTTGGTGTCTTCCGCCTTGCCGCACTGCATCTTGGTTTCCTCTTGTCGGGTGGCGTCAGCTTGGTGTCCTTGCCTGGGCCTTCCGCGCGCGCTCTACTCCTCAGTTCGTGGTGTTGCCTCGCTCTTGTGGGCTCCTGATGCCGTTTGCGTCACCTTAGTCGCACTGGGCTTGGTCATCCTGGGTAGGGGGCCAGTTGGGCCTGCAGTGTGATCATGGTACTGGCATCCTCCTGGCGCTGCCCTTTTATCCTCTGGCGCCTGCAGATGGGATTTGACTTCCACTTGCAACTCCTACATGCGTGCTACCATCTTCTTGATGGCCATGCTGATCGACCTCTGGCTCTTCTCGTTCATCTGGTAGAGTAGGTCGTCCAGGATTGCGCCAATCTCGTCTATGTCCTGTAAGCAGTTCCTGCTTCGCTTGAGGGGGGGGGGGGGGGGGGGGTTGTCTCCCGCTACTCGATGGTGTAGGGGGTCCCTCGGCCTCTTCAGAGTATCAGTGCCCTTGCCGCCGTCCTGCGTGGCCCCACTGGCACAGCTGTGCAACGAGCTCTGCTTCATTGGCGGTGCTAAAGCTGCTTGTGGCGGTGTTCGGGCCACCTTTGAGGCTTTTTGGAAAGCCATTGCTCCTTGGCTTGTAGCGAATTTCGCTTCGTCGGCCAAGTGTGCCACCGGCGAAGCAGGAGTGTTGACATGTATGAGTGTGTGCGTGTGGGATGGGCTACCACTGCACCGTTTCTATCTCCGGACTACGAACGCCGCTCAGTAGACAATGAGCAGGTTGTTCTCATTGAAGCCGGCGGAGTGTCCGGCGTTGCGTACAATGAAACAGGATCCATCGAAGTGCATGCGCTTCTCATTGCGACTACAAAGGACAGAACAGAACGGAAGTTAGCAGAGCAGGATCACGGGCGAGGGGGAGGGGGAGGTTGAGAGCATCGGTTTGACACTCACCGAACAAACAGATGCGAGGTCTTGCCCAGAGAGGCAGTGCAATGGATGCCAGGTGTGGTCAAAGTGGCCGATCCATTGCCGAGACTGGTGCGAATCAAGCACTTGTTGTCCACACGAGTGACCTTCACTAGGCCATCGGCTGCCTGGGTGATGCGAAATCCGTTTATGTCATAGATCTCAGTGCCATCCTCGGTACAGGTGTAAGCTGAATTGGCAATCACGTCATGGGCTTCAGCCATATAAGAGGGACCATGCCGCGAGTCGCTGCGAGAAGTTCGGGAATTAAATCGAAATTAGCCTAATAAGAAGCGATGCAATTGGCCGGGGGACTCACTCATAGAACACTGCCAGGGTGTAGTCCTTGGTCAGATCGGTGAAAGTGTCGGTTGTGGTGCGCGTCCCGGCTGTGTCCACCAGGTAGATGAGAGCGCACGCCTCGCTGGTGAAGTTCACACCCTTGTACCACATCTTGGCATAGCGACTGTAATGGGAAGATAATTCAAAGGATTCAAATATGCCACGTTGGGGTAAGGGCCATTCCCACTCACACAAAGTTATTGCCCTTCATGCCGTCGTAGGTGACTATTTCGACTTTAGCGCCGCTCTGCAAGATGCGTCCATTGGGGTGGATCAAAGCCGAGTTACTGCAGTTGCGTGATAGAGCAACTGCCACCATGCTGCGCTGATTGAGCACGCGCACCGCCTTGTCCAGAGTCATGTCAATGCTGCCCCATGCAAAGAAAGGTATTAACATTAGGAGTCGGTCTTAAAGAAGAGCCAAGGGGCTGGGGGCGTCCACACTCACCGCACGCCATCGCGGAGGCGCAACTGGATGGTGCCGCTCGTCATGGCAATAGGTCCAGAGCCGGGACATGCCGGCGGTGTGTGGTTCTCGAGCTCGAAGTTGCGTGTGCTGCTCACGCGTGCCAAGGCGTATGGTGGAGGGGGCATTGGAGACGGCAACTGTTGGGAATTCTGAGATTGAGCATAGAATCGGCTAGATTTACAGATATGCAGGAGCCCCTTACCAGGCAGTAGTTCTGCTCGTTGTCGAAGCCATAGGTGGGCGTGGCATTGTAGCGCCCTGTGAGTGCCTTGCCGCTGTGCGCCATTTTGCCAGCGTCTATTTCCTGCATATTCCCTGGCCCGTACTGGGGAGGGCTGGAAATGTGTATGCCCGGCAGTTGGACGTATGGACGGGCCGACTGACTGCCGACGGGGTAATTGGCGCACTCCTTGGAAATGCCGCTGGTGATGGTGTTGGTGCCAACGGTGGCACTGCTAGCGAGACTGGAGCTGCTGCCGCGATCCATGTGGCCCACGGAGTCCGTGCCGGAGGACAGCGAGATGTTGCTCATGCGTTGGGACAGCTGCCCCCCAGTCATGCCGACACGCAAGCTTGCTTGCTAAGGGAGGGGGGATGAGAAGGCGAGAGGTAGTAGCGGAAGTTAGATCCGGAAGGAAATGAAGAGTTGAGGAAGTGAAAGTGCCAGAAAATAATTGAATACCGGCAGGAGAGAAAACGACAGATACGAGAGAAAGTGTCAGCAGCGCAGAAATCGAATGACTTTGCAACTGTTGCTAACATTCTGTCGACATTCTGTTAACGCATGCATATACATACATACATACATATATGTATTTACATACGTGTGTGCGTTTTTCCCAATTTGCATTTGATTTTTATAGAAATTAACCAAACTATTTTGAATAGTATTAGAAGAGAAGAGAAGAGGGGGGAATAGAGAAGGATAATTCGAATATTAAAGTCGGAAAGTAAGAGAGCAATGGTGGAAAAGAGCGAGACGGAAAATAAGAAGGTCTGAAATAACAGGAGAGGGCAATGAGGTGATGTGGCAATGCTGCTCTTGCCGAGCTGTTAAGACTGCGGCGGCTGTTAACTCGCTGTTGATACCCTGCTAGCGCGATGGTGCGGCAGTTTTGTAAAACAAAATGTCTGAAAATTGAAGAAACTTTCACGTTATTGCTTGGAATTTCACTTACCGGCGATGGGTTGTTGGTGTAGACGGAGCGCTGGCGCACCCCGTTGGGCGGCTTGGTGGGCGAGCGCAAGATGTTGTTGATTTTGTCGTTCATCTGAGCACGCGACAAGAAGTCCTCGGCATTGAAGATCCCCACACGGGCGCCCTTCGGGCTGCTTACTTGCGAGACCGGCTCCTGCTGGGAAGTCTCGCAGTCCGATGACTGGCACTGCGCCTTCTTGGTGCTGACCTTGGGCTCAACGGACTTCGGCTCGGTGACCATTTTGATTTGGCAACTTTTTTCTTCTCGCCCTTTCTTTTCGTCAAGTGAGTTCACAAAACCGGCGTTTGTGTGTGCGTGCGTGTGTTCGTATGTGCGGCAAATGCGAAATTTTTCACTTTAAATATGTGTGAACTTACTTGAGAACACGCGCGTGCTAAATACAGTTTTAGAATATTTTGTTCGACACTTCTCACTACGACTCTGAGAGGAATTTTAATTTTTATATTTAATTTTCCACTTTACATGAGCCTTACATGAGATTTTCACACTGAAAGTCGTCGCCTGCTCAAACCGGAATTCAAAGTGAAAAGCAGAGCTGTCTCCCGATTATAATCGGAGCGATATTCAGGGCTGCATTTCAATGTTGTATGGATGTAGATCAGATACTAATTACTGTACATTTTCGTATTATTAATGGTACTCCGTGGCTTGAGTCTTGAGCTTCACAAAAAAATGGTTTACCAAATTACCAAATGGTTAAATGGTAAAATGTTTAATTCGTACACTGCTCATTTTCACCTTGTTCGATCCTTTCGGATTGCTGTAAAGAAAATTTACCAAATACAATTCGTTCACAGACTTGCATTAAGGCGCCGCACTGACGCTGATCTATCCACAAGCCTGGAAAAAAGTATTGACCCGTCATCGTTTTGGCCCAAAGTAACTTCATTCTGGTCATGGCTATTTGTGGAATACTTCTGGCAGTCTTAATTTAATTTGGATCTCTTCCATAAACTGCGTGCACTGCAACTCTCTCTTCCCTAACTCCTCTCAAATCTGATTTCCTATAGATTATTAATTGGTACTTTGTATCGTTGCCCAACTAGAAATGGATTTAAGTCAGCCTAATCCTATTTCACGCTTTTAGAGTCGGACAAATGAAGTTTGCCAGCATCAAAGTCAAGCAAAATCGAATTAAGCAATAGGCGCCGCTCCCAACAGCATCAAGCAGAAGCTTTAAAGCATATTAGAAAATTGAAAAGTCAGCCAAAAGAGTTGAACTTGGCCATGTAAAAGTACTGTGCTGTGTGCTCGATGGTGGCATAAAACTGAAAGTTTCAATTTTCTGAAGTGCACGCCTTGGCTCGAGAAGGTTGCGAAATGCCAAGTGTTAGTGCCAAAGGAGGCGGCTAAGCACGGAGGAGCCTCATCTTGGTGGGCTACTGCTGATGCAGTGTATCGCATATCTGCTTCGTCAGTTGGAATTTCTGGCATCATCCTTACGTGAGGGTAAACACTTGTGTCCTGGAATTTGCATGCCAAATATAATAGTGCTAGGTGCCCATTCATGTATGTACAAGCTAAGCTCTCTATAGCGGACACATGGTTCCAGTAATTCAATCCGTACTATCCATATAGTGTAAGTAGCGAATGTGTACAGCTTTTGTTAGATGTTTGGTTCTACCCAAATTGTCGGATATGTGCGGATAATGCTGGGGCTGTTGACAAATTAGCTAAAATTTAGAATTTGGCAGGCCCTGAAGGACGCCCGTCCGCGCTTGTGGCAATGAAAATTAGCTGAGACATCGCACGTCTGGTGTGTGGGGGAGTGTTATTGTTTTGCCACCTTGTAGTCTGGATCGTAGAGAACTATTGTCGAACGGTTCAGTTCAGTAGGCAACCCTGAACTTCATGCGAATCGATTGACAACTATATCCCCTAGCCTGCTCACATGATTGATGCTGGCTTTCACTTTTTCGGCTAGAGCGCTGCCCACGCAGCATGGCACAGCGAATATTCGCCAAAAAATTCTATCTCATTTTGCTTGTGACATATTTGAAATTTATTTTCGGTGCTGATGCTGCCACCCCAATGCTGTTGCTGTTGCTGTTGCAGCTGCATCTGCACCACCGCCCTGCACTGCATTGACTCAGTTTGAGAGTGAAAATAAAAAAGAACAGTTGGCAAATACTGTATTTATAGAAAATGCAATATGCATGGAATTCGAATGAAATACGGAAACTCATTTGTAAAAACCTACAATGCCTTGACCGGCTCCACCACCTCTTTTGTTGTCACTTACAGCAGCCGCAAGCGAACAAATTGGTTAACCTCCTTTTATTTTTTTCCTTTCCTTTTTTTGGTAGTACGAGTCCATATTTATGGTTCGTAAATGTGAATGTGGGATTTTTGTCGAGCCATTACCAATTGGACGGCCATTTACGGCAGGCAAAGGCAGAGAGGAAGCAGAATTGTGGTCTTTTTCTAGTTTGAATTGCTTGTTGATTATTTGCTTGCCACATTTTAATTAACTGGATTTCGTTTCGCAGAACGAATGTGTAACAGTAAGCTTTTGGCAGCGAGCACTGCTCTGAAATATTCTATCTATGCTCCAAGGGGATTTCATTTCCACTCGGTCGAATGCGAAATGTGGAAAAACTATTTTCGTCGACCCAAGACAACTCATGAAAGTGTCAGTGAACTTTGGCGCAGACAAATCCGGCCGAGACGGACCCAGACGGCCAAGACCCAGACCACACAGGGTGCGGGTGTAGCTGTGGGTGTGAGGAGCATGTGAAATTTTCAGAGCGGGGCCAACAAATGGGTTCAGCCTGGGTTTTGGGCAGCAATACATTTTGGCCTTCGCCATCCATAAATTTCCAGATCGCAACTTTGCTCTTCGGATTGCTTCGAGTTTATTGTACGTACTTTGGCCCCAGCAAATACGAGTATTTGAAGCCTTTGGCACGTACCTCTTTTATCCGAAAGTTGGCCCATTGAAGAGGCCTGGACTGGCACCAGCTGTTCATTTCTGTTAGGCCGTTGCCAAGTGGATTAGCGCAAATATTTTAAATTTCTGTTGGTCGGTCCACAGACAAGAGTGCTGAGAGGCTTTACTTTGCGGCTTAATTAAACTCAATTATAATCGTGTTGACACTTTTGTTATTCTGTATTCTGTAGTTGTTTTTGTTGGGGCGAAAGCAAATTAAAACTTCAAACTTGATAAATGCCGAGTGCGAACAAAACTTCTGCTCCATTATGGATTGTTTTACCTGAAGATTAGTTGGGAATCTCGATTGCAATTACTCCAACGAATCTCATTGCCGGAGAGTGGTCCAACCACAGTAAATTTAATTGCTTTCGAGTGGGTTTCAATTACGCAAATTGCATTAGACATCACCACGCACGGATTCCCAATGAATCCAAACATATAGTACTCTTAGCTGTATATTATTTATGAATCGGATCAAGCTATCGGCCTTGCCAGCTGTACCTAGCCTAAGTTTTGCCCCAATCGGTGTAGGAATTCCCTCTTGCTGCATCGCAAAACATCACCAAATGTCAGAAAAGGTGTCCATTCTTTATCCTCCAAGGCTGCCGCACTTTGACCTGCCTGCTCTACTCAGGTGGAGGCTGGTGTGATTGATTTGATTGCTGTCACCGACTGGGATGACAATCCATCCAATTCAATGAGCTACTCACTTTCGCCTCGAGTTTGTCCTGGGTCTTCCAGCTGTCCTTTGAAGTCCTCGTCAGAGGTATCGCTCCCGGGCGAAATGAAATTCGTTTACATTTTTTATCAACTTTAAGTGGAAGATTATGGAGGGCACTTCGTGCTGGTTTTCGTACAACTTACCCCTGGGAACGTTTTCATAATTTTCTACCTCCAACATTGCCATTCATTTCCCATTAAATGTGCCGTGCCCCAGGACGGCTCCCAGGACCCCCAGGGCGGCGGAAGATGTGCATTTATCCATTACCGTTGACGTTGCTGTCGACTCTCCTCTCCGCTCGAATCACCCGGTTAAAATGTAATTATCCTGCCTGGACTCGGCACTCCATGGCGTTGCATTCCACGTCTGAAATTCAGCCATGTCTTAATAGCCGGAAATCGAGTTGACTTGCCCTATGCCCTGGCCAAATGCATGTGGAATGAACTCGTTCGGAGAGTTATGGCTGTGAATTCAAGTTAATTGAATATCTATAGACGTGCATGGTGCCGAAGCAGAGGGGCCTCGCATAATTGTCGGCTCATTAAACGATAATGCAGGAAAATTGATGCCCGGCCTTTTTCCATTCCATTCCTCATTTTTGGGGGAAATTGAATTTCATAAACTTTCCGATGAATAACAGGGTTGCGGGGAGCCTCCCCAAGGAAGTTCCCAGCAGCAATTAGTGCGCTCTGTCTCGGGAGTGCCCGGATTCGGAAGTGGAAGGAGCCCCGAGAAGCGGCAGGAACGTGGCCGAAGTCACCGGTTTGCCGTTCCTTGCCGTGCCGTGCGTCATCTGGTGAAAATCGAAACCAAAAAGTTTGCTTATGCTTAGAATGCCAGCGAAATTGCTGGCAGGAGGTGGAGTGGGAGCTGGGAGCTGGGAGGCTTGGGGGCTTGGATGCTGGCAGGATGCGGCTCTCTCTGATGCCATTGACATCAGCAACACGGCCACGGCTGTTGTCATTCAAGTGTTCTAATCAATTCTGATTTAATTTTACGCCCAATTAAGTGTGAAAAGCTTTTGATGTTGGGCACACGGGTGCGAGCGGCAAATGGATGCAGACAAGGACCCGCAGGGGCACAGTCACACAAGCGTGAGCATTGAATATGCCACAGATACATATGTGGGATCGGTCCTTTGCTCGCACGAGTCCCAGTTAGGCTCTCACACTTGAATTAAGCCATTCCAGACATCAATATTTTGATCCTTCCCTGGTGTACTTACCGCTGCTTCTGTATCCACGCTGTGGCTATCGCACCCGCTCTCACTGCTCCACGCTTTCACACACTTTCCGTATGCATCTCTCTTTCTCTCTCTTTGTGTATCTCTAAACATGGAACAACTTTCTTCTTATGACAGAGACAGACGTGGCAGATAGTTCCGCCAAGACATTATCCAATAATCTTTATCAACAGCCACAGCCAGCGCTGTAGCATCCGCGCCGCGTGCCTACCTCCACCTCCAGCTCCAGGTTAAGTTTGTTGGAAACTTTAGTCTGCATGACAGTCGATCCGATATCCCTGTGCATTTGGATTTGTTTGCAGGTAACGACAAGGCTCAAGACATTTTACTAATTAAGTATCAATGTACTTTTCCTTCCATTTGCCTAATTTACCGCTGTCAACAGCAAGACAAACAATATTGTAGTCCAAAAGAGTGTACACACTGGCCGCTCAGGGTTGTCAATTTACGATCGTAAATGTGCGATTAAAAATTCAACGAAATATTTGTATCCCCGCGAAGCTTGGTTTTTGGAGATCAAAAAGGTCTTCCATATCCCGATGTCTCCGAAGATAGGGCTTATCCGAAGTCCCTTCAAAATGGAAGAGCGTAATCCGCTTTTACATTAAATCGGATAGCGGCAGATATTCAAATTTATTTTCTTGGAAATCCTCACAGAAATTTAAATGATTAAATTCCAAGTGCTCTTAAAGATGGGAAACCGAACCAAACTGTCGTCTAGGGCCTGAAATTGTCCAACTCCTGATGGAACTTCAGGTGACGGCGTAAACGCCAAGCTCCGCCTAAGGGGAGCCAGGAGGGCCCATGGAGTGGGGCCATAAAACAATTTTGTTGTAAATTTACGATACCCCCGGCCATGTATGACAGAAGGTACATAAATACTCAAACACATAAAGGCACGGGGCAGGAGGCAGTCGACATTTTCTTTCCACCAAGAAATTAGCAAAGGATGGAGGGTAGGAAACGAAACGAGCTCCATTGCTCCACCATTCTTTTGGAGGAATAAATTAATTTATTGAATGAACAGATTGCATTTTAAATTTATTATACTTCCATAGTATTGATTTTGGGGCACATGAATTTCTCTTTACATGATAGAAAATTTAGGTGTTGGAGATTGACGTAAGGCTAATCCCGGTTTTTCACACTGGGCTTAACTTTGTATTATAATTGGACACCCCATCGTATTTATGTATATATTAAGCCTATGTTTTGTGTTTGTATGGGGGTTTCTTTCATTGTACTCCTCACAGGACAAGTGTCTTTTAATCAAATTACAATTGGGGTTAATTTAATAAACTCTCACTTTCTACCTTTCACAGGATCTGTTCTATCTTTCATGTGTGTCCTGTGGCTGTTTTAACTGTGGCTGGCGCTGTGCTACTTGCAAATAATTCACTTTCTTTTGCCTCTTGTAAAGAGTGTGCGGTGTGTGTGATTATGGGTTACGTGTTCGAGTGTCTGTATGCTACGGGTGTGGATGAACATTATTGGATTGCATTGAAAGAACTGGTAGCTTAGAAATAATGTATCGGCACTGGCGTTACGTTGCCTAAACGTAACGCCCAAGAGAACTAGTCCTCTGATCTACTATAACTGTTGAATACACCTTGCTTAATCAGACACACCAACTGTGCATAATTTTGTAAATTTTTTTTTGGGAGATATTTCTTTAAACTTTTTTTTCTTGAGTTTTGCCATTTTTAAAGTCTATCAAACAAAATTTAGAACTGAGCTGCGTAAAAGAAACAATTTAGAAGAACTGAAAAAGCCGAAATGGAAACGAGCAGAAAAACGATGTTTCTTTTTTTGAACACCAAACGCTGGCACGGCCCTGTTCGATTCGATTCGGCTCTGATTGGTTCCGCTTCAGCTTGAGATCGGTCTGATTTGGCCAACTGATTTGGGGAAGCAAGAAAGCGCTCCCGATTTGCAATAACAACTAGTAATACACGCATATATACGGCATGATATATATGTAGGCAATGGTAAACGAAAGACAACTAGTATTCCCTGGGGGTTGGTGGTGTGGTTGTGTTGCGCCCATGTCGAGCAATCGGAACCCAGATAGGACTGGGCTGAGTTCCTTCGCTGAGGTGTGTGTGTGTGGTGTGGTGTGGTGCTGGTTTTTGTACGAACATATTTGCTTTCTAACTTATTTCCCAAATTGATTTTGATATTCCTAAATTCCGGGATCCTAACTGAATCCCTCTCTCCACGTCAAGGTCCCTCAAGTGTGCTGCTGTAGGTGTCTATGTATGTGTTCCAGGTGAAATGTGTTGACATGTGTGAGTGTGTGCGTGTGGGATGGGCTACCACTGCGCCGTTTCTATCTCCGGACTACGAACGCCGCTCAGTAGACAATGAGCAGGTTGTTCTCATTGAAGCCGGCGGAGTGTCCGGCGTTGCGTACAATGAAACAGGATCCATCGAAGTGCATGCGCTTCTCATTGCGACTACAAAGGACAGAACAGAACGGAAGTTAGCAGAGCAGGATGATGGGCGAGGGGGAGGGGGAGGTTGAGAGCATCGGTTTGACACTCACCGAACAAACAGATGCGAGGTCTTGCCCAGAGAGGCAGTGCAATGGATGCCAGGTGTGGTCAAAGTGGCCGATCCATTGCCGGGACTGGTGCGAATCAAGCACTTGTTGTCCACACGAGTGACCTTCACTAGGCCATCGGCTGCCTGGGTGATGCGAAATCCGTTTATGTCATAGATCTCAGTGCCATCCTCGGTACAGGTGTAAGCTGAATTGGCAATCACGTCATGGGCTTCAGCCATATAAGAGGGACCATGCCGCGAGTCGCTGCGAGAAGTTCGGGAATTAAATCGAAATTAGCCAAATGGAATTGTGGTCTTTTTCTAGTTTGAATTGCTTGTTGATTATTTGCTTGCCACATTTTAATTAACTGGATTTCGTTTCGCAGAACGAATGTGTAACAGTAAGCTTTTGGCAGCGAGCACTGCTCTGAAATATTCTATCTATGCTCCAAGGGGATTTCATTTCCACTCGGTCGAATGCGAAATGTGGAAAAACTATTTTCGTCGACCCAAGACAACTCATGAAAGTGTCAGTGAACTTTGGCGCAGACAAATCCGGCCGAGACGGACCCAGACGGCCAAGACCCAGACCACACAGGGTGCGGGTGTAGCTGTGGGTGTGAGGAGCATGTGACATTTTCAGAGCTGGGCCAACAAATGGGTTCAGCCTGGGTTTTGGGCAGCAATACATTTTGGCCTTCGCCATCCATAAATTTCCAGATCGCAACTTTGCTCTTCGGATTGCTTCGAGTTTATTGTACGTACTTTGGCCCCAGCAAATACGAGTATTTGAAGCCTTTGGCACGTACCTCTTTTATCCGAAAGTTGGCCCATTGAAGAGGCCTGGACTGGCACCAGCTGTTCATTTCTGTTAGGCCGTTGCCAAGTGGATTAGCGCAAATATTTTAAATTTCTGTTGGTCGGTCCACAGACAAGAGTGCTGAGAGGCTTTACTTTGCGGCTTAATTAAACTCAATTATAATCGTGTTGACACTTTTGTTATTCTGTATTCTGTAGTTGTTTTTGTTGGGGCGAAAGCAAATTAAAACTTCAAACTTGATAAATGCCGAGTGCGAACAAAACTTCTGCTCCATTATGGATTGTTTTACCTGAAGATTAGTTGGGAATCTCGATTGCAATTACTCCAACGAATCTCATTGCCGGAGAGTGGTCCAACCACAGTAAATTTAATTGCTTTCGAGTGGGTTTCAATTACGCAAATTGCATTAGACATCACCACGCACGGATTCCCAATGAATCCAAACATATAGTACTCTTGACTGTATATTATTTATGAATCGGATCAAGCTATCGGCCTTGCCAGCTGTACCTAGCCTAAGTTTTGCCCCAATCGGTGTAGGAATTCCCTCTTGCTGCATCGCAAAACATCACCAAATGTCAGAAAAGGTGTCCATTCTTTATCATCCAAGGCTGCCGCACTTTGACCTGCCTGCTCTACTCAGGTGGAGGCTGGTGTGATTGTTTTGATTGCTGTCACCGACTGGGATGACAATCCATCCAATTCAATGAGCTACTCACTTTCGCCTCGAGTTTGTCCTGGGTCTTCCAGCTGTCCTTTGAAGTCCTCGTCAGAGGTATCGCTCCCGGGCGAAATGAAAGTCGTTTACATTTTTAATCAACTTTAAGTGGAAGATTATGGAGGGCACTTCGTGCTGGTTTTCGTACAACTTACCCCTGGGAACGTTTTCATAATTTTCTACCTCCAACATTGCCATTCATTTCCCATTAAATGTGCCGTGCCCCAGGACGGCTCCCAGGACCCCCAGGGCGGCGGAAGATGTGCATTTATCCATTACCGTTGACGTTGCTGTCGACTCTCCTCTCCGCTCGAATCACCCGGTTAAAATGTAATTATCCTGCCTGGACTCGGCACTCCATGGCGTTGCATTCCACGTCTGAAATTCAGCCATGTCTTAATAGCCGGAAATCGAGTTGACTTGCCCTATGCCCTGGCCAAATGCATGTGGAATGAACTCGTTCGGAGAGTTATGGCTGTGAATTCAAGTTAATTGAATATCTATAGACGTGCATGGTGCCGAAGCAGAGGGGCCTCGCATAATTGTCGGCTCATTAAACGATAATGCAGGAAAATTGATGCCCGGCCTTTTTCCATTCCATTCCCCATTTTTGGGGGAAATTGAATTTCATAAACTTTCCGATGAATAACAGGGTTGCGGGGGAGCCTCCCCAAGGAAGTTCCCAGCAGCAATTAGTGCGCTCTGTCTCGGGAGTGCCCGGATTCGGAAGTGGAAGGAGCCCCGAGAAGCGGCAGGAACGTGGCCGAAGTCACCGGTTTGCCGTTCCTTGCCGTGCCGTGCGTCAGCTGGGGAAAATCGAAACCAAAAAGTTTGCTTATGCTTAGAATGCCAGCGAAATTGCTGGCAGGAGGTGGAGTGGGAGCTGGGAGCTGGGAGGCTTGGGGGCTTGGATGCTGGCAGGATGCGGCTCTCTCTGATGCCATTGACATCAGCAACACGGCCACGGCTGTTGTCATTCAAGTGTTCTAATCAATTCTGATTTAATTTTACGCCCAATTAAGTGTGAAAAGCTTTTTATGTGGTGCACACGGGTGCGAGCGGCAAATGGATGCAGACAAGGACTCGCAGGGGCGCAGTCACACAAGCGTGAGCATTGAATATGCCACAGATACATATGTGGGGTCGGTCCTTTGCTCGCACGAGTCCCAGTTAGGCTCTCACACTTGAATTAAGCCATTCCAGACATCAATATTTTGATCCTTCCCTGGTTGTGCTATTTGTACTTACCGCTGCTTCTGTATCCACGCTGTGGCTATCGCACCCGCTCTCACTGCTCCACGCTTTCACACACTTTCCGTATGCATCTCTCTTTCTCTCTCTTTGTGTATCTCTAAACATGGAACAACTTTCTTCTTATGACAGAAACAGACGTGGCAGATAGTTCGAAGACATTATCCAATAATCTTTATCAACAGCCACAGCCAGCGCTGTAGCATCCGCGCCGCGTGCCTACCTCCACCTCCAGCTCCAGGTTAAGTTTGTTGGAAACTTTAGTCTGCATGACAGTCGATCCGATATCCCTGTGCATTTGGATTTGTTTGCAGGTAACGACAAGGCTCAAGACATTTTACTAATTAAGTATCAATGTACTTTTCCTTCCATTTGCCTAATTTACCGCTGTCAACAGCAAGACAAACAATATTGTAGTCCAAAAGAGTGTACACACTGGCCGCTCAGGGTTGTCACGTTACGATAAAATAAAAACAGCTGTGTCGTAAATGTGCGATTAAAAATTCAACGAAATATTTGTATCCCCGCGAAGCTTGGTTTTTGGAGATCAAAAAGGTCTTTCATATCCCGATGTCTCCGAAGATAGGGCTTATCCGAAGTGCCTTCAAAATGGAAGAGCGTAATCCGCTTTTACATTAAATCGGATAGCGGCAGATATTCAAATTTATTTTCTTGGAAATCCTCACAGAAATTTAAATGATTAAATTCCAAGTGCTCTTAAAGATGGGAAACCGAACCAAACTGTCGTCTAGGGCCTGAAATTGTCCAACTCCTGATGGAACTTCAGGTGACGGCGTAAACGCCAAGCTCCGCCTAAGGGGAGCCAGGAGGGCCCATGGAGTGGGGCCATAAAACAATTTTGTTGTAAATTTACGATACCCCCGGCCATGTATGACAGAAGGTACATAAATACTCAAACACATAAAGGCACGGGGCAGGAGGCAGTCGACATTTTCTTTCCACCAAGAAATTAGCAAAGGATGGAGGGTAGGAAACGAAACGAGCTCCATTGCTCCACCATTCTTTTGGAGGAATAAATTAATTTATTGAATGAACAGATTGCATTTTAAATTTATTATACTTCCATAGTATTGATTTTGGGGCACATGAATTTCGCTTTACATAATAGAAAATTTAGGTGTTGGAGATTGACGTAAGGCTAATCCCGGTTTTTCACACTGGGCTTAACTTTGTATTATAATTGGACATCTTATCGTACTTATGTATATATTAAGCCTATGTTTTGTGTTTGTATGGGGGTTTCTTTCATTGTCCTCCTCACAGGACAAGTGTCTTTTAATCAAATTACAATTGGGGTTAATTTAATAAACTCTCACTTTCTACCTTTCACAGGATCTGTTCTATCTTTCATGTGTGTCCTGTGGCTGTTTTAACTGTGGCTGGCGCTGTGCTACTTGCAAATAATTCACTTTCTTTTGCCTCTTGTAAAGAGTGTGCGGTGTGTGTGATTATGGGTTACGTGTTCGAGTGTCTGTATCCACGGGTGTGGATGAACATTATTGGATTGCATTGAAAGAACTGGTAGCTTAGAAATAATTTATCGGCACTGGCGTTACGTTGCCTAAACGTAACGCCCAAGAGAACTAGTCCTCTGATCTACTATAACTGTTGAATACACCTTGCTTAATCAGACGCACCAACTGTGCATAATTTTGTAAATTTTTTTTTGGGAGATATTTCTTTAAACTTTTTTTTCTTGAGTTTTGCCATTTTTAAAGTCTATTAAACAAAATTTAGAACTGAACTGCGTAAAAGAAACAATTTAGAAGAACTGAAAAAGCCGAAATGGAAACGAGCAGAAAAACGATGTTTCTTTTTTTGAACACCAAACGCTGGCACGGCCCTGTTCGATGCGATTCGGCTCTGATTGGTTCCGCTTCAGCTTGAGATCGGTCTGATTTGGCCAACTGATTTGGGGAAGCAGGAAGGCGCTCCCGATTTGCAATAACAACTAGTAATACACGCATATATACGGCATGGTATATATGTAGGCAATGGTAAACGAAAGTCAACTAGTATTCCCTGGGGGTTGGTGGTGTGGTTGTGTTGCGCCCATGTCGAGCAATCGGAACCCAGATAGGACTGGGCTGAGTTCCTTCGCTGAGGTGTGTGTGTGTGGTGTGGTGTGGTGCTGGTTTTTGTACGAACATATTTGCCTTCTAACTTATTTCCCAAATTGATTTTGATATTCCTAAATTCCGGGATCCTAACTGAATCCCTCTCTCCACATCAAGGTCCCTCAAGTGTGCTGCTGTAGGTGTCTATGTATGTGTTCCAGGTGAAATGTGTTGACATGTGTGAGTCTGTGCGTGTGGGATGGGCTACCACTGCGCCGTTTCTATCTCCGGACTACGAACGCCGCTCAGTAGACAATGAGCATGTTGTTCTCATTGAAGCCGGCGGAGTGTCCGGCGTTGCGTACAATGAAACAGGATCCATCGAAGTGCATGCGCTTCTCATTGCGACTACAAAGGACAGAACAGAACGAAAGTTAGCAGAGCAGGATGACGGGCGAGGGGAGGGGGAGGTTGAGAGCATCGGTTTGACACTCACCGAACAAACAGATGCGAGGTCTTGCCCAGAGAGGCAGTGCAATGGATGCCAGGTGTGGTCAAAGTGGCCGATCCATTGCCGGGACTGGTGCGAATCAAGCACTTGTTGTCCACACGAGTGACCTTCACTAGGCCATCGGCTGCCTGGGTGATGCGAAATCCGTTTATGTCATAGATCTCAGTGCCATCCTCGGTACAGGTGTAAGCTGAATTGGCAATCACGTCATGGGCTTCAGCCATATAAGAGGGACCATGCCGCGAGTCGCTGCGAGAAGTTCGGGAATTAAATCGAAATTAGCCAAATAAGAAGCGATGCAATTGGCCGGGGGGACTCACTCATAGAACACTGCCAGGGTGTAGTCCTTGGTCAGATCGGTGAAAGTGTCGGTTGTGGTGCGCGTCCCGGCTGTGTCCACCAGGTAGATGAGAGCGCACGCCTCGCTGGTGAAGCTCACACCCTTGTACCACATCTTGGCATAGCGACTGTAATGGGAAGATAATTCAAAGGATTCAAATATGCCACGTTGGGGTAAGGGCCATTCCCACTCACACAAAGTTATTGCCCTTCATGCCGTCGTAGGTGACTATTTCGACTTTAGCGCCGCTCTGCAAGATGCGTCCATTGGGGTGAATCAAAGCCGAGTTGCTGCAGTTGCGTGATAGAGCAACTGCCACCATGCTGCGCTGATTGAGCACGCGCACCGCCTTGTCCAGAGTCATGTCAATGCTGCTGTATTAACATTAGGGGTCGGTCTTAAAGAAGAGCCAAGGGGCTGTGGGCGTCCACACTCACCGCACGCCATCGCGGAGGCGCAACTGGATGGTGCCGTTCGTCATGGCAATGGGTCCAGAGCCGGGACATGCCGGCGGTGTGTGGTTCTCGAGCTCGAAGTTGCGTGTGCTGCTCACGCGTGCCAAGGCGTATGGTGGAGGGGGCATTGGAGACGGCAACTGTTGGGAATTCTGAGATTGAGCATAGAATCGGCTAGATTTACAGATATGCAGGAGCCCCTTACCAGGCAGTAGTTCTGCTCGTTGTCGAAGCCATAGGTGGGCGTGGCATTGTAGCGCCCTGTGAGTGCCTTGCCGTTGTGCGCCATTTTGCCAGCGTCTATTTCCTGCATATTTCCTGGCCCGTACTGGGGAGGGTTGGAAGTGTGTATGCCCGGCAGTTGGACGTATGGACCGACTGGCCGACTGCCGACGGGGTAATTGGCGCACTCCTTGGAAATGCCGCTGGTGATGGTGTTGGTGCCAACGGTGGCGCTGCTAGCGAGACTGGAGCTGCTGCCGCGATCCATGTGGCCCACGGAGTCCGTGCCGGAGGACAGCAAGATGTTGCTCATGCGTTGGGACAGCTGCCCCCCAGTCATGCCGACACGCAAGCTTGCTTGCTAAGGGAGGGGGGATGAGAAGGCGAGAGGTAGTAGCGGAAGTTAGATCCGGAGGGAAATGAAGAGGTGAGGAAGTGAAAGTGCCAGAAAATAATTGAATACCGGCAGGAGAGAAAACGACAGATACGAGAGAAAGTGTCAGCAGCGCAGAAATCGAATGACTTTGCAACTGTTGCTAACATTCTGTCGACATTCTGTTAACGCATGCATATACATACATACATACATATATGTATTTACATACGTGTGTGCGTTTTTCCCAATTTGCATTTGATTTTTATAGAAATTAACCAAACTATTTTGAATAGTATTAGAAGAGAAGTGAAGAGGGGGGAATAGAGAAGGAAAATTCGAATATTAAAGTCGGAAAGTAAGAGAGCAATGGTGGAAAAGAGCGAGACGGAAAATAAGAAGGTCTGAAATAACAGGAGAGGGCAATGAGGTGATGAGGCAATGCTGCTGTTGTCGAGCTGTTAAGACTGCGGCGGCTGTTAACTCGCTGTTGATACCCTGCTAGCGCGATGATGCGGCAGTTTTGTAAAACAAAATGCTTGGAATTTCACTTACCGGCGATGGGTTGTTGGTGTAGTCGGAGCGCTGGCGCACCCCGTTGGGCGGCTTGGTGGGCGAGCGCAAGATGTTGTTGATTTTGTCGTTCATCTGAGCACGCGACAAGAAGTCCTCGGCATTGAAGATCCCCACACGGGCGCCCTTCGGGCTGCTTACTTGCGAGACCGGCTCCTGCTGGGAAGTCTCGCAGTCCGATGACTAGCACTGCGCCTCCTTGGTGCTGACCTTGGGCTCAACGGACTTCGGCTCGGTGACCATTTTGATTTGGCAACTTTTTTCTTCTCGCTCTTTCTTTTCGTCAAGTGAGTTCACAAAACCGGCGTTTGTGTGTGCGTGCGTGTGTTCGTGTGTGCGGCAAATGCGAAATTTTTCACTTTAAATATGTGTGAACTTACTTGAGAACACGCGCGTGCTAAATACAGTCTTAGAATATTTTGTTCAACACTTCTCACTACGACTCTGAAAGGAGTTCCACTTTACATGAGCTCCGCTCGCTGGCACAATTTTCGAAAGGATGACTGTTCGGATTTTCACACTGAAAGTCGTCGCCTGCTCAAACCGGAATTCAAAGTGAAAAGCAGAGCTGTCTCCCGATTATAATCGGAGCGATATTCAGGGCTGCATTTCAATGTTGTATGGATGTAGATCAGATACTAATTACTGTACATTTTCGTATTATTAATGGTACTCCGTGGCTTGAGTCTTGAGCTTCACAAAAAAATGGTTTACCAAATTACCAAATGGTTAAATGGTAAAATGTTTAATTCGTACACTGCTCATTTTCACCTTGTTCGATCCTTTCGGATTCCTGTAAAGAAAATTTACCAAATACAATTCGTTCACAGACTTGCATTAAGGCGCCGCACTGACGCTGATCTATCCACAAGCCTGGAAAAAAGTATTGACCCGTCATCGTTTTGGCCCAAAGTAACTTCATTCTGGTCATGGCTATTTGTGGAATTCTTCTGGCAGTCTTAATTTAATTTGGATCTCTTCCATAAACTGCGTGCACTGCAACTCTCTCTTCCCTAACTCCTCTCAAATCTGATTTCCTATAGATTATTAATTGGTACTTTGTATCGTTGCCCAACTAGAAATGGATTTAAGTCAGCTTGAATGCATTTCCGTCGGCCTAATCCTATTTCACGCTTTTAGAGTCGGACAAATGAAGTTTGCCAGCATCAAAGTCAAGCAAAATCGAATTAAGCAATAGACGCTGCTCCCAACAGCATCAAGCAGAAGCTTTAAAGCATATTAGAAAATTGAAAAGTCAGCCAAAAGAGTTGCACTTGGCCATGTAAAAGTACTGTGCTGTGTGCTCGATGGTGGCATAAAACTGAAAGTTTCAATTTTCTGAAGTGCTCGCCTTGGCTCGAGAAGGTTGCGAAATGCCAAGTGTCAGTGCCAAAGGAGGCGGCTAAGCACGGAGGAGCCTCATCTTGGTGGGTTACTGCTGATGCAGTGTATCGCATATCTGCTTCGTCAGTTGGAATTTCTGGCATCATCTTTACGTGAGGGTACACACTTGTGTCCTAGAATTTGCATGCAAAATATAATAATATAATAATAGGTGCCCATTTATGTATGTAAATTAAATAGCTGCGGTAGCGGATTGTGTTTTTAAAAAGTTTTTATTTTACTTCTAACTTCACTGATATAGATTTAAGTAGAGGGTCACAAAGGATTCCGGGCAAAGAGTTTGCGCGATCTTAATTTTTAGCTCGACTTTGCGGTGTCGCTTCTGGATCAAGACTCACTTGAACTTTCTGATCTTTGCATTGTTGATCCCTTTCGGGAATAGTTTTTCTATAAACATTTCAATTGATTTCGCCATCCCGAGTATTGGATTTCGTCATCCAAAGAGAGAACTGTAAAATACCTAAAGTGCAGGATCTGCAGAAAGCCGGGAGTGAGATTGTTTATGAGAAGCCGGGTGTGGGAAAACATTGGTTTTCCATTTAGGCGAGTGTCAAAGATTGGGATTGCGGCGGGAGCCCTTGAGATTGTACATCTTAGAAATCAATTAGGCGGAGGCCCAAGATTGAAATTGTTTTCGTTTTGGAAAGCCAAGGATTGTTTACAACTCGTATAAGAGCTCAATAGAATTGGGTACCTTAACTCCCCCCATTCTTAAATGTTTCGTCCCGATACATTTTGAAGTTCTGATAGAGCTCTAATTTCTTCTGACAGTATTTGAATGTTGCTTTCCACTATTTCTTCTGACGGTATTCTTATTGATTTAATAAGTACAAATTTGGTTAATTTATAGCCGAAGTAAAATAACATTATCAATATCAAAATGATTAAGAATAATGTTGTTAATGGTAAGGCCGTATTACCTAATGTTATAAGGGGATTTAAAATATTAACATTATCAAAAGAAAATTGATTATCATTCGATTGTATATAATCAACTAATTCAAAATCGCTATATCTATGATGCGATATATATCTTAGAATTTTACCCTTATCATTTATGTGGGTTATATTATTTATTACAATTGTGTTGTTGAATATAAGGAGATACGATCCTAACAAAGTAGTATTGTCTACGATATTTTTGCCTGAAACTAATATGGCACCATCCTGAATGATGTCTATTTCTTTGTTTTTTTCCCTTTTTTTAGTGCAGTTGGCTTTAAAGCCATTAAGTAAATTGGTGAAACAGGTCTTCTTTAAATTTATTTGTGCGTAATTGTTAAAAGTTTCACTTTTAAAATTATTCATTAAATAGTATTTCTCCTTACATTCACAAACTTTTTCACTTATAACTAACATTCCATCATTTTGTGAGATGGCTCTTGCATGGTAAAACTTGCAAATATCTTTAATTTGAGGATATTTTATGTAAATGATTATTAAATCAGCATTTCGAATTATTTTAACCGTTGCAATGTCCAGCAGATCAGACAGTTCAACAGGATGTTTTTCATGCTTATAAATGTCCTCTATTTCGTTTTTATTTAAAATTTTTGTATTGAAAATGTTTACTTTTAAGAGGGTTATGGTATCAACTAAATTTAGTAGGTCAAAAGTTATTAATTTTAAACGATGCTTTCTCAGTATCGTTTCTTCATTGAAGATGACATTTTTTAATGAATTTGATAGCAATTCAATTTCTTTGAACAATTTGGAATTTATTACAAATTGTTTATTATTATTTTCAGTTAATTCATTTACTTTATTTTGTATTTTCAAAAAGTCGTCATGAAAATATTTAATATTTGATGTTATCTTTATGTATAATTCTGTTTCTATTGTTGATTATAATTTTATTCGGTCGATTTTCCTTAACTACCTGCTTTTTGTATCGGGATTGAAGTTTATTTCTTTCCCCGAATTTCTTTTCATAAACTACTTCTCCTATTTTATAATCTTTTTCTCTTCTATCTTTGTTATGTAGCTTAAGAATTTTGGTCTGAGCTTCCTTAAGTAATATTGGATTATGCTTGTGTTCTATTTTGTTATACAATATTTCATATGGCATTTGATTGGTCGTTGAATGTATCGTCAGGTTATATTTCAGTGCCGCCCTTATTATTATTTCTGAATAATCTGTTAGATTTAGTTCATCCTTGATGCACCGCGCTATTTCTGTTAGTGTGGAATGTACCCTTTCTACCTGACCATTTGAGGTGCTGTGTCTGGGATCAGCATAATAAATAGTTAAGTTACTTCTTTGTATGAATGATCTAAATTGTGCTGAAGTAAAGCTTGGTTCGTTGTCAGTCATTAAAGATGTTGCTAACGGAAAGTGTTGCAAAATTTCCATTACCTTATTTTCAATGTTTAATTTACTTTGAATTTCCTTGACCACCAAGTATTTGGAATAAGAATCTATACAAGTTATGAATGTTAGGTTTTGGGCATAGTAATTGATCTCCTTCTTTTGCTGGAATGGGAGCTTCCCCAATTGGAATTTTTACAGGGTGTCTGTGATATTTGTTTTTGTTACAGATCTCACAATTTTTTATATATTCTTTTAATTTTTTGTGCAGGTTTGGCCAATAATACAGCTTAGTTATTTGTTTGTAATTTTCGTCTAGTCCTCTATGGGCTCTGCAATGTGTTTCTTCTATAATTATAGCTTTATCTTCTGAATTTACTACATCTTGGAGGAACTTTCTCGTGAAGAGAAATTTATTTATGAAGTTTTCCTTTAGCTTATTTTGGATAAGGTATAAATCTTCTAAAGTGCAGTGTATTCCTGTGGTTAAGTGAGGCTGAATAAATTCTTTTAAAATGATTAGCAGATTGTCTACCGTATCAAATTCAATAATATGTCGGGTATTTTCATAAACTCTTACTAACTCATGAACTGTGAATCTCCCTTGCACTAATAGTAGCTGCTGTTTAAATTGGTTTAGAGGCTTGCTAGTCTCTTGAATGACGTTTTCAAAACTACTCTCTGCTGAATGCTGAGTATTTATGTCTGATTCTGAATCTGTCTGGTCGACATCACTATCTGTCATATAATTTATTTTAATCCGAGATAAAGCGTCCGCTACTACGTTGAGCCTGGCTTATAAATGATTTTTGGTGTGAAACTTTCTATGAAGTAATACCAACGTTTCATTTCAACATTTGGATTTTTTTGCGACATTGCAAAGGACAAAGGTTGGTGATCTGTATGTATTTCAATTCCACTCACTCCGTATAAATAATTTCGCAAATTTTTTAATGCCCATACAATAGCTAATAATTCCTTTTTATTAGTAGCATATAATTGCTCGGTTTTACTTAAAGTTTTAGAAATAAATGTTATGGGATTCCCATCTTGCGACAAAATTGCACCTATTGCTATGTCCGATGCATCTGTGGTTAATGTGAATTTTTTATTGTAATCTGGTTGTACTAATTCAATATGTGCTATTAAACTGTCCTTTAAATTATTAAATGCTCCCATTGCTGGTTCATCCAGCTGTATTAATGTTTTCTTGGATGCCCTTCGTGAAACTTTCCCATTTACTCCACTCAGATATTTTGTTAATGGTTTGGCAATTGTAGCATAATTTCGGACAAATTTTCTGTAATACCCTGTTAGTCCTAAGAAGCTACGTAGCTCTCTGATATTTTTAGGAATTGGATAGTTTTGTATTGTGGAGATTTTGTCTGGATCTGTTTTAATGATATTTTGGGAAACAATGTATCCCAGAAATTTGGTTTCCAATTGAAAGAATTAAGACTTTTCTAGGGAAATTTTCATGTTAGCGTTTTGCAATATCTGTATTATATGAATTAGATCTTTATAATGTTGTTCTATAGTTTTTGAAAATATTATTATATCGTCCATATAGACGTGACAAGTTTTCCCAACTTGTTCTCTAAGTATATCGTCCATTGCCCTTTGGAAAATTCTGGGAGCGTTCGTCAATCCCATAGGCATTCTTAGAAATTCATATTTGCCGTTATTTATGGAAAAAGATGTTTTTTCAATATCTGATTCCCTCATTAAAATCTGATAGAAACCTGACTCTAAATCAATGGCCGAGAAATACTTTGCTTACCTAAATTGGCAAGGATTACTGAAGGATCTTGCATAGGGTATCTATCCGGTATGGTGTTTTCAATAAGTTTCTTAAAGTCTATTACTAATCTATGTTTAGGAGTTCCGTCCTCATTTACTCCCTTCTTTGGTACTACTATTACCGGTGAATTATATGGGCTTTTACTAGGTCTGATTATACCTTCATCTAACATTTTACTTATTTCGTTATTAACGAAATCGTTAACCGAATAAGCGTATGGATACTGCTTGCCATATACCGGTCTATCATGTTCAGTGTTAATCTCTCCTTTTATAACCGTTCTGAACGGTAACTGTAAATGTATATTGGCATGGTCTTCTTCGATGATAGATACCATTTTCTCTCTGAGATTTTCTAAATTGTCCTCTTTGTAGGTTATTGTGTTATACAATTTCATTTTTTTCAATTCAGAATTTGCATAATTTTGAATGTCGGATATTTCTACGACGGCGCGTTCAGGATTTTTGCATCCCAAACTTTTAAATTGTTCATTGTCGGATAATTCAACGACGGCGTGTTCAGGATTCTTTAATCCTAAACTATTCGAACTTTTAGTGTCGGATAATTCTACGACGGCGTGCTCAGGATATTTTAATCCCAAACTATTAAAACTTTGGATGTCGGATAATTCAACGACGGCGGGTTCAGGATATTTTAATCCCAAACTATTGACGGATAATTCTTCGTCGGCGTGCTCAGGATTTTTTGATCCCAAGCTATATAAACTTCCTTCTACCTTTACTGAATCACTTTTCATTTATTTTTCTTCTTCAAAATATTTTTTTATTATATATTCCTTCAACGGAAGGATGGTTTTTCCTTCTATAAAGGTTAATTTGTTTCCTCATTGTCTTTATAACTTAAAGTCCCCTTTCCTGTATCAATAACAGCTCCGATTTTCTTTAATAGGTTAAATCCTATTAGTAAATCTGCCTCCATTCCATCTATTTCATAAAACATTTGTTTTGTGTTGAAAATAGTTATATTATGGAAATATTTAATTATTGAAAACCCATTCACTGTAGCAACTTTCTTATAAATTGATAATTCTTTTTTATTTTCGTAAATTCCCTTTTTTATATAACAGGAAGTTGCTCCCGTATCTATCAAAACTTTTAATTCTCTGTTTATTTTTTTATCTACTCTTTTTAAGTAGGGCAGACCTACTTCGGGGGCTGATCTAAAAAATGGTCCTCCTCAATGTTATTTAGGTTAGGTTAGGTTGACCCGGACGGCCCTCAGAGGGGGCCCCACATAGGCCAGTATGGCCCTTAGTTGTCCGGAAAGGGGGGGGGGGGGGGGGGGGGGGGTATGAACCGTCGCGGCAGTGTTTAGTGGGTTTTGAAGTCCTCGAGGATCGAGGTATTTTTCGCATAGGCCAGTAGTTGCTGTGGCGTCCTCTTGGAGGCATCTTCCAGTGATGCCAGCACTGGGGCGCCCAGGTACTTCCTCCTTGCCCTTAAGAGAGCAGGACAGTTGCAGATGAGATGTTCCAGGGTTTCGGTTGCCCCAGGTTCGTCACATTTCCTACAACTGTCTCTGTTTGTGATGCCTAGCTTTGTTGCATGCGCCGCAGCCAGGCAATGGCCCGTTAATATTCCCACTAATAATCTGCAGTCCTTCCGTGGTAGGTGCAGCAGGTAGTGGCTGAGTTTGTCATTGCTTCCTTGCACATGATTTTCGAGGTTCTGCAGGCGGTGGTACTCCTCCACCTACATTCGGTTTGTGATCCGGCCTGCTTTTCTAGATCGCTTTGCAGCGTTCTGAGGGAGACAGGCACGTTCTCGGTTCTCGTATTCGCCAGCCCGACGCCTTCCTTAGCTAGTACGTCCGCCGTCTCGTTCCCTTCGATGCCCTGGTAGCTGGGAATCCAGTAGATCCGCACTGACTTTGTCGTGCTTAGGGTATCTAGTGCCTCCCTGCTCGCCAAGACATTTCTGGAACTGACTGCGGACGACTGCATGGATCTTATCGCCACTTGGCTGTCGACGAATAGGTTGACCGCATCGTGTGCTCTTTCAGTGAGAAGAGCGACTTCCGCTGCTTTCCTGATGGCAAAAACCTCTGCCTGGAATATGCTACAGTGGTCCGGTAGCTTATATGACAGCCTTATCTCAGGGTCTGTACAGTATAGGCCCGCTCCTACTCCTCCGTCCATCTTGGAACCGTCCGTATATATATTGAGGTGCTCCGTTTGGTCTCTTCCGATTTTCCAGTCTTCAGGTCCCAAAAATGCAGTTGTTTTTACGTCGAGGCATGTTTGGGGGGTCATGTAATCAGTTGATCTGTTCATTCCCCTTCCAATTGAACTATGCCCGTATTCTTGTGGCGACATATTTCCTGAAGCGATGAGGCGTTGTGCTGCCTTTCCTGCAGTCAGACGGGCGTGGATGTCTAGGGGTTCGATTCCAAGTAGGGTTTCGAGTGCTTTTGTTGGGGTTGACCTCAGCGCCCCTGTAATACAGAGCAAAGCCTGTCGCTGAGTCCTTTCCATAAGCTTATGATACGTTTTCTTTCCAGTAGCTTGCCACCACACTAAGACTCCATACAGCAGAGTTGGTCGCACCACCGAGATGTAAATCCAATGCATCAGAGCCGGAGATAGGCCCCATGTGCTGCTGAGCATCTTCTTGGATGCATAGAGCGCAATGGTGGCTTCTTCACCCTTTCCAATACATTGGGTTTCCATGACAGTTTACTATCCAGTACTGTGCCCAGGTATTTGACTTGTGTTTTTGGGGTTAGCCTAGTTTGATTGATCTTCGGGGGGGTCCATATCGGTACCTTGTACCTCTTGGTAAAGAGGATGAGGTCCGTCTTGTCCGCGTTGATACTGAGTCCTACTTCTTCCGCCCACTCGCGTATCTCCCTGAGTGTTCGTTGCATTAGTGAGCTGAGGGTCGATGGGCAAACACCCGTAATAAGTATGCTTATGTCGTCCGCATAAGCTGTTATTATTGGGGCCTTCCTTTCGTATCTCTTGATGAGGTCGTCGACCACCAGATTCCACAGGAGGGGCGACAGGACTCCACCCTGGGGTGTGCCTCTGTGTGCCTCTTTCACCATGGAAGCGGTACCCCACTCTGATTGCACCCGTCTGCAACCTAGGAGGTTCCTTATCCACAGGTTGATTGCTGGGTGTGTATTAGTTGCTACCAGGCAATTTGTTATTGCTTCCGTAGCCACGTTGTTGAATGCTCCGGAGATGTCCACGAATACTCCCAGTGCATACTTTTTATTGTGAAGGGCTTTCTCAATGGTAGCTACTACCGAATGTAGTGCGGTCTCCACCGATTTCCCTTTAGTATAGGCATGCTGGTTGGTTGACATCAGTCCCCCTACCTCATTTCTGATGTGTAAGTCCAGCAGCTTTTCTAGCGTTTTTAATATAAAGGAGGTAAGGCTTATCGGTCTATAGTCCTTGGGACTCGCATGGCTGCACTTTCCTGCCTTTGGGAGGAAGACAACTCTCGAGGTTCTCCATTGGATAGGGATATAGCCAGTACTTATACAAGCTGTGAATATTGCGGAGAGCCATGGGGTAATCGCCTCTTTGGTCACCTGCATCATGGCTGGGAATATCCCGTCAAGTCCTGGTGCTTTTGTGCCCGCAAAGGAGTCTATTGCCCAGTGGATTCGCTTGGTGGTTAACAAATCTGTTGGGGGGTGTTGTTCCTCGGTTGCTAGGTCCTGGTGCTCTTTGGCATCAGCGACCTCGGTGCAACCAGGGAAATGTTCCTCCATTAGTGCTGTTAGGGCTTCGTCACTGCCCTCTGTCCACTGTCCGTCATCTAGCTTTAATTGGCTTTGTATGGTAGGCTGCTTAGAGAGCAGCTTCCGTAGCCGTGCGGTTTCTGGTACTTTCTCGATGTTGGAGCAGAAGGTCCTCCACGAGTTCCGTTGTGCTTTACGTATTTCATTCTTGTAGCTCCTGAGTAGGAGTCTGTATTCCTCATAGACGATCCCTTCGTTCGCTTGTTTGGCGATCTTAAAGAATTCCTTGAGGTTGTCCCTTTGAAGAGAGAGATCCCGGCTCCACCAGAGTGGCTTGGACCTCTTCTTCGTCCTCGAGGGTTTGCACGATGTGTGGTAGGCGTCCAGCAACGCGTTGGATAGGGTCTCTAGAGACTTCTCTATGTCCTCCGCGGATTTCACTGTGCCCGGACTCGCGAGCTTCGAAGTAACTGTCTTTTTAAACTTTTCCCAGTTTGTATTCCGGGGGTTTCTATAGACTATTACCTTCGAAGAATGTTTGAAGTCGCACTTAAACTGAATGTACTTGTGATCTGAGAAGGAGGGTCTTTCAAGGACCCTCCAGCTAGATACCGTAGTACTGTTTCCCGTTGCTAGTGTTAGGTCTAGCACGTTGGATGAAGTCGGACCCACGAAGGTGTGCTCCTCCCGACGTTTGCTATATATAGATTAGTATAAAGTATAAAGTCTAAGAGTGACTCACCTCTATCATTGATGTCGGTGCTTCCCCACACATTGTGGTGGGCATTGGCATCCGTCCCGATGACGAGTTGATAGTTTTTGGTGCCGGCTTCTGTCACCAGGCTCCTGAGTTCGTCGGGTGGTGCGGGTCTGTCGTGAGCCATGTAGCAGGAAGCCACCAGAAGGCGCTTTTCCTCGCTTTCCAGCATCACAACCGTCAGGTCATCCGTGCTGTAATGAGACATAAGGTAAGCATGGATTCCCTTTCGTACGAGTACGACGGTTCTGTTCCTGCTTACCGATGTTGCGTAGAACAGTTTGTGATTTGAGGACTTTAGTCCGGCCACTGAATTGCCTGTCGCAATCCAGGGCTCCTGGACTAGAGCTATGTCGGCGAGCCCTTGCTCCATGGCGATGAGGAGCTCCGCCGACGCTACCTTGCTTTTATGCAAGTTTAGCTGCAGCACACTCAGCATGGGTGGCTGGCTCACTTGCATCCGACGGGTTGACTACTAACGTCAGGTCACCGTCTTCCTCGTCTTCGTCCTCAAGCGCAAGACCCTGGGCGGCCTCCACGATGGACTCGAGACCTAAGTCCTTTTCCACCTCGCCTACCTGCAGGGTATGCGCGTCCTTGTCCTCAGGGTGGCGCTTTTTGAGGCGCAGGTAGACGCTACCCATGCCCCACGCCATCTTCCCGAACTTGGGATACAGCAGATCCTCTGCCTCCTTCTTTATTTGGAGGATCACACATTGGCCCCCCTCGTTGGGTAGTGGGCTACCAATGTGTAGGATCCTCCAATCGGTCGTTGGCACGTCCGCGTTTTGCCGCTGAAGGAGCTTCAGCGCTCGGTCTCCCTGGATTGTGATGGGGAAGAGTACCTTCGCCTTAGGCTTGGACGGGATAAGCTCCCGGTCCACAACCTCCAGCTTGGCCCCCTCCCACATCGCCTCCAGTTGGCAGACCGTACGCGTCAGCCACCTTAGGGTTGGATCGTCGTTGCACTTTAGGATCTTAACCCCATTTAGCCACCCAGCACCATCGAACGTGGGCATAGGGGCCGCGGGGTCTTCTTCCATGTGTGCAAACAGTGCGTCGACGAGACGCGCGTGCACAAGCTTCCACTGTGCCGCTGACATCTTGCCGTTTTCCTCGCTCCGGTCGATGAGTGCCACGATCAAATGTCGTTTGGTCACATCGCTGACCTTCGCGTTCGATTTCGATGGCTTCTTGGCCACTTTCGGTGGAGGGGCTGCACTCTTGGGCCCGCGTTGCCGCTTGCTCGCCGGAGTGTCTTTAATGGCACTCTCAGTCGAGCGTTGCCTCTTGGTGGCCATCATCTCCTCCACCTTATTGGCATATTCGCCATTCGACGCCCTCATCTGTGGCATCTGGGCGTAATGTAGTCGGCCCTCCTCTACTCGCTGCTCGGCCCAGGTTAGCTTGACCTTCTCCTCCTGGGAGATGTCTACTTTACCTTGCAACCGGCTTTTGATATTGAGGGCCGCTTTGTATTGTGCTTTGGCCTTCATCCCCTCCTTGGAACGCTTCGGCCCTTCCCTACGCAGGGAGCTGGTGCCTGGTTCCGGTGAGCGGAGAAGGCTCTCTTCCTCCGTCCTGCTCATAGAGAGCACGCTCTCCAGATCCGTGTCTGTGTCGACTACGGCATCTGTGCGGCTCAACTTGCAGGCTGCGGAGTGAGTTGTTTTTGTTGTTGTTGTTGTGGCAGTAGCTTTACAACTGACTTGGCCTGCTCCCGCCAAGTCTGAGGTGTGACCGCTGGCGACACGCAGAGAGGATTGCTCCTCCCCGTGCCCGCCGGTGGTAGCAGTCACGCTTTCCACCGACGTTTTGGTTGACATCCCAACCCGTGCTTTCTCCTTCTTCGCCTCCATATTTGGCCCGAGGGTCCATACTGGTTAATATTTTTCGGGGGGACCACCCCCTAGCGTTTTAGGCCTGACCGCCAGGCACCTCTAGCCATGGCCCTGGTTCGGTTCCCCCGACTTTGAATCGGGAAGACGCCGGACCATAGCGTTAGCTAGACACTGCATTACCCCGGACAGAGCAAGCGACAGTGCATTACCCTTGTCCCGGGTAATGCAGTGTCCATTGCCCAGCCGGCACCCTCGTGGAGGGTTCAGCTAGAGGATTTTCGCCAGCCAAATACAGTATTTGCCAACTGTTCTTTTTTATTTTCACTCTCAAACTGAGTCAATGCAGTGCGTGGGCGGAGGTGCAGATGCAGCTGCAACAGCAACAGCAACAGCATCGGGGTGGCAGCATCAGAACCGAAAATAAATTTCAAATATGTCACAAGCAAAATGAGATAGAATTTTTAGGCGAATATTCGCTGTGCCATGCTGCGTGGGCAGCGATGGCCAAATGCAGGGGAAGTCAATGCGCTCTAGCCGAAAAAAAAGTGAATGCCAGCATCAATCATGTGAGCAGGCGAGGGGATATAGTTGTCAATGGATTCGCAAGAAGTTCAGGGTTGCCTACTGAACTGAACCGTTCGACAATAGTTCTCTACGATCCAGACTACAAGGTGGCAAAATAATAACACTCCCCCACACACCAGACGTGCGATGTCTCAGCTAATTTTCATTGCTACAAGCGCGGACGGGCGTCCTTCAGGGCCTGCCAAATTCTAAATTTTGGCTAATTTGTCAACAGCCCCCCAGCATTATCCGCACATATCCGACAATTTGGGTAGAACCAAACATCTAACAAAAGCTGTACACATTCGCTACTTACACTATATGGATAGTACGGATTGAATTACTGGAACCATGTGTCCGCTATAGAGAGCTTAGCTTGTACATACATGAATGGGCACCTAGCACTATTATATTTTGCATGCAAATTTCAGGACACTAGTGTGTACCCTCACGTAAAGATGATGCCAGAAATTCCAACTGACGAAGCAGATATGCGATACACTGCATCAGCAGTAACCCACCAAGATGAGGCTCCTCCGTGCTTAGCCGCCTCCTTTGGCACTGACACTTGGCATTTCGCAACCTTCTCGAGCCAAGGCGAGCACTTCAGAAAATTGAAACTTTCAGTTTTATGCCACCATCGAGCACACAGCACAGTACTTTTACATGGCCAAGTGCAACTCTTTTGGCTGACTTTTCAATTTTCTAATATGCTTTAAAGCTTCTGCTTGATGCTGTTGGGAGCGGCGCCTATTGCTTAATTCGATTTTGCTTGACTTTGATGCTGGCAAACTTCATTTGTCCGACTCTAAAAGCGTGAAATAGGATTAGGCCGACGGAAATGCATTCAAGCTGACTTAAATCCATTTCTAGTTGGGCAACGATACAAAGTACCAATTAATAATCTATAGGAAATCAGATTTGAGAGGAGTTAGGGAAGAGAGAGTTGCAGTGCACGCCGTTTATGGAAGAGATCCAAATTAAATTAAGACTGCCAGAAGTATTCCACAAATAGCCATGACCAGAATGAAGCTACTTTGGGCCAAAACGATGACGGGTCAATACTTTTTTCCAGGCTTGTGGATAGATCAGCGTCAGTGCGGCGCCTTAATGCAAGTCTGTGAACGAATTGTATTTGGTAAATTTTCTTTACAGGAATCCGAAAGGATCGAACAAGGTGAAAATGAGCAGTGTACGAATTAAACATTTTACCATTTAACCATTTGGTAATTTGGTAAACCATTTTTTTGTGAAGCTCAAGACTCAAGCCACGGAGTACCATTAATAATACGAAAATGTACAGTAATTAATATCTGATCTACATCCATACAACATTGAAATGCAGCCCTGAATATCGCTCCGATTATAATCGGGAGACAGCTCTGCTTTTCACTTTGAATTCCGGTTTGAGCAGGCGACGACTTTCAGTGTGAAAATCCGGGCATTAATCCTTTCGAAAATTGTGCCAGCGAGCGGAGCTCATGTAAAGTGGAAAATTAAATATAAAAATTTAAATTCCTCTCAGAGTCGTAGTGAGAAGTGTCGAACAAAATATTCTAAAACTGTATTTAGCACGCGTTCTCAAGTAAGTTCACACATATTTAAAGTGAAAAATTTCGCATTTGCCGCACACACGAACACACGCACGCACACACAAACGCCGGTTTTGTGAACTCACTTGACGAAAAGAAAGAGCGAGAAGAAAAAAGTTGCCAAATCAAAATTGTCACCGAGCCGAAGTCCGTTGAGCCCAAGGTCAGCACCAAGGAGGCGCAGTGCCAGTCATCGGACTGCGAGACTTCCCAGCAGGAGCCGGTCTCGCAAGTAAGCAGCCCGAAGGGCGCCCGTGTGGGGATCTTCAATGCCGAGGACTTCTTGTCGCGTGCTCAGATGAACGACAAAATCAACAACATCTTGCGCTCGCCCACCAAGCCGCCCAACGGGGTGCGCCAGCGCTCCGTCTACACCAACAACCCATCGCCGGTAAGTGAAATTCCAAGCAATAACGTGAAAGTTTATTCAATTTTCAGACATTTTGTTTTACAAAACTGCCGCATCATCGCGCTAGCAGGGTATCAACAGCGAATTAACAGCCGCCGCAGTCTTAACAGCTCGGCAACAGCAGCATTGCCACATCTCCTCATTGCCCTCTCCTGTTATTTCAGACCTTCTTATTTTCCGTCTCGCTCTTTTCCACCATTGCTCTCTTACTTTCCGACTTTAATATTCGAATTTTCCTTCTCTATTCCCCCCCTCTTCTCTTCTCTTCTAATACTATTCAAAATAGTTTGGTTAATTTCTATAAAAATCAAATGCAAATTGGGAAAAACGCACACACGTATGTAAATACATATATGTATGTATGTATGTATATGCATGCGTTAACAGAATGTTAGCAACAGTTGCAAAGTCATTCGATTGCTGCGCTGCTGACACTTTATCTCGTATCTGTCGTTTTCTCTCCTGCCGGTATTCAATTATTTTCTGGCACTTTCACTTCCTCACCTCTTCATTTCCTTCCGGATCTAACTTCCGCTACTACCTCTCGCCTTCTAATCCCCCCTCCCTTAGCAAGCAAGCTTGCGTGTCGGCATGACTGTGGGGCAGCTGTCCCAAAGCATGAGCAACATCTCGCTGTCCTCCGGCACGGACTCCGTGGGCCACATGGATCGCGGCAGCAGCTCCAGTCTCGCTAGCAGCGCCACCGTTGGCACCAACACCATCACCAGCGGCATTTCCAAGGAGTGCGCCAATTACCCCGTCGGCAGTCAGTCGGCCCGTCCATACGTCCAACTGCCGGGCATACACATTTCCAACCCTCCCCAGTACGGGCCAGGGAATATGCAGGAAATAGACGCTGGCAAAATACCGCACAACGGCAAGGCACTCACAGGGCGCTACAATGCCACGCCCACCTATGGCTTCGACAACGAGCAGAACTACGGCCTGGTAAGGGGCTCCTGCATATCTGTAAATCTAGCCGATTCTATGCTCAATCTCAGAATTCCCAACAGTTGCCGTCTCCAATGCCCCCTCCCCCATACGCCTTGGCACGCGTGAGCAGCACACGCAACTTCGAGCTCGAGAACCACACACCGCCGGCATGTCCCGGCTCTGGACCCATTGCCATGACGAACGGCACCATCCAGTTGCGCCTCCGCGATGGCGTGCGGTGAGTGTGGAGGCCCCCAGCCCCTTGGCTCTTCTTTAAGACCGACCCCTAATGTTAATAACTTTCTTTGCATGGGGCAGCATTGACATGACTCTGGACAAGGCGGTGCGCGTGCTCAATCAGCGCAGCATGCTGGCAGTTGCTCTATCACGCAACTGCAGCAACTCGGCTTTGATCCACCCCAATGGACGCATCTTGCAGAGCGGCGCTAAAGTCGAAATAGTCACCTACGACAGCATGAAGGGCAATAACTTTGTGTGAGTGGGAATGGCCCTTACCCCAACGTGGCATCTTTTGAATCCTTTGAATTATCTTCCCATTACAGTCGCTATGCCAAGATGTGGTACAAGGGTGTGAGCTTCACCAGCGAGGCGTGCACTCTCATCTACCTGGTGGACACAGCCGGGACGCGCACCACAACCGACACTTTCACCGATCTGACCAAGGACTACACCCTGGCAGTGTTCTATGAGTGAGTCCCCCCGGCCAATTGCATCGCTTCTTATTTGGCTAATTTCGATTTAGTTGCCGAACTTCTCGCAGCGACTCGCGGCATGGTCCCTCTTATATGGCTGAAGCCCATGACGTGATTGCCAATTCAGCTTACACCTGTACCGAGGATGGCACTGAGATCTATGACATAAACGGATTTCGCATCACCCAGGCAGCCGATGGCCTGGTGAAGGTCACTCGTGTGGACAACAAGTGCTTGATTCGCACCAGTCCCGACAATGGATCGGCCACTTTGACCACACCTGACATCCATTGCACTGCCTCTCTGGGCAAGACCTCGCATCTGTTTGTTCGGTGAGTGTCAAACAGATGCTCTCAACCTCCCCCTCCCCCTCCCCCTCGTCCATCATCCTGCTCTGCTAACTTCCGTTCTGTTCTGTCCTTTGTAGTCGCAATGAGAAGCGCATGCACTTCGATGGATCCTGTTTCATTGTACGCAACGCCGGACACTCCGCCGTCTTCAATGAGAACAACCTGCTCATTGTCTACTGAGCGGCGTTCGTAGTCCGGAGATAGAAACGGCGCAGTGGGAGCCCATCCCACACGCACACACTCACACATGTCAACACATTTCACCTGGAACACATACATAGACACCTACAGCAGCACACTTGAGGGACCTTGATCCCGGAATTTAGGAATATCAAAATCAATTTGGGAAATAAGTTAGAAAGCAAATATGTTCGTACACAAACCAGCACCACACCATACCACACACACACACCTCACCGAAGGAACTCAGCCCAGTCCTATCTGGGTTCCGATTGCTCGACATGGGCGCAACACAACCACACCACCAACCCCCAGGGAATACTAGTTGTCTTTCGTTTACCATTGCCTACATATATATCATGCCGTATATATGCGTGTATTACTAGTTGTTATTGCAAATCGGGAGCGCTTTCCTGCTTCCCCAAATCAGTTGGCCAAATCAGACCGATCTCAAGCTGAAGCGGAACCAATCAGAGCCGAATCGCATCGAACAGGGCCGTGCCAGCGTTTGGTGTTCAAAAAAAGAAACATCGTTTTTCTCCTCGTTTCCATTTTGGCTTTTTCAGTTCTTCTAAATTGTTTCTTTTACGCAGTTCAGTTCTAAATTTTGTTTGATAGACTTTAAAAATGGCAAAACTCAAGAAAAAAAAAGTTTAAAGAAATATCTCCCAAAAAAAAATTTACAAAATTATGCACAGTTGGTGCGTCTGATTAAGCAACGTGTATTCAACAATTATAGTAGATCAGAGGACTAGTTCTCTTGGGCGTTACGTTGCCTAAACGTAACGCCAGTGCCGATACATTATTTCTAAGCTACCAGTTCTTTCAATGCAATCCAATAATGTTCATCCACACCCGTAGCATACAGACACTCGAACACGTAACCCATAATCACACACACCACACACTCTTTACAAGAGGCAAAAGAAAGTGAATTATTTGCAAGAGGCACAGCGCCAACCATATTTAAAACAGCCACAGGACACACATGAAAGATAGAACAGATCCTGTGAAAGGTAGAAAGTGAGAGTTTATTAAATTAACCCCAATTGTAATTTGATTAAAAGACACTTGTCCTGTGAGGAGGACAATGAAAGAAACCCCCATACAAACACAAAACATAGGCTTAATATATACATAAGTACGATAAGATGTCCAATTATAATACAAAGTTAAGCCCAGTGTGAAAAACCGGGATTAGCCTTACGTCAATCTCCAACACCTAAATTTTCTATTATGTAAAGCGAAATTCATGTGCCCCAAAATCAATACTATGGAAGTATAATAAATTTAAAATGCAATCTGTTCATTCAATAAATTAATTTATTCCTCCAAAAGAATGGTGGAGCAATGGAGCTCGTTTCGTTTCCTACCCTCCATCCTTTGCTAATTTCTTGGTGGAAAGAAAATGTCGACTGCCTCCTGCCCCGTGCCTTTATGTGTTCGAGTATTTATGTACCTTCTGTCATACATGGACGGGGGTATCGTAAATTTACAACAAAATTGTTTTATGGCCCCACTCCATGGGCCCTCCTGGCCCCCCTCAGGCGGAGCTTTGCGTTTACGCCGTCACCTGAAGTGCCATCAGGAGTTGGACAATTTCAGGCCCTAGACGACAGTTTGGTTCGGTTTCCCATCTTTAAGAGCACTTGGAATTTAATCATTTAAATTTCTGTGAGGATTACCAAGAAAATAAATTTGAATATCTGCCGCTATAGAGTTTATATTTAAATCCGATTTAATGTAAAAGCGGATTACGCTTTTCCATTTTGAAGGGACTTCGGATAAGCCCTATCTTCGGAGACATCGGTGTTCAGGCCAGCCGTAAACAATTTCCGCGCACTGTTCCAACTCCGTGCGCCCCGGTCCCAACTCGCTCTCGCGCGCTCGGAGGGGCGCTCGGATCCACAATCCACGATCCACACGGCGCTCACGGCAGAAAAAGCACCATAAGGCATAGAGTTAAGCAGTTACGATTTCACCCCCGCTTCAGACGGCCGATCTACCGCGCGACCGTCCAACCAAATACACACACATTATTATATATATACCACTAAACATAACGGTTTTCATTTCTTATGACGGCTACAGCAATTGCGTTGTGGGAGAGTTGAGCTTCGATCCGCCCCACTACAAGCATTGGTCCTTCGAGCCGGATCTTCGCCTTCCCCATAAGGAGAAGCTCACCCCAGCCAGCATCGGCGGATCGCTCCAAGTTCAAGATAAGTACTCTTCGATTGTGCCTAACAACAGTGCAGTGATTTTGTGCGAGTTTTCCATCCCAGTCCGAGTTCCCGTGGCATATGTACATGCATGGATGTGTATGTATTTATTTCTCGCTCTAGCTCCAAATTAAACCATACTTCGTTCTGCCAACGGTTGTGGCTTCCTACTTCTCCAAAGGTTTAATTTGATCCGAGCTAACTCCTGCGTTCAGCTTCCGATCCAGTGTAAATAATATTCTTACCTCTCCAGCTACCAGCTGAGCTTTCGTTGCTAACATACATACATATGTACATACATGTATGTACACATCGCAACGCAATCCAAGCGGCTGGCAACAAACATAAAGGCATATTCTTGCAATTATTTTTGTGGTTTATTCCGTGCATGCTCAACGTTCCATAGTTTGTCGGTTTTATAAGGAAATAAAATAACAAATCACTGCGCCTCCTTATTTAACTAATTATACTACCAACAAAATAACGATCCATACATACTGCACATACATACATATGTATTTATCTTACGTATCTATACGTACGCATTTTAAATTAGCATATTCTTGCACATCTATATAATATACATATTGTATATAAAACGGTTATCCACCGTTTTACCCGTTGTTTGACATCTCTTCAACCCAAGCCGCGGGCACTTACAGCCATACATACACACATACAAGCAGCAGCAGCGGTGCATTCTTTTCGTTTTTCTTTTCGCTTTCGCTTCTCCACCGTTTGCCTGCGTTGTAGTTGTTGGGAGAATATTTTTAGGTGCCGCGCTTGACCGTAATGGAACGCCAAGTGACGCGCTACCCTGCATTTCGAGAATATATTTCAACCGTAGTTCAATCGTAGTATTTATATCTATATATTCCGGCCACGGTGTACTATTTCCATAATTTAAATACTCGCAATAAATTCCACCAAAACCACATATCCACGGTTCGTAGTTCTGAACTTCCACGTCGCCATTTCCGCTCACCTACCTTTGCGACTCCACTACGCGTTATCGCAGATCCATCAGCAAACATGCCCACTGTTGAGAAGAAATCTCGCAAGAAGATTAAGCGGGTGAGTTCGCTGAGTTTGACCCATCCACCCAGCTCCAACGGCTCAGCCACTACGCCCACATCTTCCCGTCCGGCCCCAGCTGAGCGAGGTCCGACCACGTCCAGGGTTCACGCACCACATGCCTTCGAGGATTTTTTGCTCCCCTCGGGAGTCCCTCGCACGGCTCCTAGCACTATGGCCGCCAGTTCCGCACAGTCTAAGTTTGCCTTGGCTGCAAGCAGACTGACCCGCTTCGACCAGAAGCTCAGCGCTCCAGATGCTAGCACACCAACCCGCTCGCTCTCCCAAGTCCATCGAGAACAACTCCGAAGCCTGTGGGCAAAGGTGGACGCGGAGTTCGCGGCCTGTTCGGTGACGATGGCGGAAGAGGATCCAGAGGGTGTAGCTTATGTCCAAGAGATGTACGATGACTGCTACGCGGTCTACGCGCAATGCCTGGCCGAACTGAACGATCAGCTCGAGCCCCCGACTGTCCCTCACACGCCGCAACTGGCCGTTCAAGTGCCGACTTCCGGCGGTTGCCGCCTCCCTCCATGTGACACTGAAGTTTTCAGTGGGGACTACCAGCAGTGGCCCACGTTCCGAAACCTGTTCACCGCCATCTACATAGAAAACCCAAGGTTGGCTCCAGTGGAAAAACTGTTCCACCTCAACAAAAAGACCAGCGGTGAAGCCCACGACATAGTGGCACAGGCTCCACTTACGAACGAGGGTTTCGCGTCCGCATGGAACGCCCTCCGTGAGCGTTTCCAAAACAAGAGGCTGATACTCAAGGCCCAGCTGAAGATCCTTTTTAGTCTGCCCCAAATCCGTACCGAGTCAGCAGCAGCGCTAAAAGAGCTCCAGAGGGCCGTCCACAAGTGCCTCACGACACTTACCCATTCCGAGGTCTCCACAGACAGCGTTTTCGCTGACGGAGTTTTAGTGTACCTCATTTCCGCTAAGCTGCCAAAGACGACCTTAGAGCTTTGGGAGCAATCCGTGACGTACAAGTCCGAAATTCCCACCTGGCACGCCATGGACAAGTTCCTGGCGGAGCGGTACCTGTCTCTCGAAGTGACCGAGGACGACCATCCAGGCTTGGAGACTCAGGCCCACTCCAGGGCGAGCATACGCACTGCAGACAATTCGAGAAGCAATCCGTTTCGGTCTCAAGGAAGTCCTTATCCTAGGAGTGCCCACTCGTTCGAGACCACAGTGAATCAAACGAGGAGCACGTGTGATCTCTGCTCCAAAGAGTATCATCCAATCCGGTTATGCCCTTACTTCCTTCAAATGCCCGCTGGCGCTCGCTCCGACTACATTAAGCAAAAGCAGCTTTGTTTGAACTGCTTTGCAGGGGGCCACCAGATACGAGCATGCCAAAGCGCCCACAATTGCATAATTTGTGGAGACCGGCACCATACGCTTCTGCACCGTAGCAATCCAGCAAACTCCAGCGAGGCGATTTCCACAACGGCACAAAATTCCTCAGCGTGGCCCGAGCTACATCTACGAGTACCAAGCGTACAAAATCCAAGTTCGTCCGAAGCCCAGCCAAACGTTCAGTCATATTTCGCCTCCGGTACGAGTGCTGTCCTCCTAGGCACGGCTATCGTTAATATTTGCCACCTAGGAAAAACTTTCCACGCCCGAGCTCTGATCGACTCTGGCTCAGAGGCAACGTTCATTACAGAACGTCTTGTGGACATGATCAAATTGCCATTCCAACGTATCCAGGCACAGGTCTCCGGCCTAAATAATGCCGTATCCGCTCAGTCAAAGAAGCTCTGCAGTTTTTGGCTGTGGCTGTTGATAAAGATTATTGGATAATGTCTTGGCGGAACTATCTGCCACGTCTGTCTCTGTCATAAGAAGAAAGTTGTTACATGGTTAGAGATACACAAAGAGAGAGAAAGAGATATGCATACGGAAAGTGTGTGAAAGCGTGGAGCAGTGAGAGCGGGTGCGGAAGCCACAGCGTGGATACAGAAGCAGCGGTAAATACAAATAGCCCAACCAGGGAAGGATCAAAATATTGATGTCTGGAATGGCTTTATTCAAGTGTGAGAGCCTAACTGGGACTCGTGCGAGCAAAGGACCGACCCCACATATGTATCTGTGGCATATTCAATGATCACGCTTGTGTGACTGCGCCCCTGCGAGTCCTTGTCTGCATCCATTTGCCGCTCGCACCCGTGTGCCCAACATCAAAAGCTTTAAATCAGAATTGATTAGAACACTTGAATGACAACAGCCGTGGCCGTGTTGCTGATGTCAATGGCATCAGAGAGAGCCGCATCCTGCCAGCATCCAAGCCCCAAGCCTCCCAGCTCCCAGCTCCCACTCCACCTCCTGCCAGCAATTCCGCTGGCATTCTAAGCATAAGCAAACTTTTTGGTTTCGATTTTCCCCAGCTGACGCACGGCACGGCAAGGCACGGCACGTCGGTGACTTCGGCCACGTTCCTGCCGCTTCTCGGGGTTCCTGCCACTTCCGAAGCCGGGCACTCCCGAGACAGAGCGCACTAATTGCTGCTGGGAACTTCCCTGGGGAGGCTCCCCCGCAACCCTGTTATTCATCGGAAAGTTTATGAAATTCAATTTCCCCCAAAAATGGGGAATGGAATGGAAAAAGGCCGGGCATCAATTTTCCTGCATTATCGTTTAATGAGCCGACAATTATGCGAGGCCCCTCTGCTTCGGCATCATGCACGTCTATAGATATTCAAATAACTTGAATTCACAGCCATAACTCTCCGAACGAGTTCATTCCACATGCATTTGGCCAGGGCATAGGGCAAGTCAACTCGATTTCCGGCTATTAAGACATGGCTGAATTTCAGACGTGGAATGCAACGCCATGGAGTGCCGAGTCCAGGCAGGATAATTACATTTTAACCGGGTGATTCGAGCGGAGAGGAGAGTCGACAGCAACGTCAACGGTAATGGATAAATGCACATCTTCCGCCGCCCTGGGGGTCCTGGGAGCCGTCCTGGGGCACGGCACATTTAATGGGAAATGCATGGCAATGTTGGAGGTAGAAAATTATGAAAACGTTCCCAGGGGTAAGTTGTACGAAAACCAGCACGAAGTGCCCTCCATAATCTTCCACTTAAAGTTGATAAAAAATGTAAACGACTTTCATTTCGCCCGGGAGCGATACCTCTGACGAGGACTTCAAAGGACAGCTGGAAGACCCCGGACAAACTCGAGGCGAAAGTGAGTAGCTCATTGAATTGGATGGATTGTCATCCCAGTCGGTGACATCAATCAAATCACACCAGCCTCCACCTGAGTAGAGCAGGCAGGTCAAAGTGCGGCATTACATTTGGTGATGTTTTGCGATGCAGCAAGAGGGAATTCCTACACCGATTGGGGCAAAACTTGGGCTAGGTACAGCTGGCAAGGCCGATAGCTTGATCCGATTCATAAATAATATTCAGCTAAGAGTACTATATGTTTGGATTCATTGGGAATCCGTGCGTGGTGATGTCTAATGCAATTTGCGTAATTGAAACCCACTCGAAAGCAATTAAATTTCCTGTGGTTGGACCACTCTCCGGCAATGAGATTCGTTGGAGTAATTGCAATCGAGATTCCCAACTAATCTTCAGGTAAAACAATCCATAATGGAGCAGAAGTTTTGTTCGCACTCGGCATTTATCAAGTTTGAAGTTTTAATTTGCTTTCGCCCCAACAAAAACAACTACAGAATACAGAATAACAAAAGTGTCAACACGATTATAATTGAGTTTAATTAAGCCGCAAAGTAAAGCCTCTCAGCACTCTTGTCTGTGGACCGACCAACAGAAATTTAAAATATTTGCGCTAATCCACTTGGCGACGGCCTAACAGAAATGAACAGCTGGTGGAAGTTCAGGCCTTTCAATGGGCCAACTTTCGGAAAAAAGAGGTACGTGCCAAAGGCTTCAAATACTCGTATTTGCTGGGGCCAAAGTACGTACAATAAACTCGAAGCAATCCGAAGAGCAAAGTTGCGATCTGAAAATTTATGGATGGCGAAGGCCAAAATGTTTTGCTGGGGCCAAAGTACGTACAATAAACTCGAAGCAATCCGAAGAGCAAAGTTGCGATCTGAAAATTTATGGATGGCAAAGGCCAAAATGTTTTGCTGCCCAAAACCCAGGCTGAACCCATTTGTTGGCCCAGCTCTGAAAATGTCACATGCTCCTCACACCCACAGCTACACCCACACCCTGTGTGGTCTGGGTCTTGGCCGTCTGGGTCCTTCTCGGCCGGATTTGTCTGCGCCAAAGTTCACTGACACTTTCATGAGTTTTCTTGGGTCGACGAAAATAGTTTTTCCACATTTCGCATTCGACCGAGTGGAAATGAAATCCCTTGGAGCATAGATAGAATATTTCAGAGCAGTGCTCACTGCCAAAAGCTTACTGTTACACATTCGTTCTGCGAAACGAAATCCAGTTAATTAAAATGTGGCAAGCAAATAATCAACAAGCAATTCAAACTAGAAAAAGACCACAATTCTGCTTCCTCTCTACCTTTGCCTGCCGTAAATGGCCGTCCAATTGGTAATGGCTCGACAAAAATCCCACATTCATATTTACGAACCATAAATATGGACTCGTACTACCAAAAAAAGGAAAGGAAAAAAATAAAAGGAGGTTAACCAATTTGTTCGCTTGCGGCTGCTGTAAGTGACTACAAAAGAGGTGGTGGAGCCGGTCAAGGCATTGTAGCTTTTTACAAATGAGTTTCCGTATTTCATTCGGATTCCATGCATATTGCATTTTCTATAAATACAGTATTTGCCAACTGTTCTTTTTTATTTTCACTCTCAAACTGAGTCAATGCAGTGCGTGGGCGGAGGTGCAGATGCAGCTGCAACAGCAACAGCAACAGCATCGGGGTGGCAGCATCAGCACCGAAAATAAATTTCAAATATGTCACAAGCAAAATGTGATAGAATTTTTAGGCGAATACTCGCTGTGCCATGCTGCGTGGGCAGCGATGGCCAAATGCAGGGGAAGTCAATGCGCTCTAGCCGAAAAAGTGAAAGCCAGCATCAATCATGTGAGCAGGCGAGGGGATATAGTTGTCAATCGATTCGCAAGAAGTTCAGGGTTGCCTACTGAACTGAACCGTTCGACAATAGTTCTCTACGATCCAGACTACAAGGTGGCAAAACAATAACACTCCCCACACACCAGTCGTGCGATGTCTCAGCTAATTTTCATTGGCTGACTTTTCAATTTTCTAATATGCTTTAAAGCTTCTGCTTGATGCTGTTGGGAGCGGCGCCTATTGCTTAATTCGATTTTGTTTGACTTTTATGCTGGCAAACTTCATTTGTCCGACTCTAAAAGCGTGAAATAGGATTAGGCCGACGGAAATGCTTTCAAGCTGACTTAAATCCATTTCTAGTTGGGCAACGATACAAAGTACCAATTAATAATCTATAGGAAATCAGATTTGAGAGGAGTTAGGGAAGAGAGAGTTGCAGTGCACGCAGCTTATGGAAGAGATCCAAATTAAATTAAGACTGCCAGAAGTATTCCACAAATAGCCATGACCAGAATGAAGTTACTTTGGGCCAAAACGATGACGGGTCAATACTTTTTTCCAGGCTTGTGGATAGATCAGCGTCAGTGCGGCGCCTTAATGCAAGTCTGTGAACGAATTGTATTTGGTAAATTTTCTTTACAGGAATCCGAAAGGATCGAACAAGGTGAAAATGAGCAGTGTACGAATTAAACATTTTACCATTTAACCATTTGGTAATTTGGTAAACCATTTTTTTGTGAAGCTCAAGACTCAAGCCACGGAGTACCATTAATAATACGAAAATGTACAGTAATTAGTATCTGATCTACATCCATACAACATTGAAATGCAGCCCTGAATATCGCTCCGAGACAGCTCTGCTTTTCACTTTGAATTCCGGTTTGAGCAGGCGACGACTTTCAGTGTGAAAATCCGAACAGTCATCCTTTCGAAAATTGTGCCAGCGAGCGGAGCTCATGTAAAGTGGAAAATTAAATATAAAAATTTAAATTCCTCTCAGAGTCGTAGTGAGAAGTGTCGAAAAAATCTTCTAAAACTGTTTTTAGCACGCGCGTGTTCTCAGGTAAGTTCACACATATTTAAATTGAAAAATTTCGCATTTGCCGCACACACGAACACACGCACGCACACACAAACGCCGGTTTTGTGAACTCACTTGACGAAAAGAAAGAGCGAGAAGAAAAAAGTTGCCAAATCAAAATGGTCACCGAGCCGAAGTCCGTTGAGCCCAAGGTCAGCACCAAGGAGGCGCAGTGCCAGTCATCGGACTGCGACACTTCCCAGCAGGAGCCGGTCTCGCAAGTAAGCAGCCCGAAGGGCGCCCGTGTGGGGATCTTCAATGCCGAGGACTTCTTGTCGCGTGCTCAGATGAACGACAAAATCAACAACATCTTGCGCTCGCCCACCAAGCCGCCCAACGGGGTGCGCCAGCGCTCCGTCTACACCAACAACCCATCGCCGGTAAGTGAAATTCCAAGCAATAACGTGAAAGTTTCTTCAATTTTCAGACATTTTGTTTTACAAAACTGCCGCATCATCGCGCTAGCAGGGTATCAACAGCGAGTTAACAGCCGCCGCAGTTTTAACAGCTCGGCAACAGCAGCATTGCCACATCACCTCATTGCCCTCTCCTGTTATTTCAGACCTTCTTATTTTCCGTATCGCTCTTTTCCACCATTGCTCTCTTACTTTCCGACTTTAATATTCGAATTTTCCTTCTCTATTCCCCCCCTCTTCTCTTCTAATACTATTCAAAATAGTTTGGTTAATTTCTATAAAAATCAAATGCAAATTGGGAAAAACGCACACACGTATGTAAATACATATATGTATGTATGTATGTATATGCATGCGTTAACAGAATGTCGACAGAATGTTAGCAACAGTTGCAAAGTCATTCGATTTCTGCGCTGCTGACACTTTCTCTCGTATCTGTCGTTTTCTCTCCTGCCGGTATTCAATTATTTTCTGGCACTTTCACTTCCTCACCTCTTCATTTCCTTCCGGATCTAACTTCCGCTACTACCTTTCGCCTTCTCATCCCCCCTTCCTTAGCAAGCAAGCTTGCGTGTCGGCATGACTGGGGGAAGCTGTCCCAACGCATGAGCAACATCTCGCTGTCCTCCGGCACGGACTCCGTGGGCCACATGGATCGCGGCAGCAGCTCCAGTCTCGCTAGCAGCGCCACCGTTGGCACCAACACCATCACCAGCGGCATTTCCAAGGAGTGCGCCAATTACCCCGTCGGCAGTCAGTCGGCCCGTCCATACGTCCAACTGCCGGGCATACACATTTCCAACCCTCCCCAGTACGGGCCAGGGAATATGCAGGAAATAGACGCTGGCAAAATGTCGCACAACGGCAAGGCACTCACAGGGCGCTACAATGCCACGCCCACCTATGGCTTCGACAACGAGCAGAACTACTGCCTGGTAAGGGGCTCCTGCATATCTGTAAATCTAGCCGATTCTATGCTCAATCTCAGAATTCCCAACAGTTGCCGTCTCCAATGCCCCCTCCACCATACGCCTTGGCACGCGTGAGCAGCACACGCAACTTCGAGCTCGAGAACCACACACCGCCGGCATGTCCCGGCTCTGGACCCATTGCCATGACGAACGGCACCATCCAGTTGCGCCTCCGCGATGGCGTGCGGTGAGTGTGAACGCCCCCAGCCCCTTGGCTCTTCTTTAAGACCGACCCCTAATGTTAATACCTTTCTTTGCATGGGGCAGCATTGACATGACTCTGGACAAGGCGGTGCGCGTGCTCAATCAGCGCAGCATGGTGGCAGTTGCTCTATCACGCAACTGCAGCAACTCGGCTTTGATCCACCCCAATGGACGCATCTTGCAGAGCGGCGCTAAAGTCGAAATAGTCAGCTACGACGGCATGAAGGGCAATAACTTTGTGTGAGTGGGAATGGCCCTTACCCCAACGTGGCATCTTTAGAATCCTTTGAATTATCTTCCCATTACAGTCGCTATGCCAAGATGTGGTACAAGGGTGTGAGCTTCACCAGCGAGGCGTGCGCTCTCATCTACCTGGTGGACACAGCCGGGACGCGCACCACAACCAACACTTTCACCGATCTGACCAAGGACTACACCCTGGCAGTGTTCTATGAGTGAGTCCCCCGGCCAATTGCATCGCTTCTTATTTGGCTAATTTCGATTTAATTCCCGAACTTCTCGCAGCGACTCGCGGCATGGTCCCTCTTATATGGCTGAAGCCCATGACGTGATTGCCAATTCAGCTTCAGAACAACCTGCTCATTGTCTACTGAGCGGCGTTCGTAGTCCGGAGATAGAAACGGCGCAGTGGTAGCCCATCCCACACGCACACACTCACACATGTCAACACATTTTACCTGGAACCCATACATAGACACCTACAGCCGCACACTTGAGGGACCTTGACGTGGAGAGAGGTATTCAGTTAGGATCCCGGAATTTAGGAATATCAAAACAATTTGGGAAATAAGTTAGAAAGCAAATATGTTCGTACAAAAACCAGCACCACACCACACCACACACACACACCTCAGCGAAGGAACTCAGCCCAGTCCTATCTGGGTTCCGATTGCTCGACCTGGGCGCAATACAACCACACCACCAACCCCAGGGAATACTAGTTGTCTTTCGTTTACCATTGCCTACATATCGTTTATCAATTCGCTTCTAGCTCTTGCTTAAGCCGGTTGTGTTTTTTTCTTTTTCCCGCATTCTCCGCCCTTTGCCTAAATATCATACAACATTGTTGTGACTTTGTTTTGATATATTATCGCATCTCTTTAATTTGATTCTACTTTGTGTTAACCACCAGTGTTTTGTTTGTAAACAAGTGTGTTCGGTCAAACTCCTTTAAGGAACAAGTATTCAAATGACCCTCGTAAAATAGAGGGCCTACGCTCACTTTTTGTATTTACTCACCATAATTGTACTAAATTCACCACTGTATTCTCTCTCTTATGCCCAGTACTCAAGCACTAAGATTTGTAATAAATAGTTATTCCCTAATACTCAACTGGATCGATCGACTTTTCTCTTTCTTGTATAGACTTTGATTCGTCTGCAGAAAAAACTAACACACCCCCATCCGTGAATTAACATTAATGCGGAAAACGCTCCGTGCACAAACATTTTGGCGCCCAACGTGGGGCATGTGTGTTATGTTAATTCTTCTGTGAACAATTAAACTAATCGCAATCTACAAAGGCAACAATTACAACATTCGCTCGTCTCGCAGCTGCAATCGAAAGTTCCGAAAACCGTATCAGAATTGTTCGTCTAGATCGCGGGATCGTTGTCCTCGCCTTGCTCTCGCCGTTCTCGCTTAATTTTATCATTCGCTTGTCACCCACAACGCATTCAACGGCGCTTGCAATCTCGGTTCGTTCGCTTTGCAGCTACCTGCTTTGGTCCATCGATCAACGCATTCTTTCTATTGGAATTCCACCGCTTCACTTTCGTTTTGCTTTCGTTGCCGCTGCTGGAACTTTTGCTTTTGCTTTCACCGTTGGATTTGTGGTCTAGCTGCTGCTGCTTGCTGCGTTTTTTGTTGTTGTTATTTTTGGAAGCTCTAGTTCTGTGTCAGCGTAATTACACTACACAACAAAATGACGACGCTCGAAGACTTAAAACGCCAACGGAGCAATATAAAACGAAATATAACTCGGATCAAATCTGTGGTAGATGCTAAATCGGAAACCCCGATATGCAATGATGAGCTTCGCTATCGGTTGAACATCTTAGAAACGTATTTCAAGAATGTTTTAAATGTCCAAGCTAATATTGAAGACCTTAGTCCGAATGATGAAGGACGGGCAGATTTGGAGGATACATACATAGCAATCAAGCTAGCCATAAAGGAAAAAATGGGAGGAGATCTGAACGCCAGCATTGTTGCGCCGGACTACCACCCACCGCCAGTGAAGTCATCGTTACCAAGGTTGTCGCTACCCACTTTCGACGGAACATATGCAAACTATAAGAATTTCATTCACTCGTTCGAGCAAATTGTTGTGCGTGAGTCTGGATTGTCTAATATAGAAAAGTTTAATTATTAGCTGACCTGCCTCACGGGGCCGACATTAGATACAATTCAGGCATTCCAGGTTACAAGCGAAAACTATCCGAAGGCCCTAGCAAAACTCAAAAGCCGTTTTGATAATCCTACTCTTATATTTTTAGAAGGTATTGAGGCATTGTTTGCACTACAACCTGTGGAAAGGTCAAACAGTCAGCAGCTTCACAGCCTAGTGGATAAGGCATCCGCTATATTAAGCTCGCTGGAGTCCATCGGCAAACCTGAGAACATTGTTCACGCTATGGTTATATATATTATAATGGAAAAGTGTGATCAGCAAACTCGGAACAAGTGGAAGGAATCGCAGGACTACAAAACTCTGCCAACCTGGCTGGCATGCACACAGCTTTTGGAACGCCACTGTCAGTTTCTCCATTCGTCTGGAAACTCGGCTGCTACTTCGTCACAACGAAAGGCTGAATCCAATAAGTCAAATCGTCATTCTAATCACCAAATAAACTCGTCGTTTGCTATCACTTATCCGTCTTGTACACTTTGTTCTAGTTCTGGCCATAAGATCTCTAATTGCGCTCAGTTCAAGGCTATGAACAGCAACCAATGGTACGATAATGCAAAACGCCTCGGTCTCTGCATCAATTGTCTTGGAAATGGTCATAGAGTGGCGCAATGTTCATCGACTCATCGTTGCCGATCCTGTAATCGGAATCATCATTCATCTTTGCATCACTCTCAGCCGCAACAGCCACCCCAATCATCAGCAGGACAATCTTCAACTACTGAACCGGTACTCCAACCAGCGCAACCCTCCTGGCAAACGGCTCATCAAGCTGCTTCACATTCTCATATGGAGATCGCAGCAGATGATCAAATTTTGTTGGCAACAGCTATGGTTTTGGTACAGGATGCCACAGGTGAATACGAACTCGGTAGAGCGTTTCTTGATTCATGCTCTCAGGTTAATTTTGTAACCGACTGCATTTTATGTTGATGACCTTTTGTGTGGGGCTGATGATATAGATACACTCTTCAAACTAAAAACTGAAATCACATCAACTCTCGCTCGTGGTCAGTTTCCATTATGCAAGTGGCATTCAAATCATCCAGGCGTGATGGAAGACGAATCTACCAAGGAATTAAACATTTCAGAAAACTCAGTCAGCAGCACACTCGGCTTAACTTGGCATCAACGAAGAGATGCATTTAGCTTCATATTTAATCGAAAGGAAGTCTATCCCACTACCACAAAACGAACAATTTTGTCTACTGCGTCGTCGCTATTCGATCCAATCGGTCTGCTATCACCGTTAGTCATTGTCTCTAAGATCATTCTTCAGGAGTTGTGGCTTTTGAAACTCGACTGGGACGAGTCTGTCCCCAGAATTTAAGCCACGCATGGAGCAAGTGTTTGGAATCGCTGAATTCACTGTCGTCACTAGCGGTACCTCGTTTTTGTTTGCAGCCTGATACTAGGAGCATTCAAATACATGGATTTTGCGACGCATCGATTCGGGCATACGGCTGCTGTGTTTATGTGCGCACGGAGAATTCGCTTGGACAGTGTAGTGTACCTGAGTTTAAATATATATATATGTAAACAGATATATAGGCCCTCGGTATCAGCAGATGACCATGACTGACTTAAGGACGGCGTACAAATAGGGTTGGTCGTGTGCACTCTTGCTAGGCTCGGGTCTAGCTCGCCGGATGGTCGGGGTTCTTCCTCGCCTAATTGTACTATCGTACTCCACTACATTTAATTAGTGCACTTTACGGGAACTATAAGTGATTATATAAAGCAAAGGAAACTGAAATACTGATAGCGCCGACACGCCAAAAAAAAAACCCTACTGAACCATTTCTATTTAGAGAGAACCTAGGTGTTGATTGTCCCTCTCTTCTGTGCCCTCCCTACCATGACATTGCGTTCGAGTTCTTGCATTGTCCCTTGATCAATCCTTTACTAAGGTTTACCACATTTTATAAGATCCTGGCACGGATACTCGACAGGCCATTTTTATGATTTTAAAGATTCATTTCAATCCAAAAAGATTCATATTTTAATATAATGTGAGACTTCAATTTCAATATTCATTACGTTGCAGTTGTAGAAACACAACAATTGACTTAGCTTCTAATTTGTGGGTAATATTTCCTTAATCCTAATTATCATATAAGTTTAGTTATAAATTCATTATTTTAAAGCATGAAAAACATTAGGGTATAGATATATATATATATATAAACGAGAGAATAAGAATCGAAATCGTAAACAAAAGCTAGATCAGACTGGGGTGCATTATACACACTGAGCAGACGGGTTTGAATCATTATACACTGTATGCATATCTACACTTTCAAGTTAATAGGCTCTTTTGACCAAACTACTTTTTGCTGTACATAATTACTCACTCCGGCGTTATTGTCTTACGCTGATCGTTGGGCCCAATGATGTCGTAGATGTTGACCGCAGCTGTTTAAAATATGGAAATCATAAATATATAATGCATACAATACAATTACGCTACAACCACCGTCGCATAGTCATCAGTCAGTTGTTTTGGTTTTCATAATACAGACAGAAATTTAATTGTTATGCTCTATCGCGAAAATTGAACCAAAAGGTAGCAAACGAAGACAATTTAGTGTGCATATGCACATATGTATGTAGGTATGTACGCGCGTAACATCAAAGAGGGGTGTTAATAAAGTTTCAGTTACATTACGTTAAACTGCTGATGTTTATGCGTTGGAACTTGATAATGAATTAAATGTAAATTGGACAAAACTCGATCCTGTGCTGCTGCTTTGTAGACTGTTGACCGCCTGAAGTTGGTTAGAGGTCAACAGGTGCGATGTATATGGTTCCGGGCCGTACTGACGAATCTTCCGCCAAGCTTGTATTTAGTTATTTATGTCTGAGCAGCACTAAATATTCTTGGCGATTAAGGCTGATCTGTTCCACTTGGATCTTTGGAGATTCCGACTTGGTGGCAATATAAGGTCCAGAAACGATGAATTATGGATGGAGTTGGAGAAACCTCGACAACTGTTCGCCTAAGCCAGCTCCCAGGGTAGTCTTCTCGAGACTATACCGCGATGGGGCAGCTTAGGTACACCTCCCTGCAACATAGGTTATGTCAGCACGTGCACGGCACTAATATGAAAACATACCTCTTTTCCCAAATATATCTGCACTAAATTCTTGTCATTCACTGACCACTGAACTGTACGGCACTTGTAACTATATGCTTCCAGCATATATTTGTGGAAATATATATATTTTCCGGATAGCACTATATATATGTGTGTGCAATATGTATGTTGCTCGCACTCGGAAATTATCACGTCTTTACAGATCGATCAACTTTCTTATATTGTTCAAAGCAGTAATAGACGATGGACTGAGTAGCCAGTGCAGCAGAGCTTTTGAGCTTTTTACTAACTGTGCAATCGTATGATCCAGAACATTCGCAGCAGCATACAACGATCGTCTAATGCACAGCATAGCTTAACTGTGCAATCGTACGATTGCCGTCTATGCTTCCCACTGTCCGTCGCTTGTATGTGTTCGTGGGCGTTCGGACTTAAGAGCGGCTAAGGCTTTGATCCAACCTTAAGAGCGGCTAAAGCTTGATCGTTCGAAATATCACTAGGGGGTCTCACGAGACGAAAGAAGATAACCAATTCCCTATATTTTGTGCTGGCTACTACACCACAGATAATTATACAAGACCTGCTCGACGAATAATTATCTGAAGAACTTGATTAGGAGAGATTATTTCCTGATTTGAATGTCTTTCAGATGATACACGCCGAGATATTTCTTGTTCCATCGACCAATTCGTAATAGTACGGACTTCGCTTTTTAATTACCTGAGCGGGAATGAACACAGGGGCTAGTTTAGAACTAAACTTTTTTATAGCACTACTTTGTGTGAAATTTCTAGCATATACCAAATCTCCAATCTTTAATTGTGTATCACGGCAGCGCAAATTGTATCTATGCGAATTTTCTTCGTGTGCCTTATTGACATTCGCTTTAGCCTGTTGCCGGATTAGCTGCAAGGAATCGGGGTTCTCCATTCTAGTATCGTCGTTCAAAAGGTCTAGTTTACGCAAGAGTGCGTAATCCTTCCCATTCAACATCATGTTTTGACCAAATGCCAGAAAATATGGAGAATACCCTGTACTCCTATGTAAGGTAGATCTCAATGAACCACTAATGGCATTTAGGTTACAGTCCCAATTGGAATGTTCGTTACCGATATAAGCTCGTATCGCAGCTATCACGGATCTGTTCAGTCGCTCGCTGGCATTCGCTTGCGGTGAATAAATAGCTGTGCATTTTTGTGTTATACCGAAGCTATTTAAAAATGCCTGAAAGTAGCTAGATTTAAATTGGGATCCATTGTCTGACAAGATGACTTCTGGCACCCCAAATGTATAAAAGAGAGACCCTTCCAGATATTCACAGATCTTAGGGGCTGTAAATTTCTTCAAGGGACACAGAAAATGGAACTTAGTATTGTGATCAACAACTATGAGCAATCCTATGTTTCCCTTTTTTGTGCGGGGGTATGGTCCTAAGAGATCTATGTATAATTTCTGAAACGGCCTATCCTTCAGTAGCGAAAGATGGAAAACAACCTATCACTTTATCTAAGCGAATTCTCTCGTCTGCTGTCAATTTATGTAGGTTCGGTGGTTCTTCGACGTCATCCGTACCTCCAACATCTAATTCAGATACCTCTGCAGTGTGTGAGATTTTATCTAAAAGTCCAAATTTTTGCCAGAAGTCTATCCCCAAATAGACGTCTTGCTTGAGTTCAGGAATAAGAAACATTTCTAGGTCTGCCGTGCATCCGCGGTAATTAATTTGTGTTACCAGCTTGCCTATAACCTTACTTTCAGTATCGTTAGCCGTTCGTATTGCTCCTGAACACTTCTTAACCTTGCAATGCGCCAACATTTCTTTCGCGGCTGAACCTCCAATACAACTGATTGTGGCCCCCGAATCCAACAAAGCTATGTAATCACTGCCTTCAATGGTGACACTGGTGTACAGCCTGCTATCCGAACTAAGAAATATAGCCGAAACAAACTTGTTCTTATTCTTGCGAACCATCTTCCAAAATTGTCTCAAACGTTTAGTTGAACGTTTGGGCTTTCTTACAAATTTAAAACTATCTATCTTATCAAAAATTTTCTTACGCGTTGTAATATAATTTGCTTCCCTTTCAGGTAAAGGAGTAAATGAAAAATGATATGCCGTAGGCAGGGTTTCCTCTACTGTTTGTGAGCTGATCTTAGGCTCCCTTAAACTTTGGTCGTTCGTTAAACTAGTAGGTGATTCTTGCAAACTTTTTTCTAAGGATGTGTCTGCTTGTTGTTGTTTAACACATCCTTCTGCCGGTTTCCCGGAGGGTTACATTTGGGACATAGCGGTTTGTAAGTATCTTTTGTTCCACACCCGTAGCAAAAGATCTTACGAGGACCTACACAATCGTCAAATTTATGACCTTTGTTGTCACAGTTCCAGCAAGTTGGAACTGACTGTGAAGTACGACGTTGTATTTGACACACTTCATTATGCTCGACCAAGTCATCGAATAGCTGCTCGCTATCGTCTGGACCTGACAATTCCGATACGTATGAGCGAAGAGTCCTTTGCTTGACCGATCTTATATCGTTATAAAACTGCTCGTGCTTACGTACCTCTCGTCGTAATAACGATCTATTGGCAATCTTTAAGTGAAGAAGCTCGTGGTGAAGAGTGGGCTTGGAATTTCTAATAAGTAGATTCACAACATCTTCTTCTGTAACCGAATTTTGAAGCCTATCCACGAGATCTTCGATAGCATATTGAAAGTCATCGAAGGATTCGTTTTCGCCCTGACGACGTTTCCTAATCTTTTCCCAGATATCATAGTCGGTCTCAACATCTTCAAATCTTCTTCTAAACTCTACACAAAACGTATCCCAATTAAAGTTTGGGTAATTTCGATGGAATTTCCAGTACCAATCACTAGCTTTTCCCGCGAATAAAAGATACAAGTGATCACAAAGCAATTGATAATTGTTATAAAGATTTTGTTGCGTTAGAGAACGTACTCGATAAATAAACTCATCCATCCTCATGCAAGTTTTTGAACCATCGAATTTAATGCGCCAATTCTGCATTATACTGGAAACTTTTGCTGGTGCTACGTGTGAGCTCGAATTACTTCGATTTGCACTCGCTCTTGAAAAATCTAAAAGAACTTCTGCGTGACTATCTCGTGCTTGACCGATACCCACGTTATTTGTTTGGTTAATGTTATTGTCACCGGAAACATCGGGAGAGATATGTTCTGGTTGCGTCAGCTGGAGTGACGCTAATTGACTTTGAATCGAAGATTCAATTGTTTTGCTTAAAAATGAAGTTAGTTGTTCCATTAACTGAGCCTGTTGAATGCTTACAGCAGACTGGACGTAGTTAGCGATTTCCACTTGAGAGGTTATTGGAAGGGTTGTGTTGTTGGTTTCAGTTTCTGTTAGTGAGCGATCTAACCTGGATCGTTGAGTTGCTCTCGTATTCATACCCCTTCTAATAAACTTTTGGCCCTTTTTAGGTCGATTAGACGTTCCGTCTATTGTGCTAAAAGATTCGTTAGCACTAGTTGGTCGTGTTCCTTCGGCGTTAAGCTCGGCTAACAACGGGTTGTTAGAGAATGTTGGTGCCAGAGCAGAACAATCTAATGAACAGGTGGGACATTTTGGGTTTGTCCTAATCTGTTCCAAAATACAAAGTTTATGGAATTTGTGTCTACACGGGGTGTTGGCTATAATCTCACTAGTTCCCAATACTTCGTTGCAAATTCCACAAAATGGTTCTGCTTCCTGCAACGCAGTTGTTATGTCATCTGTACTTCGCCTTACAGCCATTGTATATCAGACAATATTTAAGGAATTAAAGAAAAAAAATAATATAAAAAAGATTATATAAGAAGGTATTAATTGTAATAATAATGTCTGTCTTTCCCACATGCCAGAATACTTACGAAATATCTATTTGGTTTCAGTAGGCTTTTCTATTTTCGTTAATATGGACTAATTATCAGTTAATGACCTCGTGCACTGAATCATTGGACAACTATCGCGATTTGGCAATATAAAATTGTAAATCCGAATAACTCAAGATGCCTAAAGTGAAAAAGCAGGTTTGCTTTGGTCGATCAATCCAAAATAAACTGAATTGGAACCGCTAAATCCTAAAACAACTCCTGTTTATTCTGATCACTGTATGATATTGCATAACTGTCTCTGATACTCACAATTCGATACTGTAGGTCTGTTTTGGTCAACCAATCCGAAATAAAATGAATTGCAGTTGCTAAATCCGAAAACCGAGTCAAAGTATAAATTTTGAAATCTTTAACCTTTGTGCAATATTTTGCAAAAGAAAATGTGTCGTTGAAATTTTGATGTATTACCGGTTGAGCTTGGAGAACCAAGGCAAGATTTGCTTGTCTTATTAAAATAAACGGCCTATATAGTAAGACACTATAAATCCAAATTTTAATATCGGCTCTGAATTGGTTTTAGATTCTAAGGCAAGTTGCCTGGCCCCACGTTGGGCGCCATAAATGTGTAGTGTACCTGAGTTTAAATATATATATATGTAAACAGATATATAGGCCCTCGGTATCAGCAGATGACCATGACTGACTTAAGGACGGCGTACAAATAGGGTTGGTCGTGTGCACTCTTGCTAGGCTCGGGTCTAGCTCGCCGGATGGTCGGGGTTCTTCCTCGCCTAATTGTACTATCGTACTCCACTACATTTAATTAGTGCACTTTACGGGAACTATAAGTGATTATATAAAGCAAAGGAAACTGAAATACTGATAGCGCCGACACGCCAAAAAAAAAACCCTACTGAACCATTTCTATTTAGAGAGAACCTAGGTGTTGATTGTCCCTCTCTTCTGTGCCCTCCCTACCATGACATTGCGTTCGAGTTCTTGCATTGTCCCTTGATCAATCCTTTACTAAGGTTTACCACATTTTATAAGATCCTGGCACGGATACTCGACAGGCCATTTTTATGATTTTAAAGATTCATTTCAATCCAAAAAGATTCATATTTTAATATAATGTGAGACTTCAATTTCAATATTCATTACGTTGCAGTTGTAGAAACACAACAATTGACTTAGCTTCTAATTTGTGGGTAATATTTCCTTAATCCTAATTATCATATAAGTTTAGTTATAAATTCATTATTTTAAAGCATGAAAAACATTAGGGTATAGATATATATATATATATAAACGAGAGAATAAGAATCGAAATCGTAAACAAAAGCTAGATCAGACTGGGGTGCATTATACACACTGAGCAGACGGGTTTGAATCATTATACACTGTATGCATATCTACACTTTCAAGTTAATAGGCTCTTTTGACCAAACTACTTTTTGCTGTACATAATTACTCACTCCGGCGTTATTGTCTTACGCTGATCGTTGGGCCCAATGATGTCGTAGATGTTGACCGCAGCTGTTTAAAATATGGAAATCATAAATATATAATGCATACAATACAATTACGCTACAACCACCGTCGCATAGTCATCAGTCAGTTGTTTTGGTTTTCATAATACAGACAGAAATTTAATTGTTATGCTCTATCGCGAAAATTGAACCAAAAGGTAGCAAACGAAGACAATTTAGTGTGCATATGCACATATGTATGTAGGTATGTACGCGCGTAACATCAAAGAGGGGTGTTAATAAAGTTTCAGTTACATTACGTTAAACTGCTGATGTTTATGCGTTGGAACTTGATAATGAATTAAATGTAAATTGGACAAAACTCGATCCTGTGCTGCTGCTTTGTAGACTGTTGACCGCCTGAAGTTGGTTAGAGGTCAACAGGTGCGATGTATATGGTTCCGGGCCGTACTGACGAATCTTCCGCCAAGCTTGTATTTAGTTATTTATGTCTGAGCAGCACTAAATATTCTTGGCGATTAAGGCTGATCTGTTCCACTTGGATCTTTGGAGATTCCGACTTGGTGGCAATATAAGGTCCAGAAACGATGAATTATGGATGGAGTTGGAGAAACCTCGACAACTGTTCGCCTAAGCCAGCTCCAGGGTAGTCTTCTCGAGACTATACCGCGATGGGGCAGCTTAGGTACACCTCCCTGCAACATAGGTTATGTCAGCACGTGCACGGCACTAATATGAAAACATACCTCTTTTCCCAAATATATCTGCACTAAATTCTTGTCATTCACTGACCACTGAACTGTACGGCACTTGTAACTATATGCTTCCAGCATATATTTGTGGAAATATATATATTTTCCGGATAGCACTATATATATGTGTGTGCAATATGTATGTTGCTCGCACTCGGAAATTATCACGTCTTTACAGATCGATCAACTTTCTTATATTGTTCAAAGCAGTAATAGACGATGGACTGAGTAGCCAGTGCAGCAGAGCTTTTGAGCTTTTTACTAACTGTGCAATCGTATGATCCAGAACATTCGCAGCAGCATACAACGATCGTCTAATGCACAGCATAGCTTAACTGTGCAATCGTACGATTGCCGTCTATGCTTCCCACTGTCCGTCGCTTGTATGTGTTCGTGGGCGTTCGGACTTAAGAGCGGCTAAGGCTTTGATCCAACCTTAAGAGCGGCTAAAGCTTGATCGTTCGAAATATCACTAGGGGGTCTCACGAGACGAAAGAAGATAACCAATTCCCTATATTTTGTGCTGGCTACTACAACAGGTCACAGTGAAATTGTTCACTTCTAAGTCTAGAGTAGCACCAGTGAAGAAACAGTCTCTTCCGAAGCTTGAACTATGCGGCGCACATCTACTTTCTCAGTTGTATAACAAAGTCAAGGCCATATTCAGTAAACACACTATCACATCTTATTTTTGGAGCGACTCACAGCTCGTATTGCATTGGTTGCAACAACACTCAGTCACCTTATCGACCTTTGTTGGAAATCGAGTGTCCGATATTCAGGATTTAACGTCTGATGGAAAATGGCGCTATGTGCCAACACATCAAAACCCTGCTGATATTCTGTCGCGAGGCTGTAACGTGAGCGAGTTGATTAAGTCTCCATGGTTTTCGGGTCCTACGTTTCTAGTCGAAGATTCACTAAACTGGCCCGCCACTGGTGGAAAACTTGATATTGACATGGACGTGAGTAACTCGGAGAATCGGAAAAGTTTGTTTCCTCAACATCGTCGATAATATCAGCTCGTACACTCACAGTCTGCGTCTCATTGCTTGGATGATTAGGTTCATAAGGAGATGTCGGAAGCAATCGACGTTTACCACAACCTCACCGACGCCAGATGAACTTCGTTTTGCTTCACATTGCCTTATTTGGAACATTCAACAAACTCATTTTGTAGAGGACATCCGTTTACTTCAGAAGCAAAAACCATTAAAAAGCAGCTTAAAGTTTCTTACTCCCTTTTTAGAAGTCGTGAACGGATTCGAACTTATCAAGGTTGGTGGACGTTTGGAATACTCAGACCTACAAGACGGTCAAAAACATCCGTTGCTGCTGCCTAGTCAGTCCAAATTTGTATGGAACTATATTCGCCATTTGCATCTTCGGAACTATCACGCTGGACCTAAAGCCCTAGTCGCTCTCATTCGTTTGGAGTATTGGATCGTTAACGCCAGAGACTTGGCACGTAGAATTGTTCGCTCCTGTGTACACTGCGTTCGCTACAGACCGAAGCTGCTACAACAACTCATGGGCTCATTACCGCCTACGCGACTCGCTCCGGCTCGACCCTTTGAACGCTGTGGAGTTGACTTTTGTGGACCCATCAACACATATCTACGCATTCGAGGAAAGGGACCTACAAAAGCATACATAGCCGTGTTCGTTTGCCTTCTCACCAAGGCCGTTCACATCGAAGTAGTCTCTGATTTGTCAACAAAGGCGTTCTTAAACGCATTGAAACGGATGGGAGGTCGTCGCAAGCTGCCGACAGACATCTTCTGCGATAATGTAGGGGCATCGAATCAACTGCAGGAACTACAAAAGTTTATGTTTTTAAAGCAGACCCAAGATGAAATCTTTAAATTTTGCGCATCTGACTTTATTAATTTCCATTTTATTCCCCCAGGGCACCTCATTTCGGAGGCCTTTGGGAAGCGGCAGTCAAGAGTGCAAAGGGGCTGTTAAATCGTACGCTGGCCAACACCAGGTTCACCTTCGAAGAGTTGAGCACTGTCGTCGTCGAGATAGAATCGATCCTCAACTCGCGCCCGCTATCGCCGCTTTCGTCAGACCCAAATGACTATAGCACTCTCACGGCTGGTCATCTCTTGGTTGGCGAATCATTGCGATCACTACCTGAAAGGTCCCTCGAGAATATCAAGCTGTCAAGTATGGACCGCTACGATGCGATTACGGCCGTCAAGCAACGGTTTTGGAAGCAATGGTCTGCTGACTATGTCAACGAATTGCGATCGCGCGCGAAGTGGACAGCACCCTCAACGAACCTCACCGAGGGCACGTTGGTCATCATCCATGAGGACAACCTGCCACCGCTACGCTGGAAACTAGGCCGAGTGCAGTCTACTGTGCTTGGGAAGGATGGACTTGTACGGGTGGTGCACCTCCGCACTGCAAATGGAACATGCTGCAGGCCAATACACAAGTTGGCAATTCTTCCGGTGGTTTGAAAGCAGTCCTTTCAACGGGGCCGGGATGTTCGGTCAAACTCCTTTAAGGAACAAGTATTCAAATGACCCTCGTAAAATAGAGAGCCTACGCTCACTTTTTGTATTTACTCACCATAATTGTACTAAATTCACTACTGTATTCTCTCTCTTATGCCCAGTACTCAAGCACTAAGATTTGTAATAAATAGTTATTCCCTAATACTCAACTGGATCGATCGACTTTTCTCTTTCTTGTATAGACTTTGATTCGTTTGCAGAAAAAACTAACACACCCCCATCCGTGAATTAACATTAATGCGGAAAACGCTCCGTGTACAAACAAAGTGTTTAATATAAATTCAATATTGCAACGTAACACATCGGACTCGTGCAGGCAATTTGTTATTGTTTTTTGCCCAGTCTGCTTTTCGTTATCGCTTCTTCGGTGTGCACTGTTCTCGCGCATCAGCGTTTGCATCGCCCACACTCTCTCGTGAGCATAAGCGGGCTGCTCGCATTGTTGCTCTCACTCTCTCTGGATTGCCTATACTCTCCCTCTCTGTGGACTTTTCTTTTGTGTCTCTGCTTTGGTGAGTTTACTGCTCGTTTTCTGCACTTCGTTTGATCATCTGCTTTGAATTATTGCCGCTGCAGCTGATTGTCTGGCTCGCTATGCTGTCTGCTCTCCTACTTTACCTGCGATCTCACTCCGTTCTTTTTTTTATTCGTGCACAGTGTCCATAATGGCAATTGTTTGCAGTGCAAAGAAATGTGAATTCGGTGGTGTTATCATTGGTGATTCATTTCTTAGCTGCTGGCTGTGCGACAATTTTGCCCACATAAAATGTGCTGGTGGTGGAAATTTTGGCCGGCTGAATGATTTGATCTCGAAACGCATGGGCCTGTCTTGGTCATGTCTGGCTTGTCGGGAGATTGAGGCCGAAATGCGCACATTTATGAGACAGACTCGAACTGGGTTTCTGGATATCCGGAAACAATTTGTGGCTCTCAACGAGAAATTTCTTGCCCTTGAATCACAGTTTCTTGGGCTCAAACTCTTGAGCGAATCGCCTAGACGGAAAATTCCGCATAATGATACCAATCTCTTGCAACCTAATCCGATTGGTACGCCTGCCTCCCACCTTCATCCATCGGAAGCATTTCCGTGTAGTCATGCCACGCCGTTGTCTGTAAATCCGCCAACGGTGGCTCCGGAGTTCTTTACACCGAGCAATGTGCTTCCTTCGAGCACCCAACTTCCCAACAGCATCAATCCCATCCCTGCAGTTTCTGTGGCCGTCACTTCTGACGCGGTGAGTGCTCCTAGTGCGGGTGTGCTGGTTGCTGACGACGTCTTGCCAATTCCTGCTCCAATTCCTTCTCCAATTCCTGCTCCAATTCCTACTCAAATTCCTGCTACAGCCATTGCTGCCAATTCCTCTGCCCTTGTACCGAGATCTCTTTTAGGAGTGGCTCCACCATCTCGTTCTCGATCGGGACCTCAACTTAGAGCAGTGGTCCCTCGGAAAGCAATACTTGTTTCTCGTCTTATTCCTGAGGCTACAACGGAGGATGTTAAACAACATCTTGCCGCTAAACTTAACACTTCGCCTGTTGCTATAGTTGTGACTAAATTTACATTTAAACATAAGCGCAACATATCATCCTTTAAAATTCTTCTCCCTGATTCTTTACTATCCTGTTCTCTAGAACCGTCAATATGGCCTGAGCATACAATTGTGCATGAGTTCCTTCTCAAAGATTCGAACTCGAATCCAAGAATTACCGAACATGCTCCAAAAAACTGATGTACTATTTTTCCATGCACTATCAGAACGTTCGCAGTTTGCTGGGAAAATTGCGTCAAATTCATACTAATAGCGCGTCCTTTGATTTCGATGCCATCGCGTTTACCGAAACCTGGCTTAACTCCTCTGTCAATGATCATGAAATTTTCATTGATAGTTACACTATTTATAGAATGGACCGCCCATCTTTTGCAGGTGGGGTTCTGATTGCAGTTAAATCTGTTTTCTCATCTGAGTTATTCCCATTCAATAACATTCATGGAATTGAATTTGTTGCAGTCAAAGTTCGTGTTGGCTCCGCATTTTTCTATTTAACCTGCTCTTACATTCCTCCCAGGTCTGATGCTGAGCTTTACTTACACCACCTCTCAGCAATTAATAATGTTGTTTCTGCATTAGGGTGCAATGATCGAATTATTGTCATGGGGGACTTTAACCTCCCATTTCTTTCTTGGCTGCCTTGTAATGACGCTAACCTGTTGTTTCCCAATTGCCATAATGACTTTATCAATGGGCTAATGGATATTTCCCTTGTCCAAATTAATGCCGTTAAAAACATTACGGACAGACTTCTTGACCTCGTTTTTGTTAACGATGGTTCCCTTGCTGCGGTATCTAGAGCAAGCCAAATATCTCTCCCTGAAGATCCTTACCATCCAACTTTGTTGATATCACTTGAGTGTACACAATCTGGAGGTGCTGACAGTTCCATGGCTCCTTGTCACATAAAGTGTTTTCGCAAAACAAACTTTATCGATTTAGATCTACATCTCTCGCGTGTTGGTTGGTCGTTTCTTTATTCATTACCGAACATAGATGCAACTGTTAACTCGTTTTATAGTTCTATTTACTCCGCCCTTAATACGTTTGTTCCAAAAATACTGTACCTGTATCGTCCAAGCCTCCCTGGTCCTCCAAGTATCTGTCACCCTTAAAAAATAATAAATCCCGGCTCTATAAAAAGTACCAGAAGTCGGGCTCCACGTTGGCCTTAGCTCTATACTCCTCCGCTCGCTCTCTGTTCCTTGCCGTCAATAGTCAGTGTTATAATCATTACCTTTCACAATGTAGTAGTAACTTTCGTAGTGATCAAAAAAAATTCTATTCGTTCGTTAACTCTAAGCGCAAGTCAAACGTTTTTCCTCCGTCCCTTCATTACCAGAACAAAACAGAAGCTTCTGCTGTTGGTATTGCAAATTTATTCGCTAACTTTTTCCAAACAACGTACTCGTCTCATATTTACAACGCATCCACTCCGTATCCGTACCAGCTACCTCAAGCTAACAGCATTTTTCTGCCCTTTTTCGAGGAAAGCGTTGTTCTGGAAGGTTTGTCATCTATGGACATATCGTTTTCTGCGGGTCCAGATAAGGTACCAAGTTGCATCTTAAAACACTGTGCCCAGTCCCTTTGCAAACCCTTGACCTTTCTCTTCAACCTCTCCTTGGAACAGTCTTGTCTCCCAGTAATTTGGAATGAGTCCTACATCATTCCGCTTCACAAAAAAGGTTCAAGATCAAACATTGAAAACTATCGTGGTATCGCAAAGCTTTCCGCCATCCCGAAGCTTCTTGAGTTCCTGGTCAGCCGGCAACTGCAACATCTTTGTTGCAGCTTGATATCTCCGTCGCAACACGGTTTTTTCAGACATCGTTCAACATCGACTAACCTTCTTGAGTTTTCTAACCTAATCCACCGTGGTTTTCAAATTGGTTTGCAGACGGATGTAGTTTTTACGGACTTCAGCAAGGCATTCGATTCTGAACCATGCTCTGCTTATTCAAAAGCTCTCTTTATTAGGGTTCCCAACGAATCTTCTTGATTGGATTTTGTCCTATCTCTCTAACCGTACTCAACGTGTTTTGTTTTCTAACGTGTTGTCAAATACTGTTAATGTGTTACTTCAGGTGTGCCACAGGGAAGTCATCTGGGCCCGCTTCTGTTTATTTTATTTGTGAACGACCTTCCTCAAGTTATAACATACTCTACTACACTAATGTATGCTGATGATGTCAAAATCTGTCTTTCTTACTCTGATTGGTATTTGAAAACACGCCTTCAACTTGATCTAAGTGAACTACTATTGTGGTGTTCAACTAATCTTCTTTTTCTGAACCTTTCCAAATGCAAACTTATGACATTTTACCGTCGCGCTCCTCATTTTGTCTCATATGTTCTAGGAAATCATGTCCTGGAGCGAATTTCGAGTTCAAATGACCTCGGAGTCCTTTTTGATCATAAGATGTGTTTCAACACCCATATAGCTGCAACTGTAAATAAAGCTAAGGGTGCTTTAGCGTTCATCAAGCGTTGGTCCAAGGAGTTTGACGACCCGTACGTTACGAAACAACTGTACATCTCGTTAGTACGTCCTATATTGGAGTATTGTTCTTGTGTGTGGAGCCCGCAGTATAAAGAGCAGCAGGCTGTTATTGAATCCGTGCAAAAGCAATTTCTAATTTTTGCCCTTCGGAACTTTAACTGGGACTCGGGTAGAATCTTGCCACCCTACCGGTATAGGCTAAATCTTATTGACCTGCCATCGTTGCACCATCGCAGAATATGCAATGGTGTAATGTTCGTGCACAAGCTCCTTCTTGGGACTGTTGACTCCCAAACTCTCTTGGGTCAGAATGACTTGGCCGTTCCATCTAGACCTACCCGTACTTTTAGGCCTATCCGTCTACCCATATGTAGGTCTAATTATGCTGATCATGAACCTTTTAGGGTTTTATGCCATAATTATAACTCCCTCTGTCAAACCCTATCCCCTGAACTGTCTCTTAAACTAATTGCATGCAATATTTATAATCATTTAAATTTAGCTAACTTTCAACTTATCTTTTTCCGCCTTTAGTAACTAAGCACCATTATTAACAGATAATTTGTTAATTTAATAAATAAATAAATAAAAAATATATATCATGCCGTATATATGCGTGTATTACTAGTTGTTATTGCAAATCGGGAGCGCTTTCCTGCTTCCCCAAATCAGTTGGCCAAATCAGACCGATCTCAAGCTGAAGCGGAACCAATCAGAGCCGAATCGCATCGAACAGGGCCGTGCCAGCGTTTGGTGTTCAAAAAAAGAAACATCGTTTTTCTACTCGTTTCCATTTCGGCTTTTTCAGTTCTTCTAAATTGTTTCTTTTACGCAGTTCAGTTCTAAATTTTGTTTGATAGACTTTAAAAATGGCAAAACTCAAGAAAAAAAAGTTTAAAGAAATATCTCCCAAAAAAAAAATTTACAAAATTATGCACAAAATTATGATTAAGCAACGTGTACTCAACAATTATAGTAGATCAGAGGACTAGTTCTCTTGGGCGTTACGTTTAGGCAACGTAACGCCAGTGCCGATACATTATTTCTAAGCTACCAGTTCTTTCAATGCAATCCAATAATGTTCATCCACACCCGTAGCATACAGACACTCGAACACGTAACCCATAATCACACACACCGCACACTCTTTACAAGAGGCAAAAGAAAGTGAATTATTTGCAAGAGGCACAGCGCCAGCCACATTTAAAACAGCCACAGGACACACATGAAAGATAGAACAGATCCTGTGAAAGGTAGAAAGTGAGAGTTTATTAAATTAACCCCAATTGTAATTTGATTAAAAGACACTTGTCCTGTGAGGAGGACAATGAAAGAAACCCCCATACAAACACAAAACATAGGCTTAATATATACATAAATACGATGGGATGTCCAATGATAATACAAAGTTAAGCCCAGTGTGAAAAACCGGGATTAGCCTTACGTCAATCTCCAACACCTAAATTTTCTATCATGTAAAGAGAAATTCATGTGCCCCAAAATCAATACTATGGAAGTGTAATAAATTTAAAATGCAATCTGTTCATTCAATAAATTAATTTATTCCTCCAAAAGAATGGTGGAGCAATGGAGCTCGTTTCGTTTCCTACCCTCCATCCTTTGCTAATTTCTTGTTGGAAAGAAAATGTCGACTGCCTCCTGCCCCGTGCCTTTATGTGTTCGAGTATTTATGTACCTTCTGTCATACATGGCCGGGGGTATCGTAAATTTACAACAAAATTGTTTTATGGCCCCACTCCATGGGCCCTCCTGGCCCCCTCAGGCGGAGCTTGGCGTTTACGCCGTCACCTGAAGTGCCATCAGGAGTTGGACAATTTCAGGCCCTAGACGACAGTTTGGTTCGGTTTCCCATCTTTAAGAGCACTTGGAATTTAATCATTTAAATTTCTGTGAGGATTTCCAAGAAAATAAATTTGAATATCTGCCGCTATAGAGTTTATATTTAAATCCGATTTAATGTAAAAGCGGATTACGCTCTTCCATTTTGAAGGGACTTCGGATAAGCCCTATCTTCGGAGACATCGGGATGTGGAAGACCTTTTTGATCTCCAAAAACTAAGCTTCGCGGGGATACAAATATTTCGTTGAATTTTTAATCGCACATTTACGACACAGCTGTTTTTATTTTATCGTAGAGTGACAGCCCTGGGCGGCCAGTGTGTACACTCTTTTGGACTACAATATTGTTTGTCTTGCTGTTGACAGCGGTAAATTAGGCAAATGGAAGGAAAAGTACATTGATATTTAATTAGAAAAATGTCTTGAGCCTTGTCGTTACCTGCAAACAAATCAAAATGCACAGGGATATCGGATCGACTGTCATGCAGACTAAAGTTTCCAACAAACTTAACCTGGAGCTGGAGGTGGAGGTAGGCACGCGGCGCGGATGCTACAGCGCTGGCTGTGGCTGTTGATAAAGATTATTGGATAATGTCTTGGCGGAACTATCTGCCACGTCTGTTTCTGTCATAAGAAGAAAGTTGTTCCATGGTTAGAGATACACAAAGAGAGAGAAAGAGAGATGCATACGGAAAGTGTGTGAAAGCGTGGAGCAGTGAGAGCGGGTGCGGAAGCCACAGCGTGGATACAGAAGCAGCGGTAAGTACAAATAGCCCATCAAGGGAAGGATCAAAATATTGATGTCTGGAATGGCTTTATTCAAGTGTGAGAGCCTAACTGGGACTCGTGCGAGCAAAGGACCGACCCCACATATGTATCTGTGGCATATTCAATGCTCACGCTTGTGTGACTGCGCCCCTGCGAGTCCTTGTCTGCATCCATTTGCCGCTCGCACCCGTGTGCCCAACATCAAAAGCTTTTCACACTTAATTGGGCGTAAAATTAAATCAGAATTGATTAGAACACTTTAATGACAACAGCCGTGGCCGTGTTGCTGATGTCAATGGCATCAGAGAGAGCCGCATCCTGCCAGCATCCAAGCCCCCAAGCCTCCCAGCTCCCAGCTCCCACTCCACCTCCTGCCAGCAATTCCGCTGGCATTCTAAGCATAAGCAAACTTTTTGGTTTCGATTTTCCCCAGCTGACGCACGGCACGGCAAGGCACGGCACGTCGGTGACTTCGGCCACGTTCCTGCCGCTTCTCGGCGCTCCTGCCACTTCCGAAGCCGGGCACTCCCGAGACAGAGCGCACTAATTGCTGCTGGGAACTTCCCTGGGGAGGCTCCCCCGCAACCCTGTTTTCATCGGAAAGTTTATGAAATTCAATTTCCCCCAAAAATGGGGAATGGAATGGAAAAAGGCCGGGCATCAATTTTCCTGCATTATCGTTTAATGAGCCGACAATTATGCGAGGCGCTCTGCTTCGGCACCATGCACGTCTATAGATATTCAATTAACTTGAATTCACAGCCATAACTCTCCGAACGAGTTCATTCCACATGCATTTGGCCAGGGCATAGGGCAAGTCAACTCGATTTCCGGCTATTAAGACATGGCTGAATTTCAGACGTGGAATGCAACGCCATGGAGTGCCGAGTCCAGGCAGGATAATTACATTTTAACCGGGTGATTCGAGCGGAGAGGAGAGTCGACAGCAACGTCAACGGTAATGGATAAATGCACATCTTCCGCCGCCCTGGGGGTCCTGGGAGCCGTCCTGGGGCACGGCACATTTAATGGGAAATGAATGGCAATGTTGGAGGTAGAAAATTATGAAAACGTTCCCAGGGGTAAGTTGTACGAAAACCAGCACGAAGTGCCCTCCATAATCTTCCACTTAAAGTTGATAAAAAATGTAAACGACTTTCATTTCGCCCGGGAGCGATACCTCTGACGAGGACTTCAAAGGACAGCTGGAAGACCCAGGACAAACTCAAGGCGAAAGTGAGTAGCTCATTGAATTGGATGGATTGTCATCCCAGTCGGTGACAGCAATCAAATCAATCACACCAGCCTCCACCTGAGTAGAGCAGGCAGGTCAAAGTGCGGCAGCCTTGGAGGATAAAGAATGGACCCCTTTTCTGACATTTGGTGATGTTTTGCGATGCAGCAAGAGGGAATTCCTACACCGATTGGGGCAAAACTTGGGCTAGGTACAGCTGGCAAGGTCGATAGCTTGATCCGATTCATAAATAATATACAGCTAAGAGTACTATATGTTTGGATTCATTGGGAATCCGTGCGTGGTGATGTCTAATGCAATTTGCGTAATTGAAACCCACTCGAAAGCAATTAAATTTCCTGTGGTTGGACCACTCTCCGGCAATGAGATTCGTTGGAGTAATTGCAATCGAGATTCCCAACTAATCTTCAGGTAAAACAATCCATAATGGAGCAGAAGTTTTGTTCGCACTCGGCATTTATCAAGTTTGAAGTTTTAATTTGCTTTCGCCCCAACAAAAACAACTACAGAACACAGAATAACAAAAGTGTCAACACGATTATAATTGAGTTTAATTAAGCCGCAAAGTAAAGCCTCTCAGCACTCTTGTCTGTGGACCGACCAACAGAAATTTAAAATATTTGCGCTAATCCACTTGGCAACGGCCTAACAGAAATGAACAGCTGGTGCCAGTCCAGGCCTCTTCAATGGGCCAACTTTCAGATAAAAGAGGTACGTGCCAAAGTCTTCAAATACTCGTATTTGCTGGTACGTACAATAAACTCGAAGCAATCCGAAGAGCAAAGTTGCGATCTGGAAATTTATGGATGGCGAAGGCCAAAATGTTTTGCTGTAGGCCCAGGCCCAGGCTGAACCCATTTGTTGGCCCAGCTCTGAAAATGTCACATGCTCCTCACACCCACAACTACACCCACACCCTGTGTGGTCTGGGTCTTGGTCTGCGTCTGGGTCTGGCCATTGTCTGTCATTGATGCCAGTTGGTGTCGGTACAGGTTTTCAAAGGATGCTATTCACGACTTAATTAAGTTGATGCCACCGTGTTGTACGAAATCTCTTCGATGCGCTGCGCTAAAGCTGAAAGTCTCATTATTTCCTATTTAAAGTCATTACCACGTTATCTGCAGCCTTCAATTGAAGTGGGTTCTCGTTCTCCTGCAACTTCCAGCAGCCACCGACGCCCAGTCGCCATTTTTCAGTTAACGATTTCATTTCAATTGACAATTTAATTAAGTCTAATGGTAAAATGTTGTCAAGCAATTATCATGCTTATGTAGCTCTTAATTTTCCGTATTTTTCGCGCTCCCCCAACCTTGGCAAGGCCATTTGCCTGGCCAGAGGTGTATGTAAATCGAATTTCAAACGAGGCGAAGGCCAAAAAGCGCTGCATACGTGTTGTGTACCTTATTGTGGAGCGAAAAAATTAGTATATACATACATACATATGTATATGTGGAAGTCCAATGCCACAGGTTTTGTATGATAAAAAGCTGACCAATCCAATTTGTATCTCCTCTTCGTTCAGTTACTGTAGCAATCAGGATTTGGTTTTGAATAACTTTATGCAACGCGTAGGAGATTAAAGACTAGATGTAGACTAGCTCCAATCCAATTATTATCTCCTTTTCGATTCCGGGGACTCCCGCTAATGCTGAAAGCAGGATGTGGCAATCACTAGCCAGTCGTTGGAAATTTGATTTAGAAAAAGGAAAAAGGTCGCCGGATGCGTTTTGCAATTGCGTCATGTGGCATAAAATGCAGTTTGAGCAGGGATTTTTTTCATTTCCTGACCTGCAACGTCAGATATAAATTCATTGAGCAAGAAGTCAGGAAAAATTCATCACCCACATCCGCTGTTCCCAGCAGTGGAAATGTATTGCTTCTAAAATGTAGTTATGTTTCGCGAGACCTCCTAAAGAATGCTTTAGGAAACCTATCACCTAGCGACGGATTCTTAGAAAACTCTCTCTATAGCTTTTTATACCCGATACTCAAAATGAGTATTGGGGTATATTAGATTTGTGGTGAAAATGGATGTGTGTAACGTCCAGAAGGAATCGTTTCCGACCCCATAAAGTATATATATTCTTGATCAGCATCAATAGCCGAGTCGATTGAGCCCTTTCTGTCTATCAGTCTGTCCGTCCGTCCGTCCGTCCGTCCGTCCGTCTGTCCGTCTGTCCGTCCCTATTAGCGCCTAGTGCTCAAAGACTATAAGAGCTAGAGCAACGATGTTTTGGATCCAGACTTCTGTGATATGTCACTGCTACAAAAATATTTCAAAACTTCGCCGCGCTCACTTCCGCCCCCACAAAGGACGAAAATCTGTGGCATCCACAATTTTAAAGATATGAGAAAACCAAAAACTCAGAATCGTAGAGAATGATAATATCTTTTATTATCTGAATCTGAATTGGATCGTATTATTATTATAGCCAGCATCAAGAAAACAATTTCATTTTTTCTCGCCCTATCTCTCTCTAACACACACGTAGCATTTTATACCCGATACTCAAAATGAGTATTGGGGTATATTAGATTTGTGGTAAAAGTGGATGTGTGTAACGTCCAGAAGGAATCGTTTCCGACCCCATAAAGTATATATATTCTTGATCAGCATCAATAGCCGAGTCGATTGAGCCCTGTCTGTCTGTCCGTCTGTCCGTCTGTCCGTCCGTCCGTCTGTCCGTCCCCTTCAGCGCCTAGTGCTCAAAGACTATAAGAGCTAGAGCAACGTTGTTTTGGATCCAGACTTCTGTGATATGTCACTGCTACAAAAATATTTCAAAACTTCGCCCCGCCCACTTCCGCCCCCACAAAGAACGAAAATCTGTGGCATCCACATTTTTAAAGATACGATAAAACCAAAAACGCAGAATCGTAGAGGATGACTATATGTTTTAGAATGTAAGATCTCAACCAGATCGTATAAATATTATAGCCAGAATCAAGAAAACAATTTCATTCTTTCTCGCTCTGTTTCTCTCTAACACACAGGTTTCATGGTCGGTTTTGCCAATTGCAAAATATGAGTTCAAGGATCTCAGAACCTATAAGAGCCAGAGCAACCAAATTTGGTATCCACACTCCTGTGATATCGGACCTTGACCGTTTCGTGTCCAAATTTCGCCACACCCCCTTCCGCCCCCGCAAAGGATGAAAATCTGGGGATATTCACAAATCTCAGAGACTATTAAGCCTAGAGTAACCAAATTTGGTATCCGCACTCCTGTTAGATCTCACTTTAAAACGTATATCTCAATATTTCGCCCCACCCCTTTCCGCCCCCACAAAGAACGAAAATCTGTTGCATCCACAATATTGAGGATACGAGAAAACTAAAAACGCAGAATCATAGATAATGATCATATCTATCAGATTGCTGAATCTGGATCAGATCAGATAATTTTTATAGCCAAAAGGAACAAATCAATTTGCACTGGCTACGCAGCCCCCGACGTCACGCTCAGACTGATTTTCTGTCTCTCTCGCACGCACTCTTTGTCGTGTCGTTCAATATTAGCGGCGTCTGCCGGAGGAGAGCCATACTGACTTAGTATCGGGTATAACTGTAGAGTTGCGGTGTCCGCTGCAACTCACAACGTTCCCCCTCGTTTCCTTTTGTTTTGAATAAACAGCCGGGGTTTTCCTAAATAAACTTTAATTAACTTCCTAACCAGCCAACAATCTGGAAACCTATTCTATACCGCGAATGCATGCCTTTTGCTTTGTGTTAAAACATTATTTAACTTTTTATTTTTCGGCGTCGGCTTGTCGTGTGTGTGTTGTTGCAGTGAGTGAGTACGCATTACATATCATTGCAGTCCGCTCTCGTCTGGTAGCTTTTGTTGTGTTATCACTCTCTCCCTATCACCTAAACTTAAATAACTGTTCTTTCTCTCTCGCTCTCGTAACTTTCTGTTCAGTAGCTCTCTCTCTCTCATTAGCTGCTGCTGCAACTGTTCTCCTGTTCAACTGTTCTATTAGCGTTTGTCTGGCACACAGGTTTGATAGCGATTTGTTTTAAAATATTATTTGATTCTAATTTTGTTCAAATTTCTTACTATGGAGTTTTCTGTTGTATGTGCCAAAAAAACATGCAATAAGCAGATCACCCACGATCAGCCGATTATCCCCTGCTGGCTCTGCGACTGCGTAGTGCACGAAAAATGCGCTGGATTTTCTGGCCTTGTGAGTGATGCCATTTCAAAACGTAATGGTTTGCACTACAGTTGCGAGGCATGCCGTGCGGTGGAGAAAGACATGGTGGCTTTCATGAGGCAGACGCGGAAGGCCTTTTAGGAGCTGACCGTTGGCTTTAAAAAGCAATACGTTCGGCTCCTAGCCATGGAGTCTCAATTTGGCAGTCTGCAACTGCTGAATGAGTCTCCGTGGCGTAAAAAGGTCACTCCGCGGGATCTGCAAGTGCCAACCGTCACTCAGCCGTGCGCCGCCGAAAAACTGACTCCGACCACTCCAAGGGTGCAGCAGTTGATCTCGTTTGCCACTCCAAGGGCAACGACAGCTGCTGGCGATGCAGATTCGGTAGCCGAATTCATCGCCTCGGAGAATGTGCAGCCAAGTACGTCTGCAGCGTCCGTGTCCGTGGTGTCCGCAAGTTCGCTAGTTGTCCCGTCCATCCCGATCCCACCAGTAAATAGACCTTCCGGACCTCCGGATATTGCCACCACAGGTACTAGGCCTGTGGTGCCCAAACTACTGGTGGGAGTCCCACCAAAACGACAAGTTTTTCTCTCACGGCTAGCCCCTGACCTCACATCTAATGATGTAATTGCTTTCATTCAAAGCAAAATAAAAGACGTGGGTTTAAAGGTGGAGAAATTCAACTTCTCTTATGCCAGGGAGATAGCCTCGTTTAAGATAAGCATCTCCCCAACTCAATTTGAAACCATTTCCTCCGCCTAATTTTGGCCGGAGCATTTGGTGGTGAAGGAGTTTAAGGCTAAGAAGAAGAATAGGCCCCCATATCCCTTACAAATCTTTCCAGTGTGCCCCCCTCAACCTCAACTTCCTCTTTCTCAACTTCCCGTCTTGCTTCCACTTTTCCAAAAAACTAACTTCTCTTTTAGTAACCTATCAGAATGTAAGAGGCTTGCGTATTAGTCTCAGCATTCTTTTCCGGGATAGTGTTGCATTTGCTTCCCACGTTATTGTGTTTACTGAAAACTGGTTAAAGCCGGACATTCTTTGTTCCGAGGTTTTGGCAGGTCGGTACACAACTTTTAGAAAGGACCGTTCGTCTCGACGTGCAGGGGGGGTTCTAATTGCAGTGGACTCTTACTTCACGTCGGAACAATTCACAGTCCTAGTTCAACAGGAATTGGAATTCCTGTGTGTAAAACTGATTCTTCCCGTTTTCGCTATATTTATTACTTGCTCGTATATCCCACCTTCTTCGGATATTTCAATTTATGAGCAGCACTTGTCCGCTTTAACCGCTGTTTCTTCCTCGCTATCTGATAAAGATCGTATGATAGTTCTTGGTGACTTCAACTTGCCAGGAACTGTTTGGTCTTCGGTAAACGAGTCTAGTATCCTAGTGCCCATGTCACGACATGACTTTGCTGACGGCTTTCTTGACCTGTCCCTGTCTCAAGTCAACCATGTGAAAAATTCCTTGGGTCGATTGCTTGATCTGTGCTTTGTATCGGATCCGACCATAGTGTTGTTAACCCGAGCCCTTCCGCTCACTATACCTGAAGACGCCTACGAATCTACTTTCGAGGTGTCGCTAGATATAGGACCAACTGTATTGGATCGGTCGAGTAGGCTATCCGCTGCTTTCGTATAGCCGAGTTTGCGAAGCTTAATAACCTCATTAGGGATTTTGATTGGTCCGCTTTGTACTTGTGCACTGATGTCATAAAAGGCACAAACATTTTTTACAATGCTCTTGGCACATTTTTCGATTCTTGTGTCCCGCTTTCTTGTCCGACTAGAAAACCCCCTTGGTTTACCAAAGAGTCTAAAAAACTTAAAATCAAGAGTTCATAAAAAAGTTCAAGATGTGGGTTCTCCTACTTCTCACTCTCGCTATGTAATAGCTCGGACAAACTTTTCAGTTCTTAATGCTCAATGCTATAAGAATGATCAGGCAATTGCCGATCTTTTTGCCCAATTTTTCCAAAACACCTATTCTGAGGAAAGCTACTCTGGTCATCCGTACCCATACGGTTTACCGAGGTCGAACGGCATTTTCAGTCCCTTGTTAAATGAATGTTCCCTACTTCATGATCTTCGACTAGTTAAGCCGGTGTTTTCACCGGGTCCAGACGGGGTTCCAGGTTGTGTACTCAGGTACTGCGCCGAGGCTCTGGGTGGACCTTTGCTTAAACTATTCACCCTGTCCATTGATTCTTCTTGCTTCCTCATTCTCCATAAAAAAGGTAGCAAGTCTGATGGAAAAAATTATAGACGTATAGCAAAGTTATCCGCTATTCCTAAAATGTTTGAGAAGGTTTTAACTCCGCACTTGCAACATCTCTGCAAGTCACTTATATCTCCAACTCAGCATGGATTTATAAGGCGGCGATCTACCACCACGAACTTGTTAGAGTTTACCTCTTTCATTATTAAAGGCTTTCAAGGTAACTTACAGACGGATGTTATTTACACCGACATTAGTAAAGCATTCGACTCTGTAAACCATTCTCTTTTAGCGCAAAAACTTGACCTTTTAGGGTTTCCGCCCAACCTCCTGAGATGGATTTCTAGCTATCTTTGTTCCAGGTCTCAAAGAGTCCTCTTCAAAAACTCCCTCTCTTTAGCAGTAAAGGTTTCTTCGGGAGTACCACAGGGCAGCCATCTAGGCCCCTTACTCTTCACACTCTTTATTAATGACTTGCCTTCAGTATTAACATACTCTCGAGTACTTATGTATGCGGATGATGTTAAACTCTGTGTCCAGTACAAGGACATCTCATTTCATTCTCGCTTGCAATCCGATCTCAATAACTTTCAGTCATGGTGTTGTGCAAACTTGTTACACCTTAATGCCTCGAAATGCAAAGTTATGACATTTCATCGTTCTAGCCCTTTGTTGGCTCCCTATACCCTATTTGGTGGTTCTCTTGAGAGAATTACCCTGGTGGATGATCTGGGTGTTATGTTGGACCCCAAGTTAAAGTTTTCCGAACACATTTCTACCATGGTAAATAAGGCCATGGGCGTGCTTGGGTTTATAAAGAGGTGGTCAAAGGAATTTGACGACCCCTATATAACAAAGACTCTCTATACCTCGCTTGTTCGTCCGATCTTAGAATACGGCTCCTTTGTATGGTGCCCTCAGTAAAAAGTACACCAGGACCGTATAGAATCGGTACAGAAAAACTTTTTACTCTTTGCTCTGCGGGGCCTTAACTGGGATGCGGGTGTAAGACTCCCATCTTACTCTAGTAGACTGCTATTAGTAAACCTCCCATCCTTAGTTAACCGTAGAAAAATGCTTGGTGTGATATTTATGCACAACTTGATCAGGGGTGACATAGACAGCCCTGATCTGTTGAGCCGCATAAACTTCACGATTCCTATTATACTGACTAGAAATTTTATACCGTTGTTCCTTCCACTTTGTAGATCGAATTATTCCTTGCATGAACCGTTTAGGGTCTTATGCTCGGATTATAATTCCCTCTACCATATTATATCCACCACTAATTCTCTTCCTCTGATTAAATTACTAATCCTTACACACCTTTCTAGTAATTAGTAATTGTAGTGGTATTTGTATTTTGATTGCATGCTTAGTTTCTTAGTAAGTTTAGTGCTAATTTTCCTCGAATGTTAGTCTAATAGCTGTCTTTCTTGCATGTTCGCGTTCGGTTCGACTACGCACCGTTCGTCATGCGGCAGCGCCCCTCGGTCGGTTGGGCGGGAGGAGGGCTGCGTTTTGCTTAGGATCCGCGCGTAACAGCCTTCTGCTGGTTTCACACGGGCCACTTGACTGTGCAGTAACTGCATCGCCCCTAGAAAGATGCAGTCATTGCATGTCAACGTCCAAGAATATACAGGTACATATATGCTACGAATACACTATACATATAGCCATATAGTATGCGGGGAAGCGGGCTCTTGTGGTACTGCTGTAAGATGATTTTATGGTACTCACGTTCTGGACGAGGCCATTGATGCGGTTCCCATCTGCATCAGAAGCTCCTGTCCTGGCTCCTGTGATGCGAGCTGCCCCTGTTCTAGTTCCTGCGCTTCCAGCGGTTTCAGTTTCAGCACCAGCAACAGCCCTTTCTCGTCCCCTTCCCCGTCCAGTGGCCGTTGCCGCTGACGCTGCCGATGCCGATGCCGCTTCCGTTGGCTTTAATGATAAGACCGCGTTAGAATGCGGCAAGACAGCAGCAGATGTGGGCGATGACAAGGAATTGGCGGCTTGATGCTGGTAGGGATTGGGGTATCTGGAGTTGGAGGTAGGCAGGGGAGAGGTTGGCGGTGTGGGTTGTTGTGGAACTGAGGGGCCCGTTCTGTTGCGTAAACGGGCCAAGGCACTCCTTAAACCCTCCGTATTGTCTCTGTCGGGGCCCCTTCCAAATGAAATGCATCCGCACAGCACTCTCCCAGCCTCCGCCTCGGCCTCACTTCAGCTGCCCTGCCACGTTCGACTCTCAGGTGTGTTTGCCTCTTGGATGGAACTCGACTCGTTCGTGCAAATGTAGAAAATGGTTACGGCTAGCCTCAAAGTTTTGGACTCATCTCTGGAAACCCCAGCCACAAGTGCAGCGGTCTGGGCCAATTCAGAAAACTAATTCCAACTTTTGTGTCTCGTCTCAGCACGTAAGGCCTGTGTGTGAGTGTGCGCCTAGACCTTATGGCACTTTTAAGCGAATTAAAATGTTCCAGAAGCGACTGTACTGGAAGGTAGTAGCTGCAGACAGAGCCCGACAGTTTTCTCCGGAAAAATAAGCAGGTCGGAGAGTGGCTGCAAGAAAAGAATGCAAATTAATCGAAGATTGTGCCAAATTCTAAATTGTGCTGATCGGAACAGTGGGTTTCTTCAAGCTTTATTTATTAACGTCCAGAGAAATGTCAGAGAAATTAAAATAAAATAAAAGAAGTGCATTTCATATTTTAATTAAATATATTTCATAGTTAAATTAAATACATTTAACAGTTAAATATTATAGACGACGGCGTTGGATCAAAGTGATTGCCGAAGTGGCGGCAGCAGATCAAAGTAGTTGCCGAAGTGGCGGTGGCAGAGAGCCCCTTTAGCGGGAGAGCGCAGCATCTCTGCAGAACGTCAACGTTTTACAACATAGGCGGCTCTCTCTGCTCATACAATAATAATGTTAAAGTTACGGTTATTCTTCAGCGGCTGGCCCGAACATTCTCCCCCCGTTGGGAGCTAGTCTCTCAACAGATTCCTTAAGGGGCAGCAAACATAGCCGAGTGGCGGCCCTCCTGATGTTTCCTGAGGATGTCTTCAGGTCAGCGACGCGACACACTCCGTCCTTGCCCAAAACGACATCGACCACTCTAGCCAGTGGCCAACGCATTGGAGGAAGATTTTCGTCCTTCACCAGAACGAGGTCGTTCTTGCAGATGTTTTGCGCGGGGGTACGCCACTTCGCGCGCTCTTGCAAAAGAGTGAGATACTCTTCGCGCCATCGGCTCCAAAATATTTGCTGTAGTTGGGTGACCCGCTGCCAGCCATCCAGACGATTGTAGTTCAGCTTCGTTAGGTCAGGCTCGAGGATTTGCTCATGGGGGCCGCCTAAAAGCAGATGAGCAGGAGTCAAAACGTCTAAATCATCAGGATTTTCTGAAAGCGAGAGCAAAGGGCGAGAGTTAACAATTGCAGTGATCTGACAGATCAGAGAGCGCAGCTCGTCGAAGCTAAGCACAGATGGTCCAACTGAGCGGTACAGGTGATATTTTGCGGTCTTCACGGCCGCTTCCCACAACCCGCCAAAATGCGGAGAGCGAGGTGGGATGAAACGCCAGTCGATCGAGTCAGCCAAGCAGGATTCGTGGACCTCCTTCATATGTCGTTCGCTCAGACGAAGCTTCTTTAGCTCCAGAAGCTCGTTCTTGGCCCCAACGAAGTTTGTCGCATTGTCCGACCAAATTTGACTTGGCCTTCCTCGAGTGGAAGTAAAACGCTTTAGTGTGCCTAGAAACGATGCGGTGGTCAAATCCTTTACGAGCTCCATGTGTATAGCCTTAGAAGTGAAACAGATGAATACGCTAATGTAGCACTTGATCGGAGCCCTCGTGCGGATTTCTGATCGGTAGAAAAAAGGTCCACAGTAATCTACTCCAGTGACTTCAAAAGCTCGAGATCATTCCAAACGTTCCTTAGGTAGGTCTCCCATGATGTGTTCGACCATGCGCGGCCTAGTCCTGAAGCATCTCACACATCTGCTGACGACCCTTGACACTGCCTTAACACCTCCAATGGGCCAATATTCCAGCCGAATTTTGGATAGCAAGGCGCGAGGTCCGGCATGGAGGTTTCTTTCATGATAATATCTTATCAGCGGAAAGGTAATGGAATGTCCCTTTGGCAGAATGAGCGGGTGCTGAGCGTCCAATCCTAGCGATAAGTTGCCAAGACGACCTCCAACTCTAAGTAGTCCAGAATGATCGATGAACGGGTTGAGCGAACTAATAGAACTGGATTTCATGACTTGACCATTGCGCCGAATCTCCTTTATGTCCATCCACAAATTTGCCAGCTGAATGTGTCGAATTAGAAGATGCGTTCCTTGCCGAATATCAGAAACGGTGAGTCCTGGATGCCTAAGACGATGTATAAATTTATGCATGTAGGCGAATGTGCGCTGCATGCGAAAGAATGAATTCGCAAAATTGCCACCGGACGTGAGATCGGCATGTGGAGACGTGATTAGCAATCCTCTCTTGCGAAGCTCCAAAGTTGCTATGTTGTTAGTAGGAGATACAGGCCACTTATCCTTGGAGCCTAGCAAAAAGGATGGGCCGTGAAACCATAGCTCTGACTGGATAAGATGGTTGGAAAGCGAGCCTCTCGAGAGAATATCAGCAGGATTTAAAAATGTGGAAACATAGCGCCATTCCATGGCTGCCGTCAACTCCTGAATTGATGCCACTCGATTTGCCACGAAAACTTGAAATTTAGCTGGCTCGTCCCTAATCCAAGATAATGCTGTTGACGAATCCGACCAGCAATAGAACCGACCTGTAAAGATTCCCATGTCCTTTACATTCTGCATGATTTTCGCAAGCAAATGGGCTCCACTTAATTTCAGCTTAGAAATCGATATAGTCTTTTATAGTCTTTTTCTAAGCTGGCATCACAGAATCCGTGAACTTCTGTAGCCACACTAGAACGAAGAACCAAGCGAGGAAATGAGATCCGAGAAATGCTTGCCAAACTATTTCTCAAGTCCATCCAAGTTGAATGCAACGCTGAGGGTAGGCTTTCATCCCAATCCAAATTTTCTCTCCAAAGCTGCTGAAGGAAGATTTTGCACCTGACAATGACTGGATTTATCAATCCAAGAGGGTCGTAGAACCGCGCAATCGTAGATAAAACCGACCGCTTTGATGGCTTTGAGTTTGTGTCCAGTGCGGACAAGGCAAAAAGCAGCTGATCCGAAGCAGGGTCCCACGCTAAGCCGAGAGTTTTGGCAATTTCGCTTCCATCATTAAACTTTAGGAACTTCTCTATGTCATCTTCAGGGGTTCCCTCAAGTACTTCCTGGTGACTGGAGCACCATTTCCTAAGTCTAAAATTCCCACGGGACAGTAAAGCTGGTGTTTGGTGCATCTTGTCCATGACCTGTGCGACCGCATTACCGCCCGAAATAAGGTCATCCACGTAAAACTCCTGCCGCAGAGCAGCTGAGCCAAGAGGGTAGGACTCCTCCTCGTCGATGGCCAGCTGGTGCATTGCGCGGACCGCTAAAAATGATGCAGCCCTCGTCCCGTATGTGACGGTGTCTAATGTGAAGACTTGAACCTCGGGCTCGATGGAATGTCGCCATAGGATGCACTGATACAAAATGGCGGGTGGAGACACTAGTACGCAGCGGTACATTTTACAAATGTCCCCAGTGAGAGCGACTGGATATGTTCGAAAGCGAATCAATATGTTAAACAATGCAGGCTGAATAACAGGGCCTGTCATCATCACATCATTTAGAGAATATCCAGTTGATGTAGCTGCGGATACATCGAAAACGACACGGGGTTTTGTCGTCGTACTGTCCTCCTTTAGGACACAGTGATGAGGCAAGAAATATTTGCAGAGACTCTCTGATTCCAACCTTGCTTCCATCTCAGCTATCGAATCTGGACAATTGTGCGTAGCCAAAAGCGCCGAGCTTGATACCTTCTGTCCACCGCCAGATACGATCCACCCAAGCCGGGTCTTCTGCAGAAGAGGCAGTCCATCGGTGAGTTTGATTTGCCCTACGCAGAGGAGATCATAAAAAACGCTCGCACCAATGAGAAGATCAACCCGTTGAGTATTGAAAAATGCAGGATCAGCGAGCTGAATGTTTGATGGAATACGCCAATCGGATACATTTACTGTCATACTTGGTTGAGAATCGGTAATCGTGGGGCGAAGAGAGCAGTAAGTGTAGTTGTGTAAGCAGAGGTGCGAGAATGCATACAAATGCTTATGGTGAATCCCTCAGTGGAAACGCTGGTATCGCCCAGCCCAGACACAAGTGCAGACGATTGAGTTCTCCTAAGCTGAAGCTGCTGGGCGAACCTGGATGTGACGAGATGCAGCTGCGATCCTGAATCTAAGATGGCACGACAAGGAACTAAGACGCCAGACCGATTCTTTACGAGAACCACGGCTGTAGCCAGAAGCACGACATCAGAGTGAAGACCTTGGGCAGCAAGAGAGGTAGACGAAGGTAGAGACGAGCTGCTAGCAGAATTTTGAGCAACGGAAAGAAGGTCCGGTTGAACGGCCAGATCGGGAGGAGTAATACCTGGGCAGCCTTGTATTGTGGGCTGTATACTATCGAAGTGCAACAAACTATGATGCCTACCGCCGCATACTCGACATTTTCCACTATTGCATGCGCGGGTCCGGTGCCCCGGCTTTAGGCAATTGAAGCATAGGGAAAGCTTCTTCACTTCTTTGTGGCGCAGCAACGGTGAGAGATTTCCGAATATCTTGCACGAGTATATTACATGGCCCGCTGAGTGGCAAAAGACGCATACAGACGGGTCGGCGGAAGAGTTGGAAGCTACAAACGTTTTCTTAACCTGCGTATAGGAATGGTTTTTTCCCACCTGATCGATACTAGCGTGCGTCGCTGTAGCATGTTCCAACCGCTCCATTTTCTGGCAGCTCTGCTGCAAGAATTTGAAGAATTCCTCTGCGGTAGGTATATCATCCGACGATGTGTGCTCCTCCCATTTGGTTTGCGTCTTCGAATCCAACTTCTGCAGCAGCATGTTGATGACCATGAATCCGGAAATCTCCTCAGCAGTTCCCAATGTCTGCAACGCTTTGCATGTGTAAATTGACTGCATCCGAAAACTCCCGAAGCCTTTTAGCAGAAGGCGAGTCTACCCTCTTTAGCCCAAGAATCTTCTTGATGTGTGCCTGGAAAACAAGTCTTTTGTTATTAAAGCGTTTATTAAGTATATCCAGAGCCGCACGATAATTGGCACTGGAGAGCTCTAAGGATCGAACCGAATCCAAAGCCGCATCAGCGAGGCAAGAGCGAAGGTGCTGGAATTTCTCGATGTCACTGGGATCCGCATCCGCTTCAATCACCGATTTGAACATTGCCATAAAATCCGAGAACTCGACGTATCCACCAGAAAATTTAGGCACCTTCAGCTCAGGAAGTCGCTGCTTGTGAGCCATGATGATGTTACTATGTCCGGAATGGCTTGGCAGAGTCGTAGAATGGGCAGCGGCGTGTGACTGGCTTACTTCAACAGCAGCCAGCAACTCAGCTTTCAACGATATGAAAAGAGTATCGAAGATTTCGCGCAGCTCACTCCCAATCTCGTTTTGATCGAGAGCCTCCAATTCATTATGGGCCTTATTAAATTCCTCTCGAATTTCTGCCAACATATCAAGGCGCACCTCGACTTCCGCGGCGGTCAGCTTATCGATTTTATTCCCCGCTAAGGATTCGCCAAGCCTGTGCAATCGATCATATAATGACTGACTTTTACGCTTATACAGACTCAGTGGAATCAGCCACCACAATATTTCCGCCCGCGCCTGTATTCGGATCGTTGTCCATGTTAACCGTTGTGCAATTCGACACAACAACGGAAAATGAAATACCGCTTAAGCGACGATGTATAGACGCGAGAGCGAGAATGCAAGACACGAAAAGTCAAGAACCACGGCTGCAGCTGCGCAGAGAATGAGAGATTCGACGCTTAAAGTACCGGAATTTGTCTATAAATATTCCAGCCGCACTCTCACTGAATTTGCACTTTAAACTGTTTTTCAACGTGCACCCAAATGTATTTGTTGGTAGTTAAACTACCCAACAACACAATATTGTATAATTAATAAGTGTTTTAACGGAACGCGATTAAGAAATGGTTTTATATCACGTCGGGGTCACCAATGTTTGAGATGCCAAGCTTTTTTGGCACCTATGTGTTTCAAAAATGAAAAGAGATTTTGGGTTAAACTTTATAATTCGTATTTAATCTTGGTGGCTTAGCGGAAGCCGATTGCTTGCTATTGCCAGATAAACTTTATGCGAGATCGATATGCAACCAATGCGCAGAGGGGTTAGCATAGAGCTAAACTATAGACGACGGCGTTAGATCAAAGTGATTGCCGAAGTGGCGGCAGCAGATCAAAGTAGTTGCCGAAGTGGCGGTGGCAGAGAGCCCTTTAGCGGGAGAGCTCAGCAGCTCTGCAGAACGTCAACGTTTTACAACATAGGCGGCTCTCTCTGCTCATACAATAATAATGTTAAAGTTACGGTTATTCTTCAGCGGCTGGCCCGAACAATATTATATTTAAATTTTTATTTCCTACAAATTTAATATACCATATTTAATGTTTATTAATAATATAGTTGAGGAAAAGAATAAAAACTACGTAAATGATGGTTAGAAAGATGATTAGAAGGAAAAGGTAATTGAAATATCATCCAAATGGTATTCCAATATTATAAACTTTTAGGGGGAAAAGAACGCTTTTCTGTTTCTGAAATGCCAGAGATTTCCTAGCTGTCTTTATTGCTCTCACAGCATTGGGTCAGATTTCATTCCCGGACCAGTGATGACCCTACGCCTTACTGGGAGAATCCATGTGATTGTAAAACGACAACTTTTGGCAGCAAATGTCCATTAAATTTGTTCCCAAGGAGGGAGCCGAAAGTACACAGGAAAGTCGAAAACAAGTCAAAGGCCAAACGTTGGGGTAAAGTTTTGGCTTTCGGCTGGGTCTGCATGGATGCCCAGAATTGGGGCGTACTTCAGTTGAGGAGCCCTCCTGGGGGAAAAAAAGGTTGAGGACGCTGAAAGTGAAACAAATTTTCCGACACACAATTAAAATCATGTTCCAATGGCCCTCTGACAATGCCTCACATTCCAGCCACAGGCTGCTTGACTGTGGCGTATGTTGTTGCCATTTTAACTGTGCATGTGCGCCCCAAGGCTGATGGTGGGAGGGTGCGGCCGCAGAAAGAAGAGGAAACACACAATGAAATTTAAATGGGCTCCGAGTAGCCATGCCCTGAGTGAAAGGACTATTTAATGCAGCAAAATTCTGCCAGGTATTCTCTACATAAATGCTTTTTCCTGGAACAGCTGCCGACAGCCATCTGACAAATGTGGCGAGGGCACACGACCGAGCCATGAGATACATCTACCTCCCAACAGGTGGAAACTTTGATAAACGCTTGAATACCAGAACAGTTTGCTGGCTGCCAGCTAAATGCCTAGCAACGGCTTATCATATTTGTTACACTGAAATTCCATTCAGACACTGCATTTCCTTTGAACTCCACTGACTGCTGGCTCTTTATGGGGAAATTGACAACGCACCAGTGACCTCTACTGATTCCAATCTGCGTCCAAGAGTTGCAGAAAGAGCAGTCGAGAGGAGGATAGAACGGATACCAAGGTCACTATGGACATTCAGCTCATCATATCACAGGCCACTGCCCTCTCTTTTCAGAGGAAACTCAACTTATTTCGATAGAATTATCCCTTTACCCTCCACACAACACATTTTACCACCACTAAGGTTGCGAATGCCCAGGGGTGGCCATATACCGAGCATTCATTTTAATGCCCTTCCACTCGCTGCTCCTCAATAAAAGAGCAAAGAAATAAAATAAACTTTAAGGACCGCAAGCAAAAGCTGAAACAGCTGATAATCATGATTTATGGGAAATGAGTAGCGAGGTGGCAGGCCAATGACAGCAATCGACTCGAGGCAGGAACCCTTGGCTTTTCATCAGATCAGGGAAATGTAGGAACGAAAGAATGAAGCCATTGTAAACGAAATCATTTTCTGGCTTTGCTATTTAAAAAACTTTTTTGCAGATTCATCATTGTTGGAAGAGGATATGTGTGTGGTGTGTGGAGTGTGGAGCGTGGCGTGTGGCGTGTGGCCTGGTGTGCTTTGGTCCGCTTCGAAAGCAATTTGCCAGCCAGCCATAGAAGCAATTATTTTCTCATATTACGTATACGCAACGCGTGCCCAATGCGCTGCTAACAGATTTATTCTTTCATTAGAAGATAAACAACCGATTTCCATTACGCTGCTGCCGTTTCTTATTAAACCTCAAACAGAAGCGAGAGACCAGCTGCAGAAGCCATCGCAAATTGCGCGCCCAGCTTCATTTACATAATTTTTTCTTGAGGGACAATAGTGGCCCCAAGAAACGCATCAAAATTCTCATTAAAAGCCAGAAAACTGTACGCCCATTTAGCTTGGGGCTAGCTTGGCAACCATGAGAGTGGGTCCAAGAGTCCTAGAGTCCTGCCAAGTGTTCCGAAAAGCATTGCCGGCCTGGACAGTAGTATCGCCTCCAGCTCGAATTTGCATTCATATTAAACATTGCTCGGTCGTAAGCTGATTATGTGCAGAAATACATGTAGCACTTAAATCACCTGTAATTGATTTCTACCCTCCATTCGCACTCCCTCACTCATACGCAGCGTTGCCCCTGGCAGCCCTGTAAACCCTCAACACGACCGCTGACAGGTAAATAATCACAATCACAATCAAAATGGTCATCATCGTGATGAGAAGCCTCCCAATTACGCACCACAGCTCCACGGATTCTCCCCAGCTTCCGCCCACATGTGGATCATCGATTATTTCCCATTGGTTTTGATTGATGTCTGCTTCCGCAGACCGATAATGGTTATGTTTATGATGAAGCCACTAATTTATAATGCGGCGAAAACACAGCCACCGTACCTGGCCAGCTAATAAATCAAAATCGAAGTTTTCATGGGGATGCCATTTTCAAGAGTTCCGGTGGAACGGAAGCATTATTTGTGTTCATGGCTGAATAATTTAATGGAAAATGCGATTGAGTGGCCTGCAGTTATCCAATTGAATGCCGTTTTTTATGTTGTACATTATAGAAGCCTGCCTCCTATGGATTCGAATGAAAATGTAGCTTTGATTTCGCCGTATCAGGCAATTAAAATCAGGGCATGTTCGCGATTGGTTTTCCGCTAATAAATTGGAAGCGTGCCATGGGAAAGGATGCGAGCTATCCACCAACAGCACCACAAAAACTTTAACAATGAGAGAAACAATTTCTTCGAACTGTTGCATATTTATATTCATCCGAGTACAACATCTACAATTCCTCTGCAAGTACTGGGTACACTCGAATTGGCCAGAATAATTAAATTCAGCAAAAGCTCAGATTCCAAGAAACCACCCTCAAGCCGAGGGGTGGAGCTGGTGGCGGCTCTTTTCAGCTTGAAGCTGAACTTTGATGACAGCTGGGGATCGGCCCCCCCCCCCCCCACCCAGTAATAGCCACTTATTTAGCAGTATATAGGCCAAGCTATGCCGGCTCTGTTCGGGGCAAAGTAACTTTATTTGTTCGACAAGAGGGTAGAGGTTTCTAAGGGATAAACCGAGCCAAGTGCTGAAACAAAACAGACTAGTGAGCCACAATAGCAGGACAAGTGGCAGTGCCAATCCAAGGGCCAGGGCCAGGGCCTCCCCACGCCCGAGTCAAAGTCCCACTCATTCAACATCAAACGCATTCGGTAAAGGCGAAGCGTTGTTTGTGCGAATGAGTTCCAGTTTAATGAATGGGCCAACATATCGGCAGCAGATACCGCACTCACAGGCACACTCCCCCGAAACAGTACCCCACACAGAAAGGAATCCTCGTGGTAGGGATGGGCCGGCTAAGATATTGGTCCCTCCCTCCCAAAGTGGTTTAGAGCTCGATGCATAAATTCCGGCGAACTTCGAATTGATTCATAGAAATTTCTTTATTAGACAGTTGGTAAGCCACATCATCGGGAGAAGGACTGGACCTCGCCCAGGAAAAACGAATTTCGTTGCCCCAGCAACAGAACGGGGGCAGAGTAAGCCGCATTGATTGAATCTGTCAGTCAAGGAGAGACGATCATTATTATCCACAGCCTTGCGGGGCGTTTCCACATTTCCCAGCCATTCGAGGACACAATCCAGAACGGCTTAACCTACATATGGAGAGAATGCTTGACCCGGCCCGCCAGAAGGTTACCTGGACAACAGGTTAGAGAAGTCCTCAAAGACCCATTCAATCTGTATCTCTCTGTGTGGGTAAATACCAAATGGTCTGGTGTCCCTCTTAATGAGAATCCCCTTAAAATATTTACCGCATATACGTATTTATTTATGTACAGTCTGTCGCCCCCGGGGCGGAGAACAATGTCTGGGGTAGGACGCCGTTACGCGCTTTACTGCTGTTGCATGCCAAACGGAATACAGTTTGTGGCTGCTGCTCGAGGCAGGCGACGCAGGAGACGCAGGAGTGCATTGCATTGCTGTGGCTGGCCAAGTACAGAAGTCATTGGCCGGGACAATGCTACTGTGCAACAGGAACATGAATAAGTCAATGTCTGTGCTGTCATTGGGGTTGGCTGGGGGGATGGCAATGGCTTTGGCTCGTCTCTGTCTCTATCTCTATCTCTGTCCCTGTTCCTGTCCCTACACTCTGGTTACATTTCCACTTCGGTCTGCCACTGGCATTGTGTTTGTTCAGAGTGTCTTTGGCTCCGGGCTATATTTGCCGCTTGGCTATGGGTTTAATCAAGCTTGAAATTGTCTAATGTCGGTGGGAAATGTGCAGGGACCCCATGATTGGGTTGTTGACTCGACAGCTGGATCGAAGGAGTTGGGGAGTTGATATTACTGGGTGCTCAATCTCTCTGACTTCGAATGGGGCTATAAAGAAAGGTCTTAATTTCTGAAGTGCTCAAATTACACCGCCCCATATCTCTGTAATTAATTTATCCTACAGTCAAATGCTTTTGAATTGACATTCAACTAAAATGCTCTAAAAACTCAAACCCCTAAAGTAGCGCAAAGAAACGTAAGTCATAATTGTTTCCTGGTATTATGGAGCTGCTTTCCCGCTGTTCCAATAAAATAGAGAATCCGCTTACCATGAAAGGAAATTGTTCTAAGAAAAACACGTAGCTGCTCTCTAACTCAAGAAATCGCTTTTCATTTTTATACCCGATACTCAAAATAAGTATTGGGGTATTTTAGATTTGTGGTAAAAGTGGATGTGTGTAACGTCCAGAAGGAATCGTTTCCGACCCCATAAAGTATATATATTCTTGATCAGCATCAATTAGTCGCGTTCACGGCGGACGCCACTGGCTTTTCAGAACCAAACCCAACAACAACGACGCAGCAGCAGCCAAAGAGAGCGGAAATACACCAAGAACCGAAAACCAACGGCATCGACGCAGCAACGGCGAGGAATACACCGAGAAAGCAGAAACCCAACGACAACGACGCAGCAGCAGCCAAAGAGGGAGAGGAATACACCAAGAATCGAAATCCAACGGCACCGACACAGAAACGGGGAGGAATACACCAAGAAAAAAACCCAACAACAACAACGCAGCGGATGCCAAAGAGAGAGAGAGGAATACACCAAGAGCCGAAACGGTAGCCAACAGCATCAATTCAGCGACGGCCGAAGACGAGAAGCGCCGAAAAGATAAGCCGCCAGCGTCGACGCAGCAACGAAGCGCCGAAACGGTATGCCCACAGCAGCAACGGCAGAAGAGAAACGCGGAAAACTAAAGCGAAGTAACGACGCGCCAGCAGCGAAAAGGAGAGGCAAAAGTCACCGGCGCAGCGTAGACGCCGCGCTGGCGACGGCGCCAGCCCTCTGCCGCCGCGAGAATGACGACGCTGGCCGCCCACGCTGGCGCTGGATCGGGAGAGTTCTGAGTCTTGAGAAGAAAAACGTGGATGAGAAAAATTCGATTGGGAGCAGTCGTAGGAGTCGGACGTGTTCGCGGAAAAATTCGAGTGGCTTGGAAAAAGTAAAAACACGTGGCGGCCCGGATCCACGCCAACGCTATCAGTGACACGGGGAAGATCCGGCATCGACGCTGCGCTTACGGGGAGAAGACTCTGCATCGATACTACACTTACGGAGAAGAGATCCTGCATCTACGCTGCACCCACGGGGAAGAGGAGGCTTTCGACGAGTACAAGCGTGGGAGTTCAGGGGTAAGCTAGTCTCTAGACGTGTATACGGGCTGCTGAGCGGTGCGATAGGTAGGGAACCAAGAGAGAATAAAGTGAAATGTAACGAATATAACAGAAACATAGCCCGACCACCAACTATCTATACACTAGGGAACCTGGAGGTCCGGGGCTTCATCTTCTCTGCCCTTCCTCCCGCCTCTTGCCCGAGCCTGCGTGCTTCCATCCAGTAGTTCGTAGCCCGACAGGATCCTGAGGCCGCTGTCCGGCGATTGCCTAGGCGTTCTCGGTGACACCTGTCGGCGTTCCCTCCGCATGATTCCCTCCCGTAGTTTGTGACCTCGCAGGGTCCCGAGGCCGCTATCCGACGATCGTCTAAGCGTCCCCGGTGACGCCTGTTGCTGTCTCGCCTGATCCCCGTAGTTCCCTGGGTTCCGAAGGGGCTGTCCGGCGATTGCCTAGGCCCTCTCGGCGATACCTGCCCTGTATGATAAAGACTTTCGCAGTAATGTTTAGCCCGATAGTGTCCCGTGAGTGCTATCCGGCGATTGCCTAAGCACTCTCGGCGATACACGTCGGTATTCTCGTACTCGTAGTAATTCTTAGTTCGGCGGTGTCCCGTAAATGCTATCCGGCGATTGCCTAGGCACTCTCGGCGATGCCTGTCGATATCCCTGACCCCCGTAGTAATTCTTAGGCCGACAGGGTCCCGTAAGTCCCGTCCGGCGATAGCCTAGGTACTCTCGGTGATACTTGTCGGTATTTCCGCATAGCAAAGTTCCCCTTTCCGCGTCGTAGTAATTCTTAGGCCGACAGGGTCCCGTAAGTACCGTCGGGCGATAGCCTAGGTACTCTCGGCGATACTTGTCGGTACTCCCGCATAGTAAAGATCTTCGTATTGATTCTGAGTTCGGTGGGGTCCTGAAGGCGCTATTCGGCGATAACCGGAGTGCTCTCGGTGAAACCAACTGCCACGTCCCACGCTACGATCGCTCCCGTCCGCGGGACTGCTGCCCCGTCCCCCATCGTCGGTCCGAAATACGGAGTCCCGGCAAATTATAAATATTACTGTAATTTCGACCCTGGAGTAGACTGAGATATGTACCCCAGCCCAGGATCGCTTCCTTACAGATGGCGCCCGAGCAGGGACTCTGGGATTTCGTTATGTTTTGGGGCGCTAAGTGGAACAGTCGATCAGAAGAAAGAGTAGCAGGGGGAATCGGGACTGTACCATGCGCAAGCACGGCCAGTCGGAATCATTAGGAAAAGAATAGCTGTATATCTCTGTAAAAAAAACCGCACGTGACGTCGCCCATTATTCACGTACAGCCGAGGCTGGCTTCCCTAACCTCCCTAGCAATAGCGTCAGCACGTGGCCGCTGCGCCCACATGAGGAGGAGAGCGCCGCGGCGAGGCGGCAGAGAAAGAGAACCGAGCCGAAGCTGGGCAGAAATCGCTAGAGAGAGAGCGACATGTACGCGGCGAGCAGCGCGTCGTGGGCGGTAGAGGCCGAGCGAGCGTCGGAATCCTTCCGAAGACCAACCAGCCAGGCTATATATTTCGTACTCAGACCCAGAAGAGGATAGTCAACGCCCGGCCCTCAGCGAGAAGAGTCAATGCCCGGCCCTCAGCGCGAGCAGTCATTCAATGCCCGGTCTTCAGCGCGATCATCCTTGCCCGGCCTACAAAACAATAGCCGATAGTCAACGCCCGGCCCTCAGCGAGAAGAGTCAATGCCCGGCCCTCAGCGCGAGCAGTCAACGCCCGGTCTTCAGCGCGATCATTCAAGGCCCGGCCTACAAAACGATAGCGGAGAGTAAACGCCCGGCCTTAAAGTGATCAGTCAGCGTTCAGCCATCAACACGTGACGAGATCCAACGCTTAAATCAACGAACCCAGCACGACCAGGACCACAAGGACAATTCCAAGGACAACGATAGCAAGGACTATCGACCAGGACCCCAAGCAGCAAGGACGCCAAGGACGCCTCCACTGGACAACCGTGTTAACCGTACATACGCCGTGCTTCCGTGACTAGCCCCAAGGACTCCGGTATTCAGTGCGTGACCTAAGAAAAGATTCTACCGGAGGCTCAATACGTGATACTACCGTCGGAAACGCGAAAGACCTCGAAGTGCCAGTTCGACTACCGTGCTTCGACATGGGGGTACAGTGGATTTCGTATCGGCGCAAGGACAAATTGCAGGCCATCGCCGCCGAATTCGGCCTCGGTGAAACCGGGACAGTGGACGAACTGCGCAGCCGGATCTCGGCCTTTATCTCGCGCGGTGAGCATCCGACTGGGATCGAAAAACGGATCAAAGAGCTCGGAATGGTCTTCGACAGCGCGCCCAGCCCGAGAAGCCCGAGGAACACGTCCCCGTCGCCGGGACCGAGTCAGCGAGAGCGGAAGGAAGGGATCTGTGCGGAGCAGCCTCTATCTATCATAATTCCCGAGTTCCCGCGCGCAGCTCACGGCGACTCTGGCCGGCTTGAAACCACGACTGACCGGCGACATGGTGACAATCACCACCAGCACCGCTTCCCCGAGGAAGCCGGAACTTCGCGACCCGGAAGGGAAGAAATTTCCTTCGCCGCCCTGGCCGATAAGCTGCGCAATTGGGGTCTGAAGTTCGACGGACACTCGGATGCGCTGGCTGTCATCGAACGGTTGGAGAAAGGGTCGACTCATATGGCGGAAGCCCAGCACAACTGCCGCGAGCCATCTCCGGGCTACTAACTGGCAAGGCAGAAGGATGGTTTAGGACGTTCCAGATGCAAGGCAAGCCATGGACCGAGTTCCGGAAGGAGTTCTTGGAGTTCTTCCTACCCCCGCGATACTTTCAGCGCTTGGAAGATACGATCCGCTCCCGTCGCCAACGACCCCGAGAAGCCTTTCAGGACTACTTGATCGACCTCCGACTCATGATGCAACGAGCTCAGTATACTCCAGACAGGGAGCTGGACAGGATCTACGAGAACCTTCGGCCGGAATACCAACTGTTCACCCGTAGACATGAGTTCGAGACGTTGCGAGAACTGACCCAATTGATAGTAGCGTACGAGACAACGCGGGACCGCGAACAAACCCACCCAGCTAACGACCGCCCAAATACGAAAGCCAGAACGCCATCATACCAAGGACCCGGATTATCCACCCCACAGCATGCTCCTCCAGACGACACCGGGCCCTCCCGGAGCGCCGAGACGGCAAGCCGCGTAGTGACCCAGGATGGAGACCGGCCGGTGAACACACGCCGGGCCTGCCGTAATTGCGGGGAGGAAGGTCATTTCAGCAGTTCATGCAGGAATCGGAGAGTGCTATTCTGTTGGGAGTGTGGCCGCCGCGGCATCCGGACGATCGACTGCTGTAGGCTATCCGAGTCGGGAAACGGGCCGAGTCTCCGCTCGTCAGGGAACCGATCGGAGACATACCTCCAGGGCCCCCAGGAGTAACTCATCCCTTAAGTTTGGAAGGAGGCAGGATCGCCGCGCTAGTAACTATCGTAGGAGTACCGCTAACAGCTACCCTCGACACGGGAGCAACGCAGTCGTTCGTCAGTCATCGCATCGCTCGTGAAGTAAGTACCGGAGGGAACGCACGGAATATAAGGACTACCGTCCGCCTGGCGGAAGGTACAGCAAAGGAGGTGACGCAAGCAGTTTCGGTCAAGGTACGTCTGGATCAACAGGAAACGCTGGTGATTCTATTAGTCCTACCCATGGTAGTGTACGACATCATACTGGGGCTCGATTTCCTTTGCGGCGTCCAGGCCATAATACAATGTGGACGAGCGTACTTACAGTTGACCCAGCGGGCGATCCGGGAAACCAACCCGATCCCCACATCATCCTCGACTCGGCCCCGCATGGTTACTTTTAGTGACGAAAGTCCCGCGACTGCATCCGCTGGTCCTACCCACTCGACCAATCCAACGGCGACCCACCGGACGAAGACAACGCACCAGAATCCCAACCACGCCAGACCCAGCAATGTACCAGTGACAACGCACCCGAATCCCAATCCCAACGAAGATTCGACGGAGACGACTGCGACACCGCTGGACACACCCAGGGCCAGTCCGTCCGCCTCGAAGAACACCCAAAGCAACGAAGATTCGACGGAGACGACTGCGACACCGCTGGACACACCCAGGGCCAGTCCGTCCGCCTCGAAGAACACACAGAGAAACGAGGATTCGACGGGGACGACAGCGACACCGCTGGACACACCCAGGGCCAGTCCGTCTGCCTCGAAAACCACCCAGAGTATCCCTACCAAGACAACGGATCTAAGCCACGACCACGCCAGAACCAGCAGTAACCTCAGGACAACGTTTCTAAGTTTCGACCACGCCAGACTCAGCAGCAAAACAAGGACAACGCATCGAAGCCTCGACCACGCCAGACCCAGCAGCAATACAAGGACAACGCATCTAAGCCCCGACCGAGACGGACCCGGCGGCGGTAAAATTATAACACGATCGACGCGAGCCAAATCAGAAATGCACAGCAGTGCGGCTCAATCAGAGCGAACGACCCCACGGGAAACCAGCATCGCTTTACACCACGACCCGCTACGCCTGGAAGACCACGGCCCCGAAGGACATGGGCGGGTCAAGGTAGACCAACTCGCACCTCACCCCCCAAAGAATTATCAACTCGCCCCGTTAGCCGACGCCGCGGCCGGTCGACAACGCAACCCTTTTCGAAGATCAGTCTCGACTAACCCAGTTACCGTGAACCTCGACTACAGGCTCATCAAGGCCAACGAAGGAAAACTGCGAGTTTAGCCGAATTAAAGGCGTTCCACGGAGTGGACCACCACGAGGAGAACGACACACCGGACTCGCGGCTGGATCGTCGACCCCAATGGGCCATCCGCCTCCCGTCAAGCCCAGCTGAGGCGGGTCGGAGAGGCGACACTTCGACAACAGGACAGGATGCCATGGTGCCGGCGCGCGGCAGCCATCTAAGGGTGGATCGACCAACAAACCCAGGGCCCGGGGACCGACGCCGAAGAGGAAGTAGAGCCCGATGGCCGCTTCGCAACCGCAGGTGTCCGCTCGGCGCCCAATCACGACGTCGCCGCCCTGAATCGCCGTTGGTTCTGGAGTTATGGGGCTGCCATCGACAACGACAACGCGACCACGGACACCGACGAGCACGAGACGATAATACGCGACGCTCAAAGCCTGGCGTCCACGCTGCAGGACGAAGGGAACCGACACCCACTGGCTCGCGGGAACGAATGGGACTTGCCACTTTGGGCCGAGTGGAACCTGGCCGGTCAAGGTCGGGCAGCCACCCCTCTAGCAGTACACGACCCGCCGCAGTTGAATGCGAGCATCACGCGAATGATGCCACCTTACACACACACGTATAGAACGTATCTTATCGGGTTTCCGATATAGAACTCTTGTTTCCCTTCCTCTGAATGCAACTCGATTTGAACTGTAATTATGGGAAAACGTTCCTCTTGTCTCGTGTCGTTTGCAGCCTGACCGCTATGTGCCCGGCTCCCCCATTTTTCGCGCCAGCAGTCCAGCGCGCCCCGCCACCTCAGCCTCAGGGGCGCCTATAACAGCTTCTTCTTGTGACAGTTGAGAACCTTGACGGCACTGGCGTTCCTTACACAGGAGTCATCACTGTAGCCGTCCTAATAGGTGCAAACATAGCATTCGAGTGCTGCAAGGGAGAGAGAGAGTGAGAGAGAGAGAGACATAGAGAATATTGAACGAGGTCTTGACGCTGCTTTGCCTTCCTCTTTCGTTTCGTTGTTTTTCTGCTTCATTAAATGTCGCCTTTTGCTGAATACAAATCCACACCGCAAATATCTTGTATGGTAATCCAAGAAAACTCTTTTCACACACCATATGAATGTCAAAGGGTGTTCAGGAGGTAGTCTTTCTTTCTGGTTTTCTTTGAAGAAATTCCCTGAGCGCGCAAAGGGAGCTGGCTGTCGGTAAATAAGAACAAAGTGAACCACAGCCGTGGCCACCCATTTCTGGGGGCCTGTTTTATGGCCCGCTGTGGTGGGCAACTGTCAAGTGAGCATCGCCTGCACCTACACGCCCCACCCCACCCACATCGTGGCACCTCAGCGGGACCGCCGACTGGAGGAATGCTTTCAACATTTCTTTGGGTGACTCGCAATTGGGATCAAGTCAATATTTGCAGAGTAAAAATAAAAATTACTTCCGCCCGAAACTCGAGCGTTTCTTAAGTATGTCACATCCACCACTCTCCACCTGGATGGATGACCCGCCGCTTGGCGCCACTGTGACGAGAGCAGTGGAGTGGTGGACGATTCCAGTGAACTGAATAGCGGCTCACTGGGACCAGAGTTGTCGCCTAGTCGAAGGAGAGCGTATAACAAAAGATGCAAAGCAGGGTTGAGTTGGAGACGGGGAACAATAGGCATTTTTGCAAAATTTGCACTTGAATTTTCGTGTTGTGCCGCACTTTATCAATGAATAAAATATGAAATCAAATTTTTGGTCTCATTTCGACGGAGGAAATGGTAATTAAATAATTGAAGCATTGAATTAAATAAGGAAAGTAATTAAATTCAGTGAAATTCTTCGAAAAGATAGCCACGAGTAGAGTTCGATATGGATACATATACTTCATACATTCGTACATCCGATGTAAATACATATACATATACATATGTACATACGTTTCTACCCACAAATTATTACTATTTTTGATGTGTGAAGGATGCAAATTAAATAACTGCGGTAGCGGATTGTGTTTTTAAAAAGTTTTTATTTTACTTCTAACTTCACTGATAAAGATTTAAGTAGAGGGTCACAAAGGATTCCGGGCAAAGGGTTTGTGCGATCTTAATTTTTAGCTCGACTTTGCGGTGTCGCTTCTGGATCAAGACTGACTTGAACTTTCTGATCTTTGCATCGTTGATCCCTTTCGGGAATAGTTTTTCTATAAACATTTCAATTTGTTTCGCCATCCCGAGTATTGGATTTCGTCATCCAAAGAGAGAACTGTAAAATGCCTAAAGTGCAGGATCTGCAGAAAGCCGGGAGTGAGATTGTTTATGAGAAGCCGGGTGTGGGCAAACATTGGTTTTCCATTTAGGCGAGTATCAAAGATTGGGATTGCGGCGGGAGCCCTTGAGATTGTACACCTTAGAAATCAATTAGGCGGAGGCCCAAGATTGAAATTGTTTTCGTTTTGGAAAGCCAAAGATTGTTTACAACTCGTATAAGAGCTCAATAGAATTGGGTACGTTAACTACATTTTGAAGTTCTGATAGAGCTCTCATTTCTTCTGACAGTATTTGAATGTTGCTTTCCACTATTTCTTCTGACGGTATTCTTATTGTTTTAATAAGTACAAATTTTGTTAATTTATAGCCGAAGTAAAATAACATTATCAATATCAAAATGATTAAGAATAATGTTGTTAATGGTTAGGCCGTATTACCTAATGTTATAAGGGGATTTAAAATATTAACATTATCAAAAGAAAATTGCTTATCATTCGATTGTATATAATCAACTAATTCAAAATCGCTATATCTATGATGCGATATATATCTTAGAATTTTACCCTTATCATTTATGTGGGTTATATTATTTATTACAATTGTGTTGTTGAATATAAGGAGATACGATCCTAACAAAGTAGTATTGTCTACGATATTTTTGCCTGAAACTAATATGGCACCATCCTGAATGATGTCTATTTCTTTGTTTTTTTCCCTTTTAGTGCAGTTGGCTTTTAAGCCATTAAGTAAATTGGTGAAACAGGTCTTCTTTAAATTTATTTGTGCGTAATTGTTAAAAGTTTCACTTTTAAAATTATTCATTAAATAGTATTTCTCCTTACATTCACAAACTTTTTCACTTATAACTAACATTCCATCATTTTGTGAGATGGCTCTTGCATGGTAAAACTTGCAAATATCTTTAATTTGAGGATATTTTATGTAAATGATTATTAAATCAGCATTTCGAATTATTTTAACCGTTGCAATGTCCAGCAGATCAGACAGTCCTCTATTTCGTTTTTATTTAAAATTTTTGTATTGAAAATGTTTACTTTTAAGAGGGTTATGGTATCAACTAAATTTAGTAGGTCAAAAGTTATTAATTTTAAACGATGCTTTCTCAGTATCGTTTCTTCATTGAAGATGACATTTTTTAATGAATTTGATAGCAATTCAATTTCTTTGAAAAATTTGGAATTTATTACAAATTGTTTATTATTATTTTCAGTTAATTAATTTACTTTATTTTGTATTTTCAAAAAGTCGTCATGAAAATATTTAATATTTGATGTTATCTTTATGTATAATTCTGTTTCTATTGTTGATTATAATTTTATTCGGTCGATTTTCCTTAACTACCTGCTTTTTGTATCGGGATTGAAGTTTATTTCTTTCCCCGAATTTCTTTTCATAAACTACTTCTCCTATTTTATAATCTTTTTCTCTTCTATCTTTGTTATGTAGCTTAAGCATTTTGGTCTGAGCTTCGTTAAGTAATATTTGATTATGCTTGTGTTCTATTTTGTTATACAATATGTCATATGGCATTTGATTGGTCGTTGAATGTATCGTCAGGTTATATTTCAGTGCCGCCCTTATTATTATTTCTGAATAATCTGTTAGATTTAGTTCATCCTTGATGCACCGCGCTATTTCTGTTAGTGTGGAATGTACCCTTTCTACCTGACCATTTGAGGTGCTGTGTCTGGGATCAGCATAATAAATAGTTAAGTTACTTCTTTGTATGAATGATCTAAATTGTGCTGAAGTAAAGCTTGGTTCGTTGTCAGTCATTAAAGATGTTGCTAACGGAAAGTGTTGCGAAATTTCCATTACCTTATTTTCAATGTTTAATTTACTTTGAATTTCCTTGACCACCAAGTATTTGGAATAAGAATCTATACAAGTTATGAATGTTAGGTTTTGGGTATAGTATATGTCTAAGTGTAATTGATCTCCTTCTTTTGCTGGAATGGGGGCTTCCCCAATTGGAATTTTTACAGGGTGTCTGTGATATTTGTTTTTGTTACAGATCTCACAATTTTTTATATATTCTTTTATTTTTTTTGCAGGTTTGGCCAATAATACAGCTTAGTTATTTGTTTGTAATTTTCGTCTAGTCCTCTATGGGCTCTGCAATGTGTTTCTTCTATAATTATAGCTTTATCTTCTGAATTTACTACATCTTGGAGGAACTTTCTCGTGAAGAGAAATTTATTTATGAAGTTTTCCCTTAGCTTATTTTGGATAGGGAATAAATCTTCTAAAGTGCAGTGTATTCCTGTGGTTAAGTGAGGCTGAATAAATTCTTTTAAAATGATTAGCAGATTGTCTACCGTATCAAATTCAACAGTATGTCGGGTATTTTCATAAACTCTTACTAACTCATGAACTGTGAATCTCCCTTGCGCTAATAGTAGCTGCTGTTTAAATTGGTTTAGAGGCTTGCTAGTCTCTTGAATGACGTTTTCAAAACTACTCTCTGCTGAATGCTGAGTATTTATGTCTGATTCTGAATCTGTCTGGTCGACATCACTATCTGTCATATAATTTATTTTAATCCGAGATAAAGCGTCCGCTACTACGTTAGTTGAGCCTGGCTTATAAATGATTTTTGGTGTGAAACTTTCTATGAAGTAATACCAACGTTTCATTTCAACATTTGGATTTTTTTGCGACATTGCAAAGGACAAAGGTTGGTGATCTGTATGTATTTCAATTCCACTCACTCCGTATAAATAATTTCGCAAATTTTTTAATGCCCATACAATAGCTAATAATTCCTTTTTATTAGTAGCATATAATTGCTCGGTTTTACTTAAAGTTTTAGAAATAAATGTTATGGGATTCCCATCTTGCGACAAAATTGCACCTATTGCTATGTCCGATGCATCTGTGGTTAATGGGAATTTTTTATTGTAATCTGGTTGTACTAATTCAATATGTGCTATTAAACTGTCCTTTAAATTATTAAATGCTCCCATTGCTGGTTCATCCAGCTGTATTAATGTTTTCTTGGATGCCCTTCGTGAAACTTTCCCATTTACTCCACTCAGATATTTTGTTAATGGTTTGGCAATTGTAGCATAATTTCGGACAAATTTTCTGTTATACCCTGTTAGTCCTAAGAAGCTACGTAGCTCTCTGATATTTTTAGGAATTGGATAGTTTTGTATTGTGGAGATTTTGTCTGGATCTGTTTTAATGATATTTTGGGAAAAAATGTATCCCAGAAATTTGGTTTCCAATTGAAAGAATTTAGACTTTTCTAGGGAAATTTTCATGTTAGCGTTTGGCAATATCTGTATTATATGAATTAGATCTTTATAATGTTGTTCTATAGTTTTTGAAAATATTATGATATCGTCCATATAGACGTGACAAGTTTTCCCAACTCGTTCTCTAAGTATATCGTCCATTGCCCTTTGGAAAATTCTGGGAGCGTTCGTCAATCCCATAGGCATTCTTAGAAATTCATATTTGCCGTTATTTATGGAAAAAGATGTTTTTTCAATATCTGATTCCCTCATTAAAATCTGATAGAAACCTGACTCTAAATCAATGGCCGAGAAATACTTTGCCTTACCTAAATTGGCAAGGATTACTGTCCGGTACGGTGTTTTCATTAAGTTTCTTAAAGTCTATTACTAATCTATGTTTAGGAGTTCCGTCCTCATTAACTCCCTTCTTTGGTACTACTATTACCGGTGAATTATATGGGCTTTTACTAGGTCTGATTATACCTTCATCTAACATTTTACTTATTTCGTTATTAACGAAATCGTTAACCGAATAAGCGTATGCTTGCCATATACCGGTCTATCATGTTCAGTGTTAATCTCTCCTTTTATATCTGTTCTGAACGGTAAATCTAAAACGGTAAATCTCTCTGAGATTTTCTAAATTGTCCTCTTTGTAGGTTATTGTGTTATACAATTTCATTTTTTTCAATGCAGAATTTGCATAATTTTGAATGTCGGATATTTCTACGACGGCGCGTTCAGGATTTTTGCATGCCAAACTTTTAAATTGTTCATTGTCGGATAATTCAACGACGGCGTGTTCAGGATTCTTTAATCCCAAACTATTCGAACTTTTAGTGTCGGATAATTCTACGACGGCGTGCTCAGGATATTTTAATCCCAAACTATTAAAACTTTGGATGTCGGATAATTCAACGACGGCGGGTTCAGGATATTTGAATCCCAAACTATTGACGGATAATTCTTCGTCGGCGTGCTTAGGATTTTTTGATCCCAAGCTATATAAACTTCCTTCTACCTTTTCTGAATCACTTTTCATTTCTTTTTCTTCTTCAAAATATTTTTTTATTATATATTCCTTCAACGGAAGGATGGTTTTTCCTTCTATAAAGGTTAATTTGTTTAAAGAAAGGACCTCGTCATATATTAGTTTCTCCTCATTGTCTTTATAACTTAAAGTCCCCTTTCCTGTATCAATTACAGCTCCGATTTTCTTTAATAGGTTAAATCCTATTAGTAAATCTGCCTCCATTCCATCTATTTCATAAAACATTTGTTTTGTGTTGAAAATAGTTATATTATGGAAATATTTAATTATTGAAAACCCATTCACTGTAGCAACTTTCTTATAAATTGATAATTCTTTTTTATTTTCGTAAATTCCCTTTTTTATATAACAGGAAGTTGCTCCCGTATCTATCAAAACTTTTAATTCTCTGTTTATTTTTTATCTACTCTTTTTAAGTAGGGCAGACCTACTTCGGGGGCTGATCTAAAAAATGGTCCTCCTCAATGTTATTTATCCGCATTGCTTTATTAGCCGGTTGTTCCGACATTTCGTTTGGCTTTCGTTTCTGCGCCTGATTTTCGTTAGACTGATTATTCGGTACTACGTTTGCCCTAAAATGCTGAGCTTGGTTATAATTGTTATTATTTCTCCTATAATAACCGTTAGTATTCTCCCGATAATTTCTATTATTATTATTTCCCCTGAATTGATTGCTGTTCTGTCGGTTCTTGATTTGTATCGATTCGTCCACATCCATTGGTTCTGGGGCCTGATTTTGTTGTCTATTACCCAAGAAATAGGGTTGTCCCCATGACATGTTATTCCTCTGAAGATCCCTTTTTTGGTCGAATGGTGAACTATTAGTCCTTGGTTGTCGTTGGTTGAATCTTAATGTATTGTAGTTATTATTCCCTGAATTTCTGGGGCCACTGAATTGGTAGGCTAATTGGGCCCGAATGTTATTTGATTGCAATTCCTGTACCTTTGCCAAGGCATTCGGTAAATCTGGGGGATTCAATGAAAATAGGATTTCTGCAATGCCGCCGTTTAGGCCAGTGACAAAAATGCGTAAGGCATTGTCTCTAATTTTCTTATTTGATTCTTTCGTGATTTCACTGTCCTTTCCGTGAGTCATTATTGTCTTATTTATTAACAAGGTCATTTTCTTGTTAACCTCGTTATAGAAATCTATTATTGAAAGGTTCCCTTGTCGGAGAACGCTTAACTCCTGTTCTATTATGTAAATTGGTCTCTTGTCACTGTAAACAAAGTCAAGTCGTGAAAGTATGGCATCAAAATTTAAAACTGTCCCGTGGTTGGTCAGTGCGTCATGTGCTGGTCCTGTTATTTTGTTTCTCAAAATTGTTAAGGCAATATAATATTGCTTATTTCCTTTCTTATATAACTTCACTGCAGTTTCTGCAGCTTCCCTCCATCCTACGTATTGGTTTAATCCACCATTGAAAATTGGTAGGGATTCTATTACCTTTAATGTGGTGTCATCTTTTATTGTCTCGTCTATTGTTTCTGCCTGATAATCTGATACCTGATCGGATTTAGTTTCTATTTGTTGTTTTAAATTTACAATTTGCTCCTGTACTTGTGAAATTTGAAGTGCTATCAATTGTTGGACCAGATCTGCAGTGAGATCGGTCCTTGTTTGTGAGGTAATCATTTTTAGTTTTTCAAAATCTAAAGTTAGTTGATCCACCTTAAATTTTTCTTATATGTTTGTTTTTATAATCTAATATAACCTAATTGAACTTATATATTTATTAATACAACTTTTGCTCACGAACTATCCGGTAGTGGTCGTCCTTCTTAGTTTGGCTGACAGATCTTCGAACGGGTCTTCCTTCTTAAATTTCTTTGTTTAACTGGGTCTTCTGGGGGTCTTCCTTCTTTGGTTTAACTGATAGCTTCACTTTCTTTGTGTTTTGGTTTGGTTGGTTTTATTTAAAAACTTTGGTTTTTTTGGTTTTTTTTGTATTTTTGAATTGTCTTGATTAGCTTTTGTATTTATTTGTATTTTGTATTGTATTTGTATTGTATATTGTATTTATTTTTGCACACCCTAAGCTCCGGTTTGTTTCCTTTTTATCTCACTTTTTCTTATCTTATACCTCACAGTCACTCCGCGTTTTTATATCTGAAGGATTTATTCCATTAATTAATTGTCCTTCGGGTTTCGGCACGACGCAACACTTTTATTATTCGGTGCTTTTTATACAACGTCGCCCCACGTTGGGCGCCAATTAAATAACTGCGGTAGCGGATTGTGTTTTTAAAAAGTTTTTATTTTACTTCTAACTTCACTGATATAGATTTAAGTAGAGGGTCACAAAGGATTTCGGGCAAAGGGTTTGCGCGATCTTAATTTTTAGCTCTACTTTGCGGTGTCGCTTCTGGATCAAGACTGACTCGAACTTTCTGATCTTTGCATCGTTGATCCCTTTCGGGAATAGTTTTTCTATAAAAATTTCAATTGATTTCGCCATCCCGAGTATTGGATTTCGTCATCCAAAGAGAGAACTGTAAAATGCCTAAAGTGCAGGATCTGCAGAAAGCCGGGAGTGAGATTGTTTATGAGAAGCCGGGTGTGGGCAAACATTGGTTTTCCATTTAGGCGAGTGTCAAAGATTGGGATTGCGGGGGGACCCCTTGAGATTGTACATCTTAGAAATCAATTAGGCGGAGGCCCAAGATTGAAATTGTTTTCGGTTTGGAAAGCCAAAGATTGTTTACAACTCGTATAAGAGCTCAATAGAATTGGGTACGTTAACTTGCACACACACACAGAAAATGGATTGCCCTGAATGGTGTGTGGAGCGGGCGTTCATTTTGTAAAAATAATTGCTTTGCTCACGGATTTTTACAGAAAGGGTTATTTATAAGCACTTTGGCTTATTTTATCAAAATCAAACCCGACACGACAACGTCACCGCCGGCATCCGTCCGTCCCTCTGTCCGTTTGGTTTGCCCGTCGCTGGCAAATGAAGCGTGAAATGTGGCCCGACACCGCGGGCACCGCGCCAGCATACATTAAATCTTTCGAAAGTTTTGCATCAGCTCCCCCCCACGTACACCCTCTGGCCGAGTTCTTAGCACACCTCAGCGCGGGGAAAGGGCCGGTTGGATGGGGTTTTTGGCAAGTACCGAGACGGCAGATGACGTCAAGAGGCCGGCACGGCAGACGTAGACCGCAGACCAATCCGACTAACCATCCGACCAGCCATAGATCCCCCTCGGACTGTGTGTTCCTCTTGGGTAAGCCACAGCGGAGGCGACAATTGCTTCCAGGAAATCCCCATGATTCACTCGAGGATGATGTCGCCGCGGGCTCGGATATACTTGTGTTGTGTAAACAACACAGTCACTCAAATTTCACGAGCCCTGCGCGATGATTCGATGAGGAATGAGGAAAATGCCAGGAATGTCAAAATATTGATGGAAGTCAAGCCGAGGCTTTTAGCCAGGCGACGCGTGCCAATCCGCAAGATCTTCTCCCATGTACACTTTTTTTTTATATTTTATTTTTTTTTATATTCATATACCTATTTATTCGCTCTATAATATATACTATACAATTTATATTTAACTTAATTTAAAGGACAATAGTATGTTGGGACTAGGGGCCCCGCGGACTGCGGTACTGCCGCAAAGCATTGCTTCGCAGTGGCGTGGACACCTACTCCGTCCCCTTCTCTCCAAGGACCTAAGCGTTCGCATCACGCTAGAGGCGAACTCCGCGGCCGCTTCCCACACCTTCGGGTCTGCCAGCATCAGCGGCACCAGAGTCTCGGTGCTGACCCTAGACCCTGCTGCTGTCTCAAATGTCTGACGCTCGAGGTCAAACCTGTGGCAGTCGAAGAGGACGTGGCGAGCGTCCTCCTCTATGCATGTGCCACACTCGGGGCACCAGTCCTCTGTCTCGTGGCCGAAGCGCTTGAGGTAGCCGCGGAAGCAGCCATGTCCGCTCAGTGCCTGGGTAAGGTAGAAATTCACCTGGCCGTGCTTCCTTTCAACCCAGCATGCTATGCTTGGGATGAGGGTGTGGGTCCATCGGCCTTTGGGTGAGTGGTCCCATCGAGTTTGCCATCTGCCTATGCTGGTCCTTCTGGCGTCGTCCTTAATTTCTGCTTTGGAGCGTACCTCGGCTGCACTGTCCGTCATGGCATCATGGATCTCCTTCCTCTCCCTTATCAGCTCCCTGAGCGGAACTTGCCCGGCAATGACTAACGCGGCTTCGTCTGAGATGGTCCGGAACGAGCACGCGATCCTAATGGCGCACAGTCTGTACGTTGCCTCCACTCCTCCCACACCGCTGCGGCGTAGAGCATCTGCGACGTCACGACGCTCGTCAGCAGTTTCCTCGTTGCCTGCTTTGGCCCTCTGGTGTTTAGCAGCATCCTGGATAGCGCTCCCGCGGTCCCACCGGCCTTCGTGTGGACGTATTCTAGACGCTCTTTGAAGGACAGGCGCGTGTCGATGAGGACTCCAAGGTACTTGATGGACCTCTGCGATTCGATCGCGGTCCCACCAACCTGCACTCTGGCGGTCTCAACCACATTACGGCTGGATATCAGGACCGCCTCCGTTTTTTGGGCCGCCAGCTCCAGCCCCGCGGCGGCTAGCCACGCCTCGACGGCTTGTATGGCGACGTTGGCAAGCTCCTCCACTGCGGCAAGTTCCTTCGCTACCGCCACTATTGCGACGTCGTCAGCGAAACCCACCAGGTTAGTGTTGGCTGGCCTCGGGATCCGTAGGACCCCGTCTTCATGTGTCCATTGTCAGCACCCTATTGCTGAAATAGCTGCGCGCTATATTCAGTAGGTAGCCCGGGATGTTGAAGGACCTCAGTGCCTCCAGCGTCCGGGTCCAGTCGGCCGAGTTGAAGGCGTTCCTTATGTCCAGTGTCACCACCAGACAATAGGACTTGGTTCCGCCTCTCTACCTAGTCCCTGCAATGGCTTCCTCCGCCGTTTTTACGACCCTCAAGATGGCGTCCAGCGTCGACCTCCCTTTCCTGAACCCGTATTGGTTCTGGGAGAGACCGCCTGCTGCTTCGATGGCTGCGCTCAGCCTCGCACCGATCACCCTTTCGAAGACTTTTCCCATGGAGTCCAGAAGGCAGATGGGCCTGTAGGAAGAGGCCACCCCTGGCGGCTTGCCCGGCTTGGTTAATAGTATCAGCCGTTGCCTTTTCCACCTCTCGGGGAACGTCCCCTCCTGGAGGCATTTGTTGAAAAGGCCGCAACTTCCCTCGGGAGTAGAAGAAGTGCCAGCTTCAACGCGCTGTTGGGGATCGCATCCGGACCCGGAGCCTTCCTAGGTATCAGGTTTCTGCCTGCCTGCAACACCTCGGCTTCCGTAACCTCGCAGATGTCGCTCGGGCTATGCTCGAACCGCAGGGAGCTAGGGATCTGCCGTTCTCGAGGAAACAGTGCCCTGACTATACCCTCCAGTGCCTCTGGATCTGTTGGAGCTTTGCTGCCCGCGTTCAGCCTCTTCACCACCATCCTGTACGCGCCTCCCCAGGGGTCCTCTTCGGCAGCATCACACAGCTTAAGGAAGCATTCCCTCTTGCTGTTCCTTATGGCGGTCTTCAGATCCTTCCTCGCCGCGTTGTAGGTCTCGCTGCAACGGGCCAAGCGCGGTGTGCCTCTGGCTCGCTGGAGCAGCATTCTGGCCCGGTGGCAGGTTCTACGGAGAACCGCAATCGCTTCGCTCCACCAGAAAACTGGATCCTTGTGCTTCCGGAACGTCCCTCTCGGTAGCATGCTCTGGTCGCAGGCGCCTTCAAGTGAGTCCGCCAATTTGGTCGCCATACCGTTGGCTCCGTCTGCATCGTTTGCAGAGTAGCTCTCAAGGGCGCTTGCGAAGGCTTGGGCCCTCAGCGTGTCCTGGCGGTACGCCTTCCCATGCCGGAACGGGGTACCTCTCGATCGGGCAAGGGTGCCCAGGGTGCATAGTATGGCCTCGTGGTCGCTGGCAGTGTATACGTCGCTGATCCTCCATCGGGCGTGCCGGGCCAGCGTGTTGCTGGCATAGGTGAGATCGATGATCGACACTACACCTGCCCTGCTGAAAGTTTGTTGGGACCCTTCGTTCAGAAGGACGACGTCCAGAGAGGCAAAAGCCTCCAACACCGTGCGGCCCAGGCGTTGAAGTCGCCTCCGACTACGACGTTGTTCCGTCCTCGCAGATCGCAGCTCAGCTCGTCCATAACGCGGCTGAAAGTCTCCAGTGAGAGGCTGGGTGCCAGGTAGCAGCTGTAGAACCATATGCCGCCTACATACCCTCGGACGAACCCGTCTGCCGACTTGGTGTCGCGCAATTGCGGCGCGTCGACGCCACAGAGCCACAGGGCCGCTTTGCCAGTAAGGTCCGTGGCCCAATCGCTGCTGCCGCCCACCTTATGTGGTTCGCTGAGGAGTGCCACCTCAGAGCCAAGCTCGCGCACCGTCTGCGTCAGGAGATCCTGTGCGGCCCTGCAGTGATTCAGGTTGAGTTGAATCAACTGCATGTCGTCCTGGTTTTGCCGACCCCGCTTCGCGTGGCCGGGCAGTTTTTAGTGCCTGCCTGGTGCGGGACCTCCTTCTTTCCAGCTGCTGAGCAGATGAAGCACGCAGGCTCTATTTTGCATTCGGCAACTTTGTGCCCTTTCTCCACGCATTTGATGCAGCAGCCACTCCTGTCCACTGTACTCTTGCAGTTCCGTGCGATATGCCCGGGTTCCAGGCATCGTAGCACCTTGGGAGTCCATCTCTTTCCCGGATCCTACATATGGTCCAGCCGATCCTCACCTTGCCGCCTTTCAGGACCGCTTGGCTCAGGGAGAAGGGCAAGCTGACCACCGCCAGCTGGGACTCCGCGTATCCGCGGCGCAGACTGCGGTCTCTTACTCGACCCTCGTCAATGTTGAATTGGCGAGTTAGAGCGGCACAGATCTCCTGCTCCGTCGCGAGGACTCGATGTCCCGTATCTCCAATATGACCACCTTCGAGTCTTCCGTCATTGCGCGCACAGACGCTCCATCGCCGAGGACACGTGCAATGCTGGCTTTCATGCCCTCAGCACTCTCCACGCTGTCTTTTGCCACCTCCAGCAGAAGGTTGCCATTTATGGTGCGGCGTACCTTGGAGACGCAGCTTCCCAGGTCAGAAAGCTGGTTGTCGTGTCGTCTGGAGACCATTGCCAGAACCTCGCTGTACGACTTCCCGGGGGCCTGAACTATGACCGCGTCTGGGCGAGCGCGGCGTGCTGCTCTCGGCCTCTTGGCCACCACGCTCCATTCGCTGTCCGGGATTCCGGGGCTCTTGGGCTGCCTCATGGCGCTGGTCGTCGCTACGTCTCCGTGTGGCCGCAACGGGGCCTTTTTAAGGGTCCTCTTGGTTGCGATAGCTCCTTTTCGCTGCCTTGGGCGCGTAGGTGGGGTTCCCGGCTCCCCATTGGACCTTCGGCCACGGATGGCTGGCTAAGTCTACGCCACGGTTCGGTTTGCGCTCCTCCAGACGGTCGTTGTCTGCTGCTCCTTGTCTGCGCTCCGCGTGCTCTGTGAGCATTTCGGGCACAGGCCTTGGGCGTCGGAGCCTTCCTGCAGCGCGCTTCTACCCGCTGCAGCCTCCTGGCTCGATTCGATGATGTTCGAGTGCAGCTCCTTCATGCGCACGAACAGTGCTCTGGTGGCCATGTTGATGTGGCGCGTATTTTTGTCCATCATCCTGGTCTGAACCTCATCAAGGATTTTTCCCAGCTCCGAGAGGCTCTCAAGGCAGGTAGCCTCCTGGTGGGCCTTGCTCTTCTTGGGCGGCGTTTGCCTCTGGGAACTTCCCGGGCTGGCTGGGTCCCGAACCCTCTTGGGGTCTCCCTAGAGTCAAGGTCCCGACTCTGCGCCGCTGCTGCTGGAGATGGCTCGGGTGCCGGCGATCAGGCGAGCATTCCACCCTTCCTGAAGGCGAGCTTTTCATCCTCCTCCACTCCTATTGTTTACTTTAGAATTTGAATTTCGAAATTAAAATCTCCCTCCGTTGGCGCGCAACTCCAGCTCTCTCCAACACTCTGGCAGCCCTGGGTCGATCGGGGATGTCTGGCAACACCGTCCGTGTGGCAACTCTACGCGATCACCTGTCTGGCGGCGCGATCAGCTGCTGTGTGTGAAGCTCCATGTACACTTGTACGTGTGTGTGTGTACACGGATATGTGTGAATGTAATTTCATAGCTGACAGACAACGCGGCATTATCTACTCTATATGCGAGTGTGTGGCAACAAATATCGCCTGCTGAATGACCAGACACATTTATTTGTTGCCGCTGCCTCATCTTGACAATCAATTAATTT